>NC_135759.1:31801111-32509235 GCF_052425735.1 Oculina patagonica | reverse complement strand
AATTCAATGGAAAATTTCTAAGAGCTTCCATATGTCATAATTCAACCATATCGCAATATAAATTGTATATCCAGGACAAGGGTCTAAGGGGCTGAAAAATATAGGTTTAAGGGGCCAAACAATTTGCTCCCTTCCCTATGCTATCAGACCAAAACAGGCCCTCCTTTGTGCTCCATTTTCAAGCAAGAAATGCACAATCTTCATTCCACACTGAAGTCTGCAGTATCTCTTTCCAAAACAAATTTTCAGCCCTACTAATAATTGCTTATTTACCGTTAAAAACTGGTTATCATAGACTACCAATATAATTCGGTAAATTCACTTTAAAAGAAAACTTCTGCTCTATTTTAGTAAGTGCAACTAACAGGAGCCTGACAGGAGTTTTCCTATGTCACCATCGTATAAAAGAATTCCCACCAAAAAAAGGATGGTCCTTTCTTTTTACGCCTTTGCTAAATGCTTCCGTATCTATTAGAAAACACATTGGTTGTAGGTAGCTGGTTTTTCTTTCCAGATTGATCAACAACTGGTGAGACCATACCCCTTTTATAATGGAAGTTCTTTTTTATCTTACTTCGTAGTAACGGCGGGAGTAAAGGGCTATGGCAACGCTCTCCTTACAAAAGCTACGTAGGTTGCATAAGGCTTTCTTTTTCACTATATTCTACGAGCGTGATGACGATTGCATGTACAGGGGAATCCCGATTTCCCCGGCGAACCTCCCGACAAGCCAAACCGAAGTCGCTTCAATAGTGGAATTGCCTTTTTCCCCTACCCTCCCCCGCTCCGATTTCTCGAACCAATTTTCGTTTCCGTACCTCGATTTTTCAAACTTACTGATTTCTCGAAACAATTTTTGTCTCCCTTGGAGGTTTGAGAAGGCGGGATTCCACTGCGAAATCAAGCGATGTTTTTAAGTCCGTTGCAATATCAGGTATAAACTATCTTGTCGTCTTTATAGTGTTTATTGTATGTCTTGGTTTCTTTGGAGCCTAAAGCCTAAAATTATAATCGCACGCAATGAGCAAAAGCTATGCCCTGCCAATTTAGTTAATTTTGTTTTTAATTGTTGCAATTAAATTTAACCACGAAATATTTGAAAACCCCACCGGCATCTTCTATGTTTCTATTAAAGCAGGCAGCTTCAAGTTGCTGAATATTAAGATTACCTCTGGGCCATTGAAACATTCCCAAGGAAGTGCCAGACAATTCGTCGCCAAGTGGTGTTAAAACTCTCGCCACATTTGGTGCTAAGCCGCTGTTTCTACCCTTACCTAATGTGTCTTGCACCTGACTTCTTTGGCATTCTCCCGTCAACACAGTAAAACGAATTAACGTGGCATCCCGTTCAGGACACCTGTGCTCTATGCATACTGCAAATAAATTGCGGTTGTTAACAACTGGTTCAGTCTGTTTTGTGGCTTCGCCAAACTTTATTCGCTCATTTTCGGAATAGCTCTCTGCCTTCACCAGGGTTCTTGTTGTTCCTGAGGTCAAGACCTTTAAAAAGCATCGTTTGCGAATGGACGCACGCTGAAATCGCCTTCGGTAAGTAGGCTCCGGGACGTACCCTTGGTTGAAGGCTGCTTGTCCAGTGTTGTCTTGACTATGAAATGAGAAGAAGCTCTGACCCGGGCTCTCACTCCAACAGGAACCTGATTGGCTCTTCTGGTAAACAGGGCCATTAGTTAGCTGTGCACCTGGAGTAAACTTGATTCTTCGAGTATCTGCAATGGAAGCACCCACTTCGGGAGGGAGGCCATCCACTTCTCCCTGATTAGGCAACAAAGGCAATCCATCTTTCTCCACTTCGAGATAACCATCGCTGTTACATTGAGTCGAGATGCACCGGTAACCATTTGAGCCAGTGTTTCGGATTAAGTAACCCTGAACTGCTCGACCCCGAGGATTAACGAAAATGCTGGTGACTTTTGCATTATCTATACCTGCTCCATCTTGTCCGACAGCTTTGACCTTAGCAAAACACCTGTCATAACTCAAGTCAAGATTATAGGCATTTCGAATGTTCTCAGGTGTTATTTCTCCGGCAAATGCTCTGGAGCGTAACTGTCTCTTTGGGCGTCCTGTTAGGTCTTTGTTTCTTTTAAGTTCACCTACGTCCACCCACCTACCGGTTTTCTCATCCAGCCACCACAAATGAGGTATGGGTGCAGACTCATCGAGCGTCTCTCCAGTCAGTTTCTCAAGATCAATGTTAAGATGAAGATTCTTAGTGAGGCCAAGGTTTTGGTTATTTTCGTCCTGAACTTTTATCTTGAAAACCCCATAGGTTCTGAGCAACTGTTCTTCACCATCTTCGTCTACGGTAGTAAAATCGCCAGGTGATTCCAGAATGTCTTGCTCGTTCCTGGGATCGTTGAACTGTATTTTCACCTTAGCTTTGCCTTTTTTAGGATTTCCGTTCTTGTCAATTAAACTGTTTGCTGGTATGATTACCTCTGCTGCTTCATCTTTTGCAATCGGCACTGCCTTCTCTTCTTCAGCGTTGAATTCCACTGGTTCTGCTTCTGGGCGGAGGTGAATTTTGTGAAACGTAGTTCTACCTTTCTTGAAAGGAAGCACCACCGTTGATTCTTCGTATTCTTCCATATAATCTCGAAACGTCGCCACGAATCGCTTTGCAGACTTGTGCACAGGTATTTCAAACGTCCCGTCATAATCGGAATATGTAACAACTGTATCGTTGACCAGAATGTCGCAATATTCCACTGGTCTTTCATCGGGTCCACCGACCACAATTCCTGAAATATACAGGTAAAAGCCTCGGTCAGTGACACATGTTGGTACTTTGAAGAGGGTAAGTCTGAAGTGACAGGGTTTACTCATTATTTCTCGTTTAGTTTGTTAGAAATCCATGACTATTACAAAATGTGGACTTTTTAGGCTCACAGTGATGTAAACAGCTTAGTAAGAAGAAGAGGTGTGCGCTGAAAGTTTTCCTTAGCATCCAAACGCAGTTGTTTGTTTCGATATTGTTTGATTGCATTGCTTTTAGACCTTTTACAAAGGAATAAAGGGTTTTACGTGAAGAACGAACCGCACTAAATGGCAAAGCTGGGCCAAGAATTCCGGCATTCGTAAACACCAGTTATCGGTGGGTATATCCCAGTTTAAGTTGAGGCATTATCTCCATACATTTTCACCATGCAATTGTGCGTTAACGAAAATATTTGATGGATTACAATTCGTGATATCTTATGCATTCTAACATAGTGATGATAACATACTCCGCACCTTTTACAATGGTGTTCCCTTTTTTGCAAACATCACACCTGCAGCTCACCACTTTTTTCATTTTAAACTCCCCTTTACCGCAGCGAACGGTTGTGTCACGTACAATTCCGGGCTGGCAACAACGTTCTGCTTCGTCACATAACTCCAGGAACGGTGTGTCAGCTCTCAGACACGGATCATTATTGCACTTTCCAATGTTAACCTTATTTTTTCCAGAGCCATCTTCGAGACATCCGTCAGGAAGTGTAACAAAATGGTCGGACGGCTTTGACTTGCATGTGTCAATAACTGGATCTAAGGCAAACAGAATGTTTTTTGAATTGCTTTCATTTAATTTTGTTATCATGTCGGATAAAAAACGAAACATAGGAGTATAACAAAAGGAGCAAACAAAGAAGGACAAACACTCCTTAGCTAATCTGGAGAAAAGTTATGATGCGTGAACAATAAGTGGCTCTGTTAGGCTAAACACTCGCGGAAAAGGCTGATCAGATAAAAATAGACGGTAACTTTATAATTAAAGACGCTTACCAATAACTATCAACGTCGCTGGCTCCGAAAATTCGGCTCCAAATTCGTTTACTGCACGGCATCTGAAGTCTCCGGCCATGTTTTTTCCAACATTTCGTAGCACTAGAGTCTCGTTGTTGATGAATTCTTCTTTGTCCAAGATGTTTTCATTCCTAAACCTGAGAAATCAAGCAAACAAAAATTAAAATTTGCTTTAGTATTACTGAGAAGCTCCAAACAAGATTTCTCATGTGACAGGCCCAGATGGACTTTTGACCACGGCCAGAGCTAAAACGCGGACCTCTCGATCCAGAGTCCAGCGCGCTAACCGTTAGGCTTAAAAGTGCCTCCCAATTTCTATAGCGCGCTGTATCGCGGTAAAGTAGCAAATGAATCTATAGTGATAATTATGGCGTAAATGTGGGTGAATTAAATGCAAGTTGATTGGTTTATGTATTTCTTTGCACACTGTGATTTGAACAAAAAGATAGACCTGTGAACGTATCTGTGCTCGTTTGTTTTGCACTTCTCTATAGTATTGAGCGACGGATATCAATCTTATTTAGAAAATAAACCCCTTCAGGCGTCTGGTATATTGGAGGATAATGCCCGAGGCTGAAAGATTGTCGAAAAATGAACAGTTGGCCTGGAAGCGAAGCTTCCAGGGCAACTGTGAAATTTTGAGGACAATCTTTCAGCTAAGGGCATTATCCTCCAATACACCAGCGAGCCAGAAAGGGGTTTATTTAATTTTATTTAATTTATAACCCTCCGATTAATTTCTACAACGCGCTTTATCGCCAGCAAATTCATAGGAAAAAAAACCTACGTAATAAACCTTGCGTAACTGTGGTTGAAACAAATGTAAGTTGATGGTTTACGTGATTTTTTAACTCCGTGATTTCATCAAAAGTTAGAATTGAATAAGATGTCTTCATTCGTTTGTTTTGTGCTTGCCTTCAAAATCGGGCGACGGATATCAGATCGGACGGGATATATTCGCTGATACCCGTCGTCCGATTTTATACAGCGTGATGTGTTTTGTCCAATGAGCGCGCGCAAAAAATAATGAGTGGGTTATAATGCTTGATACCCCGTTGTCCAGTTTTGTACTAAGTTATGTGTTTTGTTCAATGGAGTTGTAGTGGAATAAATCGGTGCGTTATAAATATAGATATTTTTTTAAAACCATAGACAGTTCTGTGAAAGATGTGCTTACCATTCTATAACTGGTGGCGGATTTCCTTCCACTTGACAGCAAAATGTTACATCTTGTCCGACGAAGCGTCTCCTGTCCTCTGGGTGGGATGTCACCGTTGGGTGAACTGTTTGGGTGGTCAAAATGGAATTTAGTACTACTGATATGGATTTCCACTAAGACTACCCGGATAGAAGTCAAGATAAGGCCACAAACTGTGCAACCTAAAAACTGAATCACTGTTTAGCTCAAGTAATTGGCGTAAATAAGCAACTTGCCTAGTCACTGAAACACCATTTAATTTTTTGGAGGTATAACTTTTACAAGCGTATCATGTACACATAAATGCACTGTATCCCGAGCCTCATGGTCACTACTATCCCTTCAAGAAAACAACCAGTTGGAGAAGGTATGTTCAAACTCTTGCTTTTGTTTGGCAGTCGACAACTCTCAAAGGCTTTTCTTGGCTTTCGTCAACTTTTGGCTATTCTCATAGAATTTGGAAGAGATTTAAAGTTTTCTTTCGCGAGATTCCTGATTTTGATCATTTCGGTTACATTCTTATCCCTGTTTAGCCATTTTTGATTCATAATTGACGGCACCCCTCATTCTCGTTTGGCTGGGCCATTTAATAGTACTTAATAAAGCCGCAATGGAAGGGATATAAACCAGATAGACCACTTCGTGATTAGTGGTTCATGGCAGCGGTCACTCGTGGATTCCAGAGTGAAGAGGGGAGCTGATGTTGGAAGTGACCAACATATGGTAGTAGCAGGTGTGAGAGTAAAATTGAGGAGGCTTAGAAGCAAAAGACTAGGAAGACAGGATTTTGATGTTGAGAAACTAAAAAACCCGAAGAAGAAGTCAGAAGTGCTTTTTATGCTTTTGTTCATGCAGAGCCTTATGGTACACGTTTCAAGCCCTGGCAGATATGGAAGATTACATAGTATGACCAGTATGTTTATCAAGACATTAACAAGAAGTGGGAGCAAGTGAAGGCAGCATACCTCCAGACCAGTAAAGCCTGCTTGGACACAAATGAAAGAAAGAGGAAAGAGTGAATCACAGTAGACACTTAGAAAGCCATCACCGCTCGGAGAGACATGAAGATACAGCTCACTGGGGCCAAGTCAGGGAGGCTAAAGGAAAGGTACAAGCAGCAGTATCGGGAGCCAAACAGGAAAGTGAAAAGACTGGCAAGAGCAGACAAACGAATGTTCCTGGACGACCTTGCAAGCCAGGCAGAAGACGCAGCCAATAAAGGGGAAGCAAGGCAAAGTGTACAAAACCACCGAGATGAGGCACCAGTTAAAGACAAACTGGGAAGTCCTGAACAGACAACCACCAACAGCAGCGGCCGACATCCAGAAGGCAGTCAACACAGCACCACCAAAGAAGGAAGAAGTCTCTTTAAAACAGAATAGCCCATGCAGGACAACCTCAATGCAGAACTTTTCAAGACCGACCCAGAGCTTGGAGCTAAGATGCTTTTTCACTCTTTACAGCTGCCGTATGGCAACGAAAGGAAATACGCAAAGACTGGACAGAGGGTATAATTGTTAAGAACCCGAAAAAAAGGAGCCTTAAACAACTGTAACAACTGGCGCTGAATCAAATTTTTAGCTATCCCATATTCTTGCAAAGATCATTGTCCAGCGACTATCGGATACAGTTGACCAGCAACTGAGAGAGGAACAAGCGGGTTTCCGAAAGGGGCAGAGGATGCACAGACTACATCTTTACACTGCGTAATATTATCGAGCAGTGCACAGAGTGCCAGAGACAGCTCTACATCAATGTTGTATACTTCGAGAAGGCTTTTGTCAGCATCCACAGGGATAGCCTTTGGTAAATACTCCGTGCATATGGAATCCAACATGAAATCGCCCTTACCATCAAGAACGTTTACGACAACGTCACATGCCGTGTGGGAGCAGCGACCAATCCTTCCATGTGAAAACTGGTGCGAGACAAGGCTGTGTGATGTCTAACATCGCCATTGACTGGGTGTTACGAAGAACAACAAAAGATCAGTCGAGAGTTATACGATGAACCGTCTTCTTTTCTCAGCACTTGAAGATCTGGACTTTGCTTATGACCTGGCTTTGGCCTCCACACAACCACCAGCAATCCAGGAAAGACAACTCGCCTCAGCACATGTGCTCAGTAGAGAGCAGTAGATAGGCTTGATGTTCAGCCAGAAGATGGCAGAGGTGATGACACTCAACATCTCAAACCCCTTACCAGTACAGGTGAACGGAGAAGATCTATCCACAACCGAAGAGTTTACCTACTTGGGTAGTACTGTTAGGCATGATGGTGGAGCTTGCAGCGACATAAAGAACCGTCTTTTTTTAATAGCAAGGCCGGAAATGCTTTCAGAATGCTTGATAGTGTTTGGAGGTCTCAGCAGTACAGCACAACTACCAAGCTGAAGCTGCATCTGAGCTGTGTTCTTACTACTCTGCTGTACGACTCAGAGTGCTGGAGGATGACAGGTAGTGATCTTAACCCTATTCAGACCGGGGTGGGGGGGCTTTTGAGGCCCGCGCTGACTTTGAACTTTTATAACGTTTTTAAGATTTAACCAAACGCTGCCAAACTTTCTGAGTTTTCCTAAAATTTATCTGGCAACAAATTGGTAGGGTTGGATGATGTGTCAGGAACTTGACATCACCATGGCAACGGCATTTTGACAGGCATGTTTTCCCAAATTTGTAATTTTGCGTGTTTCTGTTAATAAAAATCAACTTAAATGGCATTATTTTTACATTTTTACTGGTTTAAAGCACATTTTTATTCATTTTGAGTACTTTGCAATGATTTTGGGTGGTTTTCTGGCATTTTGGAAAAATTTTGAAATCCAAGATGGCGGCTGTTTTGACATCATGATGTAATTGTCACGTGATGTGACGTCACCATCCCACGTGACGTATACCAAAAGAAATAGTTTTGGACGTGCAAATATACATCCTATAAGTTTCATGGTGATTGCTTAAATATTCTGGAAGTTACATAGGGGGGGGGGGGGGGCTTTCGAAGCCCCCCCCCCCCCCCCGGTCTGAGAAGGTCCAAAAAAGCCCGGTCTGAATAGGGTTAAAAAGCTCTCCTTTTCACTGATCCACTTCTGGCCGAACACCATCTCAAACGAACAACTACCTGATTGCTACCACCAATACAGCATGAAGGCCATCATTATAAAAGAAGAAGGTGGAGGTGGATATGGCATGTGCTCAGCAAAGAGCCTGATAACAGCACCCACACAGCCTTACACAGACCGAAGAACAGACCGAAGGGGGGGGGAAGGAAGGAAGGAAGTACAATTTTAACATTAAAAAAAACATACATACCTGCATTCTCCATTTTAACTTTTAACGCAGACCTTGAGTTTATGATGTCGACAAGCTGAGGAACGTATCCATGCCTGGTTATCAAAAGAGGTTTCCCTTTTTCGAAGCAGAATGCGTCAACTTCAAAGTAGCCATTGTCTCGACTCCGAGTCAGGATTTTATAAGGAGATTCAGCCAGTGATATATTAGCTCCAGCAAGAGGTGTATCACGCAAAGACAACACTCGTCCCTTCAGGGTACCTTCTTTATTTGCTGCTGGACACCTTGAATTCCTTAGGTCTGCAAAATATAGGTGAGAGACAAGAACATAGCACTTTAATACCTAATTTGCAAAGCGAAAACATTCTAAATATTCAACAGTATGAATAAAATTACTTCTAAAATTTGCACGTTCCTTTTATGATACTGCTGTTGAAATTATGGCAATTTAAATGCAACACTAACAACAACAATTTTATAAGCAAATCTTATTTACAGATGGTATTGCCTGGCAAAAATAAGTAAATAAAACATTACATATGCATGTGATAAAAACAGCAAAAAGCAAACGATTTTTTTAAAATTAACAGCATTGTTTAACTGATAAAAATTTAATTGAATACAGTGGGACCCCGTACATGCGTAGTAGTATAGGTATCTATATAGGAAAGCTTGTTGTAATTCTACTTTTTGCAAATAAAAGGATCAACGTTATCATTAGCGTTTTGTGTTATAGCTTTATATGAATTACGATCCAATATAAAATGTATTTCATTTTCACTTTTGTCGAAGGAACGATAATGAGGCGCTCAGGTATAAAATTATTTTATTTTTCCCCCCCCCTCTTTTTAAAAAAAAAAAAAAAAAAAAAAAAAAAAAAAAAAAAAAAAAAAAAAAAAAAAAAAAAAAAAAAATATATTAATAATTATTTAAAAACCCATTACTTTGGATTTTAAATGAAATTTAATTATTTTATTGTATACAGTGTTTTCCAGATGAATCCTTTGATTAAATCCCTATATTGAATTCCAGCTACGAAGCGCACGAGTGGGTCCCTACCTGGGCATTTCCAATCAGCGCACGTTTTTTCCTGCTGAGGTTTTCCAGCACACCAGCCATTCTTGAGAGACTTTCCAGTGACTTTATTTCTGCAGGTGCGAGTTCTACTCTGACGACCTTTCGCACAAGTGAGCGAGCAGTCAGTCCACGGTGACCAGCGGCTCCATTTGCCATCTGAAACGGAAAAACAGATACGCTAATAGGAATGTGCCAAAACTTATAGGACAGGAAGGAGAGTATTTAGCCCCTATAAGCCTGGTTGTCCCTACTTACCAGTTGCAGCTGAACTCGTCCAGTCTACGCATGTGCGAGTTGTTTTCATGTAGAAGAGAAACAAAAATAATTAACAAAACACGTCAAATGTCTTTTAAAAAAGATGATAGAGAAAACGGCAAATATTGTGCTACTGTAAAGATTTCAAGTTAGGGCTAAGCGTTCAAAACAGTATTGTTCAGCAGAGACAAACCCAACCCGGTTTTAAAAGTGTTTGTTAAGTCTATCGCACCACATTGTGCGTTCTTGTCATTATTTATGGCGTGTGTCAATCGTTTACGGAAGTGATAAACTAATTATACCCATCAGTCACTGATGTATAATTTTGCACGTAGAACAAATGATTCAACAGATCAATTTGATGTGATTACAAATAAGTTGTTCTCTAAAGGTTTAATCAAACGTTTTGTTAGAAAAGTAGTAAATAAGGAAATCTTCCCAAACAATGTGGTTTTGACACTAAAATAGTTTTTCATTCATCCATTTCATTCACTTGCTCATTTAATCCTAAAATTACCTCTTCTTTGCCAGACTGTAATCAATCAATTTCAGTTAATCAGGGCAGGTATTTTATCGGAAAAAGGACATCGTCAGCGAAAGAAACAAGTAAAGATGTATCAGGGTAACATCACCGATAATTACCGGGACACTCTCCGTTGGAGCATTTTCTTGTTTCATGATGACGTCCGTCACACAGGCGTCTTTCTAGTTTTTGCCCTGAGCTGGGTAAAATGCAAGTGCCAGTTCGTCTTTGCCGACCACCTCCGCACGTGACCGAACAGTCAGTCCACGGTGACCAGCGCCACTGACCCCCTGCCGATATAAAACAAGAATAGTCTGTGTGTAATCAATAGAAAAACCGGAGGGCCGTACACCTTGAAAGTTACTACTGAATCAAGCGAGTGTATGCAGCCAGTATTTTGACAAAAATATGACACTATTTCTGTTCTGACTCTCCCAAGTGCTGCCAAGATTCCATTCTACTCAAACCCGCCCGGCTTGCACTCAGTCTCATACATTACTAAGACATGTAAGTTCCAATTTCAATATCCATGATCCTCGCAACCTTCCTTCCCTTTTACCAATGGCAGGATATTTTTTTTTTCAAAACAGGCCAAGCCTTTAATCATCTTTCTGGTCATCAAATTCCACCCCAACGTTAGCATGCGTTTCTTTCTTTTTAAAATTGTTTACCGTGGCCGTCCGGTCATTGACAACGATATGATCGAGGGCGAGGGTAAAGAAAAGAACACAATAGCAAACTTGCCACAAAATACGTATTTAATTTCACGATTTTCGCGTTTTGAAAAAAAAAATGCTAACATTAATGTTTGCAGAAAATGTTGCCGATCGCGGGCTTGTTGGTAATACTCCTACTCCGATTCCCTATTATTTGCAGCTGAAGATTCGATGAAGATATCTGCAGCCAAAACTTCTTCAGTTTTACGTGAAGTCAAAACAATTTCCCATTTTTAGGCTCCTTGTAGTAGCACTTAACCAGGCCTTTATATATTTTAATTTCCAGGATTCCAGGTTTTCTTGGTCTTTAATTGACTCATGATCAATTTCAAATGACTCAAACAGGATATGAAGGATTAAAGGAATGATAAAATCGCGAAATTAAATAGAGTCAGTTGGTTCACCTTTTCCTGGAATCGCAAAAATTAAAATGCACTTAGGTCCAGGATTGAACGCAAAATTGTTTAACAAGTACTTCAGCCTGACATGTTATTTGGCGTTCCAAATTATTCATATTTGACATTTTGGTGTGTTTTGGTGACTTTATAAGAGGACACTTTGTGATGCTGTCATGAGGAACGTGCATCTCATTAGTTCAATCCTGGAATATCTAATCTAATATTGAGATACCTTCTGTTTTGAAGCACGTGAACCACTCTTGTTTGCTTATTCCTGGTTTCCCATCAATATCACATGATCTGATAAGCCCAACTGTGCATGATTTAGAAATGTACATGTTCTCTTGAAGAATCGTTGAAATTTCATCTCCTTGCAGCAATCCGTTTCTATCTGTATCCCAGTACTGGTCGAAATCGCGCTAAATTAATGATCAAAACAAAAATATAAAATCGACTATTTTTTCTCTCGCGGTAAATAATATTTTCAAGCAGCTTAGAATAAAATCATTACATAACAGATCTCGTACAACGATAGCCTCCCACGCAGTCGTTCTTAGGGCGATCGTGTTTTACTCCTCGTGGGGAGGAGTGAAACACGGGAGGCTAGTACAACGAGTGAACAGAATAGAAAATAATACAAAGTCAAATATCAAATAAAATTAAGGGATACTGTCACGGGCATTTTTCTGCATTTCAGTAAAAAGTACGAAAATTGGAGAACACAAATTGCGCCAAGAATATCAAGATGAAGATATAACATTTTTGTTGAAGGAAAAGGAAAGCCTTCATTAGTTTCTTAGCCGTTTTTCCAGGCCATAAAGGCAGAATTTGTAAAAAGGTAGCCTGACGTTTTCAATTTGGCATCCAATTTCCTGATGGCATCACAATAGCATCACTTTTTTAGCTTCAATACACTGGCATAGTAATTTTTCAACAAAACTGAACCAGTATTTATAGGTTTCCATAAGTTTTTAGGCTGTTAAATTTTTAAATTGAAGCTCGTGACAGTGTCCCTTTAACCGACTGCTCATATTTTTTTTTTCATATTTTTCTTCTGGACAAGACACCTGCTCAAGTATTGTGATGTAACGCCGATTGTGACCCCCCGTCTTGGAAAATGTTTGGCCAAATAACCGACAGATGAACAATACTGAAACGTGTTAAATAAGGCTTGGTGAATATGATTGAGCCCCTTATCCTCACCATACAGACTCGCTGTTAGGAAGTAGGCACTCACATTAACAGGCCCTGTTGATCTATAAAAATGTCTGCTCTTTAACTCGCAGATGCCATTTGAGCAAAAGCATGGCAAGGACAGAGTGAAGCTATATTTTACAGAGACGATAAGGTAGTGCTGCTCACAACGGTGTTTGATGGCCCTGTGGTATTTATGAGCCCTTCCCTACACCTGCCTCAGTAATATCTCTGATCTTCTTTGCATGAAACACATTTTTCTACGGTATGTGAAATGACTATGTACCGTCATACAAGACAGTGTACTGAATAGTTAGTGAGAAGTGAAAGATAAAACTACTGATCACAAATACACCAGATACCCTTAAATGTGATAAACGGTACATTTTGTAATATAAGGAAGTTCGCCCTCTGCAGTGAAAAAGCATATGGTTTTATAACACAATACGACGGGTTTTATGGTTACCTTTGCATATATCAGCCTTTCAACCGAAGACATAACTCTGTCGGCCTTGTAGTATCTGAAGTTTCTTTGCAAATACTTGTCTTGAAAATTTACGATTCCTTTTTTAGTGCAAGATGACTTAGCCTCTGAAAAGTAAAATGATAAACACAGTTAATCTACGCGGTACAGTATAACTGAATGACAAAATCACTTGGAAATATTTAAGTACTGACAGTTACCGCTAAAGTTGACGACGGAAAGCCCTCTAACGATTTACTCGCATTAAATTAAAACCTGGCAAAAAGCGATCCATTTTTCATATCCATAAAAAGGCAGCATTAAAGAACACCGTTCCACAACTGACAATTCCATTATACGCCGTTGTACTTGAACTGCTGTGATTAAAAGGGGCTAGGTTATTGGCAAAATCACGGCCACATAACAAACAAGGATGATTTTCAAACATTCTAAATGACACTTTCATACAAATAGAGATAAGCTTGAAAAAAAATCGGGCCGACGTTTTTCAAGTTTAGACAGTTTACCCAAACGCAACCGTTTTAATCTTCTCGAACTTTGCCCTACCAATCTTTTGAGTTCTCTTACAGTTTTAAGCCGTTATTGTGATAATTCAGTTTATTCTATGACCAGATGGTCAGTGCCAAAATTGCCTAAAATTGCGTGACATAGCCCCTTTTAACGCTCAGTTTTGAATTGGTTGTCAAATATGGTGTGCTTAGAACCATAAATATATGAGAATTTTATTGTTGAGTTGTTGGATTTTGCAGGTTAGCACAGATATGTTTTTGCTGCAAAAATTGAGCAGACTGAGGGGTAATGCTGAAATATTATTAGGTCAAAAAATACCTTTAAGTCAAAATTACAAGCTAAATTAAGGTAATACAAACAATATTTTACCTTGTTCAGTGCAATTTCCTTGATGCTTTACTTGAATATTAATTTCATTTGCACAAGCAAACCTGTGTAACTCACAGATATTTGGGAACTGCACATGGTAAACACTGCACACTGGGAGGGTTTCATTTGCACAGGATGTTGGACAAACACATTCTGCGGTCACCACTTTACCAACTTTCCTTTCGACGCACATCTTCCCCTTTTTGCAGAAGGTCTGCGAGCACAAACTCCCTGCAGAAACAAATCAAACAATATTTAAAGTATTGACATTATGCTGAAACAGGAAAAGGAAATTGGAGAATACTGTAATATATGGTAAACAGTCAGCTTTTATAGCTCAAAGGATAAAGCATGTATTTCTAATAATTGTTTTTAGGTGTGTTTTATCGGACTTATAGTGCAGCATGAATAGGGGATTTATGTTATAATCGAAGCAATAGTATCAATGTGCTTACGTTAAAAAAAAGTTAAAGAAATAGAAGATATCTTTATACAATTCCTTTCGCAGACATACCGTTTGTACCTGCCACATTGCCTTTGCCTCCTGATGCATGCAGCACCTGTTGGGGAAAGAAAATATCGAAAAATATTATGCAGGACGTGATAAAATGGCAATAATCGGAATAGTAACTGGGATGCCAAGGGCTTGCCTTATTCCACAGCTGAAAACAACATGTTCAGTCTGATTCTCAAGGGGGTTGATTATGTTTCTGCGTTCCTTCACACGAGTGTTTTTGAAGTGCACCATTTATAGACAAGCGGAGCATCTTTTGATCAAATAAATCGAGAGGTAAATATAATTTGGTCAGAAGAGCTTCACTCAAAAAAATCTAAGATATACATTAAAAAACCTACATAAATATTCAAAAAACTGGAAAAAAATGACTTTGTCGATATTTCGTGTTTATTCAAAACACTTCGTCAGGGCCTAACGGAGTGGCCTTGACCGTTACAAGAAATACGTTACAGCTGATGTAAGACGCTATTACGTTAAAAAACCTACGATATACAATAATATATAAGAAATAATATAAACAGTAAGTACTGACATTATAAGTTTTGTTTTGTTTTGATAAGTAGATAAGTATTATTAGGATTAGAATTTCATTCCATATTGTTACTTATAATTTTTATTTCCTTTTAAAATGTATTCATTTCGTGTCCCCAAATTAGTATCGGTTTTCCCGAGCTCAGTGGTTATTTGACGCGTTAATAAAGTTTCTATTCTATTCTATTTGGCCTAATGTTCAGCTTAGCTTCACCGGAAGTCACGTCCATAGATCACCTTCAGCCCGGACAGCTTATTCTGATGCAGCTTAGCGTCACACTGTCAATTTCACATGAAAATAAACTTTCTAGTTTTACTGGCTATTGGGGGTTTACACACGATTCGTCTCTCAATCCAAAATCGTAAATACGGTAGAAAAACTGATTGTTTATGGGAACCTAATCTGATTTTTTCTTCAGCACTGGAGGAATACTTTGGATTTCGATTTCCCGTTTAAGGGATCAGCAGTGAAAGAGGAAGTGCTACATTGAACACTTAATCCGATAAGAGTTGGAAACAACCATGTACCAGTCTCTAAAATGATTTCCGTAAGATACTTCAAGTAAAAAAATATTTTATCTGTAGATCTAAAATCCTGGCAACCACTTAGTAAAATATCTGAAGCTAACTGTGGGAAATAATTGTAGAGACACCACTCAAATATATGATATAATGTTGTGTTACAAACTCGATTAGAGTGTTCGGTTGAAGATCAGTTACAGTTATGTATGTCTTGGGTCATGGCATTTTCATATTATTTTTCATTTAAAAACTGCTAAAACTTAGATAACTGAGACTTGAAGCGTGACAGCATTTCCTCTGTTTTCTGGTTTCGTGAAACTAGGAAATGTATTCTAAATAACTCTGAAGGAGATTTAGCTAAAATGCCACTACCTTACATTGGCTTGGAATTTCAGGATTGAGCATTTTAATTCATGGCTAATACGACAAGAAATACATTAAACGAGCTTGGTTTTAAATGATTTTCTCCGTTTTCGGTTGCAGCGGCTATCATAACTGAAGATGCAGCTAAAAACTGAACAGCGAAAATTCAAAAAAATTGCTAAATTCAGCTAACGGGTCCGGCATTAACGCCACTGTATCAGGGAGACTGCGTTTACTTTCAGCTTCTAAGACGCAATGTTCATGAAGGACTTACTACTTAGGAAACCAGCATTGCCACACTCCACAAACGCAATACTTTCCTCAGGGACATCTCCTTTTCTTCCAACGAAGTTCAGTTCTACAGATCAGATTCAATCATTTTGACATTATGACAGGTTGAGTCTCGGCCATGGAAACAATTTCATTTCGGGTTTACTCAGTGTCCATTTATCAGGAAGAAAACTGAGTAAAAAAACACTTCCTTATCAACAGGAAAAAATAGGTCAACCAAGTAACAGCTTAAAAGGAGTTTAGCAAAATATGATTGGTCAATTATAAAGGTATTACCGCGACACCAATTGATGTCTTATGTTACAGTTTGGAGGCCAAAGATCACCTTCACTTCCAAAATTTCAGAACATAACTAAATATTTTTTGCAGCATGAAGTCTAATAAACATCGGGCAAATATAAAGCCAGTTTCAGCACAGAAAATACATGAAACACTGGTATGGTCAATCACATTATTAGTTAGTATAAGATTTTTAAGGTAATCAAAGTTATAGAAATGTTGTTCTTGACTTTTGTTATGTTTCACGCAACTGCTACAGGTAGAATTGTTCGCAGTCCATTCAGCTAATGTGAAAGTGTGGTAGAAAAATATTTTGAAGACTGCATTCGTTCAGGAACCAAACAAAACGTATATCGCCATTGAAATACACTGAGCATTTTTCTGGGTGGAATGCAAAGGCAAACAGAATTTGCAAAAAGGTTGTAAAACAGTGCAAGGTACCTAAACAAAATAACAAAAATACTCACTAGTAGAGAAACGAGGATAGCCACTGCAGTCCTCAAAAGCACTGCGTTCCTAGACATCTCCTTTTCTTCCAATAAAATTCGGTTGAACAACACGTTTCAGCCTTTTTATCCTTTTTAAGGATGAAAATCGTAGTAAACACTTCTTCATCGACAGGATAAAACAAGTAAGCAAGTGATGTCTTACGCCTTATATACAAGTCGGTAATTCCTTCTTCCTGTTTTTGTTGATCGATGTTCAGAAGAACATGATTGGTCAATAATGGAAGAATTACCAGTACACCTATTGATGTCTTATGTTACAGTTTGGAGCTGATTATCCCCTTCTAGCGCTCCTAGACATCCCTTTTCCTTCCAATGAAATCAAGTTCTACAACAAGTTTCAACCTTTTTTTAACCTTTTTAAGGATGAAAATTGAGGTAAACACTTGATATAAAGACGGTAATTCTTTCTTCCTGTTTTCCTTTAACATGACTGGCCAATCATGGAAGGTATTACCAGTACACCTATTGATGTCTTATGTTACAGTTTGGAGCTGATTATCCCCTTCGCTGCCAAAATTTCAAGAAGTCACGTCCAAGCGAGTAAGAAGGAAGTAATTTCAACCATTTGCTATTTTCCTACCAGTCAACACATTTAAGTTTTTTTCATCGCAGTAAATCGAACTATAATGTTGAACAGTGAATTAACGTTGAAAGTGACTCGTTGGAATATTTTGCACAAAATGTACGAAAGAACGGAAAAGTCTAATAAATATAAAACAGGTGCCAAAAATATAACGCTACGTTTTGCACAGAAAACATATGGAACAGACAGTATGGAGGTTTTAAAGGTAACTAAAGTTATACGAAAATACTGAGTAAGATTCTAGTAGCATATGTTCCAAACAAGAGTATGCTAATAATACGTCATTGAGCTGGGCTGGAACATTGTTTGGTTAGAGCGAAAGGAATATTTAGGCCAACAGACTTTGCAAAAGGTTATAAAAAAGTGCAAACTCCGTAAAGATGTCTAGCGCTCTTAGACATCCCTTTTTCTTCCAATGAAATCAAGTTCTACAACAAGTTTCAACCTTTTTTTAACCTTTTTAAGGATGAAAATTGAGGTAAACACTTGATATAAAGACGGTAATTCTTTCTTCCTGTTTTCCTTTAACATGACTGGCCAATCCTGAAGTTATCACCAGTACACCTATTGATGTCTTATGTTACAGTCTGGAGCAGAATATCACCTTCGCTGCCAAACGTTTCAAGAAGTCACGTCCAAGCGAATAAGAATAATTCCAACCATTTTCTGTTTTCTTCTCAGTCAACATATTTAAGTTGTTTTTATTGCAGTAAATTGAGTTTTAATGTTGAAGGGTGAAAATTGAGATGAACACTTCTTCTTTGATAGGATTAAAAAAGTTAAACAAGTGGCATCGTACACCAGATATAAAGTCGGTAATTCTCTCTTCCTGTTTTCGTTCTTGAACAGTGTTCAGAAGAACATGATTGGTCAATGGAAGTATTGCCAGTACACCTATTATGTCTTATGTTACAGTTTGGAGCTGATTATCCCCTTCGCTGCCAAAATTGTAAGACGTCACGTCTAAGCAAAGCTAAGCGAATAACAAGAAAATAATTCCAACCTTTTTTTGTTTTAAATTTCAGATACACCGTTTTCTTTACTAAGTTATTTTTATTGCAGTAAATCGAACTATAATGCTGAACATTGAATTGAAGTTAAAAGTGCACGAACCGTTAAAATAGCTTTCATTATATAAAATGTATTGAAAGAAGAAACTGTTTCAGACATGAAGTCCAATAAACATAAACAAACAGTGCCAAAAATAGAAAGCTAGTTCTTGCATAGAACATATAAAAATCATAAATAACAGCATTGGTTGATATAAAAATTTGTAAGGTAATCAAGGTATAGAAATAATGAGATTTTTAAGTTGCACCCAACGGCTGCAGGGAAAATTGGTTCTTTTTAATGGCGAAGTTGACAGAAAATTTAGGCTTGACGGTTTGAGGATTATTTATCTTCAGAAAAACAGAATCAGGTTTCCTTCAGCCATTCTACTAAATTATGTGAAAGTGTGGTAGAAACCAATTATGCGAAACAAATGTTTGCTAATAATACGCCATCGAACTACATTGAGATATTTGTTTAGGCGGAGGAAAAACGATATTTAGGCCAACAGACTTTTCAAATAGTTGTAAAAGTGACATACATTGTACCCTATACAAAATGATAAGAATATTCATGAATTATATATATTCACTTCTAAAGAAAGCAGTACTAAATAGTCACAGTCCTCAAAAGCACTCCTCTACTGAACACCTTTTTTTCTGAAGAAACCAGTTGCACACTCTGTTTCAATCGGTGCTCGATTCTAAGTCACAGACAAAAATTTATTTGTGCCACTTGTTTCAAGGCTGCTAAGTCAGGTTTGTAGGTCATTATTGTTTGGTTTAGACTGATTTACCAAGTGACAACTCTTCCACCTTTTACGCCCGGTATTCCTTCATCCCGTTTTTCTGTTACAGTGCGTTAATTCTAGAACTTTAAAGGCCAAATCATGTTCATGCCATACATATGGTTTGGTACGTGATGTATACGTAGAGTCTAACATTACAGCTTGGAATACAAAAACACATTGCGGATTTAAGCGAAACACGTCTCAGCGAGCTACACAGGAAATAATCATGCAACGACCATTAGAAAATGAGCAGATTTACTCTGAACAGGAAAATTAAGCTAAAGCAGAATTAGCCTGAATTGTTAACTATATCAGTTATATAATTATAACGAAAGAGAAAGCCAGGTTTGCAGGCTTTAAGTCTAATCGAATATAGCCAAATAATACCAGATATTTTGGTAAATACAAGGTTACAGGCAACACAATCTAGTGGAAGCTTATTTGTGCCACTGCTTGAATTCAGTGAAAAGCTACAAAAGAGGTGGCTCTTCATCGATGGCGCTTATGAATCGGGAATTATTGTGTTTTTCTTTTTTGCCAGTGTGGTGTTGAATACGTCTTACCAGTTAAAAACACGATGTTCCAGTTTCAAAGATACCCATTCGTGTCTAGCGTTACAATTTTGATTTAGTAGTAGGTCAAAATCATTTTTGATGTTGCATGTTTGTCAGTTTGTTTTTAGTATAGTGAAGCACGTTTAAGCCAACTGACTACAAAGGAAGCGATCATGCAAAAACACTAATTTATTCTCCGACAAACTTTGGTTCCCATTTTGTCAATCAACCGATATACGTATATTTATAATGGTAATAGGACTGAGTGGAGTCCAATTCGGTCAGTAATCATACGAATGATTAACAAAATCGGACGACCGCGAAGCGGGAGTCCAATTTGTTTAATCACGAGTATGATTACAGACAGAATTGGACGACACGAAGTCCTGTTACCAATTAATCAAAACTATGACAAAATTTGAGAAACAAACTAACCTTTAGTCAAATAGTTTAACGTTCTTATAAAAACTGCAAAACATAACAGTTTACTCAACAAAATGCACAACTTACAACAGCGCGCGCAAAATGACGCGTACTGTCCAATTACACAGGCATGACGCGTAAACTGTCCTATTACACTGTCCAATTACAAGCATGACGCGTACACTGTCCTATTAGTGCTCAAATCGGGCTGCTGATAACCAATTACCGATCGAGAATTTTGTTATAGTTTTGATTAGTACTGTAATTAGTTGCGGAAAAATAGAAATTTAATAAATTAACAGACCAGAGATAAACAAATATGACCGACAATGTCACAAATCTCGCACAGTAAAAGATCGATCATGGCATTCCTCAAGATGCGGAGATTCATCATAGCTGTGAATGCACTACTGTTTGTCGAGTTCAGTGACTAAAACACGACGGGCAATCTACTAGTTAAAACGAGGATTTATGTATAGCTAATGCCGTTTTAAACGGCCCTATTCTCCCAGCAGAGGAGAGCTAGGATAAATAAGAATGTCGTTTTAAAGTGTTTGATTTAAACGGGTAGCTCAAAATAAATTGAATAGCCTACCGGATCCAATAAAACATCGAGAGATATAGTACTCGCCAATTCTGTTGAGTACTGCTGCAATTTTTACACTGAATAATAAATAATGTACAGGGAGTGATAAGTTTGATTATACCTCCATTAGGTATATATGTGAATCTATTGTGGTCGATTTAACTATTATTCTCAGTACTGTGTAACAAGAAGAGAAAGGATGATTTCAAATAATCGTTATAAGTGGAAATGAAAACAATTAACAGAACTGAAATATTATCAGATATTGAGAAGTGTATTTTGCATGCTTTGTTTTGGCTAGAGAACGTGTTTTCGAAGTCCTTTTATATGGCACTGAAAACACATCACATCAGATAGCCGCGAGGCACAATGACTTGCTCTGATTTTGCTACAGTTGATTTTAAAAGGAACCGACATCTTTGTCAGAAAGCTGCTGAAGGGATCATTCAGATATACAGGTAGGAAAAAGCAAATTATCCTATATGAGAAGAAAATTCATAGTGTACTTACTACCAAGGAAGCAAAAATAGCCACACTCCTCAAAAGCACTGCCCTCCTGAACATTTTCGTTTTCTTCAATGAAATGTTTCGCAGTCAGTTTCGATGCTTGATCCTTAGTCACAGACGTAATATATTGTGCCACTTGTTTAACTGCAAGACTCAGTGAAAACGAGCTTGTTGTTTTCTAGCGATGGGTTAAAACATATTCACAAAGTGACATCTTACACCTTCATCCTGTTTTCTTTCTATATGATTGGTCACTTTTAATCTGTTATTACGAATCCTTTTGATGTCTAATACTGCCATAGCACATCGAACCTTTTTGTCGTTCATCAAGAAATGCCTAAGCAAGTCACTAAAGGAAGTGCTCATACAACGATTGTTAGAAAACAAACAGATTTTGTCCCTAGTCACGAACAATTCAATTCATTTTGATTGTGTCAGTGCTTTTTAGTCGCAAGGCTGAAACTGAAGAGGACTAAGAGATATTGAGTATGACACCTTTACACTTCATAAGTCGTGAATTCCTTCTTCCTGTGTTTATGACTGACTAGTTTCGAGCTAGACATCTTATGTTACACGTTGTTTGTCAAATTGAAACACGTACACACAAGCTACACTGAAAGTAACTAATAAACCTACATCGGAGAAGCTCTCCTTTTTCAAGACTTAATTTGTTATCACGGTACAGCGAAATATAACCCATCCTTAAATTGTCTTAACATACATTTTTAAGATAAATAGTTTACAGATTTCACTAAAAATTAGCCAAACATTGACAAATACACGTGTTATACTCCAGGCAAGGGAAGGCATTACCTTTTATCTGTATTGAAAGAGCTGTCGAGGTACAAGAGCCCTCTCTCTGATCTTTACTTCACCGCTTATTCAGCTCTACTCTTTGTTGCAAAGGAACCACCAACTTTAGTAGTGTAGCTTCAAAGAAAGGTTCGACTGATTTAGTTCCGGCCTCTCTGAAAACTTAGCCAGACTACGTAAGGTCACATAAGAGGGCAGTTATCGATTAATAAAAGTAGAGGTAAAACAAAACTTCCTATCGTAAACTTTACGACCTAGTTGGTCGTAGATTGATTCGGACATTTGCGAGGGATACTATATCTACAATAGCAGCGATAACAGTGGAGCAAAAGGTAGACACTTTAACTTGTTGTCTGACAAACGGGCACGAAAATGTCTCCAACTGAATCTACAAATTACAGCAAGGCAGTTCAGTCTGTCGGAACTGGACGCTTCTGGCAAATTTTTATTAGTACAGATGACCCTCTTTAATACGGATAGCAAAGGGGAGGTGTCCGTATAACGAAGGCAGAGTTTATATGAATTTTGGACTCTTTTCAAACCACGTGAACTGTCCGTAAATAGGTGGTGTCCGTAAGGAGAGGTCCGACTTTCTCGAAGCAGTTGCTTTTCTTATTGGCCAATAAGAACAGCCTGCTGCTAAAACGGTTTGTAGGCAGTGACAATTACATGCCTTCGTAGTTTAGCATCATGCAGCTTCACGTAAGAGAAATGGAAATCACAGAAAGAAGACAGCCATAAGAAACACTAGAATATAAATCACAGCAAATAACCGGGTAAAGAAATTAAACAAGTAATCACACCTCTCGAAGCTTTCAACTGTTTATTCAATAAATTAATGTTAGGAACTTATGTAAGTAATCGGTATCTGATAGTAGCTCTGATTTGAACAAGAATTTGAATGCTTAATGTACGATGAACACAATTACTGTACTATATAAAAGTGAAAATTACAGTCATAACCTGTGACTGTAAGGTTCTTTATGTACTAGCTACTTTTATAACTTTCAATTAGGAAAGGCTACTCAAAGTGCTAGGCTGAGCTAAGTTAAAATTTGAAGACTGTTCTTAGAACAGCCCACGACTGAGAACTACTTATTGTCCAAGGATGCTAAGATCTGTAGCGTTTGCAAGAGATGCTGCTATCATTATAAGTGAGAGCGGTAAAGTCGACTAAACGCAGACTGATTTATCACAAGCCCGTGTATGAGAATGAACTGTGCAAATAACTAAGGAATCTTTCCAGAGCACTGCTTGAAAACGCTCAGCGTCAAAGACAGCAACAATAAATGAATTATCATGACAGAATACAGGCTGGACTACAGGGAACACTATCAATTGCACACTTTCACGAAAAGCTGGTACAAGGCTTGAATGTTCTCGCGAGCCATTTTTCTGGACTACAGGGACACTATCATTATCATTATCATTTGCACACTTTCACGAAAAGCTGGTACAAGGCTTGAATGTTCTCGCGAGCCATTTTCTGACCGGACTAGTCTCGTTTTAAGTACAATTTAATCCCGGGAACGGAGGCAGGTCGTTGCTTGAAGCAACAAATGATTTATATTTGTTTTAAAAAAAAACGATAGCACTCACATCTGTAACTTCATTGCAAGATCTGCAAAACTCCAGGTTGTATAAAATATGGAACTACATACAATATAGATGTATTAAACTGTTTTAACATGTCATGGTGATACATAGCATCTTGGTGAGTAATAAACTAAGTTTCCATTTATATAATGACGAAGAAACTCTGACAACTACGGTCATATATGGGCGTAAAAACGATGGATGAATGTAGTTATTACTGATGTCATAAAAACCTTTTGAGCTATACTGACAACAGCTTATGAAGTAATTGTACATCATTTCCAGCTTTGCTGATATTAACCATACTATTTACTCTGTTTCTTATTTAGACAACCACTTTACATTATATTTCCTTGTATATATTATTATTATTATTATGAAACATTACAAACAGCTAAGGAAAATATAAATAATTTCATACTTTTATCACTTTATTCTGTGGCTGACTGCGAAGTTTACGATTGCTATTCATTCAGGTGGTTTTAGATAATAGATGACTTGCCCAACGGGCTCCAAAAGCTTACGTATTCTTGATAAAATAAAATATCTGTCGATCATTAGACTGCTGTGTCTGTCCAGAATTGTTATTCCAACCAAGAAAATCACCAACAAGATGATAAAAGAAATTGTAAATCTGAAGGCGGCAGATAGACATCTCCAGCAAATACCTGGTCTTTTGGGTCTGAAATAAGTGACAAGAGAATTGAAACAAATGACGTCTAATTTGCCATACAATTCAAGTAGACAGTAGTTTAAGACAATTAAGCACAATGAAGGAATTTAAGACCAGGTGAAAGTGAACTGTTTACAGTGAAGGAGTGAACTTTCACTTTGTAGAACGGATTAAATAAGATTCTAAGAAATATGTTTAGAAATACGTTAGCTATTATGAGTTTGAAATAATTGCAAATTAAGGACGAAATAACCTGTCAGGATTCCTAAATAAAGTTATTGTACTCCAAATTTGTGAGTCCAAACGAAAATGTTTTGTCAGAGTGTAATGGGACCCAACTTGCGTCGTAAGCGGCTCGTACGCGGCGATGCAAGCCAAAATTGTACCCTTAAAATCAGCTGTAATACTCGTTAGAACTTTGCAAAATTGACGATAAACAATAACAATATAACAAAAAAGAACAACTACACCAAAAAAAAGAATCTGTACTTACGTAGCCTGTACTGAAATAACGTCTGATTCTAATTCCCCGCCTTCACTTTCATTTTCACTGGATTCCACCACTTCATCCAAACCTGGCGACGCAGACGGATGATCTACGGGAACGTCCACCTCTTCATTTTGACCTTGTCCTTCTTCTGTGTGTTCAGGTGCACTTTTGTTGTCTCTTTCTTCCTCTGACCCACTGACTAGTACCACTGGAGTATCGTTCGATTCCGCTTCTGAAGTACTTTCAGTCAAAGAAGCGTCGGTTTTCACTACTGGTGGCTCTTCAACCTGAGGTGGTGTAACTCGTGAAGCCTCTCTCTCTTGTCGGCTAGCTTCAGTACGGCGTCTGAAGCTTCGAAGAGCGTCCTTTGCACGCATTGATGTAGTGTGAAAGGCCATGACAAAGTTTAGAAGGCTATTCTGTTTAGTACCATCACCTTCTGCTTCAGACTGGAAAAAAGAAAAAAAAATAGAGTATTAATTGTACTTGTAAACTGTTCATCTTGACAAGGAGAATGGTAGACAATAAAGATGACTTCAAGCTTTCTGTACAGTGTTTTAATGTCTTAAAAGAAAGTGAGTGTTTATTGTCTTAAAAACAAACCAAGTAAACACTGTTGTGAGATTTTTTTCAAAGGAGTGTTAACCTTGATGAGATAAATAAATGGTAACAAAGAAAGTAAAAGGACTTCTAAGTATTTGTTACCTCGACGAGAAGTCAAATAAAAGAAGAAAAACAGATTGGCAGATATCAAAATAGCCTGCGTTGCAGACGAATAAAACCCCGGTTATATGCGTCTGCGAATTAGAGCACAAAAGCTTGTTCCGGCCCCCCGCGCGTTACCAGGGATTTCTATAATAATCTCTGATTGGCTCTTGAAAAGGGCTGTTCTTTCGAGCGCCGTTATTGGTCGTTTGATCTTGTGAAACCATAGTTACGCGTTCGATGAATACCAGATACCAGTTACACTGAGGCGTTCTTGTCGTATAATTTGTATATTTGCCGCTCTGTGAAATGGGTCATCCAATTTATTTCGCTTTTCACTTGTTTAGAAAGGACACTTTATGCTGTAGGCTGTATTATTTGGAGGCGTTTTAAATTGCGTAGAGCCATAAGACTGTCGCTTTAATAGCAAATGTGTAGAGGTCATAGTCTGCTCGGCTTTTCGTTTGTATATTTTGACTGTTTTGACACCTCTGTGTTAAATTTGTCATATGTATAGTAATTACTATTGCGGTTAGTCTTTGAACATCCTGAAACATATTCATGTTTGCAAGATATTTTTTGAGCTCTCGAAATATTTGCTCTGGTCCTAAATTTTCCGTGAAGATGTCGACTACTTGCATTCTGCATTTGTAACGCCGGGTTCGGCTGTTTATTGTGTTTTTGCAAGGTCATGTTGCTTCTCATCACGGATGACGGATGGTTCGTTGTGTGACATTCTTTCACTACAAGGCAATGACCTTTTTGCTTGTCAGTTGTGTTTGCTTCTTGTTGTTATTGTTTTTTTTTATCAGATAGTTCGGACCGGTTGCTTTTTTTACCGCTTTAAACGTTTATTCTCACCGATCTGCCGTGATCGCCGCAAGGTTATTGTGTATCTTTTATTCATCAAAAGCGTAACTATGGTGTTACGAGATCCATTTGACCAATCACGGCGCACGAAAGAACGGCCCTATCGAAGAGCCAATCAGAGGTAATTATAGAAATCCCTGGTAACGCGCGGGGGGCCGGAACAAGCTTTTGTGCTCTAATTCGCAGACGCATATAACCGGGGTTTTGTTCGTCTGCAACGCAGGCTAATATCAAAATAAAGCAAACAAAACGTCTTCCATGATTTTTCAGTAATACCAAAAACTATTCTTACTTGGTGAGGATGCGAAGATGAAGGACCGCCAACTCTGTGGGAATCTGGACATTTAAAAAAAATATATAAACAAACCAACCAGCCAACAAACAAGCAAACAAACAAACAAACAGAAAAAAGAACAAACGAGTAAATGATTGAACGAACGGACGAAAAAACTATTGAAAAACTAAATGAATAAATACGCGCTGGTATGGAATGCAGATACCAAACAAGTTCTAAAGGATAGATTTAATTCAGTCTCAGTTCTGTCCAACACTGCCCGTAAAGGAGGAGGTAAAGTGGTGGCCACTGTTATTATCACAATTTTTTTCCCTAAAACAGCATATTTACACCATAGCTCTTCCAACATTATTAATAACATTTGCGAGGTGCAAATGTCTTGACATTACCTAAGGCAAATAGTACCAAATACGGACTTAAACGTTTTAGTTATTACGCCGCAAAACAATGGAACGGACTTCCCGAGAACGTACGCTGCCTAGCTGGCACCAAAGATTTTATACGGACTTTTTATAGCGATGTTAATCAATCAAGGGTGTTTTAATTTTTTATATTTTTAATCATGTTAATTATACTATCTATAGTAGCTAGCATTTTTATATTGTATATATTTTAATTAATTTAGATTTTAGTTTTTAATTTTGTGAAATAACTGTAAACTAGCCGTAAAGCTAAGATTAATTCACGCTAATAAAGTATCTATATCTATCTATCTAATTACCAAGGCTGGTAGGACCATTGGCTAATGTTCTTGGTGTCACGGGTTCATCAGCAGCTAGCCTTTCTTTCTGACGCAGTTCATTAAGGTCCTCTCGTACACGCTCCAAGTGTCGAGTCAAGTTCTCAGCGTGGCTTATCATTACCTCCACTCCAGATGCCATGCGAGCCTCCTATAATGGCCCAGGTTAAATGAAAGGTAAAGTGAATGACACACATAAGATATCGTTCGAGGACTGATAATACAATTGAACGTCTTGACATGAGACAAAAAATAGAGAAGTGTTGCTCAGTACAGAAGAAAAGAAGTTAACAGTGGAATGTTCCCTAACTCACTAAGGAGAAATCTTCCTGTCTGTCATTGACTATTTTCACCGGGTACAGGCAGGCTTTGTATAAAAAGCAATAACAAACAAACAAAAAACAACAATAATACAAGTCACATAAGAACCTGCCCCCGCCTCATCAACGAAGACTGAATTCAAGAAGTTTAACAACAAAATACAAGTACCACAAGGCCACCAAAAAGGTTTTGGGTAGCAGTTATGAAGAGCAGAAAAACAGCACGAGTATAACTAGTGACATATCGTTATGCACGATTTCAGTTGTATTTACCACTTGTCAGTATTACTAGTCAGATAATACTGACCTGCTGAACACAGCCATGTTGTTCTGTTTGAGTTGATACCCTTCGTGAAGACTTCTTTATTACTTCTACTTGAGACTTCAACACTGCCAGCATATCCTATCAAACAAACAATTTTTGTTAATCCAATTACCCGAATGTCAGGCACAATGTAAGGCCACTGACGCAAACGTGAAAGCAAGGTTTAAGTAGTAGATAAAATATGAGCGGGAGATCTGTATGGGCATTTACAATGGCTCGCCTATCGGCTCGCCATTGTAAATGCCCATACAGATCGGACGCGAATATTTTACTCTACTTGTGAAATGAAAACAATAAAAAGAATGCAAAGTATTGTTATGCGAATCAGTAGAGATCTGTATCAAAAGCTAATGAATACTAATTAGCTGAGCAGGAGTTTGTATCAAAAGTTAATTCTTTTGTCTGATTTGTATTGGGGTTTACAGTTGTGTACATGTGATCTGAATACTGTGCTGGGATTGGTTTGCACCCTCATGAATAATTAATGAATTTTACAACGGGAGATGAAGAATTGCATGGTAAAGAGTTGCTCGGGAGCAAGGCTTCCAACAAGAGATCTTTACATTCTTGCCCATTTCCCGCCACGTACCTGCATGTCCTTAGTAAAACACAGTTGCTCAAATTCCTGTAAAACAACAAAAACAACGAGAAGGATAATAACGAATATGAGTACGTTTAATTTCATTAGTAAAACAAGAGTAATTTGAAAAGTCTTTAACACTAAAAATCCCATTGCCAAGATAGGACGGAAAAGACAGAAAATTACCACATGCAGAAAGTAGCAATCATGGACAATGTTCAAATACCTGGAATGAATGGGTTAAGTTCATGAACGAACATTGGACATTTAGACATTTTACTGCAATGTATGTCTTGTTTAGAAAATACCTTTAGTACATTTGACATGCTTTGCAGCTCTTTGTTCATGTTAGTTTCTGCGAGATCTCTGGCACGAGCCTGTACGCAAAAAAACACACACAAGAACAAGGATCAACTATCTACTGATGTCTGAATGTACAAGATTTTGTAGCTCTTTCTAACTAAGCTCTATCCCCTCCCTCTATCTTTTAAGCCATTCTCTCTAAAAAGTCCTCCAACGTGATGCTTCACAGAGGTCAGCACGACGTACATGTGTTTCATGCATAGTTACAAGGAGTAATAATAATAATAATTATAATAATAATAATAATAATAATAATAATAATAATAATAATAATAATAATAATAATAATAAAAAGGTTCTTATTGCGCATTTAAAATTCTCAATGCGCTTACAATTGCATAGGATTAAAAGGATAAAAACGATAAAAGCAAGAACGATGTTAGATACAGAAATTCAGTACTAAGATAAAAAGAGTAAGAAAAAATAATAATAATAATCTAACTAAAACATGCAATTATTAACATCTATGACTAGGTTAAAAACTATTACAAAAAAGAAATGCTTTAAGGTTCTTTTTAAAAATCGCTATATTACCAGCAATTTAAATGTCCATGAGCATTCGACATTATACTCTCAGTTTGAGATTATGGCAAAATTATTTTACCTGGATTTCCAGTCGTCTATGGAGTGTATCTTGATCAGTTTGGAAAGCCAACACCAGAGTTTTGAACTGTTTCTGTTAAAAAAAAAAAAAAAAAAAAAACACGCTCCTGCTGAATTTTGTTTTGTAGCAAGTATCGCTAAAGGCGTAATCAGTCAACTTGAAAGTTATCATTTGTCCATCAAAGAAAATAGAATCAACAAGTTTTTGGAAGTTGATTGTATAATGAAATTAAACGCTAAAAAATTGGAACGACGTTTCGATCGTTCGACGGTCATTTTCAAGTTAGGTGTTAGAATAAAATTACATGTGTAAATATAGTAAAAGCGCTAAAATATGTACATACAAACAATAGACAATAAGAATAAAAAGGCTAAAAATGGCTAAAAAATAACTTTGTGCGAATGGCATGCATAGTTGTAAAAGATATAATTAAAAACGTAAAGCAAGCGAATAAGACGACGAGAATAGGAACATTAAAATACCTAAAAATATCTAAACAAATAATTTCGCGCGGAGCGAGTCACTCTGTTTGTTAAGTTTCGGTTTCAGAAGTCTAATAAAAAGCATTTCAAAAATCAAACAGTCAAGCTTGCTTTGGCACTTTCTTAAAATCTTAAAATTCTTCTCGATGTTGTGTGGCTCCTTTCCATGTTGCTCTTTCACGTGATGTCCGATAGACGATCCTTTGTGTTCTTCGATGCGCTGGTGCAAGTGTCGACAAGAATAGCCGACGTAATCTGCATCACACAGATCACACTGATAATAATAAACAGCGCTTTGTTGGTTTACGATGGGCGGTTTCTGTTCCTTCACTTTAATTGTGTCTTTGATCTTACGGCTGGTGTAAACTGGACGGATCTCGGTGTTTATCTTTCGGCTGAGATCGCTCAGTTGTCTGCGTACTGAGTTTGCTGCTTTTTGATCCTTGTACGGCAAAACGATTCTAATAGGAACATAACCACCATCCATTCATCATCAATAACCACCATCCGACAATTTGTCGAGGCGAAAGTTGTAACGGGAAATGCGTGTCCTCAACAACAGCAGGTCCCTAGTCAAGGAGAAGTTCCTATTAGAATCGTTTTGCCGTACAAGGATCAAAAAGCAGCAAACTCAGTACGCAGACAACTGAGCGATCTCAGCCGAAAGATAAACACCGAGATCCGTCCAGTTTACACCAGCCGTAAGATCAAAGACACAATTAAAGTGAAGGAACAGAAACCGCCCATCGTAAACCAACAAAGCGCTGTTTATTATTATCAGTGTGATCTGTGTGATGCAGATTACGTCGGCTATTCTTGTCGACACTTGCACCAGCGCATCGAAGAACACAAAGGATCGTCTATCGGACATCACGTGAAAGAGCAACATGGAAAGGAGCCACACAACATCGAGAAGAATTTTAAGATTTTAAGAAAGTGCCAAAGCAAGCTTGACTGTTTGATTTTTGAAATGCTTTTTATTAGACTTCTGAAACCGAAACTTAACAAACAGAGTGACTCGCTCCGCGCGAAATTATTTGTTTAGATATTTTTAGGTATTTTAATGTTCCTATTCTCGTCGTCTTATTCGCTTGCTTTACGTTTTTAATTATATCTTTTACAACTATGCATGCCATTCGCACAAAGTTATTTTTTAGCCATTTTTAGCCTTTTTATTCTTATTGTCTATTGTTTGTATGTACATATTTTAGCGCTTTTACTATATTTACACATGTAATTTTATTCTAACACCTAACTTGAAAATGACCGTCGAACGATCGAAACGTCGTTCCAATTTTTTAGCGTTTAATTTCATTATACAATAAAGAAAATAGAAGTAACAAAAATACCTCAACAAATTTACATAATAAATACAAATAGGAAAAAGAGAGGATTTTTCTTTTTTTTCACCATTTCTTTCGGTAAGGAAGTTGAAAAGTCAATATAGGACCAAACCAAATGCAAATATACGGTATTGCATGCCGATACATAAAAGCAAGGCTTAATTTGTGCATACACACACGTTGGTAGCTCTTTCTATATGGTAATAGCCCTTAAAATCCTTCTGCAACTTACCTCAATTTCTTTTTCATTTGGCGCAGGCCTGTTGACAAAATAAAACCGTAATTAACATACATCTTATAAAGTAAAATATTAAAGTATTAAGTTCACCATAAATCCACCAGATTTCAACAGTAACGAATTTTTGGTTATTTTCAAAACATGGCAGGAGTTCAAACGTTGGTCTGTTGCTATCTACTGTCTTGCAAAAATGTGTATGTTGTCAAACGAGCACAACGATTGCGTAGCAAATTAGAAAATTTCGAGGCTTCTTATAAAACTGATACAGATGCTCCCTCCACACTCTCTCACACACAAATTAAGATAAAAACATAGCAAGATTTGCCCCTGAATTCACAAGCCGATACCGCGTTTGTTTGATTATGGAAATACCGTAAGTATACAGTTGAAAGTTGTTAGTTAGGCAGGTTAGGTGTCCACAATTAGTAGAGGGGACTTTTCCCCTCAGCTACTACAGATTTGACACGATAATAAAGTTGTTATTATTATGTTATTATTATTGTCTATTGACTCTCAAGACAAACAAACCAGACCTGACACGTAGTGACACCCCATCCACAAAATTACTGCTTCCAACTGAACTTTCTAGCGCCATGCCTGTTGCACTCTCATAAGAATCAAACTCATCCGGGATTTTAAATGCTACAGAGAGCTTCTTTCGCCATAAATTTGTAGCAGATCTTTCTTTTTCCACAGCTGGGCTCAATTTACCAGGATCCTCTGCAGTAGGTTTACTTGCACTCTCTTCATCAGGCGTATTTTCCTTTTCTATCGTTCTAATATCTGGCACTTGAGACTCGGTAACACCTGATTTTCGACGCCGACTGTGAGTATCCTCATCAGTTATTGTGGCTTTATCTGCAACACTAATCTCCTTCTCGAGTTTCTCTATTTCCCTTATAAGGTCCGTTTGTGAGGCCGTCGTCACGAAATCTTTCAAGTCTGTCTGACTGCTTGATGTTATCAATTCTCGATCGATATTGTCAACAAGCTGTAAAAAATTACCACTGGGTGATTCAGATGTACCATCCACCTCGTGTCTACCACTTTTCGGGCTTAAAGAGTCACTGGAAAGAGAAGACGATCGCCGCTTATACAAGCCATTATGCAGCCAACTTTCAACGGGTTCTTCTGTTTGATGGGTTTTAGTGACCTCTTGATAAGTTGGGTGAATTTTTTCTTCCAACTCATTCACAGGTTTTCCATCTGGAGAGTCTCTTCCGACGCCCTGGTTGTTGAAACAAAATGAGGACTAAATATTAAGTGAACAGAAAAACAAAGCAAGCTGTAACAAAGCTGCAAGTCCAACAAAAAATCCGCAAAGGAGGAGGGGGATGCGAATCAAGAAAATGCTGCCACAGAGATAACAAAGCCCTTCAACATGGATTGAGTGGTCAAGAAGGATTAAATTAACTTCGCCTGCACTACCAAGCGACTAACAAACACCAAACTAGTGAACAGTGAAACGATAATGGGCATCAAGTCAGGCTTTATCTGCCAAGAAAACAATTTTTGAAACAAATTGACTGGTCGACAGTGTAACAAAAGTTTATATCAAATTAAAGGCTTGTAGGTAATAGTTAAAATAAGTACGAAAGAAGCTATCTAAAACACAAACCTGCATCCTTCTGCTTGTGTCAGACTGTGAAACGTAATCATACAACTTTGTTCTCACCATATGGCCGGTGATACAAGGAGACGAACATCGGGGTGACTGAAAAAATGAAAGGACTTAGTAAACAAATGACAAAAACGACAAAAGTAGATGCAACACCAACTAATCAAAATTACAAACAAAGACAGACGTCACAAAGCTAGACAATACTGATTGCCACAATAGATCGATAAGGAGAAGAACACGGACCACACTGATTTTCATACCATGCAATAGAAAATACAGCCGATCAGAATACAGAAAAGCCATTGTATATTCGGCGGTATTCAACAACCTTCGCATCGTGCACTGCGACATAGCTAGTATAACTAGGAGTTGCTGATAGCAAGTTAAGTGCTGCAAAGTAAGTTATAAGAATAATAATAATAATAGTAGGAACGAAGGGAAGGTTTCGGATGTTCACATTTTCAGATGTGAAAGATATGATTTTCTCAGGGAGTTAAATGTTTGTAATTCGCTTAGTTTATAAAAAAAAATAGTGAAATTTACGAATGGAAGCAATGTAACCTAACATAACCTAACATAGCACGTGCAATTCGACTGCAAAGCCATCAGAAACACCCATTTATGACGTCAAAAAGCTCAAAGCTCGTTCCATTCCAGCGCGCGGTCATTATGGAACGTTTTCGTGGAGCCGTCGCAAATAATCTTCGTAGTGCTTTTGCTGTATATATTTCCCACTTAAGGCTCAGAAAGTAAAATTTCTCCTTAAATTTAATTGGTAATGAATAATTATGAAAGCGAATTATAAGAAGGCCTCGTAATTCGTTATTCGTGAAAAGACCGTTTCTCCGGCACTTTACTTGACCATCTTGCTCAGGAGAGATTTCTTGAGAAGCATTTACAAAGTACTGAACAGAAGCGCAAGCGGCAACGCTTTAAAATTTAACTTCTTACTCTTTAGCGAAAAGGACATCGCAAACGACAAACGCAACTTCAACATTGTAAATGCCGCTGATCATACGTACTGCATGTACTTAAAATCATCGCCAGTGAAAAAGTCGAATCGAGTGTCGCCTATATAAAGCTTCCAGACCCCGCGCGGACAGTCAAAAATAGTTCTGCTGCTACGCTAAGGCTTCGCAGCAATTATATTGATGTTTCTACTACAAGAGAGTTAAAGCTATACACTGAAATCACCACATTACACAGTATGTAAAACAAAGGAGTACCTGTCTGCTTCTATTGAGAACCTCTGTATCAGTATTAGGGATTGCATCAAAAATTTCCTTCAGTTCATCTGAGTGCCTAGAAACTGACAGCTGAACTGATTCCTATTTGTGAAGACAAAAGTGAGGTTACACGTTGAGTTAAGCCGAAGCAATGACCAGGCTGTTCAATGTTGGGTTTCTGTTGCTGAGAATAGGTTAGTTCGATGATATAACTAATATTGACAAACTAAATGGTAGTGGGATTTTAGGATACTTAGGTTCTTAAATAAGTTCGTTATTTGATAACCATATAGTAAACTTGTCTTTCCAAAATACTAGCATGCATGCCTAGACTATTTTTTTTTTGTTCTTTCATCTGTGCCTTCATTTTTGTAAAATAACCTATTGAAAATTTTAGGCTAAAAAGGTTTTTGTGAAAAGGGGGTTTTAAAATGAAAATTTTAGCTTAACAAGTTTTTAAATTTTAGGTTCTTATACGCGGGTTTTTACTAACTATAAAATCGAAAAAGACCTACTGTAATCAAGTACAAGGTCTTATGGCTTAGCTTAGTCCATTTCGCCACATATTAATATGTTACTGTCGTTTTTTTAATGTCTTTATTTTACTTGACAAATCTTGCTATTAAAAGTAGCTTTGTGAACGAGGGCATGTAGACTGACCTCTAATGTCGAAGTTCGTCTTTTTTCCATACTAAGTTGGGAAGTTGTTTTCACCAGTTCACTTTCCAGTTCTTTTATTCTCACTTAAGGAGAGAAAACATAACAATTGCTTTGATTCTAAACACTCTTTTAGTTGAAGTGCATGTAGAGCATAAACTTTTATCACATATATTACCTAACAAAAGTGTTTGCTGACTTTCCAACTCATCTTGGCTTCTGTAAATACAAGCAACGAACACAAAAATTTCAATACAAAAATTAGCGATAATAAACAGCGTTTCCACATCTTCAAAACGTCATTGGTTAGAATCCTATATATAAGATACAAAAGAAACATTGTGCGACACGAAAAACAAAACATGTACAATAAAGTTCATTTTAAATGTGGGGAAGTAAATCTGTCAAATTTCGTCAGTAATACTGTAAACCCTTAACTCTAACCTGGTCAACGCATGCATAAACAAAGAATAATCTATTTTTCTTGCTAACTATACAAGCTATGTACATAACATGAAGCTTACTTTCTAAGTTTTACAAGTTCATCCTCTAGTGTTGAGCTTAAAAGTTTCTGAAAAAGAAGAAATAAAAAAAGAAACGTCACAAGAGCGAAGAACTGATTCAAAACCTAGGATCAGTTTTTCGTTTATAGAACCGCCAAGTTAAACAACTCTTCTTCTCAAGATCTAAAAGAAGTTAGCACGATTTTACAGCATTGCAATCTGGTGTTGATAGTTATGGGAGACCCCTTTGAAATAATCCATCTACAGCAAATCAAGACACCTTGTGGGAAGTGATGTACATGAATTAAACAGCGGCATATGATGCAATCAATACCCTACGTAGCTGCCTCTTTCCTGAACTTTACCTCATTTTCCAGAGATCTTGTAAGACTTTCTTTTTCATCCCTGTGAAGGGAAAAAATCTTTCAGATACAGTGGAACCTCGTTTATCTGGCCGCATTACTTACGGGGTGGCCGAGCTAACGCAGTAACAAACATTAACCCAGTGGCCACTGTATGTGTTTCTAAAAGAGCTGACCGGGAAAGGTAAAAGCAAAGGTGTTGGGTAACTTACTCCTGCCAACAACAAATTTTCTTACTAGACAGGTAGAATTCAAAGAAATTTGTTTTTCAGATTTAGTCAGGTAACAAGCCAAAAAATATCGTACGTCTTTTCCCTTTTAAGGTAAATCTTGAAGAAGTCTTCGTTTAAAGCTCATTTTGATATGAATAACTATTTTTTTACAATCTTAAAATGGGACATAGAACTAAATCTATCTTTAGTGAAGTTATGCATTAATTAATTAAAACCTACCTAGTTTTAAACAAATCTGCCGTGACTGCCGATAGCTGTGGAAGAAAATTCGATATTTTGTAAGATGCTTAAAATGATTAGATAATGTTGGAAACTAAGAATGAAAATTACACTGTACGTGTACCTGGTTTTCAAGAAAAGCCAATTTTTCACTCTGTTGTGTAAGAGTTTTCATGTCCTGTTCATGTTTCCCCTCAAGCTCCAGCATCCTGGAATGAAGATTTTACATATTATCTTCTGGAGGACCATTACACGTGCAGTTTCAAACATTATCATGATAGTACTAAAAAAGAAACTGTGTTTAGAGTTTTGACTGTCATGATCAAAGTTCTTGAATACTATACAGTTTCGTGGACTTGACCTGCAGAATCCTGATAGGTTTATTGAAGTTTTTCAGTTTGTTTTATTAATCTTCAGCATAGACAGCGAGTAAACAACCAAATTCTGTTGCAACTTTTCTCCTGAGTCACAAGAGCAAAGCTGAGAGATCAGTTACACTTACCTTCCACTCATTTCATCATTGCAAAGGGACATTGTTCCTAGCTTTTGATAGGCTTTACTTCGCTCCTCAAAAAACTGCTTGTTCTCTTCTGTCAGGAGAAAAATAAGTTTGAGATAACTACCCTAACTTGGTAAGTACTGAATAACTGGGTTGGTGAGGTGTTGCACTTTGTGTTGCAGTATCATAAATCATACAATCAGTATTATACGGTTTGAGTGCATTTTGCATCTAATGAAGGGGTTACTTCTGGAAGTTCTGGAAATAATTAAAGAACTTTTCAAGAAACTACTGATGATAACCAACTTGATGTTAGTCAAAAATGTAAATCTGTCAGACATAATTTTAAAATCAAATAACAGAGAGATATTTATGAAAATTAATTAATTTAGGTAAATTATTAGCCATTCATTGGTTGATTTGTCTTTCCAGACGAGTGAATTGAATGAAATGTACAAATTCAAACAGCAATATTATTTACATGTACAGAATTTACAACTAACCTTTGAGCTTTTTCACATTAGCCAAAAGTTTCATGTTCCTGCAGGTAGAAATAAAATGTGTGACATACTTATGAAACCACTCCTTTAATCACGTGTATAAATAAAATTTAATTTGATTTTTGATTCACAAACTGATGCATTGGCATTTTTATATGCATGAGTGTAGGAATGAAAACCCAACCGTATTGTAGCATATTACAAACACACGGCTTATACAAGTAAATTTATCTCAATTTATCTAACAGTAACATGGTAGCATTAGTAATGTGCAGTTACTGTTATTAAACAACTACAATAACATCTGACTGGTGCGCAGAAGGTCATTGGTTCATTTCCCTCCAGGGACTTGCCCATGCTTATGTCGTTAAGGGCTGGCAGCCGGCTAATTTAACCGGCTGAAACAGAACTTAAGTCTGGCTGAATTTTTACATGAAAAGACTTAGGTAAACTATTAGAGCCGCCAAGTCCAGAAAGCCAGCTGGGATTGTTGATGAGCCGGCTTAGTGTTTTCTTAGCTACATCCCTGAACAGATATTACATCTCTCACAACTACAATTCATGTAAGTACAGGATTTAACATTACAAAAATGTCTGTTTTTCACAGAGCGTACCTCTTCTCTGCAGCTTTCTTCTTCATACAGAGAGAAGACACTTTGTCAGCAAATGTATCCAGCTCTTGAGTAAGATGCTCCCTTTGAGTCTAACAAACAGTTCAAATGAGTACACATGTATAAAAAGATCCTCAAGATGTCAAAATAGGTTTCTATGGCAACACACAAGCAGTTAAATGTATCTTATTTGTGACCTTTTATAAATTTTAAGGACAAAATTAAAATGGATACCTCCTTATCCACACTTTTGTCCAGTGCAGCCAATTCATCAATCTGTCTCAGGGCTTTTTCTTTCTTCTCATTGAATTCATTAGCCTTGAAAACAGCAACAGAAAGAGCAATTTAGAATCAAACTAGCAAGGCATTGAATTTCGAAGATATAATAATAGATCATTTTTACACACATACTAATTGTGTTGCTGTGATACTGTATTTCTCAAAAGTGGCAGTTGTGCTAGTTGAGTCCATCGACACTCCAGACATCCAGGATTGGTTCATGTCAGTAAATGATATGTCCACATCATCAACATCCAGGCTGTCATTCCAATTAAATTCACCACCCACCATTGGAGACGGAAGACCTTTGGTTTCACTGGTCTACAAGAAAAAAATAAAAGAATCAATTAATTATTTTTTGCTGGATCTGCTGCTCTGAGCACTGTCTAAGGTAATGGTCTATGCTAAGAAAGGAACCCCCTAAAAAGTGAATTATTTTGTGGGCGTGGTTGAAAATTCACTTTCACTCCCAGGAGGGACAAATTCTAAAATGACAAGCAGTTCTCATCATATTTTTTTCTGGCTTTCCTTGTGTGCAAGAAAGAACCAAGAAAATTTGATGGTAATCATTTTAGGTTAGCACAGTCCCAGGCAGTACTAAGCCACAAAATTTATCCCCTAAATAATATGAATTTCAAACCAAAAAAACTTATACAGGAATTTTACACATTCTGCACATTTTGTCATAACTAACTTAATGCTGACCGAAAAATGAGCAACCTAAGTTGGCTACCAACTACCTGTATTCTATAGAAAACACACTGTAAAGATATTGGGTCTACAAGACTTTTAATTGGTAGTTTTACCATTAACATTTTACATGTGCATGTACCTCCTGTGCTTGGAGCTCCTGCTGCAGAGAAGACTGCCGCCTAAAAGGTGTGCTAGTTAATCCTGGTCCATTTTGAACCAACTGACTCTTAGCTGCTGACAGTTCATCTCTTTTTAGTCTACAAAACAAAGTAAAACTAATAAGTTTCAAACAAAAACCAAACTAAGCTTCATGTGCTTCTTCAATGCTTTTTGGTATGAAGTAATAGGAGATCAGACTTACACACATATAACTAGATGGAAGCAACACAATATTGCAATTTGTATGTAAAAGGGCAAAAAATTTAAGTTGCACCTGAGCACTTTGTCTTCCAATTCAAAAATACGATTTTGTAATCTGCTTTTCTCACTCTTTAACGCCTGGGAAAAGAAAGAAACAACTTTATGTAGCTAAAGAACATTAAGTTTCTGTTCAGTAAGCTCGCAAAGTAAGTAATTGTAATAACCATGAGTAGGTGCAGTATAGATCCTTAAATAAAATTATACCATTGTAATTTCTGTTCTTATTCTGACTTATTATTCATTTTAAATCATTTGTTACATGTACATGATGTAATGTTCCTGAACTTTTAACTTTTAGATTTAAGAGTTAATGGTTAGTAGCAATTTCTACATAACTGAATCCAATTTAATCATTGTTTTACAATATATATTAATTTTATTCAGCTGAAGTACAACATACATAATATAGTTTACATGTAACCTTGACAACACATCCCATTATTAAAGGTGATTATTTAGCTACAGCTGCAGCACCAGCTGGTATCCACTATGAACAACAAACATGTACACTGTACCTCATTTGCTGATGAAAGACCTGCAATCATTGAAGAGTTTGTAGAAGATTCCTGAAGGAAAAAAGTGAGATTCAGACACTCATATCTTTTCTTTAATCCAGGATATATTCTCAGAATTTGTAGCAACATCATGACAACAAAACCCATAATTTTAATGAACTTGGAATAACTATTTCCTGACAACTTGTTTGGGACTTTCACGGCTCATGTTTACTAATAAAAGTGAAAGTTCATTATCCATATTAATTACATGTAATATTATTATTTATTATTATTATTATTATTCACATCAATCTTTTATTATTATTATTATTATTATTATTATTATTATTATTATTATTATTATGCAACCCTCCAAGTTAAGACCATTTTAGTCGCCATGGCAACTAAAATTTTGGAGCTGGCGACTAAATTGGAACCAAAGTCGCCAGCCTGGCGACTAAAATTGAGAAGAAGGATTGAAAGTGTAAGCTAAATTTAGCGACTAAAATTTTTCACTGGCGACCAAACCTGAGCAGTCGGTGGCCAAATGGCCACTAAGGAAAAAAAATAAACTTGGAGGGTTGTTATTATTATTATTTTTATTATATGATGATGATGATGATGATGATGATGATGATGATGAAGCACCACAGGCATGTAATACGTGCAAATGGCTACAGCTACATATTCCTATTGTATCCATTGTGTGTACAGGATGCTTCACAATAATTACCATAAAATAACTGCTCGACTCTAGATCTGCAGGTACAAGTACAGGTGTATGACATCAAACGTGCCATTTTTTGATTTAGTCAACCTTTCTGAGTAAATAACTTGCACAGAAAGTTTAATTTAACACAATTTTTTTTCAGCAATTTCACAAACAGAATAAGCAATAATTCCAAATTGAATTTTAGTTTCAGCAATATAACTTAGTTAACCCTTCCCTTTAAAATTACATGTACAAAAGGTTTACAAAATATCTTCACATGGTCACTCGCAGCACTTCAGATACTCTCTGGGCCAACTCAGCTACAGTGGTGCAGGCCCAAAAATCATGTGCTATGAGCAATGAATCAAAATAAAAGTCACTTGTAGGAACTGAGGTTTTATAATTAACATTTTAATCACACAAGTAATCTTTCATTTACAGGGCCATGCAAAGAGCAGGAACAAGTGTACCTTAGCAATCATGTCATTTTTAACTCCTTGAATCTCTTGGAGATCACTACAATATTGCTACCATGGAAATAAGAAGTTGAAATCACATTGTTACACAGGAGTTATTTTAATCATCTGCTTAATCCACATACTTGAACATATAGAGAGCTCTGCAATTCGCAGGTTTGGTAAAGACATAATAATAATTACTATAACTTTTCCAAAACCGTGAATTAGGAGCATGCAGTGTATTGTGGAGCATTAAATGACTTGTACATGCTAGACTTTCAAGCGAATGCAAAATTGCCCAAATCAATTATTTTAAAATATGCAGATCTGTTACCTTTTGTTCAGCTAAATCACTAATCAGTCGTTTTCTTTCTTCTTCAAGAAGTTCTATTTGTGTCTGAGTCTCCAGAAGCTAGGAAGTTAAAAAAATGAAAGCCATAATATAATAGTTATTGTATGATTTTTGTAAAATGTATAATAATACATGTATATTGTTGATATGCTAGAAAAGTTTAGAGTATGCATTGCATGTTTACAATACGTCATTCAACCATGATACTGTGCGGTCGTAGTTGGACCATGTGCTCGATGTAATATGGCGAATGTTGTGCATTAAACTGTTTTGTTTGAGTTTATTCTTCGCCTCTTAATTGTCCGCCCACAAAGTAAATCAACATAATATGAATGCATACTGCATGCATAGTTTTGTATAGCCTATAAAGTTATGTGAACAGGGTTGGAAACCTAATTTTTGGAGAACTTGCCATCTGTGTGAGTGACATTTAGATTGTACTCGCCTGGATACGTTTCCATTGACCAAATACTATTCCCCCTCCCCCCTCCCCATCCAGTTAAACCAAATAAATAATGATAAAGAGCATGTGGGTGAGTTTCTTTTCCTACCTTTTCTTCTATTTCGTTTACATTACTTTCATATGAGGCACGCTCTTTCTCCTAACAAAAAGAAAATAACAGTGAGTGGGAAAAAAATGCAATAGTTAAATTAAGCTGTCTGCAAGTGGTACAGATGAAAACACTAACCAGCTGTGCAATTTTTGTTTGTAGGCACTGATTTGCTTCAAGTGCATCAGCAACTGGTGAAACAATTGAATAACATTAGTATTTACATAGTTTATTAATTAGATTTAGGCAAGCCTAAAAGCGGAGCTCCCAATTAAATTTTACTGACCAATAACAGAAAAAATATAGCACTTGAGCCTGTGATCCAAAGTTAACCATTATTTGGTCAGCAGTAAACTTCAAAAAAAAAATTCGACCTTGATGAGTTCCTTATGCAAGCCCGTGATATGGTCATGTGATACTGGTCAGCGGATACCTTGTTTTGACAGCTGTCAATTGAACATGGCATGGAAGTCCTATATTAAAGATGTAAGCTGGCGTTAACCATAACCTTAAACTGATTTCTGGAGTATAGCGGCCATGTTGGGGCAACTTCGTCGTCGTTGTCGTGGTCACAGGCGCCCGCGAGCCATGCCGCTAGCCATGATGACCATGAAAAACCAAAAGCATGGGTTTGTTAATATTCTGTGCGTATGAGGCTCTGCTCTGGGCCCTTCGGGCCGCTGGGAGCTCCGCTATAATTTTAGCAAATATAGATGTTGTGGTTTAATTTTATCCCCGGTTTAACATTTTTCAAACCAGTTTGATTTTTATTTTCTATTGTCTCATATTCATTATCATAATCTGAAACAAAGGAAAATCAAAATCAAACTGGTTTGAAAAAATTTAAACCAGAGATAAAATTAAACCACAACATAGACAAAGGCCACATAAAATTGCACATGTACATTGTATAAAAATTACTTTACAATTATGCAATGTGTAATATTAAAATGACTTTTGAACAATGACCCTTTAAATTAAGTGTAGGAACAATCACCAGCTTAAGTATACTTAAAATGCAAATACTGCAGGCCTGCCAGTCTGACATTTGCAGACTGCAGACTGGAAACCCCAGACTAAAAGTATAATAATTAATAATTATATTGTGTCACCATTTCCATTATTGAGAGCTAACTGCAAACAGGGAAAAAGGACTGTTATTCAGGCTGACCAGAGCACGATTTACACTGAACCACTCAAAAATGATCTTATTATTATAATTCAGGGTAATATAACTGCAAGTCTGCAGTCTGCATTTGTCAGACAGCCCATTAGTGCTGTGGGTCATTGGAGTAAGTGTTTCTCTTTCTTGGATAAATATGTCAAAGAAAGAATAATTAATTTTTTTGTTCTACCATGGAACATGCGGTTAAGATGAGCATCAATAATACTCTTGAAACATTAATTTAACATACTTGATGCACAGTTTCAACCCTCCAAGTTATATTTTTTCCTGAGTGGCCATTTGGCCACCGACTGCTCAAGTTTGGTCGCCAGTGAAAAATTGTAGTCGCTAATTAAGCTCAAGTTTTCAAACCTTCTTCTCAACTTAGCCGTCAGGTTGGCGACTTCAGTTCCAATTTAGTCGCCAGCTCCAAAATTTTAGTTGCCATGGAGACTAAAATGACCATGGTCTTAACTTGGAGGGTTGAGTTTGCAACAATTACTTATTTTAAAAATCCTGATGTTATTTTCAGAAATTTAACTGAGTACACTTCTGAAAACAAAGACCTCACATGTACTCTGGTAGTCACTTACCAGCTTGGCGCAACTCTGTATTTTCACTATCTTTTCCTTTACTTCTTTCAATGACCATCTGAGAACTTAATTATAACAAGGAAACACAGTTTGGTTTTATTCCTGCTCCACTGAATCTACATGTGGGAAGGGTCTGCTTCCAGACTAGTGGCCCATACAGGCTGGAGCTTTTTCCAGTTTCTGTAGCATGAAGCAACTAAAAGTATTTCTCCTCCTCCCCCCCCCCCCCCCCCCCTGGAGGGGATGCTAGTCCATCAAAGGGTTACTTTAAGGGTAAAGTGTCTTGCCCAAGAACACAACACAATAACCACAGCCAGGCTTAAACCCGGGCTGCTCAATCCTGGTTTAAAATTTTTCAAACCAGTTTGATTTTTTTTCATTTTTCATTGTCTCATATTCACTATCAAAACTTGAAACAAAGGAAAATAAAAATCAAACTAGTTTAAACAATTTTAAACCAAAGGTTAGCTTAAACCACAACACATACATTGTAAATATCTACAGTAGCCAGGTTACACTCAACATGTACATCAAAATAATATACATCACCTTCTCAACTGCTTTCGTAAACTTTCTACTTCTGCGGTAAGCTGGGTGTTTGCCTCTTCTGTACTTTCCATCTATAGCCAATGAGTAAAAGAACAAACTTTAGCTGTGGCTTACATAATATACCTGCACAATAACATAATTTTATCTCTTTATATAAAATCATATCTCTACCAAACCAACTTTTTTTACATTTTCATGATAAACATGATAAACAAAACAAACTAAGGTACAATTTTCATGATTATCATAAACAAAATCACACCCATACCCCGGTAACAGGAAATATGGAAAACCAGCAGTTTTCAATACTATTCTAGAAAATGTTTGGAATTATGCCCAATATCCAACCAAGTATTATTCATAGTCATTTTTTTTAATCAACTATCAACTGGTTGGATTTTTGGCAAAAGTCCAGACATTTTCTCAATATTTATTAAAAAGTTCCATGCTATTTCCAGAATATTTTACATTTGTAGTAATCTGTGCTATCACAGGTATGTGCCACACCTTTCACAGCATTATTTTTAATTATTGCTTGCCACAACTATTTAGTTTAAAAACCTTCAGTAAATGCTGGTACATGTTGCATTTACCTGAGCCTGAATGGCATTCTGCTGTTCTATTAGACGCTTGTTATTGAGCTGAAGAGTTTCAATTGTTTGAATCAACTCACTGTCCCTAAAGAAAAAAGGCAGTACTTATCAAAACTTATGAATTACATGAAGTTGTTTGTGATTTTTTTAAAAAAAATAATACTTAAAAATTACAAAGCAGCTGGAATATTTACAGAGATTTATTTTTAGTTGTTCAACAGTTGGGAAAATCTATGAGAAAACGTATTGTTGGTTAAAATGTACACTGAAACTGTTGCTGAAGTCAGCAAAAATAAATGGCACTCTTGCCAGGGCCTAAGTATATTTCTGCCAGGATGGGTCCAACAGCTTGTCAAATCACAAGGTTGTCAATAATCATTGCCTACTACTTTTTTAATTAGTTTGTGGTTTGATCATCAGTGTTGGAAATAGTGTACCAGTTGGCATACTACAAACAATACAATTCAGTACCGGCAAGCACTACAAGACTACCATAGTCTGTGTGCAGCCTTCTCCTGTTTCTTCACATGGAAAAGGACATCTCCAAAACGGTTTCTAATAATTATTGTGTTCCACTATCCTGCTGTTCTGTTTAAATTTTGCAAAAAATTTACTTTAAGCTCAAAAGACAAGATGTTCATTCAATCAAATTGAATACTTAGAGAGCTTAAAACAAAACTTGCAATTAAATGAGCCAATGAAAACAAACCACACTAACAAACACTGTCAGTAGCTAAACATTATAATGGCAAATCTGCTGTGCATTAGTCTACATGTAGGTGTCAGATAAAACTCCACAGCATGTCAGACCGAAAGCTGGCAGGAAACCATGAAGACCTATGACCTCAGCTAAACATTCCCTTAATCACAGTCGCACAGATCTTTTCAAATTTAAAAGTCCTTATTATACAAAATAATTATAGTGTTAGGAAAAAAAGTAAAGCAACATAGGTCAAACGCAAATTTAATAAAGAGTGGCAAATTCATACATGCACGAACTGTGGTCATTTTGGCCTGTCAATTCCTTTCAATTTGTACATGAACTACAAAACAATTTGTCCAAAATAATTTGCTCTTCAGGAGTAATACCTGATGTTCTGACACTGTCCTTTCCAAGTGTTTGAACGAATTTCTCCACTGACAGCCATGCCTTGAAAGCTTTTTGCTAGATATATGGGGATTTTGAGCGTACAGCAAACTCTATAGAGAACAGATTTCTTTGTGAACTTTTAATTCTCTTTGACCTTCAACCAGACTATTTTTATTACGCTTTATACAACAAGTGGAAAACACAGCACAATCACACAGGAAATATAGTGGACATGTTTTGATTTTGTCAATGGAAAACCCCATGAATAAATAATTTATATATAAATTTAAAGTATTTTGTGATGACAGCCAATCAGAATTGATTACAACCATGCCTATTGTCAAGCAACCAGTTACAGCCTGGCCCCTGGGGAAACAGCAGGATAATTGAACACAGTCAGAAATGACCTTTCGCAGGTGTCTCTTTTCCACATCAGGAAAAAGGAGATGGCTGCATGCAGCAACCCTCCAAGTTAAGACTATTTTAGTCGCCATGGCGACTAAAATTTGGAGCTGGCGACTAAATTGGAACCAAAGTTGCCAGTCTGGCGACTAAATGAGAAGAAGGATTGAGCGCAAGCTAATTTAGCGACTAAAATTTTTCACTGGCGACCAAACCTGAGCAGTCGGTGGCCAAATGGCCACTAAGGAAAAAAAAAACTTGGAGAGTTGTGCAGGCTAACAGGACACAGCCCGCCAGGTTGTCAATACCACCTGGATCAGCTGCTTAAAAAAACTGCTACAAAAAAATAATAATGCACTAACTACAGTTGAATCCTGATAACTTGAACCTTCAAGGGAAATTGAAAAAGGCTCAAGTTAAAGGGAGGTTCGAGTCATCCAGGGCAAAATTAGAGAGAAAATTACCTGGAGGGGAATCGAAAAAGGTTTGAGTTAGCGGGAGCTTCGAGTTACTCCCCGGTATTGAGGGTTCGAGTTTCTGAGATTCATTTAGATGTTAAAGTTCTCAGTGGACAGTATCAACTTACCAGTCTCTGTCAGATGATTGTCCTCCCAGACCCTCTACACTGTCTGAACTACCATTTGGTGTACTTGTTACTGCATTTATAAAAAGAAAGGAGTAGAAGTTTAAACTTGCACCTACTGTAAGGCCCAAAATGTTGTGAAAAAATAATAACCTAAACACAAACAGGGTGCAATATTGCTGATAGTAAAGTAAAAGATCTCCCGTATGGATTGAATGTCATGGGGTTAAAAAGTGAAAAGAAACAATAGACAGCTCAAAGTTACAACTTGCACCTAAGGCCCAAAATGGTGTGAATTATATAATAACCTAAACACAAACAGGGTGCAATATTGCTGATAGTACAAATCTCCCATATGGAATGAATGTGATAGGAATTAAAAAGTGAAAAGAAACATAGACAGGTCTGTAAGAGGAAAGTAAGAGACAAGAGTACACTCAGTAGATTTTCATGTGCCTTTTTCCACATAGTTATACAACCTATATAGCATGGATATCAAAACTGAAGAAGTTAATGTTATTTTTTTTAGGCCAGAATAATTTTTTCTTTGCACTTCTTGCAAATCTGCCTGTTCCACCTTATACTGAGAACCCTGGAAAGAAAATTATATAGGTTGGTATCCCCCCCCCCAAAAAAAAAAAAGATTCTCAGTGCCTCTCTCCACCTACTAGGAGATTGAATACAGAGATATGTCAGAAAACCCGACAAAATGCAGCGCACCATAATCTGTGATGGACTAGCATCCCATCAAGGGAAAAAAAAACTCCTAGTCTATACACTCCTCAGTCTTTTCACACCATAAAAACCAGGCTTTAGCTAACACCATTGTTCTTTGTTGATTTATAACAATTATTTTCAAGCTATAGTTCACTGCTTACCATGACTGTATCTCTTGGGGCTGCCATAAGACCTGGACTCTGGGGAATCCTTGTACATGAAAAGAAAAACTTCTTAGTTAACTTGCCAAACACAAAAACAAAGGAAAATACCTAGTGGTACCAAAGATAAAATTGAACCATTTGCAACATATATACATTAGTAAAACATACCATACAGTTCACAGCCACAGGTGAATGGCACTCATCTTCTGCATTAACATAGCTAGTGAAAGAGAAAAAGTAAATGAACTTTATGATAAATATCGACTTAAAATTTTTTACAGGATCATATAATATCTGACAGACTAACACGGTTCAACACATGTTCATGTAAGAACAGCAAAATTGCTATCAACAGCCTGGTAGAATAACAAGTTTTCTTTCGATTATTCACTACACAAGCAGGTACAGAAAACCTCAAGAATTGAATATTTAGTATAAATTATAGAGTCCATGCTCATTATTTAATTTGCACATGAAACTACATGTACAATAAGGAATTATAATAAGGCATGTGCTGACCATCCCTTTTTAAGTGTTTGAGATGTTAATTTACAATATTTAGCTCAGCCTATTCATTTCGTTGAAGACTATAATATAAACTAGCTAGAAAGTCAGGTCTAGTCATTTATACACTGCGCCTGGGGACAAGTAAAGGTCAACGCACCAGCATTTTATCTCCTGATTATTTTGCATGCAAACAACAAGATACAATATATGTATCTCAAACCTCTGCCTCCTGATCTCAGTTATCCACTCTTTTATTCCCTCCTGGAAAGATGTTAAATCAATCTCCATGTCCCTGCCATCTGGATCCAATATAAGGGATAAATCATCCAGACTGCCAGCAAACTGCCAAGGATAATAATATAAATATAAATACTATTTTAGGTTTACCGTGATGACTACTCCAAATTATTTTAGCCTTTAATTTATATTGAATTACTATTTTTTATGCAAGATAAAAATAAATAAATTCCTATTTTTAGAAAGGAAACCCCATCAGCTCTAGCTGGTTTTTATGCGGGTCTATATCCTGGTTTCAAATTGGAATTTGGAAATGTAATGGTTTTTCAGGAGGGAGGAAAACTGGAGAATAACCCTCAGAGCAAGGCGAGAATCAACAACATCAACCAACATAATTTTGTCACTGGACGGACCAGAATTGAACCTGGGTCACATTGGTGGAAGGCGAGCGCTCTCACCACTGAGCCATCCCTGCTCAAGGCACATTAGTTAGGAAAGATCTCATCATCTCAGTCATCTTAATGTTTACTTGCAAGATTTGAAAACAGAATATTACAGTATACAAGTACAGAGGTAAAAAACGGAAAAACAGGAATCAGAATAACATGGGATATATCCTTTGCTATTCACCAACTTGCATGCGAAAACTGTAATCGTTGACAGGACTAAATGAGTTTATTTTAAGAAAAGACCAAACAATTTGCAGTTTTTTTGACAAAACAAAAATAATATTAATGAATTAATTGATTGGTTTAACTGGATGAAGAAAACAAAATTGTTGAAACTGAGGTTAAGTACCCTTGGAAACAAGTCATTAATCGAAAGTGGCTGCAGTCACTCAGGGTGCAAAGAAAATGGATTTTCCAGCATGCTGGATCCGGAGCCATTGTGTGCTAGCCTGAAGGCCTAAATTGGCCCTTTACTTAACCTGCCAGCAAAAAAATCCAAAATGTTACTTGCCCAATGGGCAGTAACTCCACCAGCCACAGATCCACTAGCCCCTGGATATTGGATAGTACTTTCTTTGCACACTGGGCTGTACACAATTCAACAGACTGGAGATGTTGGTCTCCAAGGAAGTGTTTATTTAAATTAGATCTTTCTTGTACTTTATGGCTTGAGCTCATAACTTTGAGTCCCTGTACAAATCATGTTATTTATATCAGAACCATCAAAAAATAACAAGAAATCCGCACATCCTGTTTTTTTCAGTTAAATAATGTTAGTCTAAAGATGAAGCTTTTTGCTTTGCTATGCTCTTGAATTGTTATAATTAAAGTATGAACGTCGCAAATTGCTTGATTATTCTGTATTTTATACCACAAACACTTCAAAATTGATGCTTTTGTGTTTGATTCACCGCCACAGTACAATTAATAATGCATTTTGTGTTGTCATAACAAAGGTAACACAATTCCTCAAACAAAAGTTTTCTTGAAAGGGACTTCATTATTATACGATACATGTACAGCTGCATGCATGTCTATCATCTCAAAAGTCACAAAGATTTCAAATTAAAGCTCGTATAAGGAAATTATGAACGAAAGTGTAATGTCATGCTAACGAGAATCATACATGTTATTAGTACTTTAGTTGTTTCTTGCATAAACAGCAGTGATATTTCAGCGAACGTTTCGCTGACTTCTTCTCTTTTTGAAATGTAAATAAATATATGTTAACGCATATTTATAATATACTGGAACGTCTTACTAATAGGCGGTGCAGATATCAAAACTAGATATTTCAGAACAAGTAGAAAATATAATAAATAATAATGCGGTTTTATAAGGCAATATTTTCGGGTTAAGCAGGCAACTAATCTGCTTATCGCATGTTTATCAAGTTAAGAATATGCTAAATAAAATTTACCGAAGGTAAACAAATGGACGGTTAAAATAAGATCTCGCAGTCGGACACGAGGAACCTTCAAGAAAAACGGCTAATAAACTAATAGATTTTAGCTACTTGTATTCAACAAAATCTAATAAACCTGTATGAATATATTTTACGGTTGTTGCACCCACTATCATCCACGAATTAAGTAAGATTTGAATAAAACCGCGTTGGTAAATTTTACATGAATTGCATCGTGGAAGACATTTTTGTGTAGGTGTGATAAGCACACACGAACCGCGAAGCGGGATTTTTCAATTTTAAACTTCAACATTAAACCCCAAAGCTCACCATCAATTCATCATCCAATAATTTGTGCTCAAAATGAAAAATATTACAAGGTAAAACATTAAATACCTCTTCAGTGCCGCTGGAAATTGCGTTACGGAGATACTCGATAAGTTTCGACACGGAAACTCGACCCGTATTATCCTTGTCACAGTCATAGAACAGATTGTCGAGAATGGCATCGGGGTCGTCGGAAATCTTAGACGGGTCTTCCTTTTCTGGCCCCTGGAAATGAGACACCGCAAAAATAGATTAGTAGGGTGCAAGATCCGATAATTGTAAACAAGGGCTACCTGCTCAGTCAAGAGAAGCAAAATATTAAAACGAGAACCATGAACATGAGGAGCAACCGTCCAGAACCAAATGTTTAGGCGCAGTTTGAAAAAGGATAATTATGAGAAATCTTACCGTTGAATCCATCATGAGCTGAAGAGCATTTGGCAGATACCAGTGGAAATATTGCTGAGCACTCTAGTTTAACAGTTCTTCAGGTAAAATAAATTTGAGTCGCCTTGAGCTAAGCCTGCGATCACACGCTTGAGTTTGACACGCTTACAATCATCAGTTCCATTTCCTTGGTCGGAAAAAATCCATTGTTTAAATCTCGCAGGAAATTTACTTCATTTTTCGAGAAGTTCGGCATTTTGAATAATAAATATTACAACAGTAAATCGTCCCAGAAGGCAAACGGACAAAGACCAAAATTAAACAAAACTAAACTTGAGCGCGCCATTTGTTGACTCGTTCCAAATTTGGCATGTCATTGTCTACATCACCAAATATGGATAAGTGCCTTGGACACGAAAAGCGCGGGAAAAGTTACTCCGGCGAGTTTGCGGGACACGTCGCGGGACACTGAACCACTGAGATTTTTTTAGTTCAATGGGGCTTGCAGTTTTATTCCTTATTAGTGGTGTTTTTCAAGATTATTCGAGTATCAAAAAAGCGCCAGACGGGAGAGACGATAAACTACGGAACTACTGAAGGGTCAGGTGGGTAAATTTAAAACAAGAGCTGAAAACTCCACTCTCCAGTGACTTGTCTTCCCTTGAAGACCCTTGAAATCAGTTTTAAACATTGAAACCATCCATGTCATCCATAAACTTTGTGGCCTTATTAAAACATAGTCATCTTGCTACTACATCATGCTCTTTCCGTTTTTACACCATATAAGCTTAAAGTGAATGGTATTTTTTATTATGTAAAATAAGTCAGTGTCCCCTATCTACAAAAGGCCCATGGTATATAGTGAGGCCCTGCCAGGGGGGTTCCCGTGTCGCTTGTCTAAATTTTAAAATGTGCCGTGTCGCTGTTTTATCGCTCTTTATGTCGCTGTCGGTAATTAAATTGAAAGAAATTTGCGTGTCCTTGTCGGAATTTAAGTTTTTCCAAAAGTGTTGTCGTTTGTCGCGGTTTTATTAGTATGCTGTCGCTACTTTTTGGGCCATGTCGCTTGTCGGAATTTACCCTGGCAGGGCCTCTATAGTCTACTCTCTTTTACTTTAAATTTGTTTTATTTTACACAGGGCCCCTGTTGATACCAGTCCTGCGACTGAAGGGGTCACCCTATTAAAAATATCGATTATTATTATTATTGTATAGTGCCACATGAAAACAGATGGTAACACACCATTATCATGCTACTATGGGCAGACTAATTTTTTTCAAACCAATGCTCCTATCTGCTTTGCTTATTTTGCTCATACATGTAGAACAGTTCTATTAAGTAAATACACATATCAGTTGACAATAATATTACTCTGATATTAATACCTTGTCCTTAGTATTATGTCTCCACAACATTGACTATAAATTTTACAAAGAGCCTTTATCGATTCTCTGACAACTGCAGCTGGATGTGAAAAAAAGTGAAATAATGAAAACAAATTTTCTCCCCAATAGCTGAGAACGAAGAGAGTGGCAAAGGGTTTATGCGTGACATGTGAAAACTTCAAATGGGTGAAAATTAGACCATGATGTGCGAAATAGGGCAACAAATAGACCATGACGCATGAAAATAGCTAGAAGACATGTGATCCATAAATTCTGCTGTTTCAAGTATACGTGACACGTGAATTTGGTTAAAACTTGTGTGTGAAACGGGATCACAATCCCCCCACCCCCCTTTGTTAACCTTAAAGAAGTGTAGAATTAAAAGTACCAAGACTACCCTTGAAGAATAAACTGTTCAAAAATCAAGTTTTGAGACTAGCTTTTATTCTGATGAGTTCAAGGCTTACTCTGGTAGAATTTGCAGATATAGCATGATCTTTTTATGGACCAGTACGATCTCTATACCCTTTGCCAAGACAATCACCTCCACATAGTTTTCTAACACCATTCATGATGTATTGAGATGAAAATCAGATCGGCATGGTGAAAGAAAAGCTGGGCTATGCTTCAACAGAGCCTTTGACCACACCACTGCTAGATCTGGCTTTTCTTTAGCAGTCTTTTTCCAAACCAGTGGGAAATTTTCCTTACTAACAAAATTCTGTGTTACAGCCACACTGGTTTTTACATTAAGTACTAGATGCCACCATCCAGATGGGACAAACATGACGTCCCCAGGTTGCTGAAATACCAGCAAAGGTTTATATTCCTGAGGCCAAGAGCCAAACTGTGTTCTTGGGTACATTATAATCATCCAGTCACTTGCCTCTTCACAGTTACCACCTGTTTGATTCAGTTTTAATAAGTCAGCTGGGGTCTCAGGTGGAAAAAGCACCCAAATTTTCTCTCCAAATAACAACCTGTTCCATGCACTTGTCCCAAGTGGGTCAACATGAAGAGCAGTTCCAGAATACTTTGGACCTATCAGTAGCCACTTCCATGGTGGACGATGTTCTTTTCCAAGGCACGCCATATAATCCTGTTTAAAAAACTTTGGTGAATCAAACAATGTTTTGACTATTATCCGTTTCCTCTGTGTACCTTTCCAGTGAGGCACCGAACTATCAAATATATACAACGGAAATCGGTCTTTAAATCGTCTGGTGTAAATCAAGAAATATTTTAATTTGATATCAATGGAATACCCTTCGCTATCTTCGCCGCATTCAAGGTATTCATCGCCAAACAGCTTTAAGAATCTTGTCAGTTGTACAAAAGCAGGACTGGATTGTGTTATCGAGTTTGCTTGTTTCCAACTGGGTTCACTTATTATCACTGGAATTCTTGGTTTCTCGAAGCAACACCGAAATTCACCAACAGAAATGTCATCCAGGCCGATTCTTTGTACATTCGTGGAGCCTGAAATAGCTCTTAACTCGTCCACTTTCGGTGCCAAATCCTTTCTGTGTTGTATGACATGATACTTCGCAGCTTTCTTTAAGTCAGGGCGCACTTTCAGTTGCACACATTTGATATTTCGCAGCAGCTGCTTTAGTTTACGAAACTTCCTCATGATCGTCCAGCGTCCGCCATTGCTGTTCATGTGCAAGAGGAGGGACTGGTACCTACCAAGTTCAAGAATCGGGGTGCATTCTGGGTATGTTCATTGGAGGAAAAAAGGAGAGGCACCGAATGGTTTCGGTAAAATATCTGTTCGGAAAGAAGCTCGCCCAAACCTTTCGAAAAGATGAAAATCTAGTGTTTTCTTTAATATTTGGCACCTAGAAATTTCGTCATCTTTAGGATGTCACCTAGAAATTTTGGCAACTTTGTAAGAAGGAAGGGCTTGCAAGGATACTATCATTATCTGAGCTAATCTGGTCTAATGATCTGAGTGTACCATTCTGAGCGATTCGTACGATTGGTGCTAATAGCGAATGCGATCTACAATCCGTTTACGATCCTGTAAACTCCAACTGATTTTTTCAAATACACGTTTCGGTCTGAGTGAGCGAATGGTAAAATAGTTTGGCTTGGCTGCACATCGTGCTCAAATGCAGCCGAAAGGGAGGGAAAAAGACATGGAGTTACTAAAGTTTCAACGCAAAAACATAAGAATTGTTGTATATGTTCCGAATACTCAGGAGGGGTGAATAGAGTGCCTTTATAGTCCATCGTCTTGGTTACGAACCCAAAATAACTATCCACGTACCACGCACTGCAAACACTGTTTTTGAGTTAGATATCACTGTGAGACGTGCCGGCAAATTATTGGGAGGCGAAAAATTATATGCATTTCTACACTCAAAATTTTCCCACTCGCTCTAGACTGTTCCTTTTCTCTTATTTTTCTTCGATTGTTGAATCGCAAGATAGAGAGGATGGGAACACTCGTCCCGGATCCATTTTAGTGGGTAAATACGGCAAAAGCTCTATAAAGCACCACGCGTTTCTCATGGTTAGTACTTCTTCTATATGTACCCTAACTGATATTTGGTTTGAAATACGTCCCCTCTCTTCTAAATTTTACTTTTCTCTCTCTGCAATATATTAACGATTGCAGGCATGAACCAAAACATCTGTGTGGAAGTGACTGAAATCGTCGATGTAATGCCCAGAGAGAGAAAAAAAGAGTTTTAGGAGGGTCAATATTTATAATAGATAATTACTTAGGCTCACAGCATTATTGGGTATATTGCAGGCAGCTGAGGCCGCCACCCAAAAATGCTGTGAGCCTCACTCCTGGGAAGAGAGATTTACTGTGAGAGTAAATTGTCTTGCCCAAGACCACTACACAACATATTCGGCTAGAGTCCAACGTGTATGGCATATACGACTGTTGGCAACTGTTTTTTGTGTCTAGTGTGAAGCGCAGGCACAATGGAATGCCATAACGCTAAAAATTTAGGTAAGTGCTTTATATACGGCAAATTATGACGTCATACTATCTGAAGTTACACTGAGGTTTCTCATTCGAACACGAGAGTATTTTGCGGTATTCTTCTCTAGGTAATAGTAGTCAAAAATCACTCGTTATTGCCTCCGTCGTAACCCGAATTAAACAACCGATGACAACAAAGAACTAGTGGAACAAGTCTAAATTGAGATAATTGAGACATTAACTGCGTCAACAAACGTCAACACAATGTGCTCTCGTGCCGTCTGTAAACTCTCGCGCGCTCAATTTGAAGGTATTCGTTAGCGTCTACCCATGGGTAAAAACTAGATGCTAACTCAACTAATCAGAGCACATTCTTCACTTAGGTTGTGCTACAAAAAAATTATGCTACGTCTACTCCAGATAGCCTTCCTATGTCCCCTTGCACCTGTTTATTATTTCTACCCGTATTTCTGTGCTACACTGTTAAAGCTTGATATTTTGACCCTTCTTCTGCACCTCTAGTCTATGCCACAAAATCCTAATTAATGCACTACCGTGACTAAGAAAAACAATAATGCAGAAAGCTCAATAAAGCTCATCACTAGACACATGTACGCAGTGCGGACCTTTTTTTTACTTCTTTGCAACGTATTTGCTGAATTTGCAAAACAGCTCGGATTATCATTATTCACTTTACCCTCGTTATTCTCAATTTTTTTTTCTTAATGCATGAAAAAAGGGATGTTTGCTTTAATTTTGGTGGATACAGAAGTACGGTATTATGAGTGAGAGAGATTAAAATAAACTTTTTATTTGTAAATGGCGCAAATAGCATAGGTGGGTGTAATCGGTGCGTGACGAAAGATTTATAAATGGCACTGATCTACTATCTATATCAGCGATTTTTATCGCCTGGCTTTGTCTTGTCTTATTAAAAAAAAACCCACAAACACAAACAGCAGTAAGAAAAATCATAAAACAACGAATTTTGTGAAAAAAATTGAACTGGATCAGTTCGTTTGCAAGGCAAGATATATTTTTTAAAGTTAAAAAGGGCTAACAATAGGAAGTCTGTCAAGAAAAGCTCATAAAAAAGTAAGAGCTTCTCGCTACCAACGTTGACATTAAAACTGGTCGAAAAAAACTTGAATAAATAGTCTCCTTTATTTTACAATATAAGTAATGTCAAATTGGTCCCAACAATGTCGTATCTATTATATCACAAACTATAAAGCATCTTGACATACTAAAGTAATTGCTTCTTTTTATTAAATCACTCACTCAATGGAAAAACAAAGAGATCACAATAATGTCGTCCTTTTTAGCAGCTATTTCCGCACGGGGAGCTGATTGGTTCCTTTCACTGCCATCTTGTCAGGCTTAAAATGAAACAAGGAAATCTTCTCAATATTGATGGAGTGACCGAGTGGGCTTTATCCAAGTTACATCCGCTTATCTTTTGTTGCTATGAAGCTATCGGCATAATCTGCCATCGAACTACCCGTGATTCCTTGCAAAAAGGTTATAGAGTTGAAAGCTTAGCATAAGAAACACTTCCATTTGCAAAATATAGGAATGAGCTCATGATTTTAACTAATCAATTTTCTTTTACATAGAAACTTTTCCGTAAACCGCAAAATTTGGTGAAAACTAGGAATTAGCTGAAAGCAAACAAACGCTGATGAACTGAAATTAAAATCCTGATTGCTTTTACTATAAATAGAAGCTACTTATAAAATACATTTTATTGTATCTATACGCAAACTGCATCAGAATCGAAGGGATAAATTAATTTCGCGATCGGTTAAAAGGCGACACGCAAAAGAGAAAATGGCATCAATATTCAACCACTCTGATTTCTGGCACATGAGTGGCGAAATCGCTACAAACACGGTGCTAAAACATCAGGGAAAACGCTTCATCACTTTCTCGTGGATACAAGGCGTCATTTTATGTGTGATAACTCCTCTGATCATCTTTAGCAACGCGTTTGTGGTTTTTGCAGTGTGGAAGGATCCACTGAAGAACCTACGCAGTACACCATCAAACTTCATTCTCCAATCCATGGCAATCGCAGATTTGCACGTTGGTTTGGTTCTGTCCCCACTCAACGCGTACTGGCTTTTGGCAATAGCCGTAGCTGAAAAAATGGCGTTTTCATTCCATGCAATTTATTCACTTTCATCCACCTTTGTCGGCGCGTCTTTTGCACATGTTATGCTCTTGTCATTAGACAGACTTTGTGCTGTGGTAGCGCCCTTGAAGTACAAGGCCATTGTAACCCGTCGAAGAATAAACCTGGCGGTCGCTCTGCTTTGGCTCTATTTCATTTGCTTTGGAATCGCAGCCGTCGTGTTTGAAAACAGCTTCTTCGTCATAAGTCTCGTTTTCCTTGTTCACATGTTCATCCTCTTTAATGTCACCTTCTATCTTTACATGGCGATTCTCTATCGACTTCGCAAAAACAACAAATCCTGGCAAAAGCTGATCCTGAACCACAGTATTCGAGTTTCCCAGCAAATTTACACCGACAACGAACTGCGATTTGCGAAGGCCATGGCGCTTGCAATTCTCGTTTCTCTTTTTATCATTACTCCTTTTATTGTGCTGACGAGCTTGGTATACTTCTGCGTCCCATGTTACTCGTATCCACAGATGTTACTCGTGTCAACTGGTTTGGAAATTACACTTTCTTATCTGAACTCGATAGCGAAACCCTTCGTGCTTTGTTGGCGACTCCCTAAGTACAAGCAAGTTTGGAAACGCTATGTTAAAGCGACTTGTCAGTGTTCTACAAGAATCAAGAGAAGATACGGAGAAAGTGAAAACTACACATTTGATACAAAATTGTAGCAGGACAGTTGCCATTGTCTCATAATTTTAATATGTAAATCCGATACAAACGGTTTGATTGCAAAACTCGTGCAGTTTTTAATTTGACATTTTGTGAGACAACAGGCAAAACCTCAGTGATCAGAATAATAGCTTCACTTTAGCTACTTTTTCGGTTTGAGTAATTTTTCCTCGAAACTCTAAATGTGAACTTTTGTTACTGATTTTCTTAAATTTAAATTCAAGGCAATGTATTGATATTGCAAGGAGAAATGCGGCCGGTAATCACTCCGGAAAATAAATAGTTGAGTGATTATCTTCCTTCAAACTCTCTTCTTTCCGTCCACGGTTAATCTCCGCACAATTACGAGTCACGGCCCCCTAGCGGTCCCCGCTCCCCCTTACACTCACTGTGTACTTTTTCCTTTCTGAAGACTTTGTACAAGTTGGAGGATAAATTTCATTCATGAAATCTTAGCCTCAGTATGCAATTTCCGCTGCGAGCTTTTCTTCCTGTAACTGGAGTACGACTTGAGTAAGCGGCAAAGTTCAGATTACCAAAAATACGAATGAATGAAAAGGCACCTTTCAGTTCAAACTTCGTGACCAATAAGGAAAACCAACTGATATAAACAATATTGCTGTTTTATAACATTCGAGAATGTATTTGTCGGCGGCTCCTTTCCTTGGTTCTTGCTTCTGCGATTTGGTGAGGGTTTGTGTTCGTTTATTCGGATTACATTCTCCGCTGTTGGCTACAAAATAGTGGGAGGAACTATCTTCAATCTGATTGGTTGAACGAACATTTTCTTTTCACCGAGGAAAGATATACATTTCGCTTTGATGGACGTTATGTCTTTTAACTTGACAAGATATCCGGCACTGACCCCACGTCAATTTTCCTGTCTTCGAGATGCTTTCAACTTCCTCTCCGGCTTAAGAGAATCAATCTTCCTTTTCCTTGTTTCCTTCTTTGCCAAGTTCTTTTTAAGTTTCTTACGAGCGCTCTTCGCTGGATCAGCTACCGTCTAAAAGGAAAACAGAGTTAAGACAACACTGAAAATGGCGGAAAACAATTCTGTTGAGCCACACAACATATGGAAAGAGCTAAATTCTAAGCCATAGGTCCACAGCCTGTTGTACAGCCGTCCCCTCCCCTATAAAAAAATATCGGGCAAAGGAACGTGGGTGTTATGTCGTCGTTAATTGTGTTCCGCTCCCAGTGGCTCTAACCGATGTTATAATTTATCAGTGATTTAAGTGAAATTTAAATCGAGAACAGCAGGATACTGGAACACGATTAACGACGGCGTAAAACAGACGTTTCTTTCCCCAATTTTTGTAGGGGAGGGGGACAGCTGTACACAGGCTATAAGTTCAGGACCTATGTTGAAAATTTAGCCTAACCATTTAAAGTTTACAGCATTTACGTTTACGTAATCAGCCTCAAACTTTCACAGCCCTCGTTTCATTTTGTATATTTAAGCTCTATAAAAATTGGCGTTTCGTGCCTGGTAGAGTACTTGAGATTCCCTTCGATTTAAAGGTAATTTTGCATCGCGAGAATGACGCTACATTGGAAATAGTCCCTTTAATTAAAGAAGTACAAGGGCAACCACTAAATTACAGCAACATTCTAAAATATCCCTGAACCTAGAAAATGTGGCCTACCATACATGTTGTAATGGTAGAGATAACATGTTCTACATGACACGAGCATGGGACAAAGATCTGTCCCGACGGGAAACCCATGGCCTCCCAGACGGTTGACGGTGTTCCTTCTGATGGTGTTTGACAAATATACTGAATTACAATCAACATTGTCGTTTGCCTGTGCTCGCCTCATTGTGCAACAAATTCTCAACCAACACAGGAAATTTTTAACTTGCGATCCAACTGCATATTTGAAAAAGAGCCTCGAAAAATGCTTCACAATAATGTACTAGACGAACAAAATATCTTGTCTTGAACGCAAAAACTTTAATGTGCTTCCGTTTCAAAACATGACGTGAAATACCAGGATTGTTTATTACCTTCAATCGTTTTGAAGAGGGGAATGTTTACACGTCCAGGACACACTGGAACATATCGACTCACCTCCAATGCCTTTTTTCTCTTTCTAGTTTCCCTCGCTTCTGTCGCTGTTTGCTGGAGGCTGGCGTACGCCCGGGAGAATGTTTCCCGCCCAACGAGACTTTTGATCAGCTCAAGTACTTCCTGAGCAAGTTTCTTTAGATCGGAATCTAAAGAAAAGAATCGACCACGTAAAACAAATGCACCCTTTGAAAGAAAGTATCAAAACAATGAGCTTGTGCAAAAAGAAATGAGGGGGGTCAATATTTAGGAGTAGGTATAAAGAAATCAGCCATGTACAGCTAGAGCACCCTTGAACAACATATCAAAACAATAAGCATGCACAAAAATAAAAACTGTAATAATTTGGGGATGGGCTACACATATTGGGGGTTTAAAAAAATTATTAAAAAAAAAAAAAAAGAATTATTTTTTTTAGCAGCTTGTTAAACACATGCACGATACCTGCGGGGTACAGTAGACCCTGCATGAAGGCCACTGAGTAAGACCAGGTTTTGGTGTCCCGTTGGGATTCTTCTGTATTTACCTTTGTACGTGGTGGCTAGTTCCAGCTCCCTGTAAACCGGGCCCAGAAGGTCCACAAGGTGCGGTTCAATGGCATCTTTTCCTAGATTAATGGACACTGCAGCAAGCCAACGTAACACACAAGATCTCTGTAAGGAAATAAATATTTAAATTAATGATACGACGATTTTGTACAGACTATCGTAAACCAAAGTCGTAATCGTAATCCTATCACCGCGCTTATACAGAGCGACCAGGGCACGATTTCTCTAACTGAGGTGGATTAGCAACAACTTTAAATTTTACTCCGTCATTTTTTTTTTGCTCTTTACCTTAAAGATTGGTTAATCTCGCCTATGAGCTAGATTAACGCTACCATGTTTTACTTTTAACCCAGGATAAGCGTTAATCAGCATTCACTGACACCCAGGCCGGAAATCTGCGCCCAAACACGTCAAACATGCAACCAGTGACAAGCGCTGTGAATTTGGTTTTGGTTTTGCAGCTTATATGGCCAACAAGGAGTGATAAGGAATTTGCACGATTTCTACTGACCTTTTGGGTATGTTTAGGTGTTTGAGAAGCTTCTAGTGTTGCTAATTTGTTCATGTTGCTTAGTAGACCCGTTAACGTGAAACATGTTCCCGCCTCCGTGCTGTAACCAACTCCCCTAGCATCAAGCTTTTCTCGTCCACTTTTCACCCTTAACTGGTTCCCGCCGTCTAGGATCTGCAGTAGTTTGGCCAGGAATACCAAGTTCTTTACAATCTGTGAAAAAGGAACAATCAGAAATAAAAAATATAATAATAAAAGATATCTTAATTTAAGAGTCAATGTATTTAGCAATGCTTTGCTAATTGAGGACCCTGTAAACTAACAAACAATTATTGTAAGTAGAACAGAAACTTGTTAGAGGCTGACTAGTTGGGTATTTACAAAGAGTAAAGGAGTCGAATCGGACCTTCAGAACGCAAATTCAACTAGTGACACGAAGGAGGATTTGAACCCGGGACCTCCGAATTACAAGCCCAGCGTCCTAACCACTATGCCACGGCGCGGCCATTTAAAGGCAGAAAAAACACTATCAAGTTTTGTAAGATTGCAGCCTTACCTGTTCTCCCAATTCGTTATCCAATAGAGGCGAACGCAGTTGGGTGCAAAAGTCGTCACAAAGTCTGGCAACCTACACGATAAAGAGAACCGATTGAGGTCTAATAAACGGTAATGGTAATGCATTTATATGGCTCACTTTCAATATAGTTATATGTTCAAATTCGCTTTTGTTTCCAACATCCCCATCTGTCTACTGAGCTAACATTACTAACAGATAAGTCGTCCCTGATTAAGGGTGTAACATATGCCCTTGGCCTTTAACGTTTTCTTAAGAGAGGTTTCGAGAAGTAAAAATCAATGCTTTTTTCGCAATTCCAACAACGCGCAAAGTAACATAACATCCCTTTCAATGACGTGTTTCGCATTCCTGTGATGAGTTGTGCATCTTTGTACGGGCGCAGTCTACAGCCATGATATGAGTTGAAAAGAATCATTAAAACAAAGAACAAGATTTAAACCTTTGCTGGTAAATCCTCCTGAAGGTAATCGTTTGAGGTATTTCCCTTCTGGTAGCCAGTAACCAGGTCCTCCGGTCTCCATGCGGCAAAAAGAAGACCAAGCAATCGACTTGACACAAGTCGGACCCAGGCGTGTGGATGGAGTATGTGTGTTTCCACAGATTCTGTCGGAAGGAGAAAAGAACATATAAAAAAAATTAATTTTATTTTTATTTTATTTAAAAAAAAAAAAAAAAAAAAAAAAAAAAAAAAAAAAAAGGGGGGGGGGGGGGGGCAGAGAAAAAAAATAAAAAAAAATATTTTTTTATTATTTCTCAAAAAAAAAAAAAATTTAAAATTTTTTTTTAAAAAAAAAAAAATATTTTTTTTTTTTTTAAAAAAAAAATTTTCCCCCAAAAAAAAAAAAAAAAAAAACAATTAAAAAAAAAAAAATTACTTCTCTCGCGGACAACCGAAGAACACATAAAAAAAACCCCATTTGTTTATGTGCGCGCGCTAATTACGCGTAAAATTCTGCGCAGTAAGGATGCGCAATGCAATACAGGGCAACGACCTTAAGAAGAATCTCACCAGGGCAGTTGAAATGGCGTGTACTATGCAAAATCATGAGAATACTCGCGCTACGTTCAATCAAAGTCCATTATTTGCGAACTGACTGAGACCGCGGTTTTCAGCAGAACTCTTGCTTAGTAACATGCCGACAAGCTAATGTGACAACATCCGGAGTGCTCTGTACCTATTTCTTGTTGATCAGTATAAAATCGGAAACTTCTGGGTGACTCAGACAATTCTCCGATTCCATACATTCTGTTGGAAGATGTCACTTACCCCAGATTTGAGCCATTTCCTTTTGTCGATTTGGATTCCTGATAACTTGGCACTGTTTGATCACTTTCGCCAAAAATGAAAGCGTGTTAAAAAGGAGGTGATCCTTGATCCGGTGAAGGCCCTCGGAGCTGTTAGCTTGTTCGTCCTCCTCGACAGGTTCCTCCTAAACGAATACAATTTCACCGAGTTATAAAAGCAACGTTTCCCACATGGGTTGATTGCTAATGGAAAGACACATGGTCAGAGCATCTTGACAAAGTGGAAATGTGGTTGTTTTATTCCAAAAGTAGAACGAAGATGTTGTAACTCGCATAACGTGCGGGCTTCATGAAGTGAAAATGATGCGACACTTGGTAAATTCTTTAATAAAGTTTATTCTCTATGTCGATAACCACTGTTTAATTACCGTTACAAGCTGGTCTGGAGCTATGATGCTGGCAACAAGCGGTAACACAATTCCAAGTCGTTTTTCAAAGTTCTTTCCTTCAACTTCAACGAACAAACCACCAACTTGAGCAGCAAGACGCTGAAGACTGATCTACAAAGCAAGAATTAAAACTCAGAAAGTTAATCAGATCTGGCTATAGACCTAGAGTTAAAGCCAGATTTTGATCCAACGGCATGATCCTGATTCATTATTTTACAAAAAAAATATATGCACTGATATTTTTCCGAGGACAAATATCTTTTTCGAGAGGTGAACAGTTCTGCGAACTAGCGAAGCTTGAGGCAAACTGATCTTCGAATCCAATAAAATGTGCCGAGGCACATTAAATTGAATTCATAAAATATAAGGAAATCCCCATACAAAAACCAGGTACCAATAAGTCAACAATCAACCAGACGACTAGCCCATTGGTCATATTTCGTTATTGCTTTTAGTCAGAAATAAACTTCATATATTTTCGACGTTTACGTAGTTTTGTAAGAATTTTAGCCCAAGTAAGTAAACGTATAACAGACGATTTGCAGCACGCGCTTTTGTCATAAATAATGCATCTTCCTTCTGAATAATTCCACAGTCACGTGAAACGTGACATGTTTTAAGAAATAAAAGACAGCTCTGCAGGTGTTAGTATTATTTAGTGTCATAAAGCAGCTATGTTAATTCAAAACAGGAAGATTTCGCGTTTCCGGGTGGAAGCTGATAAAACATCTGACGTTAAAACTACAGGTTTCTACATTGCAGTATAATGGCGATAAAAAATTTTACTGAAGGAGAAGAGCAGACTCAAACAGTTGAACAACTGGGATGTTCGGCCAGCTGGTCAGGTGGATTACACGAACAGTTGATATATATTTCAGCGTTCAACATTTTCCTTTCGATTACTGCAGTTCTTGGAAATAGTTTGATATTAGTCGCCCTTCACAAAGAGTCTTCCCTTCATCCGCCTTCCAAACTCCTGTTTCGTTGTTTGGCAACGACTGATCTCTGCGTTGGTCTTATTGTAGAGCCCCTAAATGTTGTCTACCGGATGTCTCTAGTTCACGAAAAATGGAATCTGTGTCGGTTCGCAGTAGACTCTACTTACATAACCGGCTATGTTTTGTCTTCAGTGTCTTTGCTGACACTGACTGCAATAAGCATAGACAGACTTCTTGCCCTGTTGTTAGGGCTGAGATACAGGCACGTTGTAACTATAAAGCGAACATATGTGACTGTAGTAGTCTTTTGGATTACATCCACTTTCGCTGCGACATCGTACCTTCTAAATCAACTTATAACCCTTTGGTACAGCTTTATTGGTATACCATTATGTGTAGTAACCTCAATCGTCTCGTACTCTAAGATTTTTCTTACACTCCGTCACCATCAATTTCAAGTACAAGGCCACATTCAACTAGAACAACCGAGCCAAGTTAATCCACTGAACATAGCGCGATACAGAAAGGCAGTGTCCAGTGCACTATGGGTGCAGTTGACATTAGTTGCTTGTTATCTACCCTATGGTATAGTAGTAGCTTTGTTTAGTAATGGTAGACTGTCTTCATCCGATTATCTCGCTTGGGATTTAACAGTGACACTAGTTTACTTAAACTCGTCATTAAACCCATTTCTTTACTGTTGGAAAATTCGTGAAGTTAAACAAGCAGTGAAAGAGACAATCAGAGAAGCACTTTGTTGTTTATCAACTTAGCTCAGTCTTTTTTAAAGAGGCGTTTTAAAATTTTAGTCTCTTGAAAGCTGTCCTGCCTGTTTTAGTTCATACCTTATGGAAACCGATTATATAAATGCTATAATTCTCTCCTAAGTGTTTAGTGAGTAGTTTAAAGGTAAATAATTCAAATCGTCTAGTTCTGAGAAAGTCTAAATAAATTATTCAAGAAAAATTATCACCAGCGTTACTAAACGACACGTCCATTGAAAACTTCCAATTGTTTATAATGACACTTTCAGTCGCTGAACAGCCATATTAGAAGCATATGTGGATGTTTCTAATATTATTTTATGGAACCATGTCCTTTGAAATTCTTCAGCGTCATTTAAGAACTGTCCTCCAATTTGAGAAGATTTTGGTTCTTTACCCAGGAAAACCTGCTCGGCTGCCACATAATTTTCCGACAAGAAGTCGCGGACGCATCGGATCTCCATTGCCAAAGCAATTCGCTTTCCGATTTATCTTGCCTTACCAATCGGGCTCAACTGGTGCGTGTAAATTACCCTTTACAGCATTTAAAGTATTTTTTATCCTGATGTAATATTACCCCAACACACCCACGGTTGTATATCCATCCAATACTAAATAATTCTAACTTTTGTTCTTGTCACATTAAGGCCCGAAGGTCTAGGGCTAACTGAACGCATGTTGGTGGCAATTTATTTAATTAAGTGTACTACACTTATCACTTGTTACCTTTTCATCTTTAAACCATAACAACACGATCGAAAATAGCTTCTGTCGCTGGTCGGCATCAAGCTGTGGACAAACAAGAAACAAAGACATCAAAAGGATAATTTTAAGTTGGAACCCTTACTAGTGAACGCGATTCAGAGTCTTCATTTATATATTAATACCCATACCTGCCAACCCCCAGAGTACAAAAATCTGGAGACGTCTAGAAATCTTTGCATTGTAAGGATATCATTTAAGACAAATGTATGAATACTCTCCGAGAATCAGACCGGGAGATTTGATGAAAAACTTGGAGACTCCCAGGAAAACCTGAAGAGTTGGCAGGTATGAAAGCCTGCGAGGTCAGCATGTTGTTGGCGATTTGAAGCTTACCTTATTGTTACTAATTTTCGCGGGAACTTAATTTCGCGAAAATATAACGGGCATATTTCGCGGGACTTAAATTTCGCGATTTGGCCAAAAGTATACATCTAAAGGAACTAAAATTCGCGAAAACTGTGTCAAAATACTAGTCTACATTAACAAACAGTAAGTCTTAAAATTAACAGAGCTGATTTTAATTTTCTACGAAAATAGTTTCCAATGGCACTGAACAAAACCACAAAACAAAACGAAGCTTAAAACAGTTTGACATGTTCTTTTGTAACAAAGTAGAGCAAGTTTGACGACTGTACCAAGAACATTATGTGATAAACTGACCATAACGTTGATTAATTATAACGAATTATGTAGAAGGGCATTAAGGTTCGCGTCGTTATTTTTCACGAGAACCTTTTTTCGCGGGTATTTAATTTCGAAATTTTTTGAAAATCGCGAAAATTAAGTCCCGCGAAAATAAGTAACAATAAGGTATGCAAAGCTTCCAGTTTCGAGAATGAAATCTAATTTTTCTTAACAGTAATGAGTATTAATACATTTGTCGATGGCGTTGATGTTGCTGGAGCTATCAAAGCAATCTAGGCGATAAATCCCTGACGCAGATTGCAGGCTCTGAGGGTTATTACAGCTTTTATTGACGTTCTCTCCCACCATGACCGTGGCTCGGGACTCCATAAATCTATGGCTTACTTTGTCAAGAAGTGACTTGATAGCAAGAGCTGTCAGTTTACGGCAACCGGCTGAGTCGTCATTCACCAAGCGAGAGGTCAGCGGTACAAAGAAGAAACCAGCATAGTCAAATAGCATCGACTGAAAAGAACAAAAAAGGAAAACATACTTGTACCTCAACTAAGAACGGGGGGCTCTATACGGGGCAAGGAAACGAAGAAGAAGTGTAGCATTCTGCAGATTCTGTACCACCGTTCTTTCATCCTTCAAAGCAGCGTCTAGTTTTGTCGGAAAACATTTTTGCGGGTAGAAAAGAGAGGATGTGGAGGGGTGTACGCCCCTGCTCCTGCTTTGCGCTGCAGATGGTATTGAAAATAAAACACTTGTGTAGTCTGTGCTAAATGTAGAGGGCTTTTTACCTGCTACTTACATTATTACCTGGAGAAGAACTGTCTTACACAGTTTTAAATATTGCGTTACTCAACCCGCTAGAAATACCGTGATTTTATTACATATATTTTTAAGTTTCATTATCGCATTTTTAAACGTAAACGTTGACACACTTGTATGCATGCAGTATTTCAGAATAAAGTATAATAAATATATTTAACACTTGCAATTTTATATTTCAATCTTGCAAACAGTTAACGCCACTTCTGGCTACCTCGGGGATTATTTTTAAAAAAGTCGTACCTCGGGAAAAGAAGAGAACATGGATTCCAACATTTCCAGCGCTGATTCTCGGCCAGTCTCGTGTTCATAGCTTGATTGAAAAAAATGAAAGACACAATGTCATTTTTAATCCAGTTTTGTCGACCAGGCAAAATCTGATTGGACTCACGAAGAATTATATCGGAGTACTTACTCCAGCTGAGAAACGTAAAACTCCAGATATCTTTGTAACTTAGTCCCCAATGGATAGTCAAGAAGGAACTGCAGCATACACTGAGAATTAAATTAAGGTTAGTGAAAACAAACTGACGTTTTATTTCAGAAAATTTTTATATGCCAGGTTGAAAAAAAAACCCGTTTATTTCGTTTACCTGTCTGCACTGAAGCTGAACCGAGGGTGAGCTACCAGTGATTGACAGCTGACCAACCTTCAACATGACGTCATGGATTTCAGGCACTATGAGTTTTCTACAAAGGATTGCCTGTGACAAAAAAGGTCAAGTCAATTCACGACTTAATGGGATTCATAAACGTTGAAAGATCATTTTAACGTAAGAAAATCAAGTACTGACCTTTAGAAGAGGAAATGCTGTTCCTTGTTTTGTGTGGTCATGGATGTCTTCCTCCACAAACCCCAACAACACCTGCAGATGCTTCTCAGCAACCGTGTATTGTTTGAAGTCCCGTATAATCACCGTCATGGCCTGGGGATAACAAAAGACAGTTTGATTTGGATTCTTTTCGCCGGAAGTATCACTTATCTTTTTACGGCCACTATCACCATTTGGTAGCAGCCATATCGTTGAAAGTAATAAGGTTTTCTTTTTCGTTCACTCTAGGTATATTTCATTAACATCCTCACACATTTCTTTAATATGTCCTAAGATTCTGATATAATTAATTAGAATTAAAACCTGCGCTCGTTTCTCCTTCCTTACCGTTTAAAAATTGCTTTACCTAGTCACGGTCCTAATACATTCACCCTAAAATGCCTCAGATCATTTGAATGAATTACTTATTGCTAGTTTATTTGTAAAACTTTACAAAGGAAATCAATTAGGGTGTTTATTTACCTTAAAGGCCGATAGAACCATTTCAAAGTTCTCTCCAACTTTTGCACCAGCCTTTGCGTAATTCTTGAGCAAGTTGAAAAGCAGTTTTCCCATTGTAGGAACGCAGTGGTTTAAAGAAGGCAATGGAAACTTAACCAACCAGCTAACACAACGGAGAGAGATCGTCACAACCTGAATACACAACAAACAAAACTGATCAGTAGAGAAGAACGAAATCCACAAAACAATTGCACCTATTTGTGCACAGCTTTGCGTATGGGTATTATGAATCTGAAGATACGGAAGCGATAAAGTTCCTGTTCATACCTTATTGTATTTGGACTTGAGGCAGTCGGTTAGTAACCTAACAAAAGGATCCACCATTTGTTGATGTTCCTGGTCTGACGAGGAGATTTTTCCGTGTTTGAGCATCATGTACAGCAACTAAAAAGTTAAAATGAATACAGGCAAGAAAAATTAAAAATACATTTGTATCTTAAACTTTACATTTGTACACTACAGTACGTATAACACAGCAATTACAAAGTTCGTAGTGTATTTAGCTAACATGTCACTAGGAACTTAGTTCTTGACTTTGGTGTCTCCTTGGTCTTTCAAATGCTATAGCTTGTGACTTCTTAGTCTCAATAAACAGATGTCTGTTGTCGCGACATCATCCTATCCTTTTGCCTGGGATTTGCGCGTAGCAACCAATCTGAGGCACTAACTGACTATAGTATTATTATCAAACGTATTAATATGTAGCTAGACCAAGGTTATTGGTATAATATTTTGAATCTAAAGCCAAGGATGAAATAGTTTGATGCACTTACCTGAAGGCCAAACTCGACTAGAATGTGATGATTTGTCTTGGTGCTGGTCTGAGGGACATTTCCTCCTCGTGAGGGGGCAGGCGGCAGCAGTAGGGAGCTATCGGGGCGGAGTCTGGGGTCCCCTTGCATTGGAGTTTCTTTTTGTTCTCTATATTTAAAAAAATCAACAAATAAGCTTGGCAAAAAATTATTAAGTGCAACGCAGCTACATATTGTCATCCATTTTGCTCATGTATAACCTGAGCTGGGCGAGACACTTAGTACTTACTCCGGTTTCGATTTCAACAGCGGAACATTTTCACGGGTAAGTCCATGGATGAACATAAGAAGGATCTGCGGAGTTACGCTCAAGTTCGACTGCAGTCCAACTCCGATCCTTCTCAAAACCTCTTCTACTCGACGAGCTGTTTTGTGACTTTGTGTTGAGTCAAGAACCTGCAAAAGGTAAAGGACTGTTTCGTTATCGTTCATTTTACAGCAATTTAATAACAGTGTTCAGGGAATTCGTTTTGGGGTTCGGTACATCCTCGTAAGTAACCGAAGATTCCCCGCATTCCTATTGTCCAATTAAAACCAGCACGAGCACTACGTCATGTTGCTTAGTAACCTCTAGGACAAAAACCGCGGTCCCAGACAATTATCGGACAAGGGACATAGTCCCCTCCACAAGTACTAAACGTTTCTCAACTCCTACTTAAGTTCTGAGTAGAGCTACCTCTTTCAAAGGAGAAACCAGGACAGTTAATGACCGTGTTCCCGCAAATTTGGAAAGAATCTCAAAAGTATCAAAGCTCTTGCATGTTTTCGCTTCAGGAAGCTTGTTAGCGATCTTTTCCACCTCTCGCTCTTTTGCAACCTCGCCAAACAAGTCTTCAACAAGCACCTTAGAAAAAGAAAAACGAGACAAGAAAAAAGAAGCTTTAGTATTAAAAATTATAAAAAGAAAACTACCCATTGTAATTGGATAGGATAAATTTTAAGAATTGAATAAGTTTTTCCGATGAGCTCTTGTTATTGTTTTGCAACATTTAGCCGCAAACATTCGGAAATGTAAATGAAAGAGGGGGCAGCATTAATGGCGGTCTTTGTGGAGAAACCAAGCTTCAACGCGAAATACGATAACTTCACAGGCGGGAAATGGCGGTCGACTTGCGGACTGATAAGGATCGTTGATTATGTCCCATTAAAAAAATATATGCAAAATTACTCGGAAATTACGGCCTAATGGTTCCGATTGGACTTTTGGTGGAGAAGCTTGAGTTATAGCCTTGGCGGGCTCGCTGTCTTATGTTTGTGAGCAAGGTTCGTTATACTCTCCCCCGGCAAAATTTGTTTTTTTTTCTTTTTGGTTTTTTTTTTTTTTTTTAATGTTAGTAAAGAAAGAAAAAAAAAAAAAAAAAAAAAAACCCATTTCCTCAAAAAAGTTTTTATTTTTTAAATTTTCCGCATCCGAACCAAAAAAAAAGGCGCCGACAAACCGCAAACGATAATTTTAAAAAAAAAAAAATTTTTAATAAACTTCAAAAAACAAAATCCCTCAAAACCGGAATATATCGATCTTTGAACTGTGAAAATTAAAACCTTATCTTTGCAATACTTTTCTTATTTTTTGCATATTTCTGTCATATAGTGCCTCTCTCCACTCAGGAGTATAAATGGGTATCGTAGAATTGTCGAAGCAACTTGACTATAAGAATGGATGGGGAATAACCAGTTAAGGACTAGCATTGTATTCAAAGGGAGGTATGTGTAGCATAAAATACTCGGAGTTGCTTCATGCTGCAGAGACTGGAGTTTAACGTCGGCACTGATATGCTATCATCCCCCTTTCCCTGTGATTGGAATACACGTGGCGCTTTGGCATTCAAACGCCAAGTGATTTAAATTAACAAACCATCATTTAACCGGTCATCATGTCGAAGAATACTTGAAGTATTTTAATTAACTTTGTTTTGTACCCAGATCGTACAATCACTAACAATAATCAATTTGATTGGCTATCGCCTATTTCTATTTTCGGAAGTAATTTGTTTTACAACGTTGTACTAATGCTTTATATCTGTAATTTTCTGCATTCCTGTTACATCTAAACTGCATGACTTTGAGGTGATCCTAAAAAAGTACCTTTTAAATGTAGAAAATTATTAACATGTCAGCTAACAATTTATACCAGTATAGAAGAAACGGATGTGTGGCAAACAAGGAAGGGTTAACGGGGGGCGGGGGCGGGCGGGGGCAGATGGCGCGTCTTAAAATATTCAGTCAAGTTCATCGTTCATAATCCATCACAATCTTCCTCAGTTTTCACCATCGTTGTTTGGTCATAGTAGCACTTTAACACCTCTGGTGTTTTTCTACCCTAGTAAACTATTATTTTGTGTTTTGTTTCGGTTTAACAGTAATTTTTTTTATATCGCGACTTAATATATAGCTCATTTGACAACAAGACTACTCAAGTTCCAACCACTGACAGGGGTTCAATTGCTCTAGGCCTCACAGTGCGTTCATAGTCCAACGTGCCGAGGGTTAGGCTTAGATTGTTACTATCCTTGCGTCTTCCCACGACATCTGAACAATCCTGAGGCATAACTCTGGAGTTTGTATTCACGCGGGCGAAGCATCTCCGATAGAGCGGGTTAAGAATCGCGCAGAAACCACGCCGATAATTTTCGATATAAATCAGGTAAATACAAGGATTTATTGCACTGGATGCGTGTCCGAGAAAGAACGCTGGGAATATTAACTTGCACACTTTTGTTCCGAAACGTACAGATAGGATTGGCAAGAAAAAATGAAGGCACCAACAAACAGCAAACACAAAGACTATTGTAAACAACATGTTCATCACTTTACGGGTGCGCTTCAAACGATCTTTGTATTTTCTTTGCATGTTGGTCAAATCCTCGCCCACAGGTTTTCGTTTCTTGAGCGACACCAGCACAGCGCTGTACAGTACAACGATTAAAAATAACGGGATAACGTAGAACAGTACAAATGCGAACTTCAAGTAAATATTGAAAGCTACTTCGGAGTCCAGTCGAAGTACGCAAAACGTTTTGCCATCTTCTCGCTGTATGAAGTGAAGACCGTAGAACATCGGCGATCGAACAGCCATCGCGGTTAACCACACTACCGCGATGGAGGTGTACGCAACAGTGTTGGTGAAGACTCGTTTTAAGGGGAACAATACCGCAAAAAATCGATCTACTGCCATAAGAATGAGAGTTAACACTGAAACCGAAGCGGAAAGCTCTTGAGTAAACGGGGCTATCTTGCAAAGGAAATGGCCGAGTCCTCCGCTTATTCCCCATTCGCTGCCAAGGAAAATCCTTGAAATCATTCTCGGCATGTAAAATACCGTGATTAGAATATCCGCCGCGCTCATGTTAACAACAAAGAAATTCACTGGCGTTCGCATTCGTCGATTCTTAAAAACAACTGCAAAAATAAGTGCGTTCCCGATCAAAGACACTAGCATTACGATAACATACAAAGACACTTCTATCACTTGGGTCACGGAGGAGGCATCAGCACCACAAAACTGAGCAGAGACGCTTGTTTGGTTGGATTCGTTCATCTTTTTTCACAGCTCCCAAACGGTGGTTCCTTCAGTGAAGGAAGGAAGGACCTTTTCGGATTACAGTGCAACCGACGTCTCTCAAAAGGTCTACAAAAGCTGAAGGTGGAGATTACTTGTTCAGTTGTGGTTTGGTTTGTCACTGAAGACCGCTATTAGGTGGCGCAAAACGGCAGAATACAGGCCACGCTGATGAGGTTTTTTTTCTGAGCAGATGTTAGCAAATCTTCGTTAAATAACACGGTTAACACACCAAGTGAAGTTTATATATCTGACAGATAATTCTAAAGTTGCAGTAGGTCTAAGGGCACTGTCTTCTTGATACGTTTCACAGAGACTGGCAAAAAGGAAGAGGTCAGACTGATCTCTAGCAACTATAAAATCCAACCGGCAATCGTTTCGAAGCTTGTCAGTAGTAACTTGAGCGGTGATAAATTGGAAACCAAAGTCAAACTTGTTCCATTGCCTTACAGAGAGGCTTTAAAATGACTGGAAAAGCTATTGTTAAAAATCTGTTGCGCGATATTTCCTGGAAGAAGAGGAGATATAGTGGCTGAAGCTTATAAGCACTGCTTCTTCTTCAGTGGCGAGTTCGAAAGGAACCAAGCAAAAGCGTAAAATCGTGTTAGCCTTTCTTGACAACCCAGACAGCTGTTGACTATTTAAACAGGTGATTTCTTAGATAGCGATCCCAAGAAACCAAATCAGCATGTCCTATTTGTTTGAAACCACTAAGATGTCTGTAGCTTCAAATAACGTGCCACAAACAACGACAGCAATTCTGTCCTTTGCCTGAGAAAATTTAACACTATGTAAACCAAGTAAAAAAATATATTTGTAAACGGAAGATGATGAAAAAGTCTATTGACGCTCTGTGACACGCAATGCTCTTGAGTCAATAAAAATACCACGAGAAGAAAGCCTTTGTGATTAAAACTTACACAATTTTCCTTCTAATTCGTAATTAACCCTTCGCGCAAATATAAACAAACTCTGGAAGCAGTTTGAAAACTGTTCCAACAATTGGATAACACAACTCGTTATCAACTATACCCGGCAACGTTAAACACTTTCTTTAAACAAGGAAACGACAACAATCGTCAAGAAGGATGAGCTATCAGTTAAAATGCAGCTGCCTCAATATCGTATATGACTTTCTATCAACTAATGAGCAATCACGAAAGCTCGGTTACTGAAGTTAACCTTTTTCAATTTTAAGCTCGAGATGAAATTTACTTTAACTGATTCCTATACATCTTTAAAGTTTGTCTTGATCATTTGGAGGTCAGGACAAAATCCGATTCCTCTAGGTGATTATTTGATCCTTCGTCTTGGCAATGACATTAATATTTATAAAAGAAAAGCATTTACAAGTTAAGTTTACACAGAAATACAAAAGATTTAGTCGAACATGACAAAAACCTAACTGACAGTGGAGGAAGCATAAAACACTAACTTAATATACACAATAGTGCATCTTTTTTTCCTGTGGTAGATTTCAGCAAGGGATGTTATTTGCTTAATTTTTCCATTACTTTTATCTCTGGCATATAAAAAAACCTCGCTACCCCAGGGTAGCGAAATACAGACTTTTAAAAAGCTATAAAGGGAAATTGTTCTTGAAAATTAAATTTTGACAAGACGTAAGCGTTTTTCTTTAAATCGACAGGTTCGACCATCATCGATAAATGATATGATTTATATGTTTTTAATAACCCTACATGTAAAGTAGAATAAAAGATGCCTTCTTGGATAATTAGGAAATAAAAACTAATAAATATAATATTAGTAAATTTTCGACAGCAGCTTTGATGAATTGCCGTTATTTTCGGCCGTAACTAAGACAACAACTGAACAATCGCTTTTCCTGCAATATCATGATGTGTGATAGGTATCTGTCACGCATAATTCTAGTCGCTCCACTGTTTTTTCTTAATTGGAAACACTGAATATGTAAATCTGTTCCTTTGCTTACCCAATACGCTACAGTCGATCAGAAAAAATAACATTAAAAATACATGCAGTAAATTTTATTTAAGTTTTATAGTTTCATGGCCCCTCTGGATACCAGCCTACGAACTGAATGGGCTACCTCTGCTAAACTGTTAAAGCTCTTATCTTCTGCTTAACTAATAACATACACTTTTCAAAATGAAATGAGAAATTTCGAAGTTCCCAGCACTTGTCATCTTTTGCCTAGAATACTGATTAAAGATTTTCAGACTTCACTCAAAGAAAGAGGCAGACATTTCCTTACCAGCGATAAATTGTCTATCTGAGCAAACAACAAGACAAGTCCATGGTATATATATCAAAACGATTCGGTTGAATCGAACTGTTATTGTACACAGTGAAAAGTTGCATGTGTAATTGACAACTTAAGTCAAATATGCCCTTAAAAGGAAAAACAAGAATCCCTCTCACCTCCACTAATCCCTGTAAACTTGGATCCAGTTTCCCCGGTTCCAGGCTGTCGCTCATTTTGTCCAGTAACGTGTGAATTGTAAAACTAAGGACATGAAGCTGAAAATAATCATATATTAGAACCTACTATTACGAAAAACTGCAAGACATAAACATAATACATAAACAAAATTTTCATATTTTGACTCAGAATCTGCAGTCAAATCCGGGACTACCTGGTATCCTCTTGCCAGCGAACTTCTGAGTTCCTTAAGTACGAACGAGAAGTACTGGGTTCCAAGAGAAACGGTAATCTTCGCTAGCGTATCCCGTGCTGCATCACGGACCTCTCGGGCTCTGCTCCTTAATGTGTGACAGATCCGAAGAAGAAGACTATACATGGAGAGTACAGGAACAGGTTAGTCAAAATGTCAATCAAACAATCCCGTTCAGAGTTAAGTGTTTAAAAAACGATGTCAAAAAAAATGCACTCGTCCAGTGGTTATAAAGGGACGAGAAAAATCATCCAGCAAGCGCCGACACCGAACGAACGAACGAACGAGCTAAGAAAGCGTCACCAGCTTGTCAAGTTTTCTTACCCTGGCAAATGTAAGTGGAGTGCATGCTCAGGTAAAGCTTGCAGGAGTTTAATGATGGCGAGAATGATGGGAACACGTAACATTTCCTCTTCATCTTCTCTTTTCTGTTGACTCAACCGGTGATAATCAGCCGACTTGCTCTAAATGAAGGAACAAAAGAAACGAATGAAAAAATAGTAATTCCTTATTAGGTAACTAGGTCTTATATACCGGCATGTCAGTTAGAAAGGAAGACATGAAGTTTATAACGGAATTCCTGACACGCAGAATAGTGCCTGAAGTCCTAAACCTACCAAAATATTCCCAAATTCAATGTTTGGAGAGATTCACGGCGAGCTTTGTTTTATATAACATTGCCTTCTATTCAAGTTAACTGTCATTGTCTCTAAGATAATAGCTATTTTCATACCACCAAAGGGTCGTTTTAGGGCCTGTTTATATGGAGGAGAGTTGTCCCTGGTAGGAGGGTTACCCTTCATACAGAGCCACCCCAGGCGAGAGAGCTTTTCATACGCTTCTTTATAAATAGCTGTGAACTGTTTATATGAGAAATTGCAAAGTTGGCTCGGGGGGCAGGGTGACCCTGGGTGGAGGGTCACTCGCTTTGAAGGGAGGGTGACCCTGGGGAGCGAGCCAACTTTTTTCCATATAAACAGTTTGGTTATTTTTGCCTCGCCTACCAGGGACAAGTTGACACATACGAAGCATGCGCAAACGCTACAATCAGCCAAAACAAAGTTGCAGATAAATTGAAATCGAAGTCAGCGGTAGTTTTGTCCAAAATGTGGTCTTGGTCGAAGATTCAGCGTTCCTGATTTTAGAAAAAGCAGCCATAAAAGATGTTTAAAAACAACTCTCGCCAGTCTTTTGAACCGGGAGGGCCAAGTTTTGGCTCGGTCAACAGGGACAACTTTCACGCTCGGCCAAAGTTTGCTCGGGGGAGAGGGTAACCCTCCTACCAGAGACAACTCTCTTTCATATAAACAGGCCCTAAGTATGCACTGTCTTTCACAAACTCACCTTTTTTGTCACACATTTGTGTAGCTGCGGCAGAATAGTCGAGGTGATTGTGTTGTAGATGCGCAAAGCAAGTTCCTCTTTGGAAAGGTCTATTACTTCTTCCTTCACAACTGTTACTGCTTCATCTCCTTCAACATCGTCATCTTTATCGTCATCATCATCAATATCACCTTCATTATCAGGTTCGTTCGATTTTTTGATTGCATCTTCTATTCTAGTAGTTTTACTCTCAACTTTGTTTGTTTCCGTTCTTGTAACGTCTTCATTGTTTCCTGTCAAGGCACAGATGAAAAATAGGGCATAACTCTCACATACATGCAGAAAGCTATTTCAAAATGTGTTGGTATCAGTTTGTGTTTTGCGCTTACATTACGCCTTCAAGGTTCTTAAAAAGGCGAGGAACAAGTATACCATGTCGAAAATTAATTTCTAGGCTATTAAAAGTAAGCCACCTTGCTAGCGATAGATAGATACGTTTATTAAAATAATTAAATGACAGCCAGCAGGCTGAATTGCTTAACGATTTACAATATGTTATTCAAAAAAAAAGATAAAAATTTGTGATGAGATCTTTTTAAAATTTTTACTATTTACTATTAAAGGTAAAAAAAAAGAAGGAAATCTACAATAAAAATTGAAACAATCAGATTTTTCTACTCCTAGATACAACACTGTTACTTATGGAAAGCACTCTTTGCGTTATGTTGGACCCAAACTATGGGGCAAACTTTCTACGGCTGACAGATCAGCCAAGACACTGCAGGCTTTACAAACCGTATTCGCAAAAGGGATATAACTCGCTTAATGGACAACGGCTGTAAGGGATGCATCCTATGCTGCACATAGTGCCTCTCAAGTCAAGTCATTATTATTATTATTATTATTATTATTATTTTTTAACAATTAAGATTTAAACTTTTTTCTATATCATAGATTATAATAACATTTTTATATGACTTATATATATTTTTATTGTATTTATATTTAGTATTAGTGTAGCTTTTAGTTTTTTAGCAGTGTCCCCTAATTAGTATGGTAGTATTTTCCAGGCTATAAGGTTCTGACACTTAAATAAAGTTTCTTATCTTATCTTTTTATCATCTACTTATTTAAATTTGCTCGGCACATTGCTGGTATGAATGATTGCTTAAAACGGTTAGTATAAAAACGAGGCAAGTCGAACTGAAAACTCTCTCATGCCTGATGTTGTAGTGGCCATAGTCTTTCGGGGGAAGCAGGCAAGCGAGACCTTAGATGCCTGAGCTGTCCGCGGGAGGTTGTTGTTCAGACACATTTTACGCGTTGTTTTTCTTAAAGCTACGTCAAATACAACACACGTGTTACGACCGTTATGTGGCTGCTAGTATACAATTTACCACACATGATTCTCTTTCCACACTTGCCTGATGCATAATAAAGAAAAGCAGGTAGTTAAAATGCACATCGAAATGAGCGGTTCTCACTGACTTCAATAACAAAATGAGATCTTGGAACTAGTTAGAGAACAGGCCATATTTGTATTCCTAGGAGCTGGCAGGGAAGGCCGACACGGGAAATATAATTAAAAACAACTTCACGTCATTTGCAGATTCTCCTGGATAAGCCTCCATTACAAGCTAACTCTTGTGTAATCCGGTAATACAAAAAGTGGCCTATTGCAGCGGATCATTTTCCCGTTTTTCCTAAGTAGTTAACATACCATTGAGTTTACCCTTTTCCATCTGTTTGGGGACTGTGCTGAGGTCAAAGTGGAAATTGTTCAGAATGTTTACCACTATCCTGAAAAAAAGAGATAACAAAAGCGTAAAGATCGAGGTATATTTACGTCAAGGTGGTAAATACACGGTACATCCTTTTGTACAACTTGTCTAGCAAGGAGTTTTTCCATTACACGCTGTGCTACACAGTAACATCGATGTTATATCGAACCTGTCCACAGGCAGACCACCCTATGTGTTCGTGGTTAATAATTGTTCACTTAAGACGAACAATAGAAATCTATGAGTGTTACGAATAAAGCTCTGAAAATTACAATTATAAATGAACCTCTTACGAAATATTTCAATAAAGGTGACTTAAATGTTAATCTATTCATGTGTGGTGTTTTTTTCGCGATCTGGGCCGTATTAAGCGTTTTTTTACGTTCGGCCGGTGGTCGGTAATAGGAGAAAAAAATTGAGCGACCACCGGCCGAACGTAACATACGAAAAAAACGCTTAATACGGCCCAGGTCGCGAAAAAAACACCACACATGAATAGATTAACATTTAAGTCACCTTTATTGAAATATTTTGAAAGAGGTTCATTTATAAATGTAATTTTCAGAGCTTTATTCGTAACACTCATAGATTTCACAGATTTCAACATATTTCTATTGTTCGTCTTAAGTGAACAATTATTAACCACGAACACATAGGGTGGTCTGCCTGTGATAAAGGGTTATTAAGAGAGAGAGTATGGTGGGTCAAATGCCATATTGCTCAATATTTTAAATAGTTCGTATCAATCGTTCCATTCATTACCACCACCAGCAAACGCAAATAGCAGCCTACTTTGGTTTGGCCAGTGGTCAAACTTCTCTATATATAGCCAAAGGAAAGTTAAAATTTCTTGGAAGTCGGTCTTGCCCTTTCTTTGGACACTTTTTCGACGCCATAGGACGAACTTTACGAACTTTCTCAGACAAATGCCACGATGATGTCGCCGTAAAGCTACTGACATACAGAAAGACATGTTCCAGGGTCATGTAGCAGCGGCATGTTAAAGGACAAAATCACAACATTAACTCGTGTAAGATAAGTAACAGGGACGTTACTCCACAAACATGTTTTATCCTGGCACAATGGGATGTGATTTTGTCCCTGCTACATGTCACTGCTACATGACCCTTCATTTGTCAGCACCTTAATGCTTTGGTGACAACAATAGTACTACCTTTTTATTCTTGCTAAACCGACTTTTTAGTGGCTAATTATTTTAGAGGAAAATATTGAAATCGTGTTTGAATTAAGAAGGAAATTCTTACCTGACGATAACTTTCTGGGAATGTTTCTCAACAGGTAATAGTTTCAAGTAATGTCTTAAAAGAGAGCAATATTTGGACCAAGGTAGGCTTGCCGATATTGTTCCTATAGTGGTAACAGCCTCGGTGACAAGATTGTGCTCCTTAGCAGCCGTGTGATCGAACACGCAATGTGTTACCAATGGCAACAGGAAGGCTGTCAGGCTTGTGGTTCTGAGACTGTGCTGCTGACAATGTGACTGCAGGCGGCGAAGCGCGCGAATCCGTCGATGGAGCTGCAATGTACCAAAAATTGCGATTTAACCATAACGGTGTGTTAATGATTAGGTCATACTATTTTGGGTGACTTTTGCTTGTCTTTATAAATTACGAGATGTCAACTCCAACTACAAGCTGGTTTACTAACGGGACATAAATCAAACGGTGAATTTTGTAATCCCTTTCGATCTCTTGTAACAGTGAAGTCTAATTGAACGGAATCGCTCAATTTTTTTATAAACCATAAAAAACGTGTTGGGACACTTAAGTGTCCAAAAATATGTTCAATCGCTCTTTACCCATTTTCAACTCCAAGAGAAAAATGGCTGCACGACTTTTTTAGGTTAGCTAGAGCTAAATTACTGCAAATGAATGTTAAGCGTGAGATTCGAGAAAAACTCCTCAAAAAATAAAAATACTAGAACAACTCCTTACCTGAATGTGTTTGATGTTTTCAAAAAAGTCTTTCTCGGGATCATCGTCCAAAAGAACCTTCAGATCTGAGAAAGAATCGTGTTCAAACTGACGAACCATAGTAGACAGCACATCGAGGAATTCGTTCCTGGCGAGCTACAGATAGAGATTTGTACAGGGTCAGCTAACGTGTTAACACGTACACTCGTAACTTCAACTACATGGACCTGTACTGCTGAAGTTTTGTTAGGATTAACGAAACGCTATCGTGCCATTTTACTGTAGCTCTATACATGTAACTTTTGTTACATCACTGAAGCTGAAAATAGATTTAAAAAAACTAAATAAATTATTATATTTACAAATTAGAGAGGAAACCACATCAGTTCTATCTGGTTTTCATGCAGGTCCTCTATCCAGGACGTAATGGAATTTGGAAATGTTGGTTTTCATTTTCAATGTCAATAATCGTCTTGGTTGGCAATTTGCTGCAACTACATAAACATTATCTTACTAAATAAGTTATAAATATACCTCCTTCTTAGAAGAGAGAGCTTTTTTGCAAGCGGGAAGCAGACACTTCATGATTAGAACATGAAAGGCCTCGTCTTTTACTCCACTCCGTTGTACAACATAACGCACGATGCAACTCATACAGCTGCCAGCACTGTCTCTGATAGACAAGTCATCGCTGCACAAAACGAAATGAATGCAGTTGTGTAATAATGGTAGAATTTCCTCTGTTTTCAGTGCGTCTTGCTGGACGAGAAGCTTGGCATTCGAAAAACCCTCGAGTCTTGCATCATAATCAGGTTCTTCGAGACGTTTTACATTCCACGCGTTCAAACGAGCAAGAATTTCACACGTCTCCGACGAGTAGCTTGAATCAACCTTTGCCAGCTCAAGAAACGCTTCACATAAACACTGCCGTGTACTGCGAGTGTTAATCTGCGAGAAGAGCCTAGACAAAGGAGTAACGAAGTCTCTCGGTGAATCTACATTGGCCAGAAGACTTTTGACGGTTTTTAGGATGTTGTTCGCCGTTTCTTCCTTTTGAGAAGAGCTCAAGAAAGGCAGAAGTACTTCGGTTAATGTAGCAGACTGTGTTGCGTCTTTCACAAACGGGCTGATTTTAGACAAGACTGAAAGCTCTCGTTGAGGAAGAATCACTTTTCCTTTATTCTTTCCTTTTGAGTTTTCGATAGCTCGTTTGACCGAATGGCTCAGATATTCCAAGATCTGCGAAAGGTGTGGAAGAACTAACAGTGTTCCGTAGCTGGGCTTGTTTTCTTGGTGGTAACTCGAGGGCATTCTAGAAGAAAAAAAGTAAAAGATCAGCTCATAATGAACAGCACGGCCTGCTTCATTGGTTGTCTCTCAGATCAGCTGCTACCACTAGCCCATGATACATACTGTACATATCAAAAAATTAATTAGTTCTTCGGCAGTTTTTTTTGTTTCTTGGCAAGTGTACGAATCGACGTCTCAAAACTCTTGCCTATGCAGAACAACCAAGGCTGAAAACTGGAAGAACTGATTTAAACCAATAAACCCCGGGGACTCCTCGTTGCCCTACCAACTGAACTGATCTTATTTTTATCTAATGTTATTTATCTCTTATCTAATATTTAATACTACGTATTTTTATCTAATATCTGAAGCACAAAACTACCATTACCTAGGCCTACCGCTTCTAGTTTGTACCCCTTAAATGCAAGATTCTGAAATGAAGGACTGAAAACGTACAGTGTACGTTACTGGATACAAGAGTTTCTTACTTCAGTTCTGAGCCACATTCCAATAAATCACTTTCCTCATCTCCCATCTCTGATTGGTTTGTGGCAAGAAGATTGTCTGTCATCTCCATAACCATAGTAACCACATCTTCTGACACCGATGGAACACGGAGACAGGCAAACACGCAGGACATGATTGACAGGTCGGGCTTTTCAACTGGTTTTCTCGAGAGCAAGGGAAAGAAACGAGCATTCTTCGACCAAGCGAACAAAAGTTTGAGCAAGGGCGTTGGATGTTGAATGCTCTCTTGGTTAAGCTTCTCTATCTGAAAGTAAAACACACGACAAACTTTGCAAACTGTTTGGATTATAACAAAACAACATATATCAAGATCCGTTGGAGAGGGGAGTTGGGCGTTCGTTGACTTTTATCCGGTGGCAAACATTACCCATGTATATACACCATAATTTCAAACGTTCTTTGCAATTCAGTTAAAGTTTACCTGAGGCCACACGGCTGACGAGAACACAGCATCACAAATGGGTTTGAAGTCATAATCAGTCATGAGCTCAAAAAACTCCGTCAAGCGAGTAACGGCCAACTGTCGAACTGTCTTCAGCTGAGAGATTAAAGATGCGTGAACCTTGAAAGAGAAGGATAAAAGGAGTTAAGTAAACTAGCATTTCTATTCCTGGGCACAGGTAGGTACGACCCATAGCCGTTTCAGAGGCACTGTAGCAGACATTTAGCAGACGTTTAGCAGACATTTGGGGCTAGACATGGACATTGATTCTGTTGTTTGTTCTGTTGTTCTCTCGTAGGGTAGCGAGCCATTCATGTGAGACCTTGCGAGAGCTGCCACCTAACCATTAATGTAGTGTAAGGTGTGGCGCATTGCGTGTTCTATAGTCGATAATGATTCTTGTTAGCCTTTTAGAGCACGTAGCTCAAATAAAATACGGACACCAAGTCAACGTGAAACGGAAGAGTGTCACGTATGAACCTAATTTAGTATCAGGATTTAGAACGCTAAATGTTGTGTATTAATAATCTCTGTTTATCCTTTAGATGAGCAAATTTATCACTAGCACACACTTTTGTCCACCAATCTCAACTAACCTTTTCGCGGTGTTCCAGGGCAAACACACACGTTGACAGCAGTGACAGAATAATTTGCAGGATGGAAGGAAGAAAAGATGCCGCAAGGTTGCCCATCTTGTTAAGGATCTGCGACACCATTCCCAGAAACCCTTGCTGTTTCTTCAGAGGGACAACACTTGAGAGATCTGTAGTCATGGCAACTACCACGCCTGGATCGTCTGCTGCTGGTATACAAGAAACCGAACAGGAGTTTAAAAAAAGACGTTGGAAAAACGTACATTGTGACTGTAAATTCCTGTTCTTGGCTGACAGGCACGAAGAACAAGGACTTTGGTCTAAAATACAGTACAGTGTTTGCAAGAATTTACCTGTGCATAGGTGTTTAAAGGGGGCCAAAATCAAATCCATGAAAATCTGTATTTCTTGCTGAGGACAAGAAGTAAGGAATCTCAGCACCACAGCTCGCCTCGCTCCGACTCCCGCTCTTCCACCAGTACCTGTCCCAGTGAACCTCTGCATTTTGCCGTACAAGAGTCTGAGTACGAGAGAAGTATACATATATAACCAGTGATATAAACAAAAGCCAATAGCATAGAACGTGCTCACTTAAGCCTGCGGGCAGTCGTCTCTTATTCCCTTGTTGCACGCGGAAACAGGCAACGGTTGAACGCAAGCTAGCTCACTTTGGCGATTCTCGAAACTCCTGCACGTATGTCTATGGAAATAATTATAACTGCCCTCCGCAGTAAGAAAAAAAAAACTATAGTTAACCTGCATGTACAAAAGAGGGTAATTTGCATACAAACGTATGATCACTGACAAAATGGTAAGGAAGACCTGGAGCCAAAGCAAAACCGCATTATGTTCTGTTACTGTATGACACTGTCCAAATACTAACCTTATTAGGATTGGCATAAGCCCGTCTCGATGGCTCTTGAGTACAATACCGCTTTCCTCATCAACTGAAAAATGAGCCAACTCGTCCCGAAAGTTCTCGTCATCTAATAAACGCTCAATATTCTCCTTGTACGGCTCCAGATAATCAAACTTGTAAGTATAGAGGCATTTTACTGCAAGCTTTTGAACTTCAGCCTCTCTATGAGCAAGGAACTTCATAAGCAGCTGCCTTATTTCGGGTTCTTTGAAGAGCGCTTTAGGGTTTTTGAAGGCTGTGAAGAGGCCCAGATGAATACAGAGAGACTTCGTGGCTGCTTTGTGTCTCCTCTTGTGAAGGTTTTCTTGTGGTTCGGTAGTGGTGTTATCTGCTTCAGAGGATTCTACCTGGCTTAAATCTGTCGGGGTTACCTGCTGCTCAGGGCTGCGTTTGGCTCGGATGTCTTGAGATGGGGCTACGTTTTCCATTGCCACAAAATATTCATTGCTGTATGAAAGTGAAAAAGGCAAACAGTAACATACACTTTGAAACAATACATCTACGGGTTTACAGTAATCAAGACAAAAAAAATATCGAGATGTAAATACATTAAACACCCTGTGAGACATACTTACAGGGTTCGTACACTTTTTCAGGCCAAAAATTCAAGGACTCTTCAAGGACTTTCCAGGACCCTTCTCGGAAATTTCAAGGACTTTTTTTCATGAAATTTACCCCAAATCAACTGTTGATGTGCTTGCTGAAGAACTAAAAAAATCACTTATTTTGGCAATCTTCTCATTGCCTTGAAGCCTTTTGACGTTCAATAAAAAAAATCAAGGACTTTCAGGGACCAAAACCCAATTTCAAGGACTTTCAAGGCCTTGAATTTTTGTTTTGAGATTCAAGGACTTTCAAGGCGCGTGCGAACCCTGTACTTACCTAACAAATCTGAGGAACAGTGGTACAACATCACGTGACTTCTGCTCAGCGACTTCCGGAAAGGAAGCCATCGCTTTCCACAACAGATAGCGAAAGTTGACGTGGTCTGCCCTATTATCTCCTTGTGGACCCAGCGAAGCACTGTTGTGATTCTCAAATATTTCATCAAGGTGGTTGATTGCTTTACTGTCCACAGGTTCGTCATTTTTGATTGCTGGTTGTTTGCTGATAGTTGCGTCCATTTCTTCATCTAGCGCTTTTTCTGAAAAGTATTTAACAGTTTTGTTCGTGTGGGTTAGCTTCGACAAATGACTCTGCATACATCTTTCCTTTTTCAACAATGTGTAATTCATATGTTTGTGACATGGGGTGCAAGAGCATTCACTTTAATTAGAAGAGAGATGCAAAAAAGTTCATGTTTGTTTGAACGTCGTTGGGACCACAGAAACTGTTTATGTTAAACGTGTGTGTCTGTAAAGCAAAGGATGACGGAAACTGCTTATAGCAGGTGAAGGAGAAGGTTGTTTTACAGTAAGACTACCTTCAGTAAACAGACATCGTTTTTTCCGGAAATGAAATCAAAACGACATCTGTAATTCCTCAAGCTGTTGCGAACTTACATGTACATGTAAATTTGTAAAGCAGAGGGAAGGACACAAGGAATAAGGAAATGGAAACGAGCAACGAGACGGTGCTATACCATCCTCGTAGACCCAGGAGCAGTAAGTCAGGACGACGACGACGGGATTTTTCGGGCGAAAGTTTACAACAAGTTCGGGAGAGTGTCTGAGACCCTGGGCACTAACTCTAGCTTACGTCGGATGCACGGGCCAAACAATTCTTTCTGGCTAGTCAGAAAGAAGGAATTCAAACGCTTCTGGAACTGGTTTGGTGGGAGTATGTGCCCAGGGGCTCTCCCGAAGTTGTTGTAAGCTTTGGCCCGAAAAATCCCGTCGTCCCGACTTGCTTCCACTAGGTCTCCGAGGACGGTGTTGTACTGGCGAATAGATAGGCTGAGAAGAACATTTGTTTATTTCATTACCTGTTTTCTCTGCTGCTGTATTGAGAAGCTCGTTGAAGATCTTCCAGAAGTGCTTTACATTTGAACTTTGAGGAAAGCTCGCGATAATTTCAATGACGGGATCCCACAGAGGGCTGAAGTTCACATAAAGCATGCCGGATAAATAGAGCAGAGCAGCTTCCCTGCAGAAGTCTGGCAGCGCGTCGTAAGTTGCTGGAGAAAAGCGGAGTTTCTGCAGACAAACCAGCTTGTCCCTGTACGTGTCCAAATGTACTGGAACCTCTTCAGCTGACAGACACAGCTTAAAGAACGAACATGTACCCGAGGCAAGAGGCTGGAACGAAAGACATAATTATAATACAATATAATGGTAATGGGACTGAGTGAAACACAATCTATCATAACCTTAACAGAATTGAGGAAAAAATTCGGTCAAAGTGAAGCCTTTTAAGGATCTATGACCTCTATGACAAAGTTCGCAGGGAAAAGCTGCGCCAGTAAGCTGTAAAGTGTGAAATGCTGAATTTTCAAAACATGTCACAATACCAATAAACCTTAGTAAGCAACCGTTGACAAATAAAACGATTTTAACTCTGTTTAAGCAAATGGCTTTTATACAGATTTCGATCTCCTGTGAATACTATGGCAGGTAGCCGAGCTACACTGTATAGGCAATATACGTTAATATAAACTGCGCCATCAATCCCTTATGCTTTTCAAAACAACTGGAAACCATTTTCAAATCTTGGGACATCAGCAAAAGCGCAAAGTTAACCAGTCACATTTGGTCACATTTATGTTTTCAAATCAACTCATCCATCAATGTAGTGCCAATAAAAATAATTCCTGACTGTACTTACCTTAATATCTGACGTACTTCTTTCTGGCTGATCAAAACACGACAACACCTTGAGGGTAAGAAGACGAACAACATGACTTGCGGAACAAAGATTGAGACGTAGATAAGAGTAAATTTCCTGAAGATTTCCTGCACCAAGAATTTTGATTTCATGTTTTCTTGCTACTGCCATCAGTTTGTGACAAGCTTGAAGAACATGAACATTGTCAGGCCAGGACCTACGGAAAAAGGAACGAAGAAATGGACAAAGTAAGTGTAAGTGCTTAAACTCACTTATAGTTACATACTTAAGTAGTATATTTGTACAAATGTACACGCATTGTCATGTAACAATATACTCCGTTGGGTACAAGATTCTTGTTTTCTTAGTATGATAGTGTACCGCTCAAAAGTAAGTTACCACCCTCTCGATGGATGATAGAGACAAGGCACTCGTCTCGCGAGAGACTGTAACTGGCGATGGCTTGATCTTCTCGCGAGATTTTAGCGTTAGATACATGAGAAATAACTCTGTTGATGTTGAGATAACAACCTTGTTATCACCCACGTTTGTCCACATATATAACAGTAGGATATTTAAGTAACATTAGAAAGCAGATTGAATATTACCAAATCGGGGATTACTGGGCGTATTACCTGGTGCTAACTTTTGAGAAAGATTTGCATGCGTACGCTGGGGATGATGATCAATTAAGCAACCGAGAAATCGCTATTACACTCAAGCTACATGTTCATGTATCGTATGGAAACCAACTAGGTGTGAGATAACTGAAGTAAGAATATATATGTTATGAACATTATGGTATGTTAAAAATAAATTTTGAAAATTGGATCAAAGAACATATTCGTTCCAGTGGCAATTCAGTATATTTAGGGTTTGTTACGTAGGTTAATGTCCGCTCAGTATTTTTAGAAATGGATGATTCCACAGCTTGTTTGTTAAATTATCTTAGCTTGTTACATGCATGTAGGCACATGTGCAAACAAAAGAAAAAAACCAAGTTGTATGAAATAGACCAACAACACATACATGTACATTTACATAACATTTACGTGTATATATGATCATCATGCTATATATTACCACATGCCAGAACAAAGGAAAATACCAAATTGTATTAAGGACAAAATTGAACCACAACAAACAATGTATAATATTAATTTTTATCAACACTGTACAACTACAAAATCGATAAAAACTGGTATTTACCTGAGTAATGTCAGCATAAACTTTAAGTTTAAATGCTGGAAAATTTCTTCTTCGTTAGGCACAACCAAAATGTACGATTGAATTGCCTGATTCAGCACACTCAAGCATTCTACATTGTCTCCAACAGTCTGATTTGATAGAAGGCATTCACTGAGGGAAAGGATAAAACTGACAAGCTGGCTGCAACACTGAGGAATATCTAAAGGACTAAAGAATCAAAATAGAAAATCATGTATAATAAACACACGTGTCTTTAACTTGCCCTTGAGCTTTGGACTGGGCATGAAGGAGAAGGTAGCCTCTTTATTGAGGAAAATGTTCTTCACAAATCAAACATCAATGGCAGATGTAGGGAAGGGGCCTGAGGAGGCCAGGCCCCCCACCTTAATTTTAGGCCAAATAGAGGCCCATAGGGCCAAGAAAAAAATATTTTTGCCTGAGCCCCCCCCCCCCTCCCCCCCATTTATTCCAGGGTCTAGATGATTGGACCCCCCACTTATCTGAAGATCTGGATCTGCCACTGAACATATAATATGGTACAGTTGAATCCTGATAACTCGAACCTCTCATTAACTCAAACTTTCTACAATTCCCCTGTGAGATATTTCCTTACAATTTTCCCCTCAATAACTGACGACTCCTGACAACTCAAACCTTTTTCAATTCCCTCTGAAGGTTCAACCTGTCAAGAATCACATGTATATAAAAATCCAGTTGCAGTACAGTGTATAATGGTACATGTACTCACCTTATACAAGGAATACACAGAAGAACACTCCATTTTAGAGAAAGTCTGCTTTTGTCCATCAAAGTGTTGTCATCTATTGTTACACTATCAAGGAAAGCCCTTAAAATCTTTTCACCTTTCTTAGTGCCACATTTTGGAAAGAAAAGTAGACCTTTCAAGTTTTCCAATTCAAGGCCACTGCTATCCACTGAAGCACTCTGAATGATAACCTCTGTCAGGATAAAGAAAACGTCTTGAATTTTTGATGAGCCTTTCAAAAGCTCTTCTTGGCAGCGATTCAACAAGAAAGGTAGCACATCTCTTTGGAAGTTCTCCCACTTTAAAACATGTCTACAGAATGTAAATAACTGTTCAGGACTGTCTAGTGTGTTAAAGATTTTCACTGTCAATTGTTTCTGGAGACGATCTCTTGAGAGTTCAGTGAATGATGCCTGCAGAAGTGTTGATGCAAGTTCAAGCAATGGAGAGGTAATGATGTCTGATATAAAATCACTGACCAACATTTTCTGGACAGCCTGAAAAATAAAAAAAATGTTTATGAGTAATTAAAAAATTGAAATACAAATTCATACTGATTAAATACACAAGTTAACGTTTGAGAAAGGTATTGATCAGTTAGTGACCCAAGCTACTCCCAAAAGGAGTACCATATAACAGAATCAGACAACATGTTCACACAATCTGAATACACGTGTACTGTACTGTAGGTACTTACATGTACATTACACATACACACACAGAGTAATATGTTTTTGGTTTGAAATTTGAAAACCTGAGAATGATTTTTTTATTTACTTTTGTTTGAGATTATGATGACGAATATGTGAGACAAAGGGGAAAAAGCTAACTGGTTTAAAACAATTAATGGCAAAGACAATTTTAACAAATGCATTTAGTGTACATGTTTATACTCACATTGAAGATCTTTACTGGGTCTGAGATCAAGCTACCAGACTTCCAGGAAACCCAAACATTAGTCAACCTCAGAAGATAAGCAATCTGACACTTCAGGGACTCTTCTTGACCACCACTATACTGTTTACCATTCCAAATATTCCACAACCTTTCCAGTTCTTGAACCAAAGACTTTTCAACTACTTGACAATGTTCTTTTACAGTATATTTTGCCACTTTCTCTAGCATGTGTACAAGTGTTTGGAAAACCTGTCCAGGTAGAAACAATGGACAAATCACAGTCAAAATAGTTCCCTTATGCTGTAGACTCACGAGAGTGTTCTGATGCATTCATAACAACTTAAATTTGTGAGATTTGAATCCTGCGGTGTAAAACCCAAAGATATAACACGCCCACGTCCATGCCCCAGAATCATAGGCGTACGGGCACTTTCGGACCTGGGGGGGCGGACACCTTATTGCCCGAAAAAAAAATAGACTTTCTCAAAGTCAGCAAGCTATGGAAAAGGTGATTGCAATTTAATCAAACTGAGGGATCACGCAAAATTTGCGCGAAAAATTGACCATGATTATAGCAATTTGCGAGAGAAAACGAAAACAGATGAATGAGAAATTTGGACTTTTGAACCACAAAATTCGGTATATTTTCAATACTTTTTTCTATAGATGTAATTCGTTTCGAACGTAATGTTGAGATTTGTCGGCTTATTTTCTATTCTTTTTCTAGGCTTGTTGCCCGAATTCTAAGCATTTTGCCCGAAAAATTTCGGCACTGGGGGGGCTGCAGCCCCCCTCGCCCCCCCGCCTCGTACGCCTATGCCCAGAATGTTTTTACAATCCTCGTATCAAGTTCTCTAGTGGCCAAGAGCCAAAAGGATAATTTGTACCGTGTACAATGTACTAGCTGAAGGGTTAGTCTGTCCTTCACCTTGTCCAAATACCTAGGCTGAATTCACATGCAGCAGATAACCTGCTATTAATTAACTGCGCTGCGCAGTTCTTGCTCTGCACATGGTTTATTTTTTTTCGCCGTTGTTTTGTCGGTGACCAGACCCAAACCTCCACTCGGTCAAACTTTAAGTCACGTAATGTTTAGACCAAACAGTAACCTTGGTCTTTTTTTCAATTTTAAAGCGATTTTGAAGCGTTTAAATCAAAGAAATTACTAAAATTCCATGCAATGAAAGGAAAATACGCTTTAGCGGGCCAGAATTTACATTTATTTAATCACCATTATGTTTGTGTTGTGGAATGTGCTAGCGTTGCACTTTTTTTTTCACAAGGCATTGACGACGATCGGCCAGAATCACGCAATGTTTTAAAAGCTATACATCTGCTACAAAAGGAAACTTAACAAATCCAAGCATGTTAAGTGTGAAATGTTTGCTTTTTAGCGTTATGTATTTTACAAGCTGTGTCATCAAGAGGATTAATTCAGAAGTCTGAAGAAAATCCACAGAGACAAACAGCCCTGACGTGCAAAGTTTGCGTCATTGGTAAATTAATTCCCAGGGGAATTCCCGTTCAGCTCAAACCAGCTCAAGTGTTCTTCTCAAATTTGATTTGCTTCAATATTCCATTTTTTTGGAGCGAGTTATTCAATGTTTAAACAAAAATTCTATACAACACTGGATGCTGATTTAATAGATATTTTGGCTTCATGGATCAGGAGCATGGGTATTAAATTTGGCCAGCATTAGCAATAGCAGCTGGAACTAGTCAACCATGAAATGTCACACAGAGTGTTGTTTTCTTACCATTTTGTTTGTCAGTCACGCAACACTGTTTGACGCAGGTAGAGGGGATAGGGGGGGGGGGGTGCATTTTTTGTTCCCTCCACATGGCTCCCCTAAAGTGGACACGTGACCAGCGCAGTTTTAAGCTCTAAGAGCTCTTGTTTTGTTCTGTATGTATAAGATCAAATCTTGGGACTCCCCTTTGTATTGAAGGAAAATAATGAAGATTAACACGTTCAGGGAGGAAGATTAAAGCTGGGAGGAGGTGAAATACCTGTCTGTTGCATGAATTTTACCGGTTAAGTGTAAAGGCTGGACAATGGAGACATTTGGTAGGTTTTAAAGATCTGTCCTTGACTTAAGTACATGTACCTGCCTATAGCAAAGACATTTCCACTAAATTCCCACCAGTTTCAAATCTTGGCTACATCCCTGCTTTAAACCACTTCATACAATGAATATGAACACTTGCAAGAAAATGTGACATGGTTTTTTGAGTGCAATGATTGTGTAAAAAAAATGCAAGATAATCAATCTAAATACAGTGTATATGTTGTGGCTCAATTTTGTCATTGGTTCAAATTTACCAGTTTTATTTTTCCCATTGAAATTTTAAACCAAAGATAAATTTAAACCACAAATATACCAACACGTTAATACTAATCACAAACATGCATAATTTGGTAAAGACATTTTCTTAAGCTGTAAATAACATTAGTTTACCAGTACTTAAAAAGTGACAACATGTAGTTACATGTACATACCAATTCCCATTGCAAACTACGTGCCACACCAACAGACTTGGTCTGAAAAACTCCAGTTTTGGAGAACAACACAGGTAGAAGAGAATCAGTTGTGGAATGAAACTGCTGTTTGACTCCTTTGATCATTTCAAAGCACAAGAATCCAAGCCCTTCACACAAGTCTGGTTGAGTGTCAAGTGAAGAGAAAAGTACATCAAACAGTTTGCTGGAGTCCTTGATTTTTCTCATAAGAAAGGAGAAACTCTCTGCTGCAAACTGGTTAATGTAGTTCTTTTGTTCACCCACCAGAAGAGGACTGTACAAACTGGAAAATAAAATAAAGTGAACCACAGTAAAAATCACACTGAACCAATGAAGAAGTGAAACTGGCCATAATTACATGTACACTGTATCTTGAAAGACCTAGTACAGTTGAACCTCTCCTTATAGACACCCACATACATAATGCAGACACCTCTTTATTACGGACAGTTCACTTGGTCCCAAATTAAAGAAACCATAATTAATATAAACTCTACCTCTGTAATACCAGCACCTCCACAATACAGACACTCATACACCTCAGATAAATACATGTACATGTAATACATCTGAGACACCTTTCGTCTCGTTTCTTGTGAGATGAGTGCCTCGTCTCTTGAGACAAGATCTCTTGAAACAAAGGTCATTGCTATGCTAGACTTTATTCCTGCCATCACAAATGCAAAAGGTAAATGAAAGCAACTCAAAAAGCAAAAGCAAAGCACTTGTAAACAGGGAAAATAATTATGTATGTGTCTTGATGTATTGTATAATAAGCAAAAATTCCACTTTTACTTGAGTTGTATCTGCCACTCACTGTTTTGGTATGAAAGTGAGGAGCTTCAAATTAATAGTGAAACATGAACTAAAAGTATTCTCAATTTTCCTGTTGAATTTGTTCAACAATTCAAGGAAATTCAGGTCAAATGTCAAACATCCCACTCATATGGGATGATTCCAGCATGTCACAAAAAAATGTATATGAGACATTGAAAAGTACAGAAGTAGTAAAACACTCCGGTGCTTCCCAGCCAGCAGCTCCAATGCTGGATCCAGCTCGGAAGTCGTCAGGAGAAACCATGGCAGACAGTTTCGGCCCCTACTACTAGACTGCCTTCTGCCATGGCGGGGCCCCTTCCTAAGGAGGCTTCACATATATATTAAATTATTTGTGAATTATTTCATATACTTTACGTCATACAATACACTGTATGTGCATCACGCTGCGTAAACATATAAATGGTAGTTTTTGTAAAATAAATAAAGCATAGCGTCACAACTATGTTTCACAGCTTCATGCAAAAAATCCACAGTATTTGACCATTCAATCACCTACCTGAAGACTTCCCGAATGTCTTTCACCATGTATCTCCAAAGAAACTTGAACAGATAGCTCAGAGTGGTAAATATACACTCTAGAACATGAGTATCTTGCCAACAGCGATTCAGAAGAGACACAAATATAGTGAAGAAACTACTGAAGTTGGGATAAAAGTCAGCCTGCAAATCTCTGGCCAACTGAACTACGAGATCCAACAAGGGCTCCAAAGCGAGACTTCCTGGAATTTGTAGATGTGTTTTCAGCAGTTCTGTAACTTCCTGCTTGTGGTGGACAAGTTGAGCAAGACTTTGAACGTATTGCCTGACCTCTGAAGCAAAGTTCTGAAAATGTAAAGTGCAGTTTAGCTCTGTCCATCTTGCAAGAGCTTCACAAAAGAACGTGTCTTCGTCCTCTGGAGTTTCGGTACTTCTTTGGATTTTGTGCGTCACATCGATCTTTATAGCAGCAATACGCTCGGTAAACCCCTTAAACCGGTGCGTATTTGTTTCTTTTCTCTTAACCATGATTTTTGGCTTAATAAACACACAGAAATGTTCTTTTCAACAACAAAAACATTCGACAAACGATCGCCATGTGACTTTAACCCTGATCGGCCGCCATGTTGATATTTCACGCAAGAGACTGGTAACGAATCGTTCCAATCCCTTCCCCACCATTTCATGTTGTATCCGCTGGCCGGCTAGTGTCGCCTGCGTTGTCCATAAAGTTTTATTTTTTACAGGCATTTTAGAGCGCTTTCCATTTGCCGACATTTGTGTGTAAAGTCCCTTGAGGTCCTTGAGAATTTCCCGGCAATTGGAGCAGTAAAATTTTTCAACAAACACGTGGTAAACTTTCCAGTGGAAAGAACTGTATCATTGACATTCACATTTTCCACTGGAACAGCCGTGCGAAAAAGCAAAATGGCACAGTGATATTCAGAGTGTTCCGGTATGAAAAAGAAATGGCTCTGCATTTTTCAGTCGAACATTTCCCAGTGGGAGGGACCGTTCCATTCGATTTTTCACCGGAACAACTGGTTTCTCCATACAATTGAAAAGTGCTCCTAGCTATAGTCTCTATGGTGTGCGTAATGACAAATTAGAACTTTATAATCAAATAAGTTCCAGCTTACAGGGGCATGTACTCCTGGCATGAACATGTACAGTTTGTGTTAGTTTTTTTTGATTCAGTAATGTTGTAGCCAGTTTCTATGAGAGTCAGTTTTGTCTTCTTCGCATGAAAACAACGTGTTTGTCGAATCAAATGAACTTTTAGGGTTTCAACAGACTGAAGAGTCAGCTGTCGACGACTATTTAGTTGTCGAGAAATAAAAGTTATCGATAACTATTGATAACTATCGGGTTCAAATCGTCCTCCCTACCACTAGATGGATTTGTGTCCAGTGGTACCGAATTCAACTCCTTCACGCTTTGTAATTAAATAGCCAACTGGTCAGCCTTCTGCCATTTGGGATTTTAGACAGGCCGGTTTCTGTTCTATAAACAATATTTGTTTGTTTATTTATTTGCACTGTCCCCAGTTGGCAGAGCAGTACACACACTTAACTTAGTATCCCAAACAAACTGTATCGATAACATTGGTCTCTGGTGTGTGGAAAAGCTTTATTGAGCACGTTAGTTGTCAACTACAGTTTAGTGAGTTGTCGACAACTTATATAGTTGTGTTGTCAATAACTAACTCTCTCATTTCATTTCATCAGTTTGTTTTAATTTAAACATTGTCATAAAAATAAACATATTAATTTTATACTTCCCGCAAAATAGCAACAGCTAATCAGGGCGGGTAGAATTGTTGCAATCGTGTCAGTGAAAGTTTTAAAATGGAAAAAAGAAATGCTGATAAATTATGAGCGATTTACATGATAATATTACTTTGGAATTAACAAGTTGACTATATAGGACACTGTCAACATAAGAAACAACTCAAGGGTACAAACTCTTATAGATTATTAATTAACCTGTCACAGATATACACTCTAATTACATTCGAACCCCGATATATTTGTTTTTAAGCCCTAGGGCGTGGTCGTTTTGAAAATTAAAATTATCTACGAGGCCAACTTTCGATTTTTTGCCAAAATACACCATAATAATCAAATATGACCGAAGTTTTACTTTTTACTGGTCACTCAGTCACAAAAGTAACCATAGCAGCAACGATTTTTGTTTTCTTTCGTTTTCAAACAAGCTTGATTTTCTCAAAATCTAGATTGACACTTGGTATTCTTTTTTGATATATTAAAGTACAGTGGATTGACTACCTGAAGACAAAATTTTAGAAAAATCTGTAACCACCCTTGGGCTAAAAATAGAAAAAACTACATCGAGCCTCATTAAGCGGCCAATTATTAAAGTCCCGAAACTGCTGTCAATATAATACTGTAAATAAAAGACAATTTTAACGGCCTGCTGCTTAATCGAAAGCTTGGCAAGCTCAGAGTCAATGTTTCACGAGCAGAATCGGTTTAAAATAATATTTACGGGGTATTCAAGAACTGTTTTCATCGCAGTTCAATCACTTGTGTGACCTTTGTGCGATCACAAGTTTGATCACATGTTGTAGCGAAGCCAATCATCCGCGCGGTAAATTAAGCCTCTTTTAAACGCATATCAAGCGACCGCGGCCATCTTTTTGCCGTCCCGATACGCGTTCTTCTATTGTTTTTGCCCCTATTTAGCGACAGCAAGAGTGTAATATACAATTTTTGGCTTTGTTTTCAACAAGGTCAGACAGACTAGAGTTTAAAACAGAAAGAAATGGCTGATAAAATTATTCAAACACAGGATTATTGTCCTCGTATGTGATTCCTTGATTCCTTTTCACGCTATTATATTCTGTATTTAAAATAAATAACATGACCTTTCCAAAACGCCTTATGCTTATCAATTTCGTTCTACTGTATACAACTAATTATACAGATATACCACTACATATTCTCTCTAGTCTAACTCAAAATTAGAGAATTAACTCTAAAGTAATTTTAAGGGTTGGAAATAACAAATAAATTTACTGTGCGTTAGGCCTACAAAAAATAAATGGGGGACTGTGGTGGTCCCGAAAATGTCTTTTTCAAAGGAAGGCTTGTGCGCAAGGGTTTTCCCACAGGTGTAGAGTATTGTCTGGTTAGTCTCCTTTTCACTGCTGTTACTCGACTGTTGGACTCTTTAATGCTGCTGTACCCGAGGCAGTTGGCAGCTATAACTTTTTCGAGAAGGACATCAATGCTGCTTTCATTAGAAAATATTGATGAGCTACGCTGGTTGTCCTTGACATTATGTTCAACTATTCTAGTGATTTCTCTTGTAGTTCTTGAGCTAGTGTTCCTGAGCATGCCGAATAAGGAGAGATTCCTCCTTCGCAGAATCTGCGAATGGCAAAGCGAATTGAGCACTTTTAATAAGGCACTCTGTATCCGACGACTCAATGAAATAGCAATTAGAGGATTGACGGTGTGGGCCATGGAACAGAAGACTTCTGCGATTGCATTAAAATCACTGCTCTGTCGTTTAAGGCCATACCATAGCAGATTTGCAGTAACCATTGGCAGGTATGACACAGCCAATGTAGCGAGCGAAACTAAGCAAGCTAAATTAATCCGTTTACGCATTCTCGTCAGTCTCTTTGAAAAATGACCAAACGGCTCATTTGCAGTATCTTGCTTGACCACACGAAGAAATCTTCGAATGCGATAGAGTGAAAACAGGATTGTAAGGATTGCTGCTAGAACGAGAATCACTGCTATGACAGTGCCAGCCGAGGGACAGCGAGAACTGGCTTTATTTACTAAGCCCGGAAGTTTCGATGGTAACCGGTTACGGTCTTTAAAAGTATAATAAGTAATAGTTGCCTCTCCCAGACTTGAGAGCCAAATCGCAAGCAAACACAGAATCAGTGATTTGGAAAATTGGTTTCCTCTCCTGTTACCAACGTATGTGGCGGTAATGAAGCGTTCTATACTTAACACAATGGTAAAGCCGCAGTTGAGGAATATCATGACAGTTTTTAAGGCAAAACATATCTTGAACACTTCTTTCGCTCGAGGAAAAGTAACTTGTAGCACATAGAATGCAAAATCTGAAGGTAAAACGACCAGGCAGCAGATCAAGTCAGCTATCATTAAATTAATTAAGATTACCGATGTGTTTTTTAACAGAATGCTCTTTCTTCTTCTGAGGACGTTTAGTACAAGGGCATTCGTAGCTATTCCAAACTTGAACAAGACAGAGATAATAATTCCATTGAAGATTCTGGCAGCTAAAGAAATAGCATTTCCATCACTGTAGTCGTCATTTGCTGCTGATCGAGTTTGGTTAGTGAAGAATGAGTTTACGGCGTCATTGACCTCTGTGAAATTCATCGTCATTTGTTGTCCCAATTTCTACAAACGGGAGTAGACAAGAAATTATTATTAGACGTTTACACTGCATAGTACAGTCAAATCCAGAACAAGTACAGCGGACCTTCCTACTTTATAATATTGAAGGTTACTTTATTTTTTCTTTACTTTTTTCCCCCTGGTCCTTACAAAATTTGCAGTAAAAAAAGCATCATAACTCCGGCTTTCTCCCATAATAACCCGAGCTTTTGAATGATACATGATTAACCCTCGAACGTAGTGGATGCCACCCAACCCCCCCCCCCCCCCTGCAAGGTTTTTCTCGAAATTTTGAAAAGAGGATTTACTCAACAATGCTGAAACTTTCAGTAACATTTTACTCATCATCACTTGCTAAAATTTCAATATGTCAACCATGTGTCCACGATATTTAACGTTACCATGGCAAAGTCATAATTACCAACAGGTCTCGCCAGAAATCGCCATTTTTCTTTATTTTTTCTAGTTTTTTGTTTAAACAAATCGTAATATTTGTGTTTTCTTGCATTCCACAAGCATCCTGGCTTGATTTTGCATCAAATTCCGTTATTCTCTGACTTTCAGAGAAAATGGTAAAATCCAAGATGGTGGCTCTAATGTCGTCATGTGACGTCATATAAGTCTAAGCTTTTAAGCATCTATAACGATGATTGTAAGATGTTTTTAACCGGGTTTAAATAAAAATACAAAACAACACAAAGACCGGTATGGCCAGCTCGAAAATATTGTAAACAAATAATTACAATACTCGTTATATCAGCTTTGAAGTAGCGCTTAAAATTTTCTCTGTTCATTTATCCAATTCCTGATGACATCTTGACTCTAAAATCCAGCGTGCAACCAGTAGTATGCTCGTCCTCTGGATCTTGCAGCTAATCGAGTTTATGAAGCGGCGTTAGAGAGTGTGTTCGGAGAAATGGCAATAATATCAAGGAATGATGTAGTCCAGTCCCTGAACTCTCTCTTCCGCGCGTCATTTATAGGGGCTGAATCCAGGCGCGCGAAGAGAGAGTCCAGGATAACTTGCATGCGCATGCGCCAGTTTTTCCCCAAAATTGGGGGGAAAAACCATATTAGGCAGCACTTTTGAAAACGCGCGCACAGATGACGAGTTCAACTACGCGATCGTGTACTAAAGCTGGATCACCGGAATAAGTTTAAAAAGCGTAGCTTTGCAGCCAGTGTCTGCTAAAAGCTTACGGCCAAAACAAAAATCGCTATCCGTCAACTATTCCTAGTATGATGTAGCTGTTTATTGAATTGGTTTTGGATGCAATTGAGCACAGTTTTTTTCTTGCATTTATTCGCGTGTTCGGTCGCGTTAATTTTGTCATTTGAGCGAGCCAGTTTAGCCTAGCACGCGCGTCCCAAGCAAGTGACGCCACACTCCTCGCTTCTGATTGGTTCGTTCTGAGTATGCGCATACAAGTTATCCTGGACTCTCTCTTCGCGCGCCTGGGTTCAACCCCTATAAAGGGCGCGTGGAAGAGAGAGTTTAGGGACTGGACTAGGAATGATGGTACTGAAAAGAATAACTTTTTTTTCTCTAAAATGTTAAACGTGTGGGCAGAAAGAAGGAAATGTAATGAAGTTTTGGTTATTTTTTTCGCTACCTTTTGGAAATTAAATGTTGCGAGCTATCACTACAGTTACGGCTTTTATCTGGCATCGCCATTTTAAAGTCGTGGATTGTGGAGCATGCGTTGTGAAGGCAACATAGCCAGATATTAGCTAGGCTGACAAAGAGGACCGATGGCTTGGGTTCAGGAATGAGCTGGACGCTCCCTTCAGTCCGACCTCATTCTGTCTTTTGCGGCAATTTAATATCGGGGTTTTGAAATCTGAATTGGTCTTGTAGGAAGTTCAAGATATAGGCTGATTAACTGGCAATTCAGTTTGCATGAATAATCATGGTTTATCTCTGTATTTCTATGCTACCTAATCTAATCTATCTCCTAATAAGTATTAAACATAAGCAAACTTATATTGCTCGCAAATGAAGGTCGGTTTCTGTTTGAAATTTTGTCTTGGTGGCGGATTTTGGGAAGGGGCCCGGGGAGGCCGGCCACCTGCTTTATTTTTTGTTAAAGACATTTTTTTAACGACTACTCCCCCTTGAAAAATCTTGGGAGGAAACACACAAAACGGGGCCCCTCTCTTTTTCAAGGTCTGGATCCGCCACTGTGTCGGATATGCTTTCATATCTCATATTTGATAAGCATTAACAATTCCAATTGTTTCTTGGGCAGGAAATTAAGAGGGCCGAAGCAGCGCTTGCCGAATTGACTAGTGACGACACAAAATATAAAACATAAAGGGTAAAAAAATCACACCAGAACCACTTTTATTTCATATAATTCTGCAGTTGACACCCACATACAGTCATTGTGCAAGACAGGGCTAGGGTTACTAAATACTGAAGAATATGATTATATTCGATACGAATCTAATGACTTACTTGGTTTACCTGGTTTAAGTTTGCCTCAAACGTTCCTCGCTGTCTGACATTTGTAGACTACAGACTGCAGAAGTTCACTCCGATCAGCCTACTATTCACTCCAGTTGGCCTGAATAACAATTCTCTTAGCCTGTTTACGGCAAGCTCTCAATAATGGCAATGGTTACGTTACACAATATATTTTCTTAGTCTGCTGTCTGCAGTCTGCAAATCAGTCAGTCACCAAAAGTTCCTTGGGCTAGTTATGCAAGCACCATCAAGCGCGTTACTGGTTTTGTTATATCGGGCTAGATGGGTTACTGTAACATATCACCAAAATTTATACTGCTCGGAATAAAAGTCTGATGGTTGGATCATAGTCAGATTTTAGATATAACCGTTTCAAACTGTTGGGTCGACCTTGTTTTAAGAGGCGCCTGAGGAGGAGGCTGGGCGAGGAGGGCGTTTATTACTAGAGGTGAAATATACAATTACCATATCTTACCTGTATGTAATTTAGGCTAAGTAAAAAGCACCCCAAACTGGTTATTTTGAACCTCAAACAGTGAAATACGCCTGTTGTTGTGGCCAGAAATAATATTTTGGATCGCAAAAATTCATAAACAATTCTGGTCATGTAATTGAAATACTTATAGCTAGTTTGCTGACGTAAAATGCCTATTATCTTTTTAGGTAACATAATTCCCAAATGACGAAAACAAGTAATTAACATTCAGGGGTAATTACCAAATAATAAATAATGTTAATTAAATTGTAAGTGCATATTAATGAAAAGGCGACAACTTGATTGGTTGAGGTACTTCTATACTATCAGCCGTCAGGATACGAGTTCGCGCGAGCTTAACTTGAACCAGTTTTACCAGTACCTTAAAATGCGGAAATAATTGGACATAGTTCAACAATTGGACGTACTTTATAAATTAATGAGAATTCTACAAAACAATTAGAAAATCTGAAAAATTGATACGTCCAATCAGCTTTGCGTATAGCTTTCTTCACATGTACAAAATATGACCAACCAGCATCTCAACTCGAGCAAAAAGCGAGCGGCAAGTTTGCTCTCAAAGGCAGTTTATGCTTTAAAACCATAGCTACACGTTTTGTTCCTTTAAAAAAAATTTGTCTTTAGAGACCTTTTTGGAAAGGTAAGCAAACAGGAACTCGTTAAGCAAAAACGAGAGAATACAGTAATGAATTGATAACACCAAAAATTATTTTTCAAAGGCGAAGCGAAGAGCAGCGAAGTGTCGAAAAAGTGCGAAGACACAACTTTCTTCCGAACTTACAACGCATCCGCGAACTTTCTAAAAATATTTAAGCACTCTTGGGTACACCATGGTAAAGAAAAAATTGCATTTTGAATGTGGATATACGTCGCAATTATTGCTTACTTAACCAACTCCTTGTGTTATCGCAATTTTGTTTAAAATTCGCCTGCATGTTTAGTTGATGCGCTTGTGGCGACGCTTTTTCGATGCGAAACCAAAAGTTTTTCTTTCAAAAGGTAACGCAAAGTGTTTTATTAAATAAAGTTTTTTAAGAATATTTTGTCGGTAGTAAATTTTCTTATTTGATTAAAAGTGATTTCGCATGGAAAGCGATGTGCATTTTGTTGCTTTGTTTTTCCCCCCGCTTGGTTATACTGTAATAATGTCAAAGGGTTCATGGTACTTTATCGTTTTATATATATTATAAACAAACAACAGCATAGGAAGTGCTTCGTACGGATTTTTATTCACTCACTACAAAACTTTGGAAAAATCACTCGATTGCTTCGCTTACTCTTTCGTTTTTCCAAAGTTTTGCAACTCGTGAATAAAAGTCCGTTTCTATGAAGTAATCTATATATACACCAACAGTACAATTACCATATCTTACCTGTATGTAATTTGGGATAAGTAAAAAACTCCCAAAACTGGTCCTTTTGAGCCTCAAACAGTGAAAATACTTCTGTTGTTGTGGCCAGAAATAATATTTTGGATCGCAAATTCAGGTTATGTAATTGAAACATTTGTATTCCGCTGACGTAGAATCCTATTATCTTTTTAGGTTTCATAATTTCCATATGATGAAAACAAGTAATTGATTTTCAGGGGTAATGTACCATAAAATAAATACTTTTAGTCGAATTCTACTGGTTTATTTTAATGGAAATGCGACAATCCAAATGGTTGAGGTTCTCCTATACTATAAGCCGTCTATAGTGGCCCACAACTGACACATCAAAAACAAATTGCTCACATCAAAAACGAATTACTCACATAAAAAAACAAATTACTCACATCAAAAACAAATTACTCACATCAAAAACGAATTACTCACATAAAATACAAATTACTCGCACCAAAAACAAATTACTCACATCAAAAACAAAACCTAAAATCAAAAACAAACACCTAGTTAACATAAAAAACAAATTGCTCACATCGAGAACAAAAACCTCACATCAAAAACAAAGGCTGTGAGAATTGTTTTTCGATAAGTGATAATAATACATTTATGTGGCACAATATTACTCTTGGTCAGCCTTGGTACAACTTTGGTATTTTCCTCTGTTTTACATTCATTATCATGTACACATTACTACCAGAAGAAAGGAAAATACTAAACATAATGGATTTTAAAAAGTAAGAACTAACTAGTGGACGTGCCTTAAGCAAAAAAAGGGGTGCATAGTCTTTCTTTTTTTTAACTGGGCGCAGCCCGTTCATAATTTGGCCGGCAGTTTTTTGTCGTTTTTTTTTTTTTTTTTTTTGTCGGCAAATCGTTCCAGACCCACGCGGCCCAGTCGGCTCCTTGGTCACGGTTAGGGCTTTCCACAAGTTGCTCGGCAACTTTTCATGTTTCGAGCAACTTTTTCACCTTTAAGCAACTTTTTTTCCTTTTGAGGAACTTGTTGCATTTTGAGCAATTTTTAGACCAAAGATCTCCGAAGATTGTCCAAGTGTTGATCAAAGGCTATACGTACGTTTCCGAAGATTAACGGAGTTTACGACGATTTTCGAGGAACATCCGAAGACGTTTTTGACGTTTCGACGTTTTTATTTTTATTTTTTTCAATACATTTTGTTTATTTTTGACCGCTTTAGCCGTCAGGATCAGTTGCCGTCTATATTTCCGTTTCGACTCATTCCGCATTAAAACATTACAAAAATAGTCAGCAAACATGACTTACATATCCGTGCTCTTCCTCGGCTCCTTCTTTCTCGCTCACTCTCTGCCCCTCCTTCGCTGGCCTGTCCCTCCCTCCACTCTCCCTCTCTCCTCGTAGCATGCACTCCCCCGGCACTCCCCCCTCCCTGCTACTCGGGGGTGTAGTGATCCTCTTTTGTCGGTGTCACGTCCCTCCTCTCGCGTTGGGCTCCTCCCTTCGCCTGTCGTGCTTCCGTTGGCGCCCTCCGTCGGGTTTACGGGTCTCAGAGGTGCTTATGAGAGCCTGAGGACACCCGTTTGCATTCTACGTCCGCCGTGGATGTTGTCGCTTCCTCGTATTGTGTACCTTTCCTCTCTGGCCTTGTTCGTCTTCTCTCGCCGCTCGCTCGAGAGTCGCTACGCCGACCGGCGTTCGCAGCGTGTCACCTTCTGCCTCGGGGGCTCGTCTTCGTCGCCTCTCGCGTGCACGCCCTTCGCGAGGTCCACTGCGACTTCGCACGGCTGCTCGGTCTCCCGTCGGTCGTCGTGCCCCGTCCTGGGCCTCCGTCCGTCTGTCCCCCTTCCTGGCCCCTCCGATCTCTCCTCGGGCACGTGTCTGTGTCTCGTGCTCGGCTCCTTGCCGCTCTCCGCCCTCTGTGACTGCCTTGACGTCGAGTCAGTGCGGTCTGTCGCTTCTCGCACCTCCTCTCGCATTTTCCTCTTTTCCCTTGTGACTCTAGGGGGTCTGCGCGCCCCCCTCCCTCCGCTCTTCCGCGCCCCCTCTCAGGCCGGCCCGCGCTCCGCCCCCTCCGCCACCCCGTCAGGGCCCCGTTCGCCTCAGCTAGCACCGGCGGTCGACGAGGACCCCGTCCCTCCGCCGGTGGGCTCCCCTCCGCTCCGCCGCGCCCCTGCCCCCCCGCTGCCCTTCCTCCTGGGCGCCCCCCGCCGGGCCGCTCTGTTGCCCCTTTCGGCCTGCCTTTCGCTTCTCCTCCTCGGTGGGGGCGGGGCTTGGGCGGCGGTCTGTTCGGCGCGGGGCGCTCTTGCTTGTGGTCCTGCTGGGCTTGTCGTGCTGTGTGGCTCCGGGTGTCGTTGTCGCGGGGGGGTCTTCTGTCGCTTGCTTTGTGCGCGCTTCCTCCTTGTCGTGTCCTGTGCGCGGGGTGCTCGTCCGGGCTCGGGCTCTGCGTGTCGTGCCGGGGCCTGCGTGGGGGCTCGCGCGCCCGCCTGTCGGCCTCTCCCGCCCCCTCCCCCCTCGGGCTCCTCCCTTGTTGCCTTCGGCCCCCTTCCGCGGGCTGGGGCTTCGCCCCCCTCGCTGCCTCCTCGTCCGTGTTGCCGGGGGCCGCGTCGGCCGGGTGCCGCTCCCTCTCCGTCGGGGGCTGCGGGGCGGCCGCGTGGGGTCTTGTGGAGGTCCCGCGGGGGCTCGGCCTTCGGGGGGGTCGGGGGTGTGCTCTCCGTCGTCTCTTCGGCGTGGGTCTCCGGCCTTGTCTCCTGGCTGGGGTTCGCTGAGCTGCGTCGCCTGTCTCCGGGCTCGGTGGCTGTGGTGTGCGTGCAGTTCTTCGGTCCGTGACGGCCTGGAGCACGGGCGGACGGGCGCTCGCTCTCGTGTGGTGGCGCACGGCTCGGGTCGTGGTCTCCGTGGCGCGTGATGTGTCTTCCCTCGGCGGCGTCGTCGCCTTCCGCGTGGCGGGAGTGCGCTTCTCATATTCAGGCGAGCAGTGGACTTGGTGGCGGCCTCGGGCCGCTGCTGTGCCCGCTTCTCCGTCGGCGCTTTTCTCCGTTCGCTGTCGTCTTGGGGCCTTCTCTCTCGTCGTCGGGGGCCGCTGCGCCGCTGTCCCTTCCGGCTGTCTCGCTGCTGCTCTGTGTCCATGTGCCCTCGGCCCCGGCGGGACCGCCGGCGCTGTGTCGCGTGTGCGGCTGTGTGCTGGTCCTGCTCCCTGTGGGGCGGCTCTGGCCTACCTCTGGCGTGCGGGACGGGACGACTCTCGGACGGCCCGTCCTCCGGGTCTCGGCCTTCGTCGCCTCTCGGCGGCTGCTTCGCGTCGGAGGGGCGTCCGGCGCTCTGCTCTCGTCGGATGGGGTGTGGTCGTGTGTGCTCGATGGGTGGGCGCGGGCGGGGTCCGCGGTGGCGCCGCCGCTCGCGCTGCGGACCTCTTCCGCTGTCGCCCCGCTGTCCCTCTCGCTTCTCCCCCACTACGGTCCGTGGCGCCCTGCGCCGTCCTCCGACGCGTGGCGGGCGCGCCGGCGCTCGGGGGGCTCTCCGGTCGGTCTGCTCCACGACTCTGTTCGGGCTCGACCCGCGCCCCCTCTCGCTCGCGGCTCCCCCCCCTGCCGGCCGTCGTCTCCGCCGGCGCCCCCGGTGGTCCGTTTAACATGAACACTCTGCTCTCCTTTCAAATGCTGCAACATGTTGCCTCGTGTGACATGGTACATTTTTGCGACAATTATTGTCGCTGCGACAGAGTTTTGTTGCTGCGATCAGTCGCACGAATTCAAACCAGTTTGAATTCGTGCGACTGATCGCGACAAAAATAAGCAAAAGCGGCGTTGTCGCAGCGTGTGCACACTTCTGAGACAAGTCGCTGCCACAAAATATGAATTAACCAATGAGAGAGCATCGTCTATATTTTCGTCATATTGAATAGGAAAACTAGTTCACATTCCCACTCTTTCAAATTCGATGCGTGTGTACCGAACAAGCGCCTTGTCGCAGCGGCAGCAGTTCACACCGAGCGACTTGTCGCAGAGACATAACCTAGCAAGCTATTACCATTTTAACACGTTTTAAATAATTAAAATTATTTATAACATTTCACTACAATTTATTCCAGAGAACCTTTCTTCATTCGTCGCTGTTTCGTGTCGTTTTTGTGGTATCCAAAAACGGTTAGTTAAAACTATTGTTATATTCAATTTTCACAGTAAACTGAATGACATTTTGCTTATGCTTAAAAGTGTTTGTAGGTTGTCTTCATTTATCACAAAATCCTTTACAAAAACAACAACAACAGCAGCAAAGTTTCATAGCGCGTAAGGTATCTATCAACAGTATCAAGAGTCACTCAGATCACATGGATTCCTCATGTCCAAGAGAAAATCCTAAACTGAAGGGATCATTTCTCATGCAACCTTGTGTGTAAGTTCGCGCCGAAGATCTAAATCAAATCTAAAAAAGTCGGTCAATACATTACACGTTATATGCTGGTAATCGTTTAAAGAGGATTTTCTTACCAACACAGTTTCAGCATGCAAGCTCTCATAACGTTCGCAAACAGAAAGAACCCCTCTGAAGTGAAGACTTGTGCAAAAAATGATCAAATAGAATTTTTAGATTTTTTTTTAATTTAGAATTTTTAAGTTATTATATATGTACATATTGTATTTTACTTATTTTTAGACGTTGGTGTGATATCCGTATGGACTTTTTACCGACATTTTAAAATGTAGATGTAGATACCCAGTTTTGCCGGTTTACTGTCGCTATGACTTTCAAATTTCGGTGAACAAAAAATAAAATTACCCAGTTCACTTTCAAATTTGACAATAAGCATTTTTTGTTTGAATACTATCATCAATTTGCACTAACAAACATTTGTTTTAAGGATTTCCCTTACCGTAAGATAAGAATGGCGACTCTGAAAATTTGTTAGGGGAGGGGCTAGTTCTGTATTGTGTGCCATGTAGTATTAGGAGCGTAACTATATTAAAAATATGTAATGTCGCCTATGTGCGAGACATGGAGATAAGCCAAAAAATAAAAAATAAAAATATATTGATAAATTAAGGCTAACTAATATGACCGGTTAAATTAAAGAAAAATCGATGGTTCTAACGGACCGAGGAGAACTTCCAAAAAAATTTATGTCCCTTTATTGCAGCTTATCCTCCAAATACTATGTAAGACAGATTGTATGTAGAAGCGATAATATCAGTAGGCGGTAATTGCTAGAGACCAATTGCAACTTGTGTTTCAAATTCACATCCTTGTTTATTCTTACCCAAGACATTGTTCACTTTGTATTAAAAAAAACTCGACTCAAAATGGAGCGTTAAAGTAAAATTCTAAGTTTTTTTTTACTATATGGTAGTCAAGCTGCTTTCTCAATGGCGTTCTTTTTATGACAGGGTCATTGCAAAGCTGGGCCAAACTGTCGTATACTGTTTGTTCTATTCCCTTTCCAAATGGTGCCGCTCTTCCGGTTGAATGACAGTGGTAATTTCAACGTCGAGTTTTAATTAAGTTATGACACCTAAATTTTTTGGTCGGATATTTCCCTCTAAATACAAGGAGTTAAATTTTATAAGAAATTATACATGCAGTGGGGTGTCTTCAAAACATGCAATTTTAAGAGTTTTTATGCTTAATGGCGTACTTTGCTCAATATTTGCTTTTGAAGTGCCTCTCTGGCACCATAAACAAATTCGTCTAAGTAATTAAGTCAGAAATAGAAACATTTTAATATTTCTTATTTTGAAGTGTTAAGTATCGTGTTTTTCGTTCCCATTTTATTCAAAACCATTCACCTGACGCCAAAAAATTAAATTTATTTCTTTAAACGGAAATTGTTTTCTCCTAAAATTTCCTGTCAATAATATCTGGCAACATGTCAGAAAAGGCAGTGAGAATAAATATTAACGCAGCACCCATTTCCATTTGTTTCCCAAAATTCTTATCTAAGATTTTATTGCATGACATATCAATTATTCACCCTACCTAAAATATTTACCTAGCAAGTCTAAGATTCATATTTACCCGGCATAATGCAAAACATATAGCAAAAGTAAAAAAAAGGAAACCTTATAGCTTATGACGTCTTTTCGATAGCGACGGGAGATAGCGGGTATTTAGAATGACGTGTACGCAGTATTTTTAGCGGTAAGACATTTTTTTATTGTTTCGTTCATAGCCAGATTAAAGAGGTTCGTCGTCAATGACGGTAAAACGAATTTAGCAGACAAACATCACACTTTACTGGCTTTGTTGAGGATAAAAAAGGTAAGCTCTTTAAAATACCTGTATAAACTAGCGTTCCTCAATGTCAAGGAAAAGTACTCGATTTCTATTTCAAGTAGCGCGGCGAAATCCGGCAGTTTAGAGTTTGTTTCGTATAGCTTAGCAGCTGAAGTGTTTCGAGACTCAGTTCATACGTTGAAAATGTAAGAGACTGGTGTGGTTGTTCTTTTCACGTTTTCAAACCGGTTGCGTAAAGAACATCCCCAAGCGTTTGCAGTTCTTCTAGACTAAAATCGAAATTAAAATTGACCCTTACCTATTCAAATCCCCTTCTTTGGGTCATATGAGACAAGTTGTATGATATTAGAACATAAATTTCATAGAAAAAGTTAAAGTATTGATGCGCATCTCCTTTCTAAGAGCCAACAACACGAGCACCTGTTATTTATTTACCTTGCTTTAATTTCATACTTTTTCATTTTCTATGAAACCCCTTACACTATAACGTGAATGCAATTTCCAAGTTGTTCTGGATTTTCTCCGCTATTCATATAGATTATGCACATATGTGCAAGGTTTACTACATACAATTCTTCATGCAAGCTTTAATTACATTTCCGCAACAGCGTTCCGCTTTTGGTCAACGTCGTTTCCTTCTCATCGAGTAATCAAATAAATCCGCCATCAAATAACTGAAAAAGAGGGCTCAACCTGTCAATGGAGAATACCTTTTGTTTAAACAGCGGTTGACAAGTCCAAAATTACTTATCAGAAATATAACCATCTCATTTTTAAAGCTCGAAGGAATGAAACACTGCAGGATTCTCATGTTGAAAACATGCTTTTGTCAGCTTCCGTTAACCAGTGAGTATTTTTCAATTTCTCCATCTTCAAAAAAGAGTATTTTTAAGAACTTTGAAACATTGTCTACACCTTTTATGTTAATATAGCCCTGATTCACTCTGTTTCGTTTTTCATAGCTCTAATTAAACTCCTTTTAGAAACTGTAAAATTATAGAAGTTGAAAATGTGCCAGGAAGGTTTTAAACAACTACTGTTTATATTATTTATTTAAAACATAAATATGGTTGCTATAAGCAAGAGTATTTGTTTTTAAAATAAACACAAAAATGACGACAAATTAACTTATCCATTTAGCATAAAAGCGTCTGTCAGTTATTCCTTTCCATATTGATTTTAACCTATACATACGCAATACTAAGATGCTGACATAATGCTGAGAAACGTACAGTGACCAGACTGTGTTTATTTTGAAAACCGTACACCGTTTGGCTCCAATATTTCAAGAATATTTCCATTGATACGCACAAAATGTGAACGCTGTGGTGCAGTCAAATCTCGCCATCTGTGTTTGACACGATTAATTCTTTTTGGCAAGATTTTCCTCCACTTTTTGATTCTTCCCCTTTTGAGACAAAAAGCGAGAATTAGACCTCTCATAAGTTTTTAAAAAATTACATAGCCTGAACCTAGAAACTGCGAAGAATAAATAAAGAAGATGGTCTCAATGGGGTGGTGGCTTTTACAGTTAACGGTTAAAATTTTGACTTTTTTACCGCTAACGGTTCATTTATTTTCATTACGGTCAAAAGAAGTTAAAAATTAGTTTCCATTGTTTTTAATTTTTTTGAGTTCGTTGAATCGAGATCTTACTGACAGTTTACTCGTAAAATGGATCTTCGAATAAACAGTTACTCGACAGTACTTTGTGAGGACTTGAATACAGTTTATGTTGATTAACGAACATTCAGATTTTGTTTTCACTTTCCACTGAATTCCAGTTGTTCTAGTTTTAACAAGTCCTCATTGTATTGAAAGCGTAGAAATACCTGCTGGTATATTATTGTGCTGTTCGAGTTACAGTGAAGTGCAAATTATTAGTCATAAATTCTAATAAACTGCTCTAGAGTTCCCGTGACAGGCCTGAAAAGCCACAAGAAAGAAAAGCCGGGCAACGAGAAAAGACAAAACCACCAAAAACGCACTTTAAATTAACTGTTGTATGGTATTGATGATATAAAGTACAAGCATTAATCGTTTGGTCAAGCAATCACATTAACGAACTTATAGATGTAACGATATCAAAGTCGAAGACACTTCAGTTTTAAGACTTCCTCCCATCTTTTGGTGTTTTAATTAATGTACCGAAAAACAGAAGAATAAAACATAACACAATATTCGCCAGTGATCGCGATCTATCTAAAGCCGCACGATCGCAAAATAACATTAGCTGATCCAAGAAAAGAGAAGCGTTATCGTTTTTATAATAACTGCAGATTGTCCGCGTAAAAAAGCAGGACGTGCATTGCATATCATCAATGATTTATAATAAGGCGATTGCAGTTGATTGACATTAATTTGAAAGAGAGCAGAAAGTCCTCAAATAGGGTATAATCTGCTTGTTATTATCTGTATTGAACGCGCTTTAATCTTTGGCGATATTTCATTGCATTAAACATTATTTATAGTTCTGGCGTCTTCCTATCTACTTGTCAGCTTTAAATGTCAGAATCCAGAACTGACGTAATTTATAATGTTTAAAAAGGAAGAGTGCCTTTTTAATCTCTCGTCCGTCAAAACAGATATACAAATAAAACATTAGGAAGAGAAGTTAAAGCAACTGACCGCTGCAAATAAGCAAAAATACCGCCATTTTTTTTCCATTTCATTTTTTGATGGAGTTTTCCCCTATTCTGAGATTTGTTTTGCTCTAAGCTTTAAAAGCTTGAAGCCAGAATCTATTGTGTCCATATATTTTTTATTTTATTTTAAATGATCAATAAATGTGTAAAAAATATATAAATATATACCTACCATATAAATATATACCTGAGATAGATACCTCCCCAATGGCCCCCTGTAGACAAAGAAACACTGTTAACAAGATTTCAATTTGCTCGTCGTATTAAAGGCGCTGTTGAAATGTCAACAGCAAACCCACTGAGGTGAATTTTATTTTGTCGAATGCATAAAATACGACATAACAACAGAAGGCATAGATATTTGATTATCACTAAATAATTATTTGCCTTTTCGTTTAGGTAGCTATTGTTTCTGCCTGGCATTAATACTAAGCCTAGGATATTGGAAGAATAACAAGTTAAGGTTTTGAAAAAACACTATTCAAAAATCTGAAAAGTAAACCTTGATTCAACTCAGTAGTAAAAACAGAAATTTCCTGAAGACAAAAATAAAATAAGCGGAAAGCAACTGAGAACGAATCAATCAAGGACAGGTGCATCACGTAAATTTTCTCAAACAATGATTGGTTGATTATATACTTCATTCTATATTTTATCCAATAAGACTGAATAACACATATTATAATTCTTTTACAAATTTGGCCTGTGGTCGAACTGAACCTCTTAACTTTTAGTTATTAAGCTTCAGTTGTTTATAGTTTGGCAAAGAAGCAATTGCTATTATCGTGCTGTTATGACAAAGGGGCGATTCAATTGAAGGTACTGTTTAAGCATCATTGAAAAATTTCTCTATCAAGTCAGGATAACTAGATGAGAGTGTTAGTAACGAATTTGTTTGTGCTTTAAAAACACACAAATAGGGTACAAAAATTAGTATGGGATAATTCCATGAGGCCGAGTAAATTTAAGGATTAATATCACGCGTGTTTTTGGAAGTTGCAGCTTCCGAAAACACATAGCTTTCTCAGATACAGCTTGAACAGTTTGACAAAACATCTTTTATATCCGCTGTCAAAAATATTTTCGGATAACTTATCGGGATACAACGCTTAGTCATCTTCTCGCTGTGTTTTGTAAAACATTTTTTAACCCCGGCGGAAGTTAGAAATTTATTTCCGTCGTTGCCCTTCATTCACCCACTTGACAAAGACGATTTTCAAGTTCTTTGAGCCTTTTTAGCTTCACTTTTGTTTTTAGTTATGAAAAAATTGGGACCAGAGAAGGAAGTCCGGATAATCGAGAAATCCGGATAATCGAGGTTCGATTGTACATACTACAATTGTCCTTTTGCATGTATTATGGACTTACCTGTATTTACTACTGCAATTAGATGTGCATTAAAGTTTCTAAGGGGCTTAGCAAGATATAAATTAACACTTTCTTAACAAGCGAAAAAGTGCAAGCTGACATAATGAAAAATAAACTGCAAAACAAACAAACAAACATAAGGCATACACCATGATTAAAGCTTGACTCTTTTACGTAGATGTTTTTTCTGTGTTTTCAAGCAAAGTTTACTTCGGCATTACTTTTTTGTTGTATGGCTGTTGCTTGAAATGGTAGATTCCATTTAACATTTTTCCGTGGAGTGGGTGAGAAATAAAACTGAGGACCCTACGCAATGGGTATTTTCGATGTCGACCGAAAGCGAAACTCTCCAACGAACACATTGATGACTTTGTAATCAACACCTTTCAGCGGGTGTGCCTTTTTTCATCACATATTAATTAAAAGTGAGTGTTTGGACAGTTTCAAAGTTCAATCTCACGATTTTCTTTTGTCATTTGTTGGCAGCGTACAAACTTCTTATATGTCGTATGTCACAACCATGATGAACATTATAAGAAGTTACATGTATTAATTAAAAGAGACTGTTTGAATAGTTTCAAGGTTCAACTTCACGATTTCCCTTTGCATTTGTTGGCAGCGTACAAGCTTTTTATTCGTCGAATGTCAAGACACAACCATGATGAACAACATAAGATGTTGCGTTTTTCTGCTTCTTATTATTTCTCCTTGCTGCCGAACTAAAGAAACACTCTTCATTGGCGGGCTTTTTGGTATCGACACAAGCCGTGGCGGCTGGAACTCGGCAGGAATCATTCCCGCTGTTCAAATGGCCATTGATGAAATAAACAACAGCTCAGAGATCCTTAAGGATTACCACTTGGAACTTTTGATAAAGGACTCTCAGGTTGGTAAAAAGAGACTTTTAGAAAAAAACATATATGTTCTGATTCACCAATTTAGAACAGGAATTGAAATATATATCTATATATTTCCTATACTTGACGGCTACTGGGTATTAAAATTTGTATAGAATACCAATTTATCTCAACAGAAAAAAAGTTAGATTGATGAGGGGATGATCGGGGATCTGTGGACAATTTTTATTTTCTTGATGCTGCAATTGTGAAATATTAAAACCATGTGAGAAAAAAAGAAGATATCACATTTTTCTGACACTTCAAGTTTTGTTCTTTGCACAGCTTGAAGTCAAAATTTACAATTCTATTTTAACTGTCAACTCATTCACTTTTGTTTATATTCAGGCATATTTAGCTTGGCCAATTTAAAGCCGAAAACTCACAAAAGCAGAGTTCTGGAAAATCTCTTAATGTTGTTTTATCTATTATAAACTATGGTAATATTCTTAGATTTGTGACGTACTTCTGATTGCGAGAAAACGTATGGGGACTTCACATGAAAGGGAATAATTTATCATTTGTTTATCATCTGTTGATATGGATCAATCAACTTCAAACTTTTCAACTCTACAGTGCAATGTTGGTGAAGCTGTCCGCAGAACCTTGGAATACATATCATCCGGGAAACCTAAAATTATGTTCCTGGGTCCCGGATGTTCCAAAGCGGCCATGCCAGTAGCAGAGGCGATTCATTACTGGAATGTCGTGCAAGTAAGTTTAATGGCAGTACCACTGAATGCTTGGAACTAAAACAAATATATTTTTTCATAAAAGATCGCTTCTGCTAGCAAGTTATTAAAGGTATTGATTAGAATGAACGGTACAAAAGACAAGACTACCATATATTAAATTCTGGTCAAGTTTCTTAAAACGCTGATGGTGACACATCAAACAATATGGACTATATGCTTCTTTGGGAAGTTTCAGGATTTTTAGTAAAAGACATGCGATTTTCATGTTTTAGATAATATAAAAGTCCAGGTAACATCCCATTGGATTAGAGTGTTGCCTTAAAACCCCATACACTGATTTACTCGCTGTTGACAAATGAATCTTCTGGGAGCCAAAACTTATAAATGGCAGTCATATTTGCAAAGCGTCTATATGGTCATTTGAAGAGTTGGTTTTTGCGGTGTCACTCATTATTTTTAATATTCTTAGATTGGTTTCTCGAACTCCTCGCCTCTGCTTTCCTCAAAATTGGTCTTCCCTCTTTACTTCCGGATAAACCCTTCGGAAAAATTTTCCAACCTGGGACGAATTGCGATTTTGCGACGGTTCAAGTGGAACAAAGTTGCCATCTTACAACAGAACAACGACGTCTTCACAGGAATCAGCAATTCTTTGGTTGACTTACTGAACGCCGCTAATTTAACTGTCCTTGCTTACGAGAGTTACAAAGACCATCCAAAGTTTGCTGTAGAAAACCTTAAGGTATGATTATTTGTTATACCACTTGTGGTGATCAATGCATGTCACAGTGAGTAGAAACGAAAAAAGGTGAAAAGTACCAGCAAATACGGTTACCAGTTGCCTGTTTTGCTTTTAACTAATTAATGCTGGGTGATGAACATTAGAGTTTTTCCAGCAGATTAAACTTTATTGAGCTTTTCCACTTTTTAAGAATACAGAAGAACGTTGATTTCTGACAAAGAAATAAACTGCCCCGGGATTATGAAATATCCCAAAGGAAATTTCAACATTATCAAAAATAATGTAAAGCATTTAAGTAAGAACATGCTATAAAGCATATTACGCACGACAGTAGCTGTGGCCAGGTCAGCATTGGAAATAAACATTTGATGCAGTTCAACGAGACCCAGGGATATTTTTTCCAAAGCAACAATGACTACGAACAATTCCAGGATCATAATGTTTTAGTATTTTACTATATTCCGTGTGTAGTTTCCTGAAGACATGAAATGTTATTCCATTTAGCTCTTCTAATAATTGTATCATTTTCTGTTACAGAAAAAAGATGCTCGTATCATATTTGCATTCTTTTATCCAGATCAACACTATGTCACTTTTTGCGAGGTTTGCCTTATGTCTGTTTGCTATTTTACATATCTGTTATGTCAATATATCATTTTTTTGCTTCTAACATTGTTTGGGTTTTTTGCTTATTAAGTGTTTTCCACCTTAGATATTTGTTCTTTGTATATTCTTTGTATCTTACAGGCATTCAAGCAAGGTATGTTTGGGCCCAAATATGTGTGGATTTTAATATCAGGTCGGAATCAGGATAACTGGTGGAAAGAACAAAGTTCTCTGGTTGACTGCACACCAGAAGAAGTGCGAAAAGGCCTGAGTAACAACATTGGGACTGGAGAACTGAAACTCAGTCCAACACCAGGACCGACTAAGTTTGGCAAGGTATTTTATGTAAATTAGCTGCTCATCATTTTAGACGATTTAACTTGTATTTAAGAGCATTTAAGTCGATTTTAATGTTGTGCTGAGTACCACAGCCTTTTTTCTTTATCAAGTTATTTTTTACACGGGTTTTTATTTAGGTCAAATAGTCTGGGAGGTCAAATAGTCTGGGAGCAATGGTATTCCCGTGGGAATTTCGTGAAGATTTTTGCCGACTAGTTTAGAAGTGTTAAGGGGGACCTAAGGAACACGATAAATGTTGTCGGCAATCTTGTAACCCGTGCAAAGGCCTTCACGGGGGAATTGAAAAACACCGCCTATTTGGCTTTACATGAAAACGAGGCTGAATGACGAACTTCACAAAAATGTGGTATTTATTGGTATTTTAGAATAACTATTAGCAGTTTCGATAGTCTGAGATGTCCGAATATCTTAACTGATATGGATAATCTCGATCACGTGACCATGAAATCGAGACTGCATTTTCTTCTGGTTCATTGAACCTGGAACCATAGTGCCTCCCGTCCCCTCGCCATACAGTTTCCTAGTTATGTCAGTAGGAATCAATGAATATCCCGACGTTGGGCAATTTAACGAAATTAAAAGGCTTTGCATGGTCTTGTGACGCTATTAAAAACCGTCTTTTCAATATATGTAACATGTCTACAGACCCTCATATTCCCCCTCTCAGATTGAAGCAAGTTTTGTGGGTGAACTTTCTACGCGCGCGCATCGCTACAGTCGTCCATTCCTCTTCCCTCTTTTTCCATCTGTAACCATCTGGCTGTAGAAGTCTTTATTAAGAAGCTAGTCACAACAGACGTGTGGCTTTACAATAAAAAACAATCTAAAATAAGCTAAACTAGTAAAATGAACCTATTATATGTATCAGTTACAAGGATTTTAAGAAATAAATTTAAAAAGACATCTATTTACAAAAGTGCGTTTGAAACGTTCCGTTTTTACTTTAGGGAGTATAAAGTCATGGCCCCTTTCTCTAAGAGCTCTGTTATGTTTGGGTGGGAGCAAGTCATATAATACATGGCCAGTGTCACTTGTGATTCTGTTGAAAAGATCACTGTTCCTATTCTTAATAACATCAGATATCAAAATGATCTTATTTGTATAGCCAAAACGATAGGCTCGCCGAAAAAAAGTGTCAATCCGATCTAAATATTTGCCTTGATAGGCGGAGCCCCACACTTCTAATCCATACAGAAATAATGACATTATTAATGAGTCGAAGAGTTTACTAAGCTGATCTTTAGTGTACCCATAATATTTGCATACCCTAAGAATATATAGTCGGCTAGCAGCTCTAGAAAGTAAACTGTCAACATGAAGGTCCCAGTTACAAGGATCTTCATGGAAGGTAATTCCCAAAAGTTTCAGCCACTCTTTTCGCTCAATCCCAAGCACTGGAGGAGGAGCAAGCTGAGTAGTTCTACTATGCAGTAGCATTTCTCACGTTTTTGACAAATTTAAAGACATCCTATTGTTGGCTGCCCAGCTCTCAAGGTTCTTAACTTCTGCGAGCGCCGTGTCAGAGTTCCTTCTAACAGGTACACTTATAGTGATGTACACTTATAGTGATGTACACTTATAGTGTGGCAACCTAGGACTGCATACTCTGTCGTTGTTAAAAGCAATGATCTAGGACTGCATACTCTATCGTTGTTAAAAGCAATGATCTGGTATTGGGCACAAAGAACCGCTTTATATGTGCACTCTGCGTAGGTGGTAGCCTGTTTGATTGAGCCTGATTCTTTTCGAACATCTACCACATGAGATCTTTATCATTCGAGATGCTTGTACTGAGCTAAAAAGTCTGGCAAACATACTGCTCTATCAGAGCCACTGTCTTTTATTCTGGATACAGCGTCGTTCCAAGACATCCCAAAACATTAATAACGTCCTTGTCTGAATCTCTGAAGGCTTTTCAGCACGCAGGATTATCAGGAAAAAACTTCCAGTTATATTAGCCTGCGAATACAGCCACCTCTCATTCGCTCCCGCTACTACGTAGTAGCGGGAGAGAATGCGAGGCGGCTGTATTCGCAGGCTACACATAGTGTTGCAGGCTACACATAGCATTGCCAAGTTCAATTACACGGTGGTTCTGGCCGGTGCCAGTGACTATGAACAGTCTTTGATACCGTCTGACCTATCAAGGTACTGCAATTCTGCCATAGCGTCAACAGCAGGGACTCGTAGTTGCAGTTAAGGCCCCGCGTCCACATTTATTATGTCATCTTCGTTATCCTGAGTAGCCGTGTTCGTTCTCTGCTGCGATTCACCTCCGTGCTCATTAACGAGCTCTTTGCGGAACAATGGAACATCATACCGTCGGGTGCAAACATAGATGTCGGTACCACAGAAAACTTAGATTGCCCTATCGCTGCCTTGACACCAACCTCAGGTCTGGCTCTTGCATACTATCATTAGTCTTAAAACTCGACCACTTTATCATTGCAAGATACTTTGAGTACCTTTCCGCTGTCTTTCCAAGAAAGAAGTTTGCGTTTATTTGTTCTGGGACCAGTGTTTCACTATGTTCGAGTGAATTCTGTCTCTAGCAAAGATCTTACAAAGTGCCCTTTCCCTCTCAATTTTAATGGCAAAGATCACTCTACAATTGTAAAGTTCTTTTATTTATACTCTTTTCTTTAAACGGGTTAAGAAATTTCCGCATTCTGGTCAAACAACCGATCAATAACTCTGTCTTCGCGTTGTGAAATAAAAGCTGCATCAGTGAAGACAACCCAGCCATTTGCTTTGTCTTAGGAAAAACTTTGCTCTAGCACTTAGGTTTAGAGTGATCCCAATAAGTCCTCCTGCAACCTTCTTGCAACGTTTGATATGATCGAGAGTGGTATCCCATCCTATCGCGGGTTCTTGTTCACTTCCCTGGTACCATGAAAAATTTTCTATAGACCTTAAGGCTTCTTTAAGTGATAACAACGGTTTTTTTCTACCTTTAATTTTCAACTGGTTTTCACTACGAAGACATGAAAGCAGTAGTTTTGATATTAAGACATTTTGCAAAACAATGGGCGTCTTTGACCTCTTATAGCTCACATCCAATAGGTTTCTGTTGCTGCAGTTATTGTTAATTTTAAACTTAACATGTCGAGGTTTTAACAGTTTTAAAACAATATATGATAGTAATTAATATCTAAGAATCTTAATTTGATATTGAAAATAAATCGTAATACAGTGTAATCAGTTGTTTCAAAGCTAAGCCAGACAGGGGAGCTTATTTAAAAATACAGCCATGAATCCCCGGCAGAGCCAAGTTATGGATCAAGCCTCGGTTTTATACTTAAACCCTATTCAGACCGGGCTTTTTTTGGACCTTCGGGGACCGGTGGCGGGGACTTTTAAAACCCACCCCCCATGTAACTTCCGTAATAACTTTCAAAAATCACAATGAAACTAATAGGATGTATAGTATGTCCGAACATCTATTTTTTGGTATACGTCACGTGGGATGACTACGTCACATCACGTGACAATTATATCACGATATCAAAACAGCCGCCATCTTGGATCCGCCATCTTGGATTTCAATATTTTTCCAAAATGTCAGAAAACCACCCAAAATTACTGCAAAGTACTCAAAATCAATAAAACTGTGCTTAACAACCGTAAAAAGGTGAGAATAATTGCATTAAAGTTAATTTTCATTAATAAAAACACGAATATTACAAATTTTGGAAAACATGCCTGTCAAAATGCCGTTGCCATGGTGATGGCAAGTTCCTAACACAACAATCTATCTTACCAAATTATTCCCAGATAAATTTTAGATAAACCCGCAAAGTTTGGCAGCGTTTGGTTGATTCCTGAAAAAGTTATAAGTGTATAAGCGTCAACCCCCCCCCCCCCCGGTCTCAATAGGGTTTATTAAGTCCTGTGACCAGTATAATAAGGGCAAGCTATAGTGTTTTATCTCATAATTTTAAGAACTAGGAAATTTTCGTCCTAAAATACTAAAAACGGCAATATTTTAACCAATTTAGTACTTGCGCGAAGCAAGTTAGAACTTCAGCCTCGTTTTCATGCTGAGCCACACAGGGCATATTTCGACGCCCCATAGAAACCGTCTGCACGGGTTTCAAAAGTGCCGACAACATTTATCGGGTCCCTTAGGCCCTCCACAACACTTCTACACTGGTCGGAAAAAATCTTCACGAAATTCCCACGGAACTTTTTTCAGCGACATTTGCTCCTGGACTTAAAGGCCGTGCCAAATTTCCTCAAAGTTTTTTTTTTAATAAAACGTTTATAGCAATTAAGCAAACTTAGCTAAACCAACTTTAAAGGAAAAAAGGAAACCCAGTCACAAAACTCAATGTCCTAATTATACTAGAGATAAAATACGTTCCACTGTTAGAGAGGTAGAAAGATTCATCATGGGAACTGGAAACTAAAAAGCAACTTTTATGCTGATAACTTTAATTATGCGAAAGGTTTTAGTAAAGATTGTGAATATTCAATTACTATTAGTTGTCGTTAGATGAGCTGAAGGCTGAGGCTACCGAGAAAAAAAAAATTGGTCTAAAAAGCCTTCGAGGGTGTGCGATTAAAATGTAATTAGCAAGAGTGTTTTATCATGTATTTAATTTGACGTGTGCGATTAAAATGTAATTAGCAAGAGTGTTTTATCATGTATTTAATTTGACCCCCCCCCCCCAAAAAAAAAAAAAAAAAAAAAAAAAAAAAAAAAAACGGGATATCTATTAGGCAGTAATTAAGATTTTTAACATCATATATTTTAGACACCTCAAGAACTCTACCACAATTATCAAGTGCGCCTAAAGGCGTCTGGATATCCAGAAAACACTTTCGCTTCCTATGGATATGACGCCGCCTGGACATGCGCACTGACACTCAACGCTTCTATTGATATTTTGGAACAACAGAATTTCAAACTGACTGATTTCAATTACAGCCGGTCTAATGTCAGCAAAGTATTTGTCGAGATTATGAAAGGAATTTCATTTGCTGGAATGACGGTAAGTTGTACATGCTGTTCAAACACCCAGAAATATGCTATTGCAAAAGCCTGAGAGGACTGGGTTTGAGTACTATTTTTTCCGTTTAAAAAACGAAGGGATTAGAATGAAAAATCTTCTTAATATTACTGATTACATTGCCAAGAGTTTGAAAGTATCTGTTTAACATCAAAAAAGTAGAATATTATTTTGAAAGTAAATTTGATATGGATATATTTGGCCATAGAACTGTAGAATGGTGTTAGCTAGTTTTTTTTAACTATCCACTTAACCACATTTCACCAGAAAACGTTCAAACTTGGATTGCAAAATTAAAAAGTTTCATTCAAATGGTTTCACCTTTATTACCCAATCCCGCTTATCAACTGGCCATGAAGACTATTATCTGAAATTACATTTGGCATTATATAAGATAGCTTAAAGAACCATCAACATCAGCAGTAGAACAATAAAATTTTTTTATCATGCTAACTAAAGCAGCCACTAAAACGTATTTTAATTACTTTACTTTTTACCTGTGAACTATGACAAGGACAAATGGAATCACTGCGCAGTATTTGCTGTTTTCAAACTAGGCACGCTTTTAAGAGTTAGATCGCCGTAATGCCAGTGTCCTGTTTTGTAGGGTCACGTGAAATTCGACGGCAATCACGACCGTATAACGAAACTTGAGGTCCGACAGATACAAGGCAAGTACCAGACTAACTAAAAACAAATTGCCGGTTTACTTATCTTCGAGATGACTTTATGCTCAGCCTTGGACTTTGTTTTTCAGGGGACACCGAGAGGAGGGTTGCATTCTATGACATGGAGAAAGACGCTTATGAAGAGGATGACAACAGCGATTACGTGTGGGAAGGTGAAAGGTTAACTTATGTGGGCTGTAGTAATAGCTATAAAAATAGATTTTTAGAGCGAGTTAAGAATCCCATACGCCATTCTGTTTTACCTGAAATCGTTGAGCCATCTTACCAGCCTGGACCGTAACCAGACCTTTGCCATAGACGAGGCAAGATCTTGCTATGGGTTCTGGGGGCACGCCCTTCAGAAAACTTGAAAATCTAGAAGCTCTGAAACTCTTTCTTCGACATTTTTCATAAGTTCTTTTCTAGAGAAATATCAATTTTGTTCAACTTGGGATTATTAGAAAAACATATTTTGTTTTTAATTTTGGGTTAAAATCTGGACGAGGTGAGTGCTAGTAAACGCCCTGCCAGTCACAGATAAGCAAAGATAACTCATTATTCTTAGATAACAGCGTTTAAATTTATACTGAACTGTAGTTGAAATATCGAATCTTTATTGGATTAATGCCTTGCCTTGCCAGAAAAGTAATTTTCTGGATGTTATTTTTCTTGTTAAGGAGGAAAAGTTCCTGTCGATGGTCTGAGAATCAAAGAAAAATTGGAAGGAGTTCATCCAGGGCTACTTTGGTTTGTGTTCGCTATCTCCGCCATTGGCATCCTGATGGCAATTGGATTCCTAACATTCAATGTATACAACCAAAATGTTAGGTAAAAAATCTCATAATTTGTACATCTATACAACACTTGAGTATCTTTATAAGATATGTAAACACAGTTAATATTTTTAGATAACCTCCAAAGAAACCACGAGGCTTATTACTCGTGCTGATTTGCTAATAATTTTCCTTACCATGATATAGTAAAATTTTAATAGGCTCCGTTGAATATTTAGCGATGTATATAAATCCTAATTCCAAACAGGAAAATTTCTATTCTCTGCTAGCAAAAAAAATATTTAATAATTAAATTTTATATTAGATATTTTAATCCTGTTACTTATTTATATGACTAGTCAATAGCACAAAGTACAAGGAACAATACAAAGTGCAATTATATATATTTTGCATGTTGTTTCAACTGAGCTGTTCAAATAGACATTGAAGCCGTGTAGGTCATTGCAAATAAATGCATTCCTCCTTTTTCCACAGATATATCAAAATGTCTTCACCTAACCTAAACAACTTGATTATCATTGGAAGCATATTTGTTTACATCGCGGGTATGCTGTTTGGCTTGAAGAAGGATGAGAATAGCGTTATATGTCAGGTACATATCAACTAATCACTCCATACGATACTTACGTCAGTTCTGTTGCCATGTTCAAAGCTCCCTTTTCAGCTATTTATTTGTTACTTAAAGGCTTGTATTATACTTACGTGTTGTTGTCATTTTCGCTTAATTCGATGAAAAGTTAACATACATTTTTTAAATAATCGTGATACTGCGAATGAAAAAAACTACAATTTGCCGGACAATCTACGTTTTAGCGATGCCGTATGTAATTAAGATAATTGGGACGTACTTTTAAAACGTTTCGCAAGAAACCTTGACGTGAGTTCTTTGTAATTTTACGGACTAAAAAAGTGACATAGATTGTGTTGACTTAATGTTTCTTCAGGTGGAATTATGGATTGTGGTGATTGGATTCAGTTTGGGTTTTGGAGCGATGTTCAGCAAGACCTGGAGGGTTCACGTCATATTTCTAAATGCTACCAATACGAAAAGGGTAATTCTTTGCTAATAAAATTCCAAAGTACTTGTGACAAACTCGTTCGCAGAAGCCTCTCATGGATTCAAATCCAAAATGGCTACCATTTGGTTTGGCGTTTTCTCGCTTTACCACCGGTTGAATGGTTTGGCCTCAAATATTGATTGATGTATGGTGTGATTGTCTGTGAGTACCTTTTGCTTTAATTTAAGGACAGAGTGTCTTTAAAAAAACCCCACCAAAATTGATCCTAAAATTAGCTTTCAATTATTTGAATTCAGAATTAGTCCCGTTAAGTGCCACATGTATTATACAGACGGACAGACAAACAGGTTAGAAGAAAGAAAGACAGACGGACAGATAAATTCACATTTAACATACTTGTAGAGTTACATCAGACCTACTCTTTCTTTTAAGTGCATTGACTGAGTCCTACTTGTAATAACTCTTTAGGTTATCATCCGGGACCGTCAGTTGTTTGGCATGGTTGCTGTTCTTCTCTTGATTGATTTCATAATTCTCCTCACGTGGCAGCTGGTCGACCCATTAAAAAGTAAATCTGAAAACTTAACACTGGAGGTAAATATACTTTCACAGATTCCGTGCCAGGTATAATATACTATCAAGGCTATTTACACCGCATAAGGTACAGCTGGGATAAAACTTATGCTCTTGACCATATTATATGCGTTTGTACAGGTAAAAATCACACGGGTAGCAATTTCAACCATATGACTTAATTAAATATCCAGTGTAGTGTCAAGGGCGCTTAAATCTTTAAATTGTTTTAATCGTTTAGCGATTTTGAGCCACCTATAAAAATACTTTTTTTTCTTATATCTTTTTAAAGGTATCAACTGAAGATGACACCGGAATTCAGCCATATGTCACAATGTGTAGCTGCCAACACATAACGATATGGCAGGCCTGCATGTACGGATACAAAGGTTAAATATGTTATTGAAAAAATGTATTCAAGTAAAAAAGCCAGAAGCTGAATAATCTAATTTTAGCTGTATTGTAGCCCATGCCCCTTTTCTGTACGGTTTACGTTGGCATGTGTATTTCTCTGACGTTACTAAATCTTCGTTTCTGTTTCTGTTTGTTTCACAGGTCTGTTATTGTTATTCGGTGCCTACCTGGCATGGGAAACCCGTAAGGTGCATATTTCTGCATTGAATGACAGCAAGCTGATTGGTTTATCCGTGTATAACGTCATCATACCGTGCATTCTTGTAATTCCTATCCTGGGTGTCGTGTCTGACAAGCCCACAATCCAGTTTGCGCTGACGTCATTCCTCACGATATTCTGCACAACGTTTACTCTCTGTTTCGTTTTCGTACCCAAGGTGAGCAATCCAAAACATAAAAATGGCATATTTGCCTTATTTATTTAAAATTACTTTTATTGACACTTTTTATAGTAAATGCGTAATGGGCAAGTAAATTTAAAACTTAAAATTCAAGTTTTCGCCTTCTCAGCCCATCAATTGGTAAGATACTTTTTATGCGAAACAAAATAATCTCTTCTTTCTCTATACCTTCTTTTGGTGACAGATCTTTTAGTGTCAGTGCGCCTACGCTTTGGAATGCGCTTCCAGCTAGCCTTCGTAATATTAGTTCTATTTTTAGTTTTAAATCTCGTCACCCGACCGACTGTTTGGCGGTTTGCTCTCTCTTGCGTCTTTGCTGTCGTTGTGTGCTGGTGCCCGCCTTTCTCTTTTCGTTTGTCGCCTCCCTCTTTTTTTTTTCGTTCCAACTGCTCCAACTGCCGTCCCTCTTCCTTCTCTCCACTTTGGGTTTCATCTACTGAACTGCCTTGCTTCTTCGTTTTTGATTTTTTCATTACTTTGTTTCGTTGTGCTGCTGCTCCTTCCCTTCTTCTTTGGTGTTTTCTTTTTTCTGTCGATTTGTCGATGTTTTCTTTTTTCCCCCTCCCCCCCCCCCACACGATCTTGATTTCTCATTTTGACACCTCCTCTCACCGTGCCCTGCTCTATTCACACTCTCCTTATTACCCCCTGACTCCCTACACTCACCTTCTTTATTTACAGATTCACTACTATTTCGCCGTCTGTCCGTTTTCGTTCATTGCTGATCGTGTTTTGCTTTCACACCCGATGCTTTCCCTGGGACTTTCCGTCGATTTCTTCTTCTGACTCCGGTTGTTCTGTCCTGTTTGTTTTGATTGTTTTCTAGACTTAGATGTGCTGTTTCCCCCCTTCACACTCACACGTTCATCTGTCCCTTCCTCCCCTTCCTGCAACTCTACTTGCATATCTCCTCTTTCTCCGCCACTTTTCTTCTCCTTACTACACTCCATCACTCCTCTGTTCACCCCTGGTCCCTCATCCTGTTTTGTGGGTCCGTGAATTCCGCATCCGACCGGATACAACTTGGGTCCGACTCGGCAGTCCAGACTCTCTTGCCGGTTTCTTCTTCGGATCTTTTGCTCGCCTTGACTTTGTTTCTCGGGACACCGAGAGGGGGTTGCTTCTTGACTGGCGCTTGGGGTGACCGCGATTACGTGTGGGGGTGAGTTTTTGTGGGCTTGTTGCTTGTTTTGGCGGTGTCCTCGCCTTCTGTTTTCCTGTCGTTGGCCATCTTCCGCCTGGACGTCGACCTTTCTGACGGGCGATCTTGCTTGGGTTCTGGGGCCCCCTTCCTTGATCTGGCTCTGCTCTTCTTGCTTTTCTGTTCTTTTCTGCTTTTGTTCCTTGGGATTTGCTTTTGTTTTTTTGTTCTGACGGCGGTGCTGTCCCTGCGTCCGATCGATCTTCTTGCGTTTCTGCTGTGTTGTCTTTTGATTGTTCCTTCGGTTTTTGTGTTTTTCTTGTTGGGGGTTCCTGTCGATGGTCTGGTCGGATGGAGGAGTTCATCGGGCTCTTGTTTGTTCGCTTCTCCGCCTTGCTCCTGATGGCTTGATTCCTCATTCTGTTTGTGGTTTTTCTCTTCCCTTGTTCTTTTTGTGTTTTTCTCGCTTTTCTCGTGTGATTTCTTTTTCCTTTGATTGTTTTTGCTCCGTTGATATTTGCGATGTTTCTTTCGTTCTTTCTCTCTTTTTTTTTTTTCCTTTCTTTTTTTCTGTTTTTTTTTTTCTGCTGTTCTGCTTGCGGGTCTTCTTCTCTCCTTTTCCGTTTGTCTTCCCTCTCTTTTTTTGCTTTTTTTCCGGTTGCTGTTTGGCTTGGATGAGATGCGTTTGTCGGTCTTCCTCCTCCTCTTCCGTCGTTCTGTTGCCTTTCCTCCTTTCTTTTTGTTCTTGGCTTGTTTTCTTCGTGTTGTTGTCTTTTCTTTTCTGTTCTCTTTTTTTTCGTGATCTGCGATGCTCTTCCGTCTCGTTTTGCTGCCGTATGTATTGTTGGCGTACTTTCGTTTCGCCTTGACGTAGTTCTTTTTTTCCTGTGACTGATTGTGTTGATGTTTCTTCGGTGGATTTGATTGTGGTGATTGGATTCGTTTGGGTTTGCGTGTTCCGACCTGGGGTCCGTCTTTTTTGCTCTGGTTTCTCTTCTCTTCTCTGGCCTCTCTGATTTCTGGCTCTTGTGCTTCCTTTGGTTGCCTCTTGATTGATGTTGGTGTGATTGTCTGTGGTCCTTTGCTTTGGGGTGTCTCTTCTCTTTTTTTTTGTCCGTTTCCCTTATTTCGACACGCTGGACAGACGACGGACGTCCTTCTCTTGGGCTCTCTCTTCTTTTCTTGCTGAGTCCTACTTGTTCTCTTGTTCTCCGGACCGTCGTTGTTTGCTGGTTGCTGTTCTTCTCTTTTGTTTTTCTCCTCGTGCGCTGGTCGACCCATTGTTCTCTTCCGGGTCTCCGCTTCCGTCTTTCTTCCTTCTGTCGCTGCTGCTCTTGCCTTTTCGTTTGTCGGTGCCCGGTGCTTTCCTCTTCGTGGTGTCGGCTGTCTTTTTCGTTGCGTTTGCCTATCTTCTCTTTCTTTTGTTCCTGGATGACACTGGATTCGCCGTTGTCTGTGTGCTCCCTCGTATGGCGGCCTCGTCGCGTCTTTGTCGGTCTCTCCTCTTTTCTCGTTTTTCTCTTCCTTCTTTTTTTTTCTCCTCCTCTGCGTGTCTTTCTCTTTGCGCGCTGTGTTCCGTGTCTCTCTCCTCTTCTTCTTCTGTGTCGTTCTTCTCTGCGTCTTCCTCCTTTCTCCTTCTCTCTTTCTTGCTCCTTTCCTTTTTCTTCTTCTTCGTTCTTCCTTCTCCTCTTTGCTTTCTCCTTCTCTCCCTTCTTTCTTTGTCGCCTCCTCCCCTTTTTTCTTCTTTTGTCTCCGTGGTCCCTCTCTTTTTCTCTTCCCCTCTTGTCCCTTTTCTTTTTTTTTTCTGGTGCTGTCCTTGGGCTTTTCTTCCTCTCCTTCTTTTTCTCTTCTTTTCCTCTTCTTCTTCTTTTTTTTTTTGGCTCTTGTTTTTCCTGTTCCTCCGCGGGGGGGGGGGGCCCGGTCTTTTCTCTCTCTCTCTTCGTGTGTGTCGCTCTCTTTGGCGGTTGTCCTTTTCCGCCCTCCCGCTCCTCCTCCCCCCTCGGGGGGCCGTCCCCCCGTGGTCCCCCCTCCCCCGCTCCCCGGGCTCCCAGGCTCCTCGCCCGCCTCTCTCCCGTCCCGCTCTCTCGTCTCCCCTCCCCCTGGGGGTGGGGGGCGGGGGCGCTCTCGGCTGACGTCTCGCTCTTTCTCTCCCGCCTTTCTCCCTCCCTCCTCCCCCCCCCCCACCTCGTACAGGGGGGGGGGGTGGGGACTCCTCGCGGCGTCTGGCCTCGCTCTCTTTTTTCTGTGCGCGCCCCTCTCCCCTTTCCTTTTTCCCCTTTCTGGCGCCGTCGTCCCTCTGGGCCATCCACCCTCCCCCCTCTCCGGGAATCTTCTGTTTCTCTCCTTTCATGTATTTTTAGTGTTAGTATTTTTGTGCGCGCGCCTCTTCCCGTGGGCAAAATATCTGGGGCGGTGCAGGGGGCCTTTGGTTTGGCCTCCCAAAACTAGGGGTGGTCGTTGGGCAGATCATCCACCAATCTTATCTTATCTGATAGGTTTTAATGCTGAATATGAGGGAATCGGCTGACCCCCATCTTTTGGCATTGCCTGGTTTACTCTGACAATGACACTTAAAACATATCTTTTTAAATTAGCTTTTTTTAACTTTTAGATCTAGTCAATAATGTGTTATAGTTAGTATATTTTAATATTTTTATGTTTTAATATTGTAATGTATATAGTTAGTATATTTTAATATTTTTAAGTTTTAATATTGTAATGCGCTTTTGCTCATTTATATGTTAAAAAGCGCAATATAAATTCATAAATTATTTATTATTATTACCTTGGGAGGTGCGCTGACCTAATGATAAGAGGAAATGCATTCGATTTCGGTTCAAGAGACCAGGTTCGATTCTGCTGAGCGGTGTTGTCTTGTTGTATTCTCGGACAACAAATTTTAAGGCTTTTACAATGCCTTTACTAAGAAGTGCCATCCAATTGCTGAAATGGTATGGGATGGATCCTGCTAAAGAAAGCAGAGTTAAACTCCGTGACGTCATTGATTAGCTGTCGGTCTCCTCCTTACTGCAAAATTTGCCAAAAAAAAAACATCACTTGACATGCGGGGAAACTGTATTACAAATAACGGAGGTAAACAAGCCATTGATGTAAATTACAAAGTGTGTTATCTTTCCTGCCCCTCTTTATTCCTGTGTCTGTTCAATTCAGATTCTGTTTTTGAGAACTGAGGACGGCAACTCTGTTCCAACCGCGACTGGTTCCACCATTGAAGCTGCAAATCTATCATCAAAAGTAAGCTTATAAATCAAATACTCTGCTCTTTCAGTGTAAGCAAATCCTTGGGTGTTTTGTTTGTTGCTCATTCCTGGCGCATCAGGGCCGGAGGCAGAACGTGCGAGGCTTACGTGTTGTCGGCCGGATGACGGTGTACGCACAAAAGAATGACCTCAGAGTGTCAGCGCTGGCAAACTGGGGTGCGCATTGTCTTCAAGTAAACACAAAAATAATAGGTTGAAGCTGAGGACTAATTTTATAGTAGGGTGGTGCACACTGGAATTCTGTAAATATGGATTCGTCTTTCAGAAACGTACAAGACACGCAGGGGTTGCAAATTGTAGGGGATGAACGAAACAACAGCAGATAGTTTAAATCAAACTACTTGCTTTTGTGTTTGTTTTTAGTTTGGACGTTTGTTAACATCGGAAAGAAAACGTTTTCTCTGCGTTGTTACCAGAGATAATTTGTAAAGAACCCGTTCATAACTTTAGTTTTTTTCATCGCCTGTCGCCTTTGTTTATTCTAGCTAAGCTGCTGTCTGTTAAAATTAACACAAATTAAATTAACAGTCTACATAACAATACTTGGGTTTGATGTCTGTGTTATACTTTCAGGTCGTACCGAAAGAGGACAGAAAAGTTCCAGAAGAGGTCACAAAAGTAACAGAAGAGTGATAAACATATGACGGTCATATCATAAATTTTTAAGAAAAAAATGAGCACTCGCGTTTATAACTGTGTTTTTACTTAATACAAAGGCTTGTGTTAAAGCTAAACGCGAAACCTTCTACCTCACCGACACTTGTTGCCAAGGGATTTTCCCCTTCTTATATATATATATATATATAATTAATCCTAAGACATTCACATCATCAAAAAAGTAAATGATAACAACATCAAGAAAAATACTAAACTAAGAATTATCACAGGCTCAAGGCTAACATTTGGTGGTCAACAAAGCTAATATACGGTATTTTATAATGCCTCTCAGAAGCGACCCTAGACTCTCTTCCAGAACCCATTCCAGTTGAAGGATGCATTGTATCTGGAAAACAAAGATACGATTTGCTTTTAAACCTCTTACTCCCAGTAGTGCCATATGGCACAAGATGCGATTACATGCTCAATATTTTGCCAATTTGTATGCCATTTGGACAGCAAAATGATCTTGGACATATCTGCGTTTTTAAAGCATAAAAACATACCCTCCCCCTCCCATCTGAGACCTTATTAACTACTCCTACAATTCTTGTAACTTTTACCTCATTCACTTTAAAAGTAAAGTAAATATCTGACAGCAAACCACACATCAAGAGCAGCAAATTAAGCTATACTTTAGGGGTAGAAAATATGTAAGAGGAATAATATATTGATTTTTCAACGTTTCTTTTTTTCCCATTTTGAATGCTCTTGAATTGAAACACTGACTTCCTCTACCTCTGTTAGTACGATTTATGAAATACCACAAACAACATCTTTCAATTAATCATGATTAATATATTATATGTCGTCTTTGGGTCCATACTGACTGTTTTACAAAAGTGTGGAATTTCACACAGGATTTAGAGCTTCAAGGCATGTGTAAATGTGAATTTGATTGAAATTTTAAATGGTTTCAGGAAGGTGTAGAAGAAAGAAAAATTATTTTTGGAACGCTACCAAGCAGTTGACCCCCACGCAAGAGCAACTCTAGGTTGTCAGGGGACTGTAATGGTGTCCGTCAACTAATTCTTAACTTCAAACTCAAATTTTAAAACTACATTAAATCTTCAATATTTCTTATTTCTCTAAATTTTACATCTCCTTTGAGAAAAACTATTTCCTCCAAAGAGCCGCCCAAAATCGCCAAAAAATTAAAATAAAACACCGCAAAACATAAATTTGTGAGATGAGCAGACAGTTTTTGAATTGCTTGAAATGCAAACTAGATATTACCAGTAATTATATAAAACCATATTAAGCAGTGCAAAAATGGCATTCAAGTGTACTCCCGCCTAAGATGCATTTATTTGTAAACTTATTATTAAAACCAAGAGGAAATTTTTCTGATAATAATTTTGCTATAAAGAGAGCATTTCATAGAGGCATAACCATAACTAGTTTGAAGAAGCTCACGAGAATAAGAAAACGAAGAAGACGTTATCAAGAAACTAAAAAGTACAATTTAGGGGTAGTGAAAAAAAACTTACCCATAGAAGTCATTGTAATAGGTATCCACCAAGTATCGATTAGGATGCTTGGAAATGAACTCTTTCATGCCAACGAGCTTTTTGTCTCCCCACGTTTTATATTCCTTTTCTTCAGCTAATCCCATCCCCATGCCAAATGGACTGTGTGGTGTTCCGTCCTCCACACAGACATAGTCGCTGCTAACAAAGAACTTGTCAAAATAGTCCAGAGTTATGTTCATGTGGTCGTGCTGGTCTTCTAAAAGGGGCCAAGGATGAGGGCAATTCTGAAAAATGTAAATAAACCAGTACTGTATATTTCCTCCTCAAATCTATGTTAAGATAAAACGGGGTTTAATTGAAAGATCAAAATGAAACATTCCATAAATGGTTAGTGGCCATTTAATAGAGCTTGGCGGCTTAATATAGGTTCGTCAAAATTAGCTCAAGGCGTCCGGTGGTAAAAACATCACTTCATTTCCTGGAAATCAATAGGCCATCACTTAGCATAGTGTGAAAGGAATCACGCCAAGACGAAAAATAAGCACGTGTTTTAGGGTTTTATTAGTAGTCACTTCATATTTCAGACATACGAATTTATATTCATTGGTGAAGATAAAGAGGTGGCCGCTAAATGAGGGTCTTATTTACAGTATTATACTGGCTATATTTTCGGGACTTTGATAACTGGACGCTTCAGTAGAGCGGGCCGCTTGATGTAGTTACGATTTACTCCCTAAGGTGAGACCGACTTCGGTTATGCTTTTTATAAATAAAATCGCCGTTAAAAAACCTTATTAATTGGCTTTGCCTGGTAACTATCCTTCTTTACATAAGGGCTGGAAAAAATGTAATTAACCTAAGATTTGTATAAAGGACTATTGCCTTCTTTGAGTGTACAGCGTTACAGCTCGTGGTAAAAAGCAAACTATGTACTTATTATCCCAATAATAATTTAAATAAATTTCCAATGCAGACAAACATGTCATCAGTGTATCGTATGTAAAAAAAATTGTGTAAAAAATGCACAAGAAAAACACACAGTCAAAACACGCACTGACTGAAAATTCGACATAGTGATTGTTTACCTTCAGAAGGTACTCGGGGAAAGCGTGCTCAATCTTACTTGCATCGCCTTCAATAAAAGATATGCTTTCGTCTTTCTTCGCCAGATCTCTTACTAAGCTCAAGTCGATATCCAAAGAGTAGATGTGGGTTTTGTAACCACTAGGAGTGACATGTTAGGAATACATGTACAGTTACATGTAAGGAAATTGTGTTTAACAGTCTCTTTAGTAAATAAAGTATAACGATTTTAGCGGTAAATTTAATTGCAGAATTCCTCTGCAACGCTGGACAACTTATTTAAGTTGTAGAATAAAATTGTTATTTATCTTCTTATCAGCGATGTCTAATGATTACTATTTTGTCTGAAGAACCTTCGTATACCTCCGAAAGAAAATGATACCCCTTTCACATACCTACAAAAGGGTCAGTGCACCTTTTTCTCTATTACTCTAATCGTTTGGCCCCCAAAATATAACAACACGCGATAACATATGAATTTGGGCGTTTCTTGCAACGCCCATTTACAGCATATTTCAGTTGTTATTCATTTCCATGGGAAATTAAACTTAGGCATACGAATTTGCTGTATTATGCTGTTCTTTGTTCGTTGTATTCATTCCCTTAAGAAGTCTCAGTTAGAGATGATATTAGTCGGAAATAAAAGAAAAGCTGACAACTACAAGAAGTCTTCCTATGAGCTGCTCATTAGCCTTTGTTAAATGCTTAATCGGCAGTTTGGTGGGTCTGTTCCATTTGGGTCTGTGTCCCCCGGGCACTACCACTGAATGCTTGGAAATAAAATAAATGGTATTTTTTATGAAGGATCGATACTATAAGCCAATCAGCGCGGTCGTCTAATGGATAGTGTTTTGAACTCCACATTAAGAGGTCCACATTCAGGCTATCCCAGGCCTTGAAACTTTATTTCACGCCCACGGTTTCTCTCTCCATCCAGGATCGTAGACGGCACAGTCGACAAATTGCTGGGTCAACCTGGCATAAATGCTGCGTTTACCTGCGATGGACTAGCATCCAATCCATGAATGAGTAGCAATACTCCTAGTCACGGCAGTCGATTCATTTAGCTTCGACGTAATTTTATACTTATGACTTTGAACTAATTTAATCAAAGCCCCATAATCTTACATCCCTCTGGCAGTTATTTGGATATTAATTAAGTAGACTGCGTGCTCGAGTTTTTGATAGGCTGATAGTTGGAGAAGAGAGAGACCCTGTGGCAGTCATAAGTCTAACTGTACTTCAGCATAACCAAGTGGCTGAGCTAATAAACATAGACATGCATGGATAAAAGTGATTTAATATCACAGTTCAAAATGCTCGTCTTCTTTTTTTGTGCGGGGGGGGGGGGGGTGGAGGGGGGAGGGCGGAGATTTATCAAAGAAAAAAAACGCACGCGCGCTAAGAGGGCCTTTTAATTATTATCTGAGTAATTTAATCAATTGAAGCCAATCAGCAAATTTAGTTCTGGACTATAACTAGTGATGAAGACATCCGTGTAGCCAATCAGATGGCGAGTTTGCCAACCGTATGCCATTGAGTTTTGCTTTAATGCATTTTTAAAATACTAGGAATTAATCTACTTGGTAGTTGTGACCGTATTCTGTGCGCAACATTTTAATTTAGTTAGCCGAAACTGTAACAAAATACTACTCATTTTACCTTTAGAAATTCCCTTGCAGTTTTCCAACGTCAGAGTACTTTCAATTTTCCGATCCTCAAACTTGACAAAGCGCCTCTTATCCGACTTGAAAGACTCAATTCGTTTATCGAAGTTATTACTCCATTCCTTATAGTCTGCAAGGTCACAATCTGAAATAGACAGCATATAAATGACGGATTTCTTCTATTGATACTCTAGTTGCATGGTTGTAATACATATACTAGCGTATCGTTACCAAGCCCACTACGAAAATCTAACCTTCCGTAACCTCCACTAAATTAACTTATTGTGGGAATAAGTTTTGTCTCCTGGTTTTGTGCTTTAAGATGGCCAAATAGGCTAAAAATCGAAGAAGTATCAACCCTCTCCTGGCATCTACAGGCCTTGTACAGGCACTACATGGCATGGGAAGCTTCTCTTTCATGTTTTCTTCTCCGCTTTACACCAGCTTTTACACCAGCTTTTACACCAGTAAATTAATAATGCTTTGATGGTAACCATGGAAAAAGTATTGTTTACGCATCATATTTTAAGCAAAAGCTAGATAAATATTCAAAGAAATTTAGAACGAGCGAGTTTGAAGAATCTAAGGGGTCTAGTAAGTAGTTTTGCCCTTCCTTAGGGATACTACAATGCAACTACACAAGGTAGCAACTGTGTGATGTTGAGCTCGCATGTTGTTGCACATTCTCGTCCCCATAGCCCTTTCGTTTCTCTTAGCCGGCTTGGCACGAGAAAACGGAGGGCTCTGGGGACATAGGATTTTTGAATTAATTCGAATTTTTTTGATTGGCTGTTTGGAACAAAGAATTCCTAAACGGAAGTCGAAAACGTAACGACTCTCTCATACATTCTTTTGAAACGTCGTGACGGCATACATGAAGACCGGAAGTCCTAGAATCTAGGACTGGAAATCCTGTGTCCCCAGAGCCCTTTGTTTCCTCGTGCCAAGGCCCAGCCGGCTAAGAGAAACGAAAGGGCTATGGGGACGAGAATGGTTGTTGCATTGCAGTATCCCTAAGGAAGGGCGAAACTGCTTACCAGGCCCCTTGATTCTTCAAACTCGCTCATACCGAATTTCGTTGCATATTCATCCAGTTTTTGACACACATGTATTATGTTACTGAATGATTATTCTCGCCTTAGGTGGTAAATTGTATTTTATTGTCATCAGTGTAAATATGACATCGTATTTACACCCCCATTTACACTGATGAAGGGTCTATCTCCGAAACGCATGATTGCTTGAGAGCTAATATCTCTGTGGGATTCGTTGTGCAATTCTGTGAACTACAAAACATTGGGCTTTGTCTTAGCTTGTTAGTTAATTCTTCCCTCCAAATGACTTTCCGTTCTCATGCAACTTGCACATGAAAACAGCATCATCAGCCACCCCAGCCTCAGTTCATCTAAGCCGTAAACATGGGCAAGTTCAATGAGTTCAATTTATACAGACTTCTTGTACGGTTTTCAATACCTGTAATTCAAAGGATTTGCATACATTGTTTTGCTTCGTGGCCTGTCTGCTTATTAAAATAAACGTCATGCTTAACCTCTCTAATAGGAAAAATATTGACCTACATCAAAAATACACACAGACCGGTACGTTTTTATTATACTTCATTTATTGTGTTTATTTTCTTGTTTAATCGATTGACAGTTACTGCTTTTGTGGACAGTTATAATACAAGTTTGCTTGCTTCACGTCCAGTTCACTGAGATGCCATTTGAATCCAATGGAAACTCCTGATTTCTTTGGTCGAATTGTTGTCAGCCATGGCCACTTGGCCAGCGCCCTCTTGTCATAGTGCATGATAGAATCGTAATCATACGGGACATTGAGGCTGTCCACTTGACTTCGACTATACTTCTTGAAGTTATATTTTTGATCTAGAAGAAAAAGTATGGTTTACTAACAGCTTTAAACAGAGGGTCTGGGCGAGGTTAGCATGTGACATGCAAGTAGTCAAATTTAAGCTGTCGACCCGATATTTTAGCGGAAATATTTTTTCTCAACCTCAACTACCTTACTGGCAACTGAACGGCAAAATGTTAAAAGACAACAGAAGGGCTACCCAAAGTTAAAATAAGAGCTTCCCTTTCCAGACAGGTTATGGAGCAGTGGTTCTGACTTTGTACAATACTGTACCTTCTTTAATATTGTCCCAGATAATATCCACGTAATCATCTCGATCGGGACGCGACTGTTCATGGTGAAATCCTTCAAAAAAAAATGGAATGGAAAGGAAAACTTTGTGAGTGGCCAGTTAGATTTCACTGGTTAATTGTCCTCTAACCTATCATTTTTTCTTCCATTTTTTACATAATTTGTATTAATTTACCTTGGACGAACAACGTGGTAAGGAGTAACGCCCCTAATTTTAAAGGCATTTGTCCCAGTCGGAATGTTATGGTTAGTTACAAAATTTCAAATTATAAGCATGACTTGAAAAAGAGACATACAGGGTTAGATTTATAGAAAAAAAATGGCAAATTTCTATCATTGTTGCACTTAAGTTTGTAACTGAAAGTCAGTGGATTTCGGATCGATCGGTCCAGTTTCATGACCAGTCATAGGCTGTCGGCAGGGGGGTAGGGGAGGGGGGTATCCTGTGATGGACTAGCATCCAATCGAGAGACTTGTGGTTTCATGCTATAGAAACTGGACACAACTTTGTGGACCAATTCGGCCCGGGAGTGTCTTAACATTACGTGGAGAAGATATATTTACTCTATGTGACCTCTAATACCAATAACTTAATTTATGGCGAATTTACAAAAATGTTTTGAAAGGTTGTCCTGGGCACCTGATCAAATCATAGGGTGATTTCTTTCGTCTTTATTATCTTCTTTTTACTTATGTCGTTCATTGACTCGCTGAATTAAAATGACAGAAATTTAAGACCACAATGCAAAGATTTATGCTTGACGGTATTTGTCATTGTTACTCAACTAAACAGTTGAAAGGGCCAAAAACCAATCAGACTGCTTTATTGCTGAACCAATCTTTTCTAAGTATTGGACCAGGTTAGGTTTTTAAAGCTCTTTGTCAAATATAAAGTCATGTGATAGGTTATGGGACCGTAATGGGAGAATATCGGCCCTCAGTCTTCTCTGTACGGACCTTGCTGCGCTCAATCCGCACTGCCAATTATAACACCAATACTCTTCCAGGACGGCGGTCGTGCTTGATTAAAGAGATATATCCAGGGGATATATGTACCGGATTTGAAAGTATACCAGCGTTTTATTTACCTAGTGCATGTCCAATCTCGTGCTGTGCAACGCCTGGCCACCAGCAAAAAAATCCAAGAGAGATCCGCTGCTTACCACCAATTCTACCAACGTACGAATAACATCTGAAAAGGAAACGTCCCAAAACAAAATGAACCAAATATCGGGAACATTCACTTTCTTGTTTTTGTTGACTTCTGATAACGCAGATGGTTGAGACGGCAATTAAACTGTAAGCATCGGAGGCGAGTGTTTTCACGTGTAACACTCACGAGGGTCAAAACTCTATAAAAGCTTTTGTTAGCGATAACTAGTATGTTTTCAAAAAAGTCACGAGAAGCCATTCAGAATACGCCTCGGATTTTCTTTATGTTAAATGAAAACAAGCTTGCTAAAATATTCAGGTTATAGTACGTAATACTGTATGCTTGCCTGAGTGAGTCAGTTGAGGCTTAATGTATAGTAGGCAATTGCAAAAAGGGTCCGTATAAACCGGTCGTATATACCGAACCATGTATTTTTATTATACTGTATGGTTTAAGTAATTAAATTACAGAAATCTCTAATACATGCAAATTAAATTTGTAAATGCAGGTTTTTCAAAATAATGATCTCGAATCGCAAGCCATGATTTCAATACAGTAATTAGAAGGCGAAAACCAAGAACTGCCATTTTTTCAAGTTGTTAATGTTGCAGGGTCAAAATCGCCAATTTTCGCGATTAGCCGACATTCCTTCCTCTGCCACCCTGATTCTGTTTAATAAATGTCGCAAGAAAACCGCTTATTTACTAAAAAGTAGGCTTAACAAGCGAAACAAAGTTGCAAATACGACAAGAATAAGCAGCACAACAGAAAATTTGTAATTAGAAAATTTGTAATTTGTAATCGTAAAGATTTGTAATTGTAAAGAATAGGGCATGGAGTTCCCAGTGTTGTGGTCTGGTCTTTGCCCGTTGTACTCAGCTTACTGTGAAATGCTCGGAGATATTAGCTGTATAAGATACTCAATTCCCAGGGTAAATAAAAGTGATGTAGTGATGTATATAATTCTTCTTTAAACTCTCTACTTACCCTTTACCGCGAAAAAATTCCACGTAATCTGTTTCATTTGTTCGAGGAACAAACTTAACGCAAGTTTTCTCCTCCCACTCTTTAATTGCACGATCTATTGCCATCTCTGTCATTCCCTTTAATCCAACAGCGTTAAGAACCTTATTTTCTGCAAATTCAGTAAATGAATATTTTAAAAGTAATGCAGACAAATATCCAATAGTAACAAAATGCTTTGAATTTTCATAGTAACAATCTTACCTGAAATCTAATCTGAACTACTCAACTCTAATTTAATCTAATCTAATCTAATCTAATCTAATCTAGTCTAATCTAATCTAACTCTACTCTACTCGAATCTTATGTAAACTAATGTAATCTAATAAAAGTAAATAAATAGATCGTGTATATTTTACGAGAGTAGCACTTAATAGGCTTGCGACTAACAAACCTGTGGCCCTCGGATTAAGATCGAATAAGAATTTAGAAGTGTTGTTTTTTTGTTTTTTGCTTTTTTTTGTGGAAGGGGGAAAACCCGGAAAACCCGGAGAAAAACCCTCGGAGCAAGGACGAGAACCAACAACAAACTCAACCCATATATGACATCGGGTCCGAGAATCGAGCTCGGGCCACATTGGTTGGAGGCGAGCGCCAGCTCTCACCACTGCGCTATCCCTGCTCCCACAAAATCCACTAATCCAATCCAATCCAATCTAATTAAATCTAATCCAATTAGCTGAGCTGTTAGTCCTAAAATGGTTAAGAATAAAATCATACTAGCACTCGCATCCAGTGTATATGGAACAATTCCACCGGGCCATTTTGATCTCTTGAAATTAGACAATCCAAACACGTGATCTGAGCCGGTTCCTTGGAAGTCCTCTCCCGTGAGAATGTGAACTATCTCATCTTCAGACAGCATCATGTCACCATCGAAGAGCTCAAAGTGATTTCCTAAGAAATGAATTGGATTTCTCTTGATTAGATTTACTGTTATCCGCCATATGCCCTCGTGCGTTGCAGACGGCTGTTAGAATGGCGGAATGAAACCCTTTGCCTTAAATATTCACCACCTGAAATTGAAAGATGAACAAATCTAACGATATTTCTGCCTCCAAGCCTCGTGTTTTGTTTTATTGGGTGTATTAACCTTTCGTCGGCGATTTTAAATCCAACAGAAATTAAACTTTTTTCCACTTGTGGTGCCGGTATTTCTCTTGAGATTGATGCTTAATAGAAACTTTACGTTGTATTCTTCTCAATGTACCCTGTTATCATGCAATTTGTGCTGTTTGCCTTTGTCACCAATTCACTTTTACTTCTAGGGCGAAAAAGACCAAAACTAAAACTATACAGTGATACAAATAAGCTCTCGTTATTTTGTTGTTGTTGTTGCTTTAATGCATTGCTTTGCCCTTTAATAGTTGCAAAAAAACAACATCTAATTAGGCTAAATTATCGTATTCTTTTTTACAAGATACTCCAGTTAATGAATCATACCTCGTGGATGATCATTGTTAGAAGTTGCTGCAGATGGGGACGCTTGAAAAATCGAGAGGAGAAATATCAGGGAACAAAATACCACCATGTTGGTTTCCCACTCGGTTCGATCTTTGTTAGATAACTCATTAGCTTGCCATCCCACCTTCTGTTTCGAAGTGTTTTTATTTTACTTTCAAACTAGTTTTCAATGCACATAAAAAAGTTTACAATAACCACAATGTAAATGACACACCTGTTTGATTGTTCAAATAATTTATTGTAAAGATAGCTTTTATAGCTTTTGAAAAAGTACCTTTGAAACATCAAGCAAAATCTTTTTTTCTAATCACAAAGGCGAAAAGGGACAATATGCGTCCTAACACACCTTTTCTGAATTAAATTAGAAGATATATCTTTATTGATATCAACGTAAACAACTCATTTGATTTCAGTTAAAAATTGTGATCAATGCAGTATATAACGAAAACTAATTCTCAGTTTGGTAATAGTAGTAACTAACATAATGAAACATAGGCACGCTAAGCGTGCAGGAGTTATTTTTTCAATTTATGGGGTGGCTTGGGGTGAAACTGGGTGATTGTCCTGTTGGGATGGTTTATGCCATGGGTTGAGCCATTTGTGTATGGCGGCCCACGGAGTCACTTTTTTGCACAAAATTTGCTTGCAAACAAAATAACTTTTACGTGCATTTTGATACATCAGAACTGTTTTATTCAATACGTAAATTTTCGTCATTTAATTGAAAAACAAAAACTAATTCAATTATCAAAATGTCACAAAATGGCACGTTCTTATTCTGTTTAAGCGGTTATTTTGTTGCTAGCTTTGTAGCAACCGTAACGTGTTACTTTTGTTTGTTACGGAATACTTTTGGATTTTTGCCAAACACTGAAACATGATATTGTTGTTTTTCTCACTTTTGTAACATGAGACCTTTGTTTTTTAAAAACGAACGTAACACGATACCCTTGTTTTTCTCGAAAAAGCCACGTTTCCATACAGACATTGAACGAAAAGTACTATAATAAACGAAGTAATAAACGCATCAAATCAAAAACCACTTTCTTCGGGAAAGTTCTTTAAAGCGCAGTATACCTGGAGTCTTTGTTTCCTGTCAGAACTGTTCAACAAAGATTTTCTTTCATTTACAACCTAAATTCTATTCAACAAACAAGAACTAATTGAGATATCAAACTGTCACGGAATGGCACGCTCTTATTCTGTTTTTGCTATCGATTGTAGTTGCTTTTAACAGCAAAGTTAATACTTGTACCGGTTCATTAAATATTTGAACGAGATGTTTTACAGTTGATTTCAGTTTACTTTGGCCGCCCGCTTTGCGAAGTTTGTTGGGAAATTGGAAACTTTGTTATGAAGTTGCCAATTACGTTGCGAGTTTGCGAATCAAATTGCGAACTTCGATAAGTTCCCAACTTCGGCCCGACTGAACTTTCGAAGTTTTGGTAGTTGAGGAGAAACAAGACATGTTGCTCGAAAGTCATGGCGATTTCTGAACTCGAAGATTTTAGAGCTTGTCAAGGAAAGTTGAAGTAGCTTGAAGTGCAAGACAACGTTTCGCATCAGCGATCACGCAAGTGATTTGGCGATAAATAAATTTTATGCAGGTAGAAATTTGGTCAAATTTTAACTTTTTTGTATGAAAACACATATTTAACGATTTCTGCGAGGCATAATCTTCACTGTCTTCAATTTCAAGTCTTCCTGCGTTTGTAAACCGGATGAAACTGGATGGTTTATTGATTTTAATCGAAGCCGACGCGACGCGACAGACTAATTTGTTCGAGACAACATGTTTACGGCTCGCTGAACATAAAAGTTTTTTATTTTTATGACATTTGTTTCCAACAGTTTAGCGTAGCAAAGCCCTTTTTGATAACATAATTATAGAAGGTTTTATTAATTTCGGGCCGAAGTTGGGAACTTTGTATCGAAGCTCACAATTTGATTCACAAACTCGCAACCTATTTGGCAACTTCATAACAAACTTTCCAATTTCCCAACGAACTTCGCAAAGCGGACGGCAAAAGTAATGACAACATTATTCTTCAAATCTGCTTTGTGCAAATGTTATATGTTTTTTTTACTACGGTCAGGAAAGCTAGCCTCTCCAAACGTACGCTCGAATAAGACGAATAACAAGTTATTGTTGGGCCTTTTGCTCACGGCGTGTGCGTTGTAAGCAGGCGGGCGTTACGAAAAACGTTTTTAATCCAGGGTTAAATCACAACTCACCGATTCCGCCTCCTTCTAATCTAAAAACTTCGAACGAAATTGCTGACTACGTCAGTTTGCTTCCCCTTTATAAACTACAATTTGATTGGTTCCGATAGTACCTGAAATCTGATTGGTGTGACAAACCCACATACTTCACTGATTACAGGTCCATCGCGCCGACTAAAGAGCTATTTTGAAAAAATAACTCAATAAACGATCGTTAGTTTTCATCCGAAATTTGGGAAATTAGTATTTATAGAAAATTCTCGACTACACTCTTTTTTTTCTATAAGAATTTATTTTATACGAACTGATCGAGGCTGAACTTTGCGAAATTTTAAGAATAAACCCGCGTCTCAGATTTTGAAAAGAATATATTTTGTATGTCAAACATTTTTAAACACAATACAATTGTATATTTTTAACTAAACTGTATAAAATTCTGCCTTTCTCTAAACCATGCATGTAAACGGTAAAACTAGCCAATAAAACAATAAAAACCTACACTAGCCGGCACAAACGGAAATGCCATAGGCTATAATCTAGGAATATTCATAAGAATATTTTCATTCTTACATAGGCAGAAAAATAAGAATATTCAGCCTGGGACGGAGAAAAAAAATTCTTGTAGAAAAAAATGAATGTAATGGAGAAACAAATGAAACTCTGAAAACAGGAGGAGAAACAAGTTCAATTCGCAAATAAGTCAACATGATGGGAGAATTTGATTAAAAATTGAAACAATACCTGACTCTATTTTTCATTTCGTGATCAGTTGCTCAGCTATTTCAACTCAACTTTCCTTGGACAATAGAGGTATATTTCCATGGACATTAGAAATGCAAAAAGAACATTATCCTTTATAGTTAATTGTGACACCTTTGTCTTGTTAGTCTAAGTTCCCACAGCTAATTCAACATTGACGAGAAGGTGGCAAAGCTTTATTTCAGTGATACGTATTGATTGGTCTATGCTCATCCAGTTGGTACAATATTGACAAGAGCAGTAAAGAGAATTTCTAAGTTGAAAAAGGGCCAAAAGATTTAAAATTAACAACAATATCAAGGATCATTCACAGCCATACTAACTGTATAGCTTTGCTGTTCATCCAAGATGTTGCCTTTGTTTCTCGTTCTTTTGGTTTCTTTCTCCCTGGGAGTTCCAGTGATGAAAGAAGACAGAGAAAAACGAGGTAACTGTAGAATTACAGAAAGTAGTACAGTACAACGGTGATTTTTACATAATTTTCGGTGTTAGTTCTTACATTAAGCTAAGATGAGTTTGGCGTACGTGTTTTTCATTGGGCTGCAAAATCACAGTTTAAAATTACAGTTTAAAATTTCGTCTTCTAGGATTCAAGATGTTTGCAAGATTTTAGGATTTAGACCAAATTAATTGTTATGCGATTTTTTAAACCGTTTAAAAAAGCATAACCCACAAGCATTTTACTTTGAATTCTAACATTACTGTTTATAAATAAAGGATACGCGTATACGATCCATTTCAAGTATAACTTATACAACACGATCAATATTTAAATATTTCACATTGCAAATTTAACATTGTTTCTTTTCTTTAAGGGTTTCCCGGATTTCAAAAATTTGAAGGAGACATAATGTTGCCAGTGGAGCAGATTCTAGCGGCTGAACACGGCTTAGATCCAACTAATTTAGGCGGTGCTCGTGGCCTGAAACGCTCAGCACAATGGCCTGGCGGAATAGTTCCCTACACGATACACTCTAGCGCAAGTACGACAAAAATGATATTAATTATTCTACTGACACTTCGACTATCACGATTACCGTGTTTTTCGTCACATTGCATTTCTAGTGTGTATTTTGTTGAACGACATGTAATCCTGTGGAAAGAAATGACGGTTTGTGTAAAGCTTGGTTAAGAAAATTAGGAAGAAATTATCAATCAATCACTGAGTGATACAAGCTACTCAGGAAATTTTTTTAACCTGTTTGTGTAAATGCAAATAATAAAAAATTCCCATAGGTTTGCTAATTAAAAGCGTTAAATCGTGAGATCCATCATTAAACAACTTTAAATATGTGTTACATTGGCATCTGATTCTTAAGACAGCAACAAAATATAAAGAAAAATATGATCAAATCAAATTCTAGTGTAATAACTTTAGTAACATTCTAATTAACGCTACAGAGAACAAATTTCTTAACGCACTTGGAATAAAGGGGCCGACAGAAAGAGCAATAAATAGTGCCATGAAGGAGTGGGAGGAGAAAACGTGCATCCGATTCGTTCCCAGGACTACCCAGAAAGACTACGTAGAGTTCTTCGCTGGTGACGGGTAAGATATTACAAAACCATTTGTGTATCGATGTTACGGTTTTTTAAATAAAGCATGGAATACAAATAAGCCGAAGAAAAATACATTCTCAAACAGTTGGTCGTGGGTTTAAATTACATTCTACAATATATGTTTTCAGCATTTTTCACTTTTGATCTATGTAAAGCGCATTTAAGGTCAATCCATCGAAATAGAACTGACAAAATGAGCAAAATGGAGCTGCACAAACAGGCATGCTGACAAAAAAGAAACGAGGAGTTTCGTGTATTAAAAAATTTCCCGCCAAACTTCAGGTTGAGCTCTTTGACGTTACGCATACATTACCAGCTGCAAGATGGGGGCGTTCAGTTGTCGAGTTTTGGGCAACTTCAGAAAAAGATTTCGAAGCGTTTTAGCGCACGTTTGAAGCTGAAATTTTGGTGAATAACATATATTTGTATAAACGTTTTAATGGCGTAAAAACAATAAATGGCCATTTTGGAGTTAACTTCTCCTTTAAAGGACGCGTCATGCAATACTGAGGAACTACCTTAATCACTTTTAAATTGGTTTGTTGGCTCTTGGCCAAGAAAATGAAATTTATTTGATTGAAGGAGAAAAACTATTTTCTTTTGCTTTCTCGCAGATGCTGGTCGTATGTTGGAGACCTAAAAAATGGAAAACAACAGATTTCTATTGGCAGTCTTTGTTACTTCCATGGCATTGTGGTGCACGAGATTGGGCATGCTCTAGGTATATTGTTTCCTTCTAATGAAGATGAAGTGTTCAACATGACATGAGCATGGGACAAAGAAAAATTCTGAGTCCCCGACGAGAATCGAACCCATGGCCTCCCAGATACCGGTTGGGCGCTCTAACCAACTGAGCTACGAGAGACTCGTTGTGAGCTGGGCCATTTACTAGGTTGATATGTGACACGTGTCCTGCGTACTGTTCGGATCAGCAATGTCGAAATCATGGGTTCGATTCCCGTCGGGGACTCAGAATTTTTCTTTGTCCCATGCTCGTGTCATGTTGAACACTTCATCTTCATTATTTATTACCGAGCTCAAAATTAGCCATCTTGTTTATTTACTGTTTACTTCCAGTTATTTTTTATTAAAAAAATGCAAATACATCCTAAAACTATCCTCAGTTCTCATTTTAGCGCTCTGCATAGTTTTCAATTCGAGCACTGGCCAGTGTCCTTTCATTGTTCACTTTTGTTTTGGTCTGGGAAATTTTCTGCGGGGTTATAATCTTGCTTCGAAACAGTACACCTAGTCCTTGTCTGTTACTAAAACAACAAGTATTAAAGCACTTCTCGGCACTGGTTAGTTATCAGGTTAGAAAGAGACTTTTACTGAGGGATAATGATCTTTGATGCGGCTGCCTTCAGTGGGTAGGTGGATTTACGGTTTCACTGGTTTGACATTATTATGATGATCATTTTATCCCTTACAGGATTCTGGCACGAACAAAGTCGTCCGGATCGAGATGACTATGTGGAGATCGTTTGGGATAATATTCAAGAAGGTAAAACGAGCGTCCTTTGCGACTAAGAATTGCTATTTAAATATGTACTTTCCATTTTGCATTCCTTTCTTCAGTTTCCCGCATCTGTGAGAAGCTACTGAACTAAAGTGAGATAGCCGAACGGTTTGTCAAAATAGCACGACAAATTTCGGTCCGACTGGTCCGACCGGTCAAAGTGCCGGGACCACCTCCAGAGGTGGTCCCGAATATTCCGGTCAGACCAAACAGAAATAGACCTTTCCATTTGATCTCCGACCGAAATTTAATGGAAAGCAACGATGTCTACCCACACTGTATTCGACTGTATGCCCACTTTAAACCTGCGCAGAAGTTTTAATAATAGTAATACGACAACGCGGAGAATAATACAGGCATTTGTCAGTAAGTAATTTCAAAATCGGGAGAGAGCGATCGAGGTTTAATGGTCTTTGACGACGTCTTTTTAGTAAATATGTCAGTAATAATTTACATCAGTTTTACAAACAGTGCTATATAAGAAAAGGGCAAGAATCAAGAATCATTACGGGTGCGATGTCAAACTGAACATCTACGTGATAACACTTAGTCCAGTCCCCGGACTCTCTCTTCTCGCGCCGGGTTCAACTCCTATAAAGGGTGCGCGGAAGAGAAAGTTCAGGGACTGGACTGGTTAACACTTTAATTACGTAACAAACAGACGCGTTGAAATGGATGAGAAACAAAAATTATATTTAAACTTAAAAAAAGTAAAAAAGTAAAAAAAAAATAATAAAAAATAAAAAAACTTTAAAAAAATTATTGAGCTTGCTTCAGATTTAGAGAATACGTCGTTTTTCAGCTTACAACGTGGAAACTTGTAAGCCCGGAAATTAAATAGAATTTTTTTAAAAAGTTCGCCATTATATAGTTACAAGGCTATTGTGAATACTCTTGGATAGTGAAAGCTATCGATTTATGCATAATTTTTAAATGATGTGACACTAAATTTCCAGAACTAGACTAACAGTAACGAAATTTATGGCAGTTAGTCACCCATATAAAATCTGGTCGCACACGACGGTAAAAATAAGTTGAAAATGTAAAATAACATAAGTAGAACAATATGCTGCCAAACGAGAACGGTTTTTAATTTTTTTCTTAACCGTGTCGGTTAAGAAAATAAAGCAAAGCTTCCTTCATGTTTTGCGACGTAGAAAATAACCCCGTAAATGAGAGGAAACTTTAAAAAGTTGTAGTTGTAGTAAGAAACCTAAACGAACAAGGATAGTTCAGATTAAAAAAGATTGTGACGAAAAAAAATATGTTTTTCTACTGTTAAAGATGTAATTATTATAATACTTTATCCTAACACCGATCACACGCTACATGGTCATTTTCTAATAACTGGCGTAGTTCCACTACCGCTGAAACACACGAACATGAACGCAAACAACTGGTCAACCAGGTGGTTTTGGGTTCTCTTCTGACTGGTAAAATAATATATATATATTTTTTCTTTCATAAGAGGAAGCTGTACAATCATTTCTTGTTAGCTAAAAACCAATGCAAGCACAGTTCGCTGTGACAGCCAATTAAAAAACCTCTAAAAAAAAATATTCATTTTCGACTTATAATTAATTTCCTCTTATTCTCCGCAGAAAACAAACACAACTTTAACAAGTACGGTCATGGTTCCATCGACAGCTTGGGAGTTCCTTATGACTACGGATCCATAATGCATTACGGCAAGCGAGACTTTGCAAAGTGGCCCTGGCAGACTACCATCAGAGCCAAGAACGGCGCATCTATCGGTCAGCGGAGTCACCTCAGTGTTCTGGATGTTAAACAAATGAATCTTTATTACAAGTGTAACTCCAAGAAATAAAGCCCGATATAATTAAGTTGTCTTTAAGTCAGTGTTACACTGTGAAAAAGACAAATTAAAATATAAAAATAAAATGTATGTCAAATGTACGTAGTAAAATGTATTTTTCGCGTCTTTTAGCGAGAAGGCAGCAGCTATCGAAAAGACGATTCGCTATATGACAAAAGCTCAACTCAAGAATTAGTTCAGAGAAAAGTTTACCAAAATATTGTACTACAATGCAAGCAGAAACTGACTGGAGGCAGAGGGCAAGGGGGGGGGGGGGGGGGAGGGGGGAGGGCGAGTGGTAAGGGCTGTCCCAAAGTTGCTCCAAAATCCAAAACGTTGCTCGAAAGTTGCAAAACGTTGCATTTAAATCAGATAATTCTTCGAAGATACGCCACTTTCCCTTTGAAGGTAAGATTTCTAAGCATTTTCATGCAATTTAACTGCAACGGAAAAATCAAAATAATATTTTAGGGCAAAATTTGTTGAATTAAAAGAACTATCTTCACTGCGAACAATCGTGAATATACCGTTGACTGTCGAGTTTTTAATGCTGAATGATTCGAAAGTTAAAGGATCTTCTGAACTTCCCCGGAAATCTTCGGGCAAATTTCGTCAATCTTCAAAGTTCGAAAATGCTCGGAAGCTTTGTACGTCTTTCGATCAACAGTCGGACATCTTCGGAAATCTTCGGTCTAGAAATTGCAAAAAGTTCCTCGAAAGATGAAAAGTTGCCCAAAAGTTGTCGAGCATGGGCTTCTGCTTTGGGGCCCACTGTTCATGGGTCTTTCATGCTTGCAGCCGTCCGGCTGTTTGACATGCAACGTCCGGTAGTTCATACACGAAATAATTATTTTCAGAAGTGTGAAAATTGGTCGATTTTGCATTTGTTAATCAAAGATAGAGTCAACCTCATTTGCACTGGCCAACAACTATTTAAATTAATGTTAAATAGTTAAAAAACCATCTTTCATATCCGGGATTTACCTACTCTGTCTGTTTTGGAATCTATTATCCTAAAAACTGGACAACTGCTGTGAGCATTTTTAATGCCATAAACACCTTCCCGGTAAACCAATTCCGGTCAAGGGAACGCAAGAAAAGGGCACTTTAGAGAGTCCAATTTGAAAAATTTCCTGGGGAGCATGCCCCGAACCCCCCTAGAGGTTTGTGGCTCGGCCACTCATGTTTGCACCTTCCTGCTCACGTCCGCCAGTTAAACATTTCAATACTGTTCTTTAAAATGTGATCGAAAACCTTGACACTGACTGTTCATAAAAAAATTTTACTTATAGCAAAAAACAACGTGGATGTCGACGTGACAATCTGTTACATACCCTGGGTGTAACATAGCGAGTGTGACCCCCCTTTGAAAATCCTGGCTACGCCTCTGTTAATCCTTCTTTCTTGCGTTGCTTTTCATCAAGTACATGTCAGAAAGGTCAGACAAAAGTTGCTTTTCTCAAGGGCGGTTTACTAAAACAGCGCATTATTTTCGAAACGGAGAAAAAATTTAACATTTTAGGGAGGGTTCATAATGTATATAGGGGGGCTTAGGAAAATTTCCAAAAAATTTGTGAAAAAAACGAGGGGGTTTGGGGTAAGGAGATAATCGAAATATATTTTTGTCCTCCTTCCGCTTCTAATTTGCAGCGTATTTTGTTGCAGTGGTCAAAGGACTTGAGCTTTCAGTCCACATGTATGATTTCTTTAGTTAGGAGTGACTGTCAGGAAAAAGCGAGCAAGATCTTGTTTCGTGGTAGACGTTTAATAATCAATTTCCTTCAGTTTTTGCTTATTGGTAGCTTTTAGATAGATAAGAAACCTGATGTAATTTGTTCCCGCCAAAAGCCTTTCATATTCGGGAAAAGTAGGAAAATGGGTTTGAATGCTCCGAGTCACCAATTTGCCAAATTTCAAACCCGGAATTAGCTATTAAAAACTCGTTGCGTTCGCCAACAAAACCGCACAGATAAGTTTGAAAACATTCTATCAACATAAAAGCTCTTTCTTTCACAAGAAGACGTTTTTAAGCCTCTAGTGAGACATACCAAACTGAAATGAGAGATACGTTTACAGGATAACAAAAGCTTGAATTTAATTGTAATTTTCTAGGCTTTTTTCAACGTTTTTTGTATCGTAAAAATGTATTCCTAATTTTTGAATTTTTTCAGTTCGTCGAGCCTCGGTTAAAGTGATTCAATTGAAAAAAAATGTAATCATTTTTTAAAACTTTGCACAGTTGTTAATCACAACTAGTAAATCAAAAAAAAATAAAATAAATGAAAAGAGGGGGTTACCATGCTTGTTTTTGCGCTCAAGAGCTATAGTTTGCTTTTTTGTAAAAGCAATATTAAAAACTCAGACTTGGTTGAGAGGCACTTATTACCTACAGACTGTTTTGTTAGCAGTAGAATATGAGTATTTACCTTTAGGAACACAACAATGTTACAGTGAAACGTCTAAATTTTGCCTATAAAATCAAAATTAATGGAATAAAAGGGCTATTAAAGCAACTATAAGCTTCCATTGTAACACGTAAAAACGGATCTTGATGATGATTCCATGAGAATATTTCAAAATCGAGAAATCAAACATTCTTAAAATTTAGATATATCATAGAGTCGTTTCTCATTTAACTAATGCAATGAAAAGGGGGTCACCATGCTCGTTTAAAAGAAAAAGGCCATTTATTTCCCTGTCAAGCTTTTCCTGAAGGAAACTCCGTAATGTTCTGTGTGCACACACGCGCGCGTGCGCGCGCCAAATGATGCTAAAAAATTATGCGCAGCAAGGATGCGTAATGCAATTCACTGGAATCACCTTAGCTCTGAAATTATCTTCCAGTGAAAGAAATTATTTTCCTGTTGAAAGGAAGTGTCCAAACTTCTCCGTTGGCTTTCTTTGCGAACACAAGAAGTGTTTATGATAGAGAATTTCTAATAGCGGTTAACTATAGCGCTATTTGGAGACTCCTACCACGAGAACCGATTTCCCTCTTTTTTTCTCAAAAATAAATGGTTTTTGGCGCCGGAGAAAAACTTCATCAGGTTTTATATCTACCTAAACACTATCAATGAACAAAACTGAAAGACGGTGGATGGAATTAATGAAAAGAATAGACTTTTTTAACTTCTGCCACTCAATACTCGATTTTTCCTGATCGTCGAATTAAACACGCGAGAAATGAGTAAATGTCCGCTAGAATTAGGAAATAATCAGTCTCGTCTGCAGAACACGTATAACGGGTATAAAATTATTTTCTAATTTCACTCGTGACCATGTGCTAACCCATGCTTTAAAAAGTAATAATTTCACCATGAGGTCGGCATGATTCTATTCACTGTAAGAACAATCCTAATGGTATCTTTAAGTCGCTTTTATGGCTTGTCAGTAATTTATCCCGCTCTAAAAAAGAATGGTTATAGTGATCAAGTTAAGACGAACACATATAAACAGACAAAAATTCGAATCGCTTAAATCATATTTTATTGATTGTTATCCTTTTGATAATTCTGTATTGTTGTAAGCCTCTTGAATGCAGTGCCCTAGAGAGAAAACAGGAAATAAAATGCTGCCTTTTAGTACAGTTGTCTATGGTACTAACAGCAAGAATATAAGTTTTTAAAAGAATCTTTCCATCAATTCGATGAAGCGGGTTCCTTGCAAAGGACTTGCAAAGAAACTAGATAAACATAAGGTTTAATGAAACGACAGATGATATATACTGATTATGTCATGTAGTCTAAGCTAACTATGGTATGGTGTGCATTCCGTCTCCAGATCCCTAGTTAGGGGAGTAGAGGGGGTACTTTAATACACTATGCCTTCATCCTAATGTGGTGCACAATGGCAAATTTCACTCACCATCTCATTTCTTGTTACAGTTGTAATACTTGTTCATCTGTTCGATATCCAGAGGACTGAGATGCATAAATCTGCCGAGAGAATTGCCGTTCTTGGCTCTGATGGTAGTCATCCATGGCCACTTAGCAAAGTCACGCTTCCTGTAATGCATTATGGAGTTGTAGTCATACGGACTGCCAAGACTGTCGATCATTCCGTGACTGTATTTGTTAAAGTTGTGTTTCGCGTCTAGATAGGTAGAAAAAAAATGTAAAATACACCTTATTTGATGGTTTAAGTAATAAGAGCAATGAGCAACATGTCCGTTCGTATTATATGTTAATCCTTCGGATAAGGGATTTATTTAATATTCCACTCTAAGTACTATAATCACGAGCCTTAAGGACGTGAACAAGTCAAAGTTTGGATCGTTTAGTTCATTCATTTTGTTACTTTGATTTTCGACGGTATTTTTGCATGTTTTCTGTTTAAACCTGTGTATAATTTTTTTATCATTTGTTCTTACCTTCTTTGATGTTGTCCCATAAAATCTCCACGTATTGATCGCGATCGGGCCGACTTTGTTCATGCCAGAATCCTAAAATGCACGCAAACATTTTACTTAAAGTTGTTATTTGTTTGCTGTTGTTCTGACAGCGATAATGGAAAAAATAAGTAGATAACGCCAGCTCTTTTGGCAGAGGAGACACTACTACTAAATCGATCGAATCATTGTTTATGGCAACAGTCTCCTCTGTATAAGATGTGCTTACCAAGAGCATGTCCAATCTCATGAACTGCCACGCCATGTGTTGCGCAGCCAAATCCGAGTGAAATCTGTTGCTTGCCTCCCCAACGACCAACTGAAGTTGAATAACAACTGCAAAAAGAAACCGGAAAAGATAACGCAAGAATAGAAAGTTGAGTAAGACAAATACGAGATGAAAATGAGCGGATAACGTGTTGCAAAGCTTTGAAAGATACGTCAAATTGACAAAAATGAAACATGATGTGGTCACCAAACATTCTTCGTTACAACTGATATCCATTTGCATCCACCCTTGTAGACATGTGTGCATTTTCAAATTTCCATATTGTAGAAATTTGATAAAGTATGAAAATAAATGTACGTCACGTCTAACCTTTTATTGTAACAAATATTTATAAAGAAAAAAGATTTGAACTTGTTCCCGTGATTCCTTAAAGAAATGTATATAGTACCTACCCTTTTCCAACAAAGAACTCTATGTAGGCCCTTTCGTATTTTCTTTCCTTAAATCTGATACAAGTGAACTCTTCCCATTCTCTTATCGCGCTGTGGATAACCGCCCTTCTTAATGGTCGGCCTAAAAGAATCACCATAAACCAATAACGTATACTAGCACAATCACAATCACAAAAACACATTAAGCCATATAACTTTTGTCGTACACTGATGACAGCTGGTTGACTATAGACCAAACCAGATATATTAATTCGACATTATGCCGAGGTTTTATTTAATCATCCATGTGATTTCTTAAGTTTCAATCCCACGTTTTAACATGTCGAAAGTTTTCTATTGACTTGAATACTATTACATTGTAATTTTTATTTTTTAGTGGCTTATTCATTGCAGTTTCCATTCTCTTGCGCTTTCCCTGCACTTATGTAATAAGTGTGAACAGGAATTAGGGATCCGAAAGGCCTTTTGGGCAGCCTCGGTGTCACTTTCAAATGATAAAGGAACTGTTATTGTTTCTGAATTAACTGAAATGTTTTCTTGAAGGTGCCGCCACTAATAATATTTACTTCAAAGTCATACAAGAAACACAATTGCTGCATGGGAATGTGGGTTGTAATTTTCTGTTCGTTCTTTTTCTATTTATTTCGTTGCTTAAGTTTGCGATCCATAATTTTCCGTTTTGCTCGAGTTTTGCGCGTAAGTAATCGAGGACTTCCTACGAGGGCGAGAAATTTATTATTTTCAATTTATATTCTTTATCCCGTTTTTGTCGGAAAATACAAACTTGACTTTTGCCTTTTTCTTCATTTACTAGCTCATTGTGATCTTTGGATTGTTCGATTGTTTCGGGTATGCTTTTTTTAAGGCCATAGTTATTCAATAACTGATAAAGTGGAACACTTGATCCTCTGAAATGAAGGAAAACAGTCGGCCTGAATAAGAAGAAGAGGGGGATGCTACTTGTATATTTCAAGTTCTACTTACGAGTGTCAATCGTGTAATAAACAATTCCTCCAGGCCACTGACGATTTTTCCCCAATCCTCGAGCTCCACCGACGATACCAGATTTCAGTTCTTGCATCTGTTCTCTTGATAGCTTCAAGTCCCCTTCAAAATACTCCCCGTCTAAGGAATCTTAAAGACGAAGAACAATACAATATTAAGCCGAAGAATGAAAACCTGCGCATATAACTTAAAACCTTAGTCAAATAATTAACTTAATAGCTTAGTTAGGCATTATTCATTGCTGTGAAACAAAGGAGTCTTAGCAGATATGATTTCTCCTGCACAACCTAACAAAAATCAGGTTAATTGAATTGAAGATAATTATTGAGAACATGCCACTTGCCTTTTTGATTTGAATCATCCTCCAAGATTTCCGCCAGAGATGAAGTCGCAAGGAGAAGAATGCACAAAAGCATCATCTTGAATTGTATCCACTACAAAGCGATTTAATTGTGCTGTTCTTCCCTTTTTATAGTGGTTAACCTTTGAAAGTTTTTCATTTCTTGTCAGTTGTGTTTATTCAGCTAGTAAAACTTTTCTTTTGCTTTTGAACAGGTGAAAAATCGATAGATAAGTACTCATAATTTAGGTAAACACCACGATTTAATATGTAGCTCAAGCAATATTGCGCTCTTTTGGATTTTTTATTCCGCCGGCATTTGACCCAATCATACAAACAGCTGTAGCCAAACAAGGTCAGCAAGAAACAAAGTGTTATCCTGTTTTAAGAAATGCTGTTAACTCAAGGCAATAAAAGTTGGTGAATTTGGCTAAATTACTTCTCTGTACAACAGCTTATGCCGTAATTGTTAATTGAGGGGTGGCATTCTTTTCAACTCCAAGTTCCAGACTTGTCTATTTCTGGATGGTTCTTGTCTTCTTAAAAAAAAAACACCTCATTTACATCTGGACGCCTCCTTTAATAGCGAATCGTGCGAGGTCTAAAAATAGAATGCAGATGATTATATTATACCACCACAAGGCTCACAAAAAAATCAGCTGGCTGTTCTGAGCGAAGTAGTGGGAATCTATGCGATGTTTTAGGCACACCGGCTGTTTTAGGAAAATCGTCCGCAATTTCGGTTTGTTTGTCTGAGTATTGTCTGAGTCATGACGTCACTCGCGCGTTTCGCTTTTTTTTGCTGAAGGTTAACCGAAAAGTCCCATTTTTACAATTTTAGTCAGTGGCAACAATATTTTTTTCAATACAATCATGCCAGACTAAACGAGGGTATTATTAAAGTGAAGGATATCAGTGTATAAATGCTGAATGTGAGGTAATGGGACAGTGAGTGTGAACTTTAAGATAAGTCCTTTGACCTCTGCCAAAGTACAAAAACGCTAAATCGCCAGAAAAGGAGGAAAAAGGGCAACAACATATTTCAGATGGTCCTATTTGAGCTTTTTCTTATAGCTTGGAATTGTTTTCAAGCTCCCCCACCTCCCTCTTCCCCACCTTTATTACCAGGAGTTTTTGCAAGGAAGGTTTGGTGCTTTATTATTTTATTGAACCAGTCTAAGCACTGTTTCCAAAAATATGTAAACTTTTCTTATTTTATAACAAATCTTTGTAAGGAATAAACAATACTAAAACGGAAAGTATTTTTTTATGTGATACAAACAACGGGTGACCAAAAACTTATGATATATCTTAATATCTTAAAAATATGTTTACAACTGAGAAATAAATTTAATACAACTGAGTAATAATTTTAATATATTGTGTACAAACGTGTGACATATAAATTAACTTTTTCTAAGGTGCTGGAGATCAAATCAGCGGTAACAAAATGCTTTGTTTTTAAGTTCCGAAGCAAAAAATAAAATAATGCAGTAAATAAGTTTTTATGACAATGCTTTCTTTAAGACGAAACGAGACTTTAAATAACAGAAACCACCGATGATCAAAAAATTAAATACATTTGTGTCTAGTTCTTTCTCGCAAACAACCCAATAGCTACCGAGTTATTATTTAAAAACTGGTAACAACTTTTTCTGACCTTGTAAATTAAATGTTAAATTTTAATCTTGTAAGGCGCTGTAGTCTAAAAAACACATGTCAATTAAAGAAACATATGTTTAACAATTCATTTCGGCATTCTTTTCATAAGCCTGTTGTAGAAAGAAGTAATTTAGCCAAATTCACCAACTTTTATTGTCCTGAGTCAACAGTATTTCTTAAAACAAGATAACACTTTGTATCTTGCTGACCTTGTTTGGCTACAGCTGTCTGCATGATTGGGTCAACTGCTAGCGGAATATCCAAAAGAGCGCAATATCGCCTGAGCTACATATTAAATCCTGGTGTTTAGCTACATGAAAATGACAAGAAAACGTCCTGTTCTAAGCCTATGCCATGTCTTTTAGGTGTATGAAAGGGGTACCTTTTTCTGTCAAAATTGTCTGTCAAAATGGTATATAGAAGGGTAATGGGTTAGAGCTCGAGGCGGAGCCTCCCCGTATCAAACTTTTTTGAGTACCCCGCAGGTTTATAATTTTTCTAAGGTGCTGGAGATGAAATCAGCTGTCTAACAAGGCCTATTTGTTTTTAAATTCCGAAGCGAAAATAAAATAATAAATTAGATACGCTCTGTGGACAATGTTTTCTTAAAGAGAAAACGAGATTTAAAATAGTGAAAACCACCGATGATAGCAAATTAAATAAATTCTAGGCTTTCTTTTTTCCTCGCAAAGAACCGGTTAAGTACCAGTTAGTAATTCTAAAAATGAGGACAAACTACATTTTCTCATCTTGTAAATTAGTTTTTGAGTTTTAATCTTTTAAGGCGCTGGAGTTGAAAAGAATGCCACCCCTCAATTAACAATTACGGCATAAGCTGTTGTACAAAGAAGTAATTTAGCCAAATTCGCCAACTTTTATTGCCTTGAGTTAACAGCATTTCTTAAAACAGGATAACACTTTGTTTCTTGCTGACCTTGTTTGGCTACAGCTGTTTGCATGATTGGGTCAAATGCCGGCAGAATAAAAAATCTAAAAGAGCGCAATATTGCTTGAGCTACATATTAAATCGTGGTGTTTACCTAAATTATGAGTACTTATCTATCGATTTTTCACCTGTTCAAAAGCAAAAGAAAAGTTTTACTAGCTGAATAAACACAACTGACAAGAAATGAAAAACTTTCAAAGGTTAACCACTATAAAAAGGGAAGAACAGCACAATTAAATCGCTTTGTAGTGGATACAATTCAAGATGATGCTTTTGTGCATTCTTCTCCTTGCGACTTCATCTCTGGCGGAAATCTTGGAGGATGATTCAAATCAAAAAGGCAAGTGGCATGTTCTCAATAATTATCTTCAATTCAATTAACTTGATTTTTGTTAGGTTGTGCAGGAGAAATCATGACTGTTAAGACTCCTTTGTTTCACAGCAATGAATAATGCCTACCTAAGTATTAAGTTTATTATTTGACTAAGTTCATCGTGGAAATTGAACACAGGTAACGATTGGATTATAGCCGTTGCGTTTTAGGTTTTAAGTTATATGCGCAGGTTTTCATTCTTCGGCTTAATATTGTATTGTTCTTCGTCTTTAAGATTCCTTAGACGGGGAGTATTTTGAAGGGGACTTAAAGCTATCAAGAGAACAGATGCAAGAACTGAAATCTGGTATCGTCGGTGGAGCTCGAGGATTGCGGAAAAATCGTCAGTGGCCTGGAGGAATTGTTTATTACACGATTGACACTCGTAAGTAGAACTTGAAATATACAAGTAGCATCCCCACTCTTCTTCTTATTCAGGCCGACTGTTTTCCTTCAATTCAGAGGATCAAGTGTTCCACTCTAGCAGTTATTGAATAACTATGACCTTAAAAAAAACATACCCGCAACAATCGAAAATCCAAAGATCACAATGAGCTAGTAAATGAAGAAAAAGGCAAAAGTCAAGTTTGTATTTTCCGATAATAACGGGATGGAGAATAGTCCAGTCCCTGAACTCTCTCTTCCGCGCGCCTTTTATAGGGGCTGAACCCAGGCGCGCGAAGAGAGAGTTCAGGATAACTTGCATGCGCATGCGCCATTTTTTCCCCCAAAATTGGGGGAAAACCATATTTGGCAGCGCTTCTGAAAACGCGCGCGCACAGATGACGAGTTCAACTACGCGACCGTGTACTAAAGCAGGATCACCGGAATAACTTGGAAAAAGCCTATCTTTGCAGTCAGTGTCTGCTAAATGCTAACGGCCAAGACAAAAATCGCTATCCGTCAACTATTCCTAGTATTTTGTACCTTTTTATTGAATTGGTTTTGGATGCAATTGAGCGCAGTTTTTTTCTTGCATTTATTCGCGCGCTTGGTCGCGTAGTTGAATTCGTCACAGCGAGCCAGTTTTAACCTAGCGCGCGCGTCCCAAGCAAGTGACGCCACACTCCTCGCTTCTGATTGGTTCGTTCTGAGCATGCGCATGCAAGTTATCCTGGACTCTCTCTTCGCGCGCCTGGGTTCAACCCCTAAAAAGGGCGCGTGGAAGAGAGATTTCAGGGACTGGACTAGATGGAGAATAGAGAGAAGAAAATAATAAATTTCTCGCCCTCGTAGGAAGTCCTCGATTACTTACGCGCAAAACGGAATATTATGGATCGCAAACATAAGCAACGAAATAAATAGAAAAAGAACGAACAGAAAATTACAACCCACATTCCCATGCAGCAATTGTGTTTCTTGTTTGACTGAAGTAAATATTATTAGTGCACCTTCAAGAAAACATTTCAGTTAATTCAGAAACAATACCAGTTCACTTTATCATTTGAAAGTGGCACGGAGGCTGCCCAAAAGGCCTTTCGGATCCCTAATTCCTGTTCACACTTATTACATAAGCGCAGGGAAAAGCGCAAGAGAATGGAAACTGCAATGAATAAGTCACTAAAAAATAAGTATTACAATGTAATAGTATTCAAGTCAATAGACAACTTTCGACATGTTAAATCGTAGGATTGAAACTTAAGAAATCACATGGATGATTAAATAAAACCTCGGCATAATGTTGAATTAATATATCTGGTTTGGTCTATAGTCAACCAGCTGTCATCAGTGTACGACAAAAGTTAAATGGCTTAATGCGTTTTTGTGATTGTGATTGTGCTAGTATACGTAATTGGTTTATGGTCATTCTTTTAGGCCGACCATTAAGAAAGGCGGTTATCCACAGCGCGATAAGAGAATGGGAAGAGTTCACTTGTATCAGATTTAAGGAAAGAAAATCAGGCGAAAGGGCCTACATAGAGTTTATGGTTGGAAAAGGGTAGGTACTATATACATTTCTTTAAGGAATCACGGGAACAAGTTCAAATCTTTTTTCTTTATAAATATTTGTTACAATAAAAGGTTAGACGTGACGTACATTTATTTTCATACTTTATCAAATTTCTACAATATGGAAATTTGAAAATGCACACATAGATGCAAATGGATATCAGTTGTAACGAAGAATGTTTGGTGACCACATCATGTTTCATTTTTGTCAATTTGACGTATCTTTCAAAGCTTTGCAACACGTTATCCGCTTATTTTCATCTAGTATTTGTCTTACTCAGCTTTCTATTCTTGCGTAATATTTTCCGGTTTCTCTTTGCAGTTGTTATTCAACTTCAGTTGGTCGTTCGGGATACAAGCAACAGATTTCACTCGGATTTGGCTGCGCAACACATGGCGTAGCAGTTCATGAAATTGGACATGCTCTTGGTAAGCACATCTTATACAGAGGAGACTGTTGCCATAAACAATGATTCGATCGATTTAGTAGTAGTGTCTCCTCTGCCAAAAGAGCTGGCGTTATCTACTTATTTTTTCCATTATCGCTGTCAGAACAACAGCAAACAAATAACAACTTTAAGTAAAATGTTTGCGTGCATTTTAGGATTCTGGCATGAACAAAGTCGGCCCGATCGCGATCAATACGTGGAGATTTTATGGGACAACATCAAAGAAGGTGAGAACAAATGATAAAAAAATTATACACAGGTTTAAACAGAAAACATGCAAAAATACCGTCGAAAATCAAAGTAACAAAATGAATGGACTAAACGATCCAAACTTTGACTTGTTCACGTCCTTAAGGCTCGTGATTATAGTACTTAGAGTGGAATATTAAATAAATCCTTTATCCGAAGGATTATCATATAATACGAACGGACATTTTGCTCATTGCTCTTATTACTTAAACCATCGAGTAAGGTGTATTTTACATTTTTTTTCTACCTATCTAGACGCGAAACACAACTTTAACAAATACAGTCACGGAATGATCGACAGTCTTGGCAGTCCGTATGACTACAACTCCATAATGCATTACAGGAAGCGTGACTTTGCTAAGTGGCCATGGATGACTACCATCAGAGCCAAGAACGGCAATTCTCTCGGCAGATTTATGCATCTCAGTCCTCTGGATAAGGAACAGATGAACAAGTATTACAACTGTAACAAGAAATGAGATGGTGAGTGAAATTTGCCATTGTGCACCACATTAGGATGAAAGCATAGTGTATTAAAGTACCCCCCTCTAATCCCCTAACTAGGGATCTGGAGCCGGAATGCACCTTTCTTAGACCATAGTTAGCTTAGACTACATGACGTAATCAATATATACCATCCGTCGTTTCATTAAACCTTATGTTTATCTAGTTTCTTTGCAAGTCCTTTGCAAGGAACCCGCTTTGAACGTCGAATTGATGGAAAGATTCTTTTAAAAACATATATTCTTGCTGTTAGTACCATAGACAACTGTACTAAAAGGCAGCATTTTATTTCCTGTTTTCTCTTCTAGGGCACTGCATTCAAGGGGCTTACAACAATACAGAATTATCAAAAGGATAACAATCAATAAAATATTATTTAAGCGATTCACATTTTTGTCTGTTTATATGTGTTCGTCTTAACTTGATCACTTTAACCATTCTTTTTTAAAGCCGGATAAATTACTGACCAGCCATAAAAGCGACTTAGTAAAGATACCATTAGGATTGTTCTTACAGTGAATAGAAGCATTTCGACTTTTTCGTGAAATTATTAGTTTTTAAAGCATGGGTTATCACATGGTCACGAGTGAAATTAGAAAATAATTTTATACGCGTTATGCGTGTTCTGCAGACGAGACTGATTATTTCCTAATTTTACGAGTATATCATTCGATAACGTTTCAATATACCGTAAAATTCCGGTTATAAGACCTGGGGCTTATAAGCGGAGTAAAAAAACGTTTCAAAACCAGCCACGAAGTGTTGATCGAAATACGTTTTTAAGTTGAAAAGGGACTGAAAACGCACAACAAAGCAACATTTACCCTTGTTCAGTACTGTCATCCAGCGGAGGTGGGCTTATATCCGGATGTATTTTTTTGTTTCCAGGTAGATGGGCCTATAACCGGAGGGGCTTATAAGCGGGGGGGGGGGGGGTTTATAATCGGAATTTTACGGTAACTTGACTGCGGTTCGGGTTTTCTTTACGGCAATTTGGGAGCGAACTGACATGGCTTAGAATGTTTTTTCACTCATTCGTAAAATATATTTTTTTACCACGAAAAAAATTAATCACATAATAAGACTTCTGTTTGATGGTCTGACAGATAATTCTAGCGGACATTTACTCATTTCTCGTGTGTTAAAATCGACGATCAGGAAAAACCGAGTATTGAGTTGCAGAAGTTAAAAAAGTGTATTCTCTTCATTAATTCCATCCATCGTCTTTCAGTTTTGTTCATTGATTGCGTTTAGGTAGATAAAAAACCCGATGAAGTTTTTCTTCGGCTCCAAAAGCCATTTATTTTCGAGAAAAAAAGAGGGAAATCGGTTCTCGTGGTAGGAGTCTCCAAATAGCGCTATATTTAACCCGAAGTTCGCTATTATAAATTCTCTATCATAAACACTTCTTGTGTTCGCAAAGAAAGCCAACGGAGAAGCTTGGACACTTCCTGTCAACAGGAAAATCATTTCTTTCACTGGAAGATAATTTCAGAGCTAAGGTGATTCCAGTGAATTGCATTACGCATCCTTGCTGCGCATAATTTTTTTGCATCATTTGGCGCGCGCACGCGCACGTGTGTGCACACAGAACATAACGGAGTTTCCTTCAGGAAAAGCTTGACAGGGAAATAAATGGCCTTTTTCTTTTAAACGAGCATGGTGACCCCCTTTTCATTGCATATGTTTAATGAAAAACGACTCTATGATATATCTAAATTTAAGAATTTTTGATTTCTCGATTTTGAAATATTCTCATGGAATCATCATCAAGATCCGTTTTTACGTGTTACAATGAAAGCTTATAGTTGCTTTAATAGTCCTTTTATTCCATTAATTTTGATTTTATAGGCAAAATTTAGACGTTTCACTGTAACATTGTTGTGTCACTAAAGGAAAATACTCATATTCTACTGCTAGCAAAAACAGTCTGTAGGTAATAAGCGCCTCTCAACCAAGGTTGAGTTTTTAATATTGCTTTTACAAAAAAGCAAACTACAGCTCTTGAGCGCAAAAACAAGCATGGTGACCCCCTCTTTTTATTTCATTGTTTGATTTACTAGTTGTAATTAACAACTGTGCAAAGTTTTAAAAAAATTGATTACAATTTTTTTTTCAATGGAGTCACTTTAACTGAGACTCGACGAACTGAAAAAAAATTAGGAATAGATTTTCACGATACAAAATACGTTGAATAAAGCCTAGAAAATTACAATTAACTTCAAGGTTTTGTTATCCTGAAAACATATCCCTCATTTCAGCTTGGTATGTCTCACTAGAGGCTTGAAATCGTCTTCTAATGAGAGAAAGAGTTTTTCTGTTGATAGAATGTGTTCAGACTTCTCTGTACGGTTTTGTTAGCGAACGCAAAGAGTTTTTAATAGCTAATTCCTGGTTTTAAATTTGGCAAATTTGTGACTCGGGTGTTAAACGATTTTCCTACTTTTCTCGAAATTGAAAGGCTTTTGGCGGGAACAAATTACATCAGGTTTCTTATCTATCAAAAATCTACCAATAAGCAAAAAAATGAAGGAAATTGATTGTTAAACTTCTACCACCAAAAAAAGATCTTGCTTGCTTTTTCCTGACATTCACTCCTAACTGAAAAATCATCGAATAAGGTGAGAAGCAAGTGTACATGTGGACTGAAAGATCTAGTCCTTTTGACCACTGCAACAGAAATGCTGCAAATTAGAAGCGGAAGGAGGACAAAAAGTATATTTCGATTTTGTCCTCACCCCAAACCCCCTCGCTCTTCTTCACATATCTTTGGAAATTTTCCTTAGCCCCCCTATATACATTATGAACACTCCCGAAAAGAAAGCACTGTTTTTGTAAACCGCCCTTGAGACGAGCAACTTTTGTCTGACCTATCTGACATGTACTCAGTGATGAAAAGCAATGCAGGGAATCGAAGAAGGATAGTTTGAAAAAATCAAGGAAGAAATAAATTTATTTTTTTTCCAATAGGGCATGGAAACGAATCCTGCAATCTGATTGGTTCTTAGCGCGGGAGAGATTTTCCTATCTCTGCCCACCGGCCACGGTAACACTTTTGTGAGTTTCATTCCGTGGCTAGAACGAACCCATGACAGTTTTGTTCTCCAAAATCGATGTAGATGCACACCAACCGTTGTAAATTTGAAAAGGAAAATAAGCAGTGGAATTAAAGGCCTTGAAGTTCTCCAAAAGGCGAGTATTCATTCTCTTTATTTTGGACAAAATAAAGTTATAGTTTTATGGTCGTCCTTTGTCGATCGTTGTTTGTGCATTCGCACTGATTTTCATGCCATTGCGGTTAACTGCAAGTCGCCGGTTTACAGACCCGATTTATCCTTTCAAACACCTTCCCTCTGCTGCTATTTTTTTTCCAAAACCGAATGCTGCTTATCGCTATTCAAGAAAATGGGAATGATGCTTTATTCAAAAACAACCAAATCATTATCGTAATATCGTGCCGTGTGCAGGCGACCAAACTACCCATTTCAGCTTCATTCAATTTCACTTTCGTCAAACTTTTTATCAAGACAAAATACTGCGAGAATCAACACGGAGGTTATTGAATTGTTAAATACAAATGAAAAGATCAAGAAAATATGTGCTGTAAGTGCTTTCCAGTCCGAGAAGTAGGATTAATTAACTCTAAGAACTCACAAACCGAAATGAAGTTAAAAGTGTTTCGCGACTCGCTGATTTTTTATGCTTTATTTTGGTTCTACATTGTGTCTTTTTTTATTATTTCAGATTCTTTTTCTCTTTTTTCTAATGAACTTTTTCCGTGAGTACTGCTCATTTTAGCATTTTTGGGGAAGCTTTTATAGCAAACAGATCATTCTTCACTCTTGCCGTAGCCATAAGATTGATTCAACATTGGATGCGCACGGATCAAACACATATTGCAAAAAAAAATCTTTGAAGGTTTTTTTTAAACTTAACACATTGAAGTAGGAAAAAAATAAATAAGTTATTCACAGGCTTAGGGTCGGTCCGTAAAGTGAAAAATTGTGACCTCGGCCTTGAAAAATGCTTTTCAAGCATTTTCATGCATTTTCAAAACCTTGGTCACAATTCTCACTATACGGACCTCCCAGCCGGCAAAAAAAACATATATTGAATGGTACATAGATGATCCCGGGCAGGATAAGCAATACCGACAATCGCGTCAATTGTGGGATAATTAATTACATTAAATAACATTAAAGAACATTTTGCATTTTGGCCCGAGTTAACAAATTGAATAAATTTACCTAAACTCGGTTAAATCATGGTTGCAATACTAGAGACATCCGTCTTCCGTTTTTGCTTCGACTACAAAGATAAAGTTTGCTTATTGTGTTTAGTACAATCCTGTTTAAAAGTTTAAGCTGAAAATCGTTTACTTAGGTCACTTAAGAAACTGAATAATTATCTCTTGGTTTCCTTTGAAACCCTTATATAAGAAACGTTTTAATGCAAGTTTTAATTATTTTTTGGATAAGTCTAAGCATTGTTTTAAAAAGTATGTGAAATTTTTCGTATTTCAGGATGAAACTTCATTACTTCAGAAGTAATAAAGAACTGTAAAATGGAAGTTTGATACAAACTACATATGACAAATATATAAAATATCTCAATATCTCTAAGAAACTGTAAACTCCTGAGCAATAATGTCAATTTTGTGAACAAACATTGCCGTGCTTTATAAATTGATTTCAAAATTAAATTTTTATTAGATGCCAGAGATGAAACCAGCTATTAAAAAGAAGGCTTTGTCCAAATTCCAGGACGAAAAAAATAATTATGAAGGAGGTATGGTTTGTTGAATCAAGTTTCATAAAGAAAAGGCGAGATTCTTAATAATAAAAATGAAATACATTTTGTAACCGGCATGTATAAACATTTAAATGTAATTAAATTTTGTATTTCCTTTTCTCCTTGCAAAGAAATTGTTAACTTCTGAGTAGTAATTTTAAAATTAAAGATCAAGAACATTTTCCGTTGTTTTTATTATATTTTTTACTCTCATCATTTTTTTCCGTCCCGGGGCTTCGGTTTTAATAATATAAGATAATAATAAGTAATTAATATAAGTGGTAATGAATAATAAATAGGTAAAAATAAATTAGTAAATCCTAAAGCTAATTAAAACTAAATTAAGCTAATAACAGTTCATAAAAAGTGTCTTCCTCAACTTGTTCCTGAATTGCGCTAACGATTGGCTTAACTTTAAATTTTGCGGCATGGCGTTCCAGGGCGTTCTTTATCCAGCGGCAGTTCTAAAAAGAGGAATGTTTAACAACTGCGCAACAACAATGCACCGCAGTTGAAATTAGCTGTCAGTTAAGGAAATGTCTTTTGAACAGTCTAATTTCGCAGCCTTTTCAAAAGCTGTTGTACAGAGAAGTAATTTAGTTATATTTATTATTACCAACTTTCAGTATAAAGGGTAATTTACAGAGTTGCTGCACTGTTTGTTGATGACTTTTAAATAATTTCAAAGAATAAAGGTAATGGTTAATTGATTCAAGATGATTCCTTGCTGTTATTTATTTGGTTATATTTATTCACTACTTCCTTCTTTTACTTTTTTTCTCTGTTGAAATTACACAACAGCTCGGCTTTAAAACCTCAAACCCAGACATCTACCTGAAAAAACATTCAATAATCAATGAGGAGAAAGATAGATAGTGATTAAGACACCACTTTTTCTGCTTCAAATTTGTTTAGTTTTACCCTATATTTGTCTGAATGCAAATATAATATTATATTTATACTGCATTTGTTATACATTTGTCTTAGACAAATGTGATGACATATTTCTCTCACATTTATACTCTTTTGTCTCCGAAAAATGTTATCAGATTTGTCTTACATTTGTTTTCTAGCCAAATGAAGTCAAATCCATGACTTCATCCAGTGTGAGTTAACAACATTTCTTAAATCAAGACAACAGATTGCCTCGTGCTTATTTTGTTTGGCTACAGCTGCCTGCATGATTGGGTCAACTGGTAGCGGCATTGAAAGTTCAAAAGAACGCAATATTGCTTGAACTACATATTAAATTGTGGTGTTTAACTAAATAAAGAGTCTTTACCCATACATTTCTCACCTGTTCTAAAACAAAAGGAAAGTTTTAATAGCTAAGTATATGCAATTGACAAGAAAAGAAAGGATAGTACTATAAAAAGAAACCAACAGGGCATTGAGATCGAGACCCACCGAATTTGATGTAATCTCATACTGAAACAATCATTTCTCGTTTCTCTTTTCTTCGCACATAAAATTATTTTGATTCAAACAATTCATTTCTAAAGAAGAAAATACCGGCGTAATCAATGGATTGTCTCAAAAACATAATATCTCGCGATATTTCGTTTCGGGCATAATAAGCAGGTTAAATGCCCAAAAACGAGTCAATTGTGAAATAGTTGATTGTATCAACGAATAACAATATTCTATACATGCCTACAAAGGGTCCAGTTAAAAAAATTAATTTTTACCCTATACTTGAGTGAAACATGATTGCAATAGTAGAGACATCCGTCTTCCGTTTGCTCTGACCTCAAAGAAAAGTTTCCGTATTGTTACCAGTGAAATTCAGTCCTTAAGTTCAATTTTTTTTTTAAGGTCCTCCTTAGAGAGTACTTCTCTCTAAACTTTTCCTCTACCTCTTGGTTTCACGTTGAAAGCCTTTTTAAAATATTTCTACATTTTATTACCGGGAGTCTTAATGCAAGGAACGTTTTGTGGTTTATTATTTTATTGATCCGGTCTAAGCACTGTTTCCAAAAGTATGTACAACGTTTGAAATTTTAATGAATCTTTGTAAGGAATAAAGAATAGTAAAACAGAAAAGGATTTTTCATACGTGATACAAATTACCGATGACCAAAAAATAAAAAATAAAAAGAAAGTGTTAACTCCTGAATAATGATTTTAAAATGTTGTGAGCAAACATTTGCTCGCCATATTGATTAACTTCAGAGTTTATAACCCGTGGGGGGTACTCCTATAATGGCCTATACCGGAAGGCTCCGCCCGAAAGGGGGTACCTTTTTCAGGCTTCAGGTATTTCAAAGAATAGGGATTTCACAAGTTTAGGTATATTAAAGAGCATGGAAAACTGTCATAAACTTTTTATAGAAGGGCCTTTAATTAAAATATTTCGAACAGACGCAATTTATGGCTGTATTATTTTAATTTATGAAGCGCTACATGAAAATAACAAGAAAACGTCCTGTTCTAAGCCTATGCCATGTCTTTTACGTATATTAAAGGGATACTTTTTTTAGTGAAAGGTATACGAAAGGGGTACAATGTCTGTCAAAATGAAATATAGAAGGGTAATGGGTTAGAGCTCGAGGCGGAGCCTTCCCCTATCAAAATTTTTTGTGTACCCCGAAGGTTCATAATTTTTCCAAGGTTCTGGAGATTAAACCAGCCGATAAATTCCGAAGCGAAAATAAAATAATAAATTAGATACGCTCTGTGGACAATGCTTTATTAAAGATAAAACGAGATTTCAAATAGTGAAAACCACCGATGTTAACAAATTAAATAAATTTTAGGCTTTCTTTTTTCCTCACAAAGAACCTGTTAAGTACCAAAAAATTATTCTAAAAATGAGGACAAACTACATTTCTCACCTTGTAAATTAGTTTTTGAGTTTTAATCTTTTAAGGCGCTGGAGTTGAAAAGAATGCCACCCCTCAATTAACAATAACGGCATAAGCTGTTGTACAAAGAAGTAATTCACCAACTTTTATTGCCTTGAGTTAACAGCATTTCTTAAAACAGGATAACACTTTGTTTCTTGCTGACCTTGTTTGGCTACAGCTGTTTGCATGATTGGGTCAACTGCTAGCGGCATAAAAAATCCAAAGAAGCGCAATGTTGCCTTACCTACATATTAAATCGTAATGTTTACCTAAATTATGAGTACTTACCTATCGATTATTCACCTGTTCAAAAGCAAAAGAAAAGTTTTACTAGCTGAATAAACACAACTGACAAGAAATGAAAAACTTTTAAAGGTTAACCACTATAAAAAGGGAAGAACAGCACAATTAAATCGCTTTGTAGTGAATACAATTCAAGATGATGCTTTTGTGCATTCTTATCCTTGCGACTTCATCTCTGGCGGAAATCTTGGAGGATGATTCAGATCAAAAAGGCAAGTGGCATGTTCTCAATAATTATCTTCGATTCAATTAACTTGTTTTTTGTTAGGTTGTGCAGGAGAAATCAAGTCTGCTAAGATTTCTTCGTTTCGCAGCAATGAATACTGAATGCCTACCTAATAAAATTTGTATGTATGTATGTACCTACTAAGTTTGTTATTATTGATCAAGTTCGTTTTTCTCCATAATGATTGTGCTAAAACGTTTTTCATACGTACAAGGCTAAGAGTGGAAATTTAACTACTGGATTAAAGTCTTTGCGTTTTAGGTTTTAAGGTATATGCACAGGTTTTCATTCTTTGGCTTTATATTGTATTGTTCTTCGTCTTTTAGCTTCCTTCGAAGGGGAGTATTTTGAAGGGGACTTGAATCTGTCAAGAGAACAAATGCAATACTGGAAATCTCGAAATGCCGGTGGAGCTAGAGGATTGTCAACAACTCTTAAGTGGCCTGGAGGGATTGTTTATTACACGATTAACACTCGTAAGTAGAACTTGAAATGAACCCGTAGCATTCCCACTCTTCTTATTATTTCTTGGCTATATACCTCTTAGCTTCAGTACAAAGAAAATATATTAATATATTATAACTGATAAATTGTAATCATCATGTCTTGTCGCAGAATTCTATTTTATTACTTTTTAATGTATCAACTCACTGATAAAAACCTGTTAATTTTTGTTACATCTTTTCTATGAGTGGCACAGCTGTAGTTTTCTGGGAAACACAAGGTCAAAATCCTTTTTCGCCTCCGTGTCGCGTAACAATTACGTGATATGTAAGCATTTCGATCTTGTAAGTTCAATTGCATGTCCCGGGTAATACATGTATTCTAGAATTGCAATTTATTGACAAAACAAGCTTCAATTCGCAGGATCGAGCGTTGAACTTTCATCTGTTACTGGATAAATATGGATTGAAAAGAACAAACATAACGACAAAAACCGAAAACTGATACAAATAATAACAAATATAACACAATGAGCTAATTGAAGAAAAAGACAAAAATCTAGTGTGTATTTTTCAATAATAACGAGAATAGAGAAAAGGAAATAATAAATGTTAGGGCCTGTTTATATGGAGGGAATGTGCCCGGCTAATCGAGTTACCTGGCTTAAATGAATGAAACATAGCCCGCCTTTACACGCGGGATTCATAGCCCTTATACCCGAGTCAAAACAGCGTCATTGAAGCGTGTCACAGTATGGGAAAACCATGAAGCTCCAAATGATTAAAGAAAAATATGAATTTTTATTGAATAATCAAGGCTAGCCGTTTTCAAACTTATTTTACTTTGAATTGCAAGCTGTTAGAAATTAACTGCGTCTATTTTTTTGGAATTCAATCAAAATTCAACAGTCTTTGACAGCCACATTGAAATTAAATTTGTCTTTTTGTGAATGAGAATAAACATTCCTACGAAAAGTTCGAATTAATTAGCTGTTGCTCAAAGATATTTGTTCTAGCTAACAGATAAGACTAATTTGCTTTAATTTTGGTCAAATAATACTGTTTGGGTCCAGAATTTATACATCTTATGCCATTTACTTCAAATTTAATTTAAGATCACGCGCGAAGACTTATCTCGGCGAGCCGGGATAGCCCGGGCATAACCGTTTTCATGGCAAAAAAACTATCCCGCCTAGAAGGATGCCGCGAGCAAGTAGCCCGGGTGCCCCAGCAAGCCAGGTTTCCTATCTAAGGAAACGTATGAAACGTTGGCTCGCCCAGGGTTGCTCGATTAGCCGGGTAACTCGGTTAGCCGGGGCACCGGCCGCCTTTTATGTAAATCTTGGAAAGTCCTCGATTTCATCGATTACTTATGCGTAAAACAGAATATTATGGATCGCCAACACAATCAATGAAATAAAAGTTATTATAAAAATCTGGTTATTGTACGAATAACAAATTGCACCCCACATTTCGATGCGGCAACTTTGTTACTTTCATGAATTTGAAGTAAATATAATCAGTGCACCTTCAAGCAAACATTTCAGTTAATTCAGAAACAAGAACAGATCCTTTATCATTTGAAAGTGACATGGAGGCTGCCCAAAAAGCCTTGTGGATTATTTTTCCTGTTTAAACCTGTTACACAAGCTCAGGGAAAGGCGGAAGAGAATGAAAACTGCAATGAATCAGTCACTGAAAAATAAATATTACAGTGTAATAGTATTCAAGTCAAACATGCAATTTTCGACATGTTAAGTTAAATCGTGGAAGTTAACTAAAGAAACCACAGCGGATAACGGGTTGAATAAGCAATTTCGTTCATTTTACCATTTAACCTTGGCTTACTGTCGGAATAGTCTATCGGGTTGTGTCTATTGTCAACCAGCTGTCATCAGTGTACGACAGAAGTTCAATAGCTTATAATGCGTTTTTTGTGAATTGTGATTTTGCTAATAATTTATTTATGGTGATTATTTCAGGCCGACCATTAAGAAAGGCCGTTATCCGCAGCGCAATAAGAGAATGGGAAGAGTTCACTTGCATCAGATTTAAAGAAAGAACCACCCAAAACGCCTACATAGAGTTTATGGTTGGAAAAGGGTAGGTACTACGTACATTTCTTTAGGGGATCACGGGAACAAGTTAAAATCTGTTTTCAGTCTTTATAAATGTTTGTTTCAATAAAAGGTTAAAAAGTGATTTTTATACTGTATCAAAGGTTTAATAAAAATGCGCTCATGTCTACAAGGGTGGGCAAAAGGAAAATCAACTGTAGCGCAGAACGTTTTTGTGAAAAACTTCATGTTTCATCTTTGTCAATTTGACGTATCTTTCAAAGCTTCGCATTACGTCATTCGCTCATTTCCAGCTTTCTACCTTGCGTAATCTTTTCCTTTTTTTTTTTTTTTTGCAGTTGTTATTCGACTGCAGTTGGTCGTTGGGGAAACAAGCAACAGATTTCACTCGGAGCTGGCTGCGCAACACATGGCACGGTGGTTCATGAGATTGGACATGCTCTTGGTAAGCACAGACTGTTGCCATCAACAGTCACTCGATCGATTTGGTGACTGTAATGAAATAGAATTTATCTCCTCTGCCAAAACAGCTGCCAGTTTTATAATAAAGTGGGCCGAGCGTGCACGTGGCAGAGTGAGTGCTTTAACATCTCATTAAACTTAAGCGATTTGTTATCTGTTAGATTTTTACCATTATCGCTGTAAAAATAATAATAATAATTTATAATAATAATTTATGAATTTATATTGGGCTTTTTAACATGTAAATGAGCAAAAGCGCATTACAATATTAAAACTTAAAAATATTAAAATATACTAACTATTTACACATTATTGACTAGATCTAAAATTTTAAAAGAAAGCTAATTTAAAAAGATATGTTTTAAGACGAGATTTAAAACTTAAAATAGAACTGGCTACGAAACGAACTGATCAGTGTGATTTCCCGAATGAGAATGAACTTAAGCGATTTGTTATCTGTTAGATTTTTACTATTATCGCTGTCAGAATAATAATAATAATTTATAATAATAATTGGTTAGGGTTAGGGTTAGGGTTAGGGTTTAGGGTTAGGGCAAACGAATAACAAATTCAAATGTATGTTGCGTGTATTCTAGGATTCTGGCACGAACAAAATAGGCCCGATCGCGATCAATACGTGGAGATTTTATGGGACAACATCCAAAAAGGTGAGAACAAGATGATAAACATATTATACGATGCCATAGAACATACTGCCAATCTGGATACAGGAACCGGCCGTTGTATATTCGACGTTATCAAGAACTTTGATAACAATAGGCTTTATTTTACAAGCGAAAAATGACCTAATATGGCCATTTTTGAACAATGACGCAACAGCTTCAGAGCACACGGGGGATTTAACGAAGTTTCCGATTAGCATACGAGCGGGATATTTAAACTCCCGGAAAGATCGAAGAAGAGACAAATTCTCCCCGGGAGGGTGATACTGGTAGGTTTTGTTCGGTGCAAATAGCGACGGCGCGGGGGACGGGTAGGGGCGAAGGTTGCATAAAGGTAAACAAGTGGAAATAAAAAGTTAAGAAAGGTTTTGAGCTCAAAACGTGGGTTCGCGTCTTCGCAAGTGTGACGAAAAGTTTCGAGCAAGGTTTTGAGTTCAAAACGTGGGTTCGCGTCTTCGCAAGTGTGACGAAAGGTTTCGAGCAAGGTTTTGAGTTCTAAGCGTCGGTTCGTTTCTTCGCAAGTGTGAATAAAATCTTGAACAAGAGTTTGAGTTCAAATCGTGGGTTCGCCTCTTCGCAAGTTTGACTAAAAATTTCGAAAGCGTCGGTTCGTTTCTTCGCAAGTGTGAATAAAATCTTATACAAGAGTTTTAGTTCTTCGGGCGCTTTTAATAAAACAATTATTCCACTCGCACTTGTTAAATATGAGATCGATATTTCTTATTAATTTTACCCTCGCTAGCTCGAATCTCCGATAATTTGAACCTTTTTAAATTTCTCTTGAAGGTTCGAGTTATCGGGTTTTAACTGTACATAGGTTTGAACACAAAACGTCGCCACATTTTAAGTGTTTAGGTAGTCATCCGTAAAGCAGTAGCTGCAGTTTCGTGGTTATTCCCTCCATTTCCAAGGCTTTTACACTTTTGCAAAAATGGCCGCCACTGCCTTTTGTTTTCTTGTCAGGATTCTTAAAGCATTGATTGTGACACTTGATAAATTTAACATGGTGCCTTTCTGATTATATTTAGTGGTTTTGATTTTTAAAAAGCCTTCGTCTTAGTGAGTTACCTTAATTTTAAAAATAATGGAAAAAGCTAACTTGGCTTGCCTACCCTTGCAATGAGACATGGAATCTTTTAAATTACATAGAATTTGTTTCCAAGAAATCCGTGCAAGGAAATTACTAGAAAACAATAAAATGTGTCAAGTGTCGTCATTCGTTACAGAAATGAAAAAAGGACTAGTTTTAACTGCTACTTTCGAGGCTGAATGTTCGTAAAGGTTAACTAAATTACTCAAGAGACTGTTCTGATTTAAATTCAATTGGAAGGAATTCCTAGTTTACTGACCACGATATGAAAAAGTCTATATAAAGCTTTTAGTCAGGGTTTCAGGAGTGCCAGATGGTAGAGCTAGAATCTCTGAGATTATAAGCAGTACTGTCAAGAAACAGGTTAAATACCTTAGTTAGGTACTCTTCTGAAGTTGGCCCAGAGGAAAATAGCTGTTATTGTTTGGATATTGCTATTTATTTTTCCACTGTTACGCCAATTTACCATATCAGGCCAAGAGAACGGACAAAAAGGGGGCGGGTAATACACTGTAGAACAAGGCAAAAATACTGTCGGAAATCGAAGCAACAAAATGGCTGGACTGAACGATCCAAACTTTGACTTGTTCCCGTCCTAGAGGCGTCAAATTATAACTGAGTAATAAATCTATTTTTTTGGTGGATTAACAAAAAATACAAGCGGGCCTTCTGCTTATTACTCGTATTTCTTAAACTATCGAATAAGGTGTATTTTTCTTTTTTTTTCTACCTATCTAGGCATGAAACACAATTTTATGAAAAGGAACGAGTGGGAAATCGACAGTCTTGGCAGTCCGTATGACTACAACTCCATAATGCATTACGGCAAGCGTTACTTTGCTAAGTTGCCATGGCAGACTACCATCAGAGCCAAGAACGGACATTCCCTCGGAAAATGGATGCATCTCAGCGATCTGGATATCGAACAGATGAACAAGTATTACAACTGTAACAAGAAATGAGATGGTGAGTGAAATTTGCCATTGTTTACCACATTATGAAGACCGTTTAGTGTATTAGAGTACAGTCACCCCCTAATCCGCTCACTTTAGATCTGAAACCGCAATGTTCCTGGCGGCACATTTCTTAGACTACATGACGTAATCATTACATACCATATGTCGCTTCATTTATCCTATCGTCCTTCACATTGAGAGAAAGATCCTTTTAAAATCTTACATTCTTACTGTTAGTACCATAAACCACTGTACTAAAAAGCATCATTTTATTTCATGTTTTCTCTCTAGGGCTTTGAATTCAAGGGGATTACAACAGTACCAAACTATCAAAAGGATAACAATTAATAAACTATGATTTAAAACGATTCAAGCTGTTGTCTGTTTATATATCTTCGTCTTATCCTGATTAATAGAACCATTTCCATTTAAAGTGCGTTACTGATAAACCATGAAAGAATACCGTAAGCTTTGTTCTATTTTCATTCGCCCGCTGTAAACACTACCTCTATTGTTATTAAGGGCTAGGGGCATTGTTGTCACCCGTTACCTATTGTTTTATAAAACCAATGAATTAACTCGCTCCGAGAGGTAGTGGACGACTCCGACCTTATGGTGAAGTGATTACTTTTTTAAGCATGGGTAATCGAATGGTGACAAGTGAAATTACAAAATAATTTTATGCACGTTATACGTTCTCTGCAGGTGAGATTATTTCCTGATTTCACGAGTATATCATTTGTTATTAGGGACAGACCATTAGAAATTGCCGGAGGGGGGGGGGGGTAGGGTAAACAAATTTTGATGCAGGAATTTTTTTAGATTGTTTTTGTCTGCAGGAATTTTTTTCTCCTTTGCATTAATATTTTAAAGCCACACCCGCTTGCAGGAATTTTTTTGTCAAGTTTCCCTTGCAGGAATTCTTTTGGAGGAAAGTCACCCCCCCCCCCCCTTCCCCTCCCCTTCCCCTCTTCCTTCGGTTATTTATAATGGTCCGTCCCTTATTCAACAAAGACGCCCGTTGCCCATATATGGTCAAAATGCCATCGTTATCTGTCATCCGTACATAACAGATATCCTGCGATATATGTAGGTTGCCAACATTTGTTCAAACTCTTGCGAAGCGCTGCGCAACCATAAGTTTCGATGGCAAACTGTTCAACATTAAAACATTTTTTATCACTCGAAAATAAACTTCTATAATATCACCTCTGTTCGATTGTCAAACAGAAAATACTTGCGGACGTTTACTCCACTGTTGTTTTAACTGAACGACGATCAGGAAAAATCGAGCACTGAGTGGCTGAAGTTAAATAATCGATTTCCTTCAATTTTTGCTCATTACTAAATAGCCTTTACGTGGATAAGAAACCTGATGTAGCTTGTTCCCTTTAAAAGCCATTTCAATAAGGAAATCAGTTTTCGTGGAAAGAGTCTCAAAACAGCACAATTTTTAAAGGCTTTTTGAACTGAAATAATTAAAAAATTAGGAATGGCTTTCCACGATACAAAATTGCGCATCGAAAAGTCATTCTCTAAGGTATTATTATCAATGCACGCGGCCAAATTGAAAACCGCCCTCTTGAAAATACGCACTTTGCGGGCCGCAAATGACTCCTAGTGGGCCGTTATTGCATTAACGGCCCTGCAGCTCATTTGTTCTCGGTTCATCGTCCGATTAATTTTAACCGATCAGCCTCGCTGACGCGGAAAAACCATTCAGGTGCGTCCGCGTACAGTAAGTTTTGAAGTTAACGCAGCCTCGAACAGTTTTTCACTGAGCGAATAGTGTTCGGAAAAAAATGTCAATGGGAATCGGAATTAGAAGCAAATGCACAAGGCAAAGAGACAAAGAGAGCAACCTCTTGTTGTCTTGCGAGAAATGAAACATCGTTCACTTGAATTGCATGTGTATCTCCAGTCGAGCTAATTTAGTATTGCAGGGATTTTACGCCGAAGTTCAATTGGAAAAAGTAAGTTGGTAAAATATTATTATCCATGAATAAACCCGTTGTTCATTATTTTCAGAGACACTGCAGCTAGCTCTTTTATACTACAATTCCACAATAGAATATAGGCCTCAGTAGTATCATGTAATAATTATAATAATTGTAATAATTGTGGTGTCATTTGCGTCTTTGCGCTTCGCGCGCGGGCCGCAAATGACACTACGCGGGCGCAAATAAACAATACTCCCGAACAAAATCATTTTATTGTCCTATTATTCAACATGTTGTATAACTCTAAATTTTCTCTGTCCTCCTTTTATAATACAATTTAAACATTCATTTTAAAAAACATATCTGAGAATTGGCTTGGGTTGTTGAAGGGAACCTCTGTAAGACAACAAGAAATTTCATTCAAATTTTCAGTTTACTTCCGTAAACTGTGTAAACCATTCCGATTTAAAAACGCACCAAAGTATATATTTACTGAACCACTTTTCTTTGGAACCACTTTCTTTTATGGATTTCCTCATAAATATTGCTTGCAATTACAAAAGCAAGAAAGCTTAATTGTTTGCAAACACGAGAAGGGGGGGAAAAAGTTTGCAGACTCGGATAGTCAGCTATTTATACATCATGATGTATGGTTTGATTTGTGTGAGTAGCAGCTGGAAAATACGTTCTTACGAAAACTTAATTCCATTAATTTCTTGCCGTGACAATCAGAGTATATCAGAGTATGTGAAAATGTTATATATATTCAACACGATTTGGTTTCCTTACTGAAGATCAATGACTCAATGTCTTTGTTGAATTTGTCTTACGGGACTACGTTTCCCAAGGTAATTTGTTGTTTTTTCTATTTTGAAATTTGGGTGAAAAAATTGTTTTTCCCATCTTCTGTAAAAATAAAAATAAAAAACGTTCTAGTACAGCATAAATGAAAAAAATAACTTGAAATCAAGCCACATGTCTGGGTACACTGACAATTTGCAGTGTTGGAAGCGATGTGCAACGTACGATACCATTTCCTCTTTTCGGAAACTAAAAAATGGAATTTTTTAAGGCATGGTTTAAAGTTTATCAAGAGGGAGCAAGATGCCTTCAAGGGGTGGGGTGGGTGGGGTGTTTTAGAAAATGTCCCAAGCTATGAGACAAAGTTCAAGACGGACTTCCTCTTGTCCTCCTCCCTCTCAGACTTGAAACATATACCCATGAAAAAGTTGTATTTAATAGAGTAAAAGAAATTACTCAAAAGTATTCAAAGAACCTCGCCTAACATCATACAAAAGGGGGAGGTCTTTTAACTTATACTCGTGAGATCAAAACAATGAAAATAACTCAGACCCTTTGCTATAAGTGTTTTTAACTCCCGAAAAAATACCTCTTACAAATTTTAACCGGCCTAACTGCGCGCAATCTGTATCACTATGCCATGCAGCATTAGACTCCGGCATGTCGCCCTTGGTGGCCTATTTTTATAATTACAAATTCCGGAGCGAAGAATAAAACAATGAATAAGATACGTTCTGTTGACAATGCTTTTTCAAGAGAAAACGATATTTTAAATAGTGAAAACCATCGATGGTCAACAAATTAAATACATTTTAGGATTTCTTTTTTTCCTAAAAAGGGATCATTTAACTACAGAATAATAATTCTAAACTTGAGAACAAACTACATTTTCTGACACCTTGTAAAATTTATTTTTGAGTTTTAATCTTTTGAGGTGGTGAAGTTGAAAACATCCATCAATTAATGAAATATACGTTTGAGAGTTCAATCCCGGCATTCTTATCAAGGTAAGACTTTGTTTCTTGCTGACCTTTTTTGGCTACAGCTGTTTGCATGATTGGATCAACTGCTGGCGGCTTAAAAAATCCGAAGGAGCGCAATGTTGCTTTAGCTACATATTGAATCGTGGTGTTTAACTAAGCTATGAGTCCTTACCTATCGATTATTCACCTGTTGTGAAACAAAAGGAAAGTTTCAACAGCTGAGTATATACAATTGACAAGAAATGAAAGACTATTAAAGGTTAACCTTTATAAAAAGAGAAGAACAGCACAATCAAATCGCTTTGTAGTGGATACAAGATGTTGTTATTGTGCATTCTTATCCTTGCGACTTCATCTCTGGCGGAAATCTTGGAGGATGATTCAAACCGAAAAGGCAAGTGGCATGTTTTTGATATCTTCAATTCAATTGCCAGACTTGATTTTTGTTAGAAGGTTATATTGGAAGCGGCTACTAATTTTAGCGATTTTTTTCCTGTGCAATTTTAAGCGACTATTTAATTTAGCGATTTTCCGAAAATCTGTAAAAAAATAAGCTAAAATGGATTTTAATGTTCAGTAAACAGAAAACAAACGCACTTGAAATTAAATGAACATCTGCATTGCCAGAAAGAAAAAAGTCATCGGTATCCATTTTTAAAAGAATGTTTCAAGTAATATATGTTTAAATTTGTTTTCTTTTGGGTTGGTGGGAGGGGGGAACGAGACAAATTTAAGCGAGAAGTAAATTTAGTGATTTCAACTCACCTTTTGTTTCCCTAATCAGTCATGAGACATAACTCCTTCCAGTTTAGTTAACAATAAAATGATAGATAGCAGCTAGTTGAGCGCGTTTTGCTCTTTCTAGTTGCTCTTCGTCTGTTGGGAGGAAAGGAAATAAACAGACGATTTCACTTGGCTCTGGTTGCGGTTTCCATGGAATAGTTCTTCACGAGATTGGGCATGCTCTTGGTAGGTATTTAATTCTGGATGCTTCTGAATTAAAATCTATGCATCTAAGAAGCAGGGGAGGCGAAGTGGCAGAAAGTTTAAAACGGTTTATTTGATTGGTAAACTTTTAAGTTTCCTTTTTTAACATCTAGACAACCAAATCAGATTAACCATAGCCACCTTTTTCTCACGCTAAGGCCTCGCCTGCTTAGAGAGATAGGCTGCTCTGGGGACCAAAATGTCGGAGGCTCTGGGGATGAGAATGAACCAACATGTCTTTATTTTTTTTTTTCTATGTTCTTTTATCTACATCATTGTATACTTTGTATATACTGCAGCATTTTGGTGTTTTCTTTTTTGCTGACCTAACTAGTTTCTTCCAGGTTTCTGACATGAGCAAAGTCGACCCGATCGCGACGAATACGTGGACATTATCTGGGACAATATCAAAGATGGTAAGTAGGACGTAATTAATGGTTCATTTGATTTTAACCGAGATGTTATTTAACTCATGATGGATTGGAGTCATAATTGATTTCGAGCGCGATGTAACGATAGAGTTGACATTCTCTGGCTGGGACTGCGGAGAGGGAGAGGCTAGAAGCGCTTTAGCCCATCCACCAAACCACCCCACCCCCCTACCCCAGACTGACCACTCCGTGTCAATTAAAAAAAAAGAATTTTAACCAAGTTGTTTTTGGTTATTAGTATTTTGATATTAATATTTTTCCATCTTTTTTTTTTACCAAAAAAGACCACAAGCACAACTTCAAGAAATACAGCCACGGAATGATCGACAGTCTTGGCAGTCCGTATGACTACGGATCCATAATGCATTACGGCAAACGTGCCTTTGCTAAGTGGCCATGGCAGACTACCATCAAAACCAAGAACGGCGCATCCATCGGTCAGCGGGAACATCTCAGTCCTCTGGATATTGAACAAATGAACCTGTATTACAACAAGAATACACCTTCTGTTTTATCTAATGCAATAAGAAATAAATTACATATGCATTTTGTTCTGTTTCGTTTTCTTTATACAGCTCTTCCTAGACTTCTTTCGTGCTCTCGTCAATTTCTTGCGTGCTTTATAACAGAACAAACCGTCAAGGCTCTTTTATTTATTTTGTTTTGTTTTGTTTTTTTTCTTTTCATAAATAACAAAAAAGCAATGAAAGAATGAATGTCTCATGAAGGAATGAAATGTTGCCGGGAAGGGGAACAAGAAATTAAACAGCTTAGTATAAACGTCAAGTCGACTTAATTACCTTAAATTCCGATTACTGACAGGCACCCCGCACATCCGTCAAAGGTCGCGCGCGTGCGCAGTTCCTGTACAATTCCCTCCAAAATTCTCCATACAAAGTCTTAAATTTTCCGAAAGCTTTCGCTTTAAGGACAAAAGGGAACGCCGTCCCTGGAAAGTTAAGGTTTATACGCAGCTTATGGATGGGAAATTTGATAATTGATCTCTACTGAGTTTCCCAGCTTGAAATTTTCTTTCACCGCACTATTTCTTTAACAATTTATTGAAAAAACTTTGCACACTTTCAGGTCAAATTCTTAGAAAAGTTCGAGGCGCCGAAAACAGGAGGTGTACTGTGAACAAGCACCCTTTTACATGTATATGCCCCCACACAGCGGTCGAACGCAGCGCGCGTGCGCAGTTCATGTGTAATTGCCGCCAAAATTTTCCATACTAATTATATAGCTGTCAGTAAATCCTATATTGTCAGCGCAGCTATTTTTCCTTAATTTCTGAGAACTGTCCAATTTGGGATTAAATTTGGATAGTTTCATATAAGGACTTTCAGGTCAAATGCACAAACTGTCCAATTTAAGAAAAATTGGACAGTTTTGTCTCAGCCAATCAAATCGAAGAAAAAACAACATGTGACGGATATTAGCCAATTAGCACATAGCATAGCTAGCGTCAGCCCTGTAAACTTGTCGCATTGTTAGTCGACAATGGCGGAATTTTATTAGGCAAATTTGCTACGTTTTTCCACTCCTTTTGGGCTTTTCAGCAATGGTAATAACAAAGAGAAATTTTCTACGTTGTCAGAAGAGGAGCTAGCTACACTAAGAAGCAAAAACTGAGAGCAAAACACCTCCAAAAGTACAAAACTTGGGTGAACGTAAGTGCAGCGAAGCGAAGCAAGAAATTTGTCAGATATTCATCGTCATGAGCTAGATGCAATTCTTTGTCTTTTTTTGCTGAAATTCGAAAAGAAAAGACGGCGATAAAGTATGAACGAGATAGTGGAAAGGAGTATGTCAGATTCAAGAAGTTGTAAAGCTCTTCGGACACTTTGTTGACGACTTTCATTGACTGATGCAGTGTTTTAATTCACTCACTTTGTAGCAAGCTTCGCAAACTCAGGTGAATAAAATTGCACTGTTTTGTTTAAGTTTTATTTGTGAAGACAATGCTTTGAGTGAGTTGCATGTGCTGTGTTATGCCTTCTATTGTTGAATGCTTTTCCCTTTCTGGACATAAGTTTATTGTTTACGCTGGATTGACTGACTACAAGCTATATAATTAATATGTAACCGGACTACATGCTTGTCCAATTTGGAAATAATTAGATTCAAAAAATTCCTCTGACAGCCAAATTGTACTCGGCCTACGGCCTTGTCATATTTTGGCTGCCCTCGGAATTTTTTTCATCAAATTATTTTCAAATTGGACAGCATGTAGTCCAATTACGTATACAAAGTCTTAAATTTTCCGTACACTTTCGCTTTAAAGCCCAAAGTTAACGCCGTCCCTGGAAAGTTAAGATTTATACGCCGCATATGGATTGGAAATAGGATAATTCATCTCCACTGAGTGTCCCAGCTTGAACTGTTCTTTCACCGTGCTATTTCTTTAACAATTTCTTGCAAAAGTTTGCTCACTTTCGAGTTAAAAGTTCGAAGCGGCAAAGACCGGATGTGACGTCAATTTTTGCGTTTGACCGATGTGAAATATGCCCCACACAGCGCCGTGGTTAAATATCGCGCGTGTGCGCAGTTCCTGTGTAATTCCCGCCAAAATTCCCCATACAAAGTATTAAATTTTCAGAAAGCTATCGCTGTAAAGTCAAAAGCTTACGCCGTCCCTGGAAAGTTAAGGTTATAATATTGATTTCCATTGAGTTTCCCAGCTTGAATTTTTTTTCACTGTACTATTTCTATAACAATTTCCTACAAAAGTTTGCACACTTTCGAGTCAAATTCTTAGTAAAGTTCGAGGCGACGAACTCCGGACGTAACGTTATTTTTTGCTTTTGACCGCTGTGAACATACGACCCCTGGTTAACTGTGCTGAACAGGCCTAACTGTTGCTTTATTGTGACTTTAAAACTTAAAAACGTACTTCGATCAACACTGCCATGGCTCGTTTCGAAACGGTTTTTTTTCCATTCCGCTTATTACCCAGGTTGAAATCCGTGCAACATGTCGCAGGGACAAAACCTCAGCAAAATCGTCCCTGCTACACGTCCCCTCAGTGTGAACATCGCATAATTTTGTCGCTGCTACATGTCCCTGCGACATGTCCCCACGTGTGCGGAGACCTTAATGGAGTTAACATCTCGGACTGAATGCCACGCTTCGAGGAAAAGCCTTTGTCGCCAAACTGACCAACGGTCGATAACGTCAACATTTTTCAGGTCAATTTTATGATCGTTAAGCATGTGGTGTTCGGCTAAAAGGGAATTTCTGTCCATTGTCGTTATTGCTTTGGCGCGTTCCTTGATGCGTGTTTTACAGTGCGCGCGAGAGTCTGGCCAATATTAACACACGCACAGTCTGCATTTGATTTTATATACAACACCTTTCGACGCCTCCTGACTGATTTTATCTTTGGGTTTTTTTAAAACATTGGCGATGGTACGGATGGGCTTGTGAGCCACTTTGACGTTAAAGTCAGAAAACCCCTTGGCATACGGTAGAACAACCAAGCCTCACTGCTCAACAACGTTGGATCCACTTTCTTGTTCAGTATTACATCGACGACCATTAAGAGCAAAATTGATAGGATAATTATTAGCAGCGAGCGCTTTCTAAACACGTTTAGATTCAGATGACACTTCCCCTTCAGTGGATTGAATGCTTTCTTAGCCCGATCCATGAGAGTGTAAACAACAGAGTGTTTATGTTGCGTATGGGGAATACATAAAGGCTAGAGGATTATATAAAGGCTAGACGGGAATATATAAAGGCTAGAGGATCATATTAAGGCTAGAGGAATATGTAACTGTCCGTGGAGTTAAATTTGGTACTGCTATGTGTTGACGCCAGATAATTGTCAGAATAGAGAAGTGGCTAAACGTCCCCTTTTTGTCGAAAATTAAAAAGGCCAAACGTTTTCGACTCTTTTCCCCCTCCATGAAGTTAACGTCAGAGTTTATAATTTTTCTAAGGTGCTGGAGATGAAACAGCTGTCAAAAAAGCTTTGAATTTAAAATTCCATAGCGAACAATTAAATAATGTTTTTTGAACAGAAAACGAGATTTTAAATAATGGAAACCACCGATTCTCAATATATTAAATACATTTTTGGCTTTCTTTTTTTCCTCACAAAGAACTAGTTAACTACCGAGTAATAATTTTAAAAATGAGAACAAACATTTTCTTACCTTGCAAATTAATTTTTAAGTTTTAATCTTGTAAGGCGCTGGAGTTGAAAACACCCGTCAATTAAAGGAATCAGTATGTTTAACAGTTTAATTTCGCCATTCCTTTCATAAGCTGTTGTACAAATAAGTAATTTAGCCAAATTTACCAACTTTTATTGCCTTGAGTCAACAGCATTTCTTAAAACAGGATAACACTTTGTTTCTTGCTGACCTTGTTTGGCTACAGCTGTCTGCATGATAGGGTCAAGCACTGGCGGCATAAAAAATCCAAAAGAGCGCAATGTTGCTTTAGCTACATATTAAATCGTGGTGTTTAACTAAATTATGAGTACTTACCTATCGATTATTCACCTGTTCAATAACAAAAGGAAAGTTTCACTAGCTGAGTATACACAATTTGACAAGAAAAAAAAAAAACTATCAAAGGTTAACCCCTATAAAAAGCACGTATAAGACAGTCGCTTTGTAGTGTATACAAAATGTTGCTCTTGTGCATTCTAATCCTTGCGACTCCATCTCTGGCGGAAATCTTGGAGGATGATTCAAATCAAAAAGGCAAGTGGCATGTTCTCAATATCATCGATTTAATTAAGCAAATATAACTTGAATTTTTTAGGTTGTGCAAGACAAATCATGAATGTCTGCTAAGATTCCATTGTTTCACGGCAATGAATAATGCTTCCCTATTAAGTTTATTAGTATTGACTAAGTTCATATCTTTACATAATGATTGTGCTAAAATGTTTTTTTATATGTACAAGGCTAAGCGTGGAAATTGAACACAAGTAACGATTGGATTATAGACGTCGCCTCTTAGGTTTAAGTTATACACGCAGAGGTTTTTATTCATTTGTTTTAAATTGTATTTTTTTCCTATTTAAGATTCCTTCGAAGGGGAGTATTTTGAAGGGGACTTGAAGCTATCAAGAGAACAGATGCAAGAACTGAAATCTGGTATCGTCGGTGGAGCTCGAGGATTGGGGAAAAATCGTCAGTGGCCTGGAGGGATTGTTTATTACACGATTAACACTCGTAAGTAGAACTTAATAAACACGAAGCATCCTCACTCTCCCGGCGTATCCAATCGAACAAAATCGGACCAAAAATCAGTCGAACCCAATCGAACACAATCGAACTCAATCCGATTCGATTTTGTTCGGAATCCGTCTCTTTATAAGTAAATCACGCAATACTAATCAGGGGGACGGTGCACCGTACAAAATCTCCGCAATAAAACAAACAGGAGTCCGGTAATCGAACGTTCGACTGAGTACGATTGTCGACTGTTCGACAATCGAACGTTCGATTTTGTTCGATTCACCAAATTTTATTGTGAGTTCGATTATGTTCGATTACCGAACCCAATCGAACGATTTGTGTTCGATTGGTTTCGATTACCGAACGTTCGATTGGATACGCCGGGCACTTTTCTCGTCTTATTACCTGACTGTATACATTTACTGTAGCCTTATGCTCCAGTTAGAGGAGCGAAGAGGATGAGCGTGTGAGTGAGTATACTTTTACTTAAAAAAAAATTAATTACATATAAATCAAAATTTTAATGGCCGTGTCTTGTTGCATTTCAACAAATGTATTCTTTTTTCATCTACTTTTAAATTTAGGGGATATTAACTTGATGTTATATGAAATAACTGATAAAACCTGTGACTTTTTTATTAATTTATTTATTAAGATTTCCCAAACAATAAATATTTACAACTAAAAAGAGATAAAATTTATAATAATAAAAAAAATAGTGGGAGGACAACAGCAAGGGAAAACTAAATACCCATACCCATGTAAAGACTGTTTTCCTAACATTGCATCTGTTCCATGAGTGGCACAGCTATAATTTAGAGAGAAACGTAAGGTCACAATCCTTTTTACTCGTTAATGCATAATGAACGAGTATAGTGGGGAAGTTGAGCCATCCGTCCATCTTTCCATCCATCCTTCCATCGTTGTTAACATTATGCAAATTAGGTATGCTCACGGGCGCTTTCTAAATCTCGTTTCCCTCGGCTGTGAATAGAAATACAGCTTTACCAAGGTATCATTTCAAAGAAATAACTGTAGAAAATACTTCACCCCTGTAAATGAGAAACAATCGTTTCCCAAACGATGAAATATTGCCTTTTCTTATATAATAATCGCGAACATTCGGAAACGATGACTAGTGACTTTATGTATGTGTTATTTAAAGACTGGGAAGGTTAGAGCACGGCACGATTTATTAAAGGATAATCAGTAAAAGAGTAACGAAACTCTATACAAGACAGATGTGTATATAATATCCGTGGAAAAAAATAAGAAGAAAAAAAGAATTTTAACCACAGGGTATGAGAATCGATCCCGGCTCACACGCTTAAGAACGCAAAGCTGTACCACTGAGCCATCGGTTTGCTAAGCAATTAACCTTCTGAAAAAAGTAATTGTTATAGACCCTATTCAAAAATGGTTGTCATTCATTTCTGTTGTTTGGTCGAGTTCCTTAAAACGCTGATGGTGACACTTAAAAATATATGAAATATTATGCTATTCTGAGATGTTTCAGTGTTTTGGGTTAAATGGCTGCAAAGATATGACTCATTCCAATTTAAGAGATTTGTATGAAAAAATTCACCCTGGCCTGCCTAGCCTCGTTTTCATGTTTTTGGCAATATAAATGTCCCTGTAACTTTCCATTAGATAAAGCTTTAGCCTTTAAACTTCATACACTGATTTACTTTTACTTTTTCTTTAAGTTAGAGTTATTTAATTTTGTTGACAAATGATTCTTCTGGGAGCCGAAAATTAACAGCCGCCATATTTGCATAGGATCTATACCTAAGCGACCTGTTTTTTGTTCACCCTCTTTAAATAAAGTTGATTATTATTATTAATCCTTATAATTAATATTTTCCATCGATACTATACTGTTTAAAGGAACGATTCAAATATATCTAACGCATTCACGAGTAGGTCATAGACCTCTTTGATTCGTCTCCGTGTCGCCTAACGAATTACGTGAAATGTAAGCATTTTTTTGTAAGATCATTCGCATGTTCCTTGTAATACACGTATTCTATAATTGCAATTGACATAATAAGCTTCAATTATGTCAGAGGATCAAGTGTTACACTTTATCAGTTATTGAACAAATATGGTTTTAAAAGAATAGCATACCCGCAACAATCAAAAAATCCAAAGATCACAATGAGTAATAGAAGAAAAAGACAAAAATCTAGTGTGCGTTTTCCGATAATCACGGAATAGAGAATAGAGGAAAGAAAATAATAAAATGTAAAACGGTTTCTAACCCTCATGGGAAGTCTCTTTGGTTACTTATGCGCAAACATTAGCAATGGAATAAAAATCATTCTATTATAAAGTTCGAATAGCAATTTGCACCACACTTTCCGATGCGGTAACGGTGTTACTTTTATGACTTTAAAGTAAACATTATCAGTGCACCTTCAAGCAAAAATTTCAGATAATTCAAAATAATAGCAGTTCCTCCATCATTTGAAAGTGACACGGTGACTGCCCCAAAAGGCCTTTCGGATCCCTGACTCATGTTCACACCTATTACACAAGCACAGGGCACAGGGAAAAGCGCGCGCAAGAGAATGGAAACTGCAATGAAACAGTCACTGAAAAATAAATAGTAAAAAGAGTTTAAAGTATAGTTAATAGACAATTTTCGACATAGGATTAATACTAAAGAAATCAAATCGAGAGTTAGGGTTGAATAAACTATTCCGTTTAGTCAGGAGCCCATCAACTTTGTTGATGGGCTCCTGGTTTAGTCCATGAAGCCCCTGCGTAATTTGGACTACCATACCAGGTTCGGTCTATTGTCAACCAGCTGTCATTTACAACAGAAGCCAAATAGCAAGCTTACCCTTGGACGGTTTGAGCAAACTCAAAGAGAGGGTGGGAGGGGGGCGTCCTATGAATCGAAAGCCCGTAGCGTACTCTAAATGATGTCATGTGTCGTCACGTAACGTCATTATAGCCGCCATCTTGGATCCGCAAACTTGGGTTTCAAAATTTTCAAAGGATGTCAGAAAATTTCGGAAATTGATTAATGTCGTGCAGGTGTATCTATGCATATGGTATGCAAAAATACTCAAATCGTACAATTCTGTTTCAAAAATGGAAAAAATAAAGAAAAATGTTAAAAATGACGAGACCTTCTTGTAATTATAAAGGGATGAACTGACAGCTACTAAAGTTTCAAAATTTCGAACGTCATCCACTCCCCCCTCCTCCCCCCCCCCCCCCCCCCTTGTACGTCCGAGGGTTAATGCGTTTTTTGCGATTGTACGAGTGATTTGTTTATGGTCATTCTTTCAGGCAGACCATTAAGAAAGGCGGTTATCCGCAGCGCGATAAGAGAATGGGAAGAGTTCACTTGCATCAGATTTAAGGAAAGAACCAACGAAAACGCCTACATAGAGTTCATGGTTGGAAAAGGGTAGGTACTACATACAATTCTTTAGGGGATGACGGAAATAAGTTAAAATCTATTTTCTTTATCAATGTTTGTTACAATAAAAGGTTAAACGTGAAGTTCATTTATTTTTATCGTGTATCAAATTTCTACAATATGACAATTTGAAAATGCGCTCCTGTTTACAAGGATAGATGCAAAGGAAAATCAATTGTATTTTATGATTATAACATGTTTCATTTTTGTCAAACTTTTTTCAGCTTTCTATTCTTGTGTAATCTTTTCCTTTTTCCATTCGCAGTTGTTATTCAACTTCAGTTGGTCGTGGGGGAGGCAGGCAACTTATTTCTCTCGGAGTTTTGTGCGCAACACATGGCGTAGCAGTTCATGAGATTGGACATGCTCTTGGTAAGCACGTCTTATGAGACAGACTTTTGCCATCAACAGTAGTTCGATCGATGTGGTCGTAATGAAATGGAATTTATCTCATCTGCCAAAAAGACTGCCGGTTTCACAATAAAGTGGACTTGCGTGGCAGATTATTACTTTAACATCTCATTTAAGTTATCTGTTATCTACTCAATTCTGTCAAAACAACAGCAAATGAATAAAAAGTTTATGTCAAATGTTTGTGTGCATTTTAGGATTCTGGCACGAACAAAGTCGGCCCGATCGCGATAAATACGTGGAGATTTTATGGGACAACATCCAAGAAGGTGAGAACAAATGATAAACAGATATTTTATACCATGCTATAGAAAATACAGCCAATCATAATACAGGAAAGCCGTTGTATATTCGACGGTATTCAAACCAACCTTAGCTTCCCATCGTGCGCTGCGAACGTCTTCTAGTCGGAATTTAGTAATCGTATGACATGGTATAAAGTAGCAACACAACACTTTCTAGTGGTATGCTAATTTCTTGCTATATACACTCGCCTAAAGGCTTGTGTGTATAACGGGAAGACACAAGTGACTCGGGGATATTCCAGAGAATATCATTCAAAAGCGTTGCATAACTAGTATATACACAGGTTTGAACACAAAGCAAAACACGGCTACTACTTTACGGATGATCCGTAAAGTAGTACTTAAGGTTTTGCGGTTTTTTGCCTTTTGTTTTTTGGCAAGATTGTTAAAGCACTGATTGTGACACTTGATGCACTGATGCATGTGAATGGAATGGGATGCTTTTCTGATGATGTTTAGTGGTTTTGGTTTAAAGCCTTCGTATAAGTGACTTATTTTTATTTTAAACATAATGGAAAAGTTGACTTACCCTGCCTACCCTTGCTATGAGAAAGAGACAGAGGCAGACAGACTGACAATTTTTTTCAACACGAAATCTTTTAAACTCTGTTTCTCACGAACAGTGATTGAAATTTGAAGTTGAACTAGCGAACCTACACGAAGGATTTTACATATACATTGTTTTGTTTACCCATGAGCGCGGAAGTTTTTAGCCCCTGCCAAAGTGGCCTGAAGACGGCTTGGTGAGTCAATGCTTAGCTTGTGAAATCACTTCATTCAGTTTTGATTCATGCAAAGAAAACGGTGATAAACTCGCTAAAAAGGATGCAAATGGAAGAAAAAAATCGTGCCAGCTAGGCTAAAACAACTCTTGAACGCTAAAAGGAATGGGTGTTTTTAATCAAACTCGCATATTTTGTTACATCATTACATGCTTTGTTATTATAATTTATATTGCGCTCTTTTACATAAGAATTATCAAAAGCGCATAACAATATTAAAACCTTAAGAAAAGTCAATCTATATTTTTCCAACGTTACGCCGTTTTACCATATCAGGCCAAGAGAACGCGCGAAAATGGGGCGGGTAATACACTGTAGAACAAGGCAAAAATACCCTCAGAAAGTGAAGTAACAAAATGACTGGACTAAACGATCCAAACTTTGTCTTGTATTCATCCTTTAAGCTTAAAATAATAATGGAAAAAATCCCATATTCGATGGATGTGCATATAATGCGCGTGGACATTTTGCTAACGTGTATTTTTTCTTTATTTTATTCCTACCTAACTAGACAAGAAAACGAACTTTAACAAATACAGCCACGGAATGATCGACAGTCTTGGCAGTCCGTATGACTACAACTCCATAATGCATTACGGCAAGCGTTACTTTGCTAAAAGGCCATGGCAGACTACCATCAGAGCCAAGAACGGCAATTCTCTCGGTAGATGGATGCATCTCAGTCCTCTGGATATCGAGCAGATGAACAAGTATTACAACTGTAACAAGAAATAAGATGGTGAGTGAAATTTGTCATTGTTTACCACATGAAGATGATCGTTAAGTGAATGAAAGTGCACCGTCTAATCCGCTAACTAGGGATCTAAAACCGGAATATTTTGGCAGCATCTTTCTTAGCCTCCCGGCTGAGGTGATCGTAATTAGTATATTAACATCCGTCGTTTCATTAAGCCTGTTTATCTAGTTTTTCTTTACGTCCTTACGAAAAGCCCGCTGCATCGAATTGATGAAAATATTCTTATAAAAACTCATATTTTTGCTTTAAGTACCATAAACCACTTAACTGAAAGGCAGCATTTTATTTGATTTCTCCTCTCTAGGGCATTGCATTCAAGGGGCTTGAAACCGCACAGAACTGTCAAACGGATAATAATCAATAAAATCTTATTTAAACGATTCACGTTTTTGTCTGTTTACGTGTTCACTTCAAAACCATTCCATGATCCTGTTTATAGCGGGTTACTTACAAGCACTAAAAGCGACTTAATATACCATTAGGATTGTTCTTGCAGTGAATAGGAGTATGTCGACTATATGTGAAATAATTACCTTACCTTACATGAAATTTTCGCGACACTTTAATTCGCGTAAGTGCGCGCTGTGTCGCGAACATAACATGCGCGAATTGTGCTCCATTTCATATAGAAAATAAGTGTGCACTGAAGGAGGAATATCAATCTGAGTGTCGTCTTGACTCAGAACAATACTCATGCACGTACACATCCTACTGCAGACGTACTCTCTGGTGCATTGCCGGTTCCCACCCTTCTTTTTTTAATTTTGACGTTATTTTTCTTTAATGAGTCGTGTAGGAAAGTATTGCTCTTGCTACGCGTAAGTGTAATCTCGCAATGTCCGCGATTCACCTCAAATCGCGAGTTCGCGAAATCAAATAAGGTACTTTTTAGCATGAGTAACCAAATGGTCACTTGTTAAATTAGGAAAAAATTATGCGCGTTAATCATTCGTGTTCTGCAGGAGCGATTATTTCCTAATTTTACAAGTATATCATTTGAAAACCTTTCAATATAACTTTACTGCGGTTCGGGTTCTCGTTACGCAAATTTGGGAGCCGGAAGTGACACAGCTAGAATGCGCTCATTCGTAAATTATTTTTTACCACTCAATAATAAAATTTCTCATATTAAGACCTCCGTTTGATAGTCTTATACAGATAATTTTAGCGGACACCGAGCATTAAGTAGCAAAGTCGATTTTCTTTATTCATTTCATCCACTTCTGTTTATTAATAGCTTTTAGGTAGATAAGAAGCCTGGTGACAGCCATTTATAAATGGCTTTAGGCGGGAATTTGTAACTGATTGAAATTTCGAGAAAAAGTGGGGTAATCGAAAGGCTTGAAAGGCGTTTTTTGATACAAAGTGTTGAAACGTCTCTGTGCGGTTTTGTTGAAAAAGCAAAGAATCTTTAATAGCTAATTTCGGGTTTGAAATTGGGGAAATTGGTGACTCCGAACACGGAAACCGGTTTTTCCTATTTTTCTCGAAATTGAAAAGGTTTTTTGGCTGGAACAAACTACCTCGTGTTTCTTATCTACCTTTATGAATGAGACAAAAAATGAAGGAAATTGATTATTAAACATCTGCCACGAAATCAAGATTTTGCTCTATTTTTTCCTGTATATTGAGAAGCAAGTGTACATGAGAACACAAACGCTGCAACATCAGAAGAGTACTTTTCACATATTTCGAAAACATTTCTTTAGCCCCAATAGATACATTAAGAACCCTCCCTATAAATGTTCATTTTTTTTCAGTTTCGAAAAAAAACAACTGTTTTTGTAGCAAATCCCTTCGAAAGATTGATGTTGTCAGTTTACACGGCTATAAATGTACACGTACGTTATTTGCCATTACCCGACCAGCGGATGGAAAAAACGTTGTTACTTTTTCACCCCAATTTCAAAGTTCAAAAAATCTAAACTACTATGAACAAGAACATTGAGAAGCTTGAGAAGCTTAAAATCGGGCGCTTTGCCTTGAAAGGCAGGGTTCAGTACAGCAGAAACCACGAAGCAGTTACTTAAGTAGCACTCAGTCCGACTGTGTTTGTGTAAGTCACAGGGCTTGCATGAGCTGTATTAGTGTGCATAATATAATATCTAGAACGTTGTCGACATTGCATTATTACTTAATGACATGATGGTTTCAATTTATAAATGTATCTCACACAATACAAATAAACGATTGAAGTAGACGACTAGACAATGTAAAGTTTGACTTAGCAAAGTGCAGTGTATTGGTAATACTGTAAGGTGCGGTTTCACCTGACGGTCGTGTGCTTTTCGGTATTTTCCAGGCATTGCACTTTGATGGGACAGTACTACAACTGTTAACCGGGGAACTACTATTGTCAAGAAAATGATCACAACTTGTTGATTAATGATTGAACATTTGTTTCATACCATTACTGTAATAGCAATTGATGAAGGCTTTTAGTACTGAACCAAAGTATAAGGACTGGGAAATACTGAAACCCATTATCAGCCACCTTAAACGGAAATATCTTGTTGGTGTTTCAAGGAATACAAGGAAACTTCACTCATCCCATGTATCTATGTATTGCGGTATTTTGTAATTTTTTGAGTGATTTTTGGGGATGTTTGGCAGGTGATAGTTTTTTTAAAAGAATTAGTAAAATTTAGACAACTAAGAAATATTGAAAATTTAATGTGAATTTAACATTGGAATTTGAAGTTAGAAATTGGCAGACGGACACCAAACAGTCCCGTGACATCCTGGAGTGTTTTTGCATGGGGGTCAACTGTGTGATGATGTTTCCATTTTTTTCTTCAATCCCCACTGATAAAGAACTGTTGTTGGTGTTATGTTGGTGTTATCACATGTCAAGCCTTTAACAAGGTATGAAAGAACACAAGGATTTAAATTATTCTGGTGCTCAATTTTTGCGTAACTAAAATTAATGTTACTCAAATTCCTGATGGATTCTGTCTTAAACTGTTACGAGCTTAGTATTTCCAAATTATTGCATGTCAATGTAAGGCAAGACAAGACATGCCTTGGTTCTTATGTAATTCTCTTAAAAACACATAAGATATTGACTATAATTTTGTCTGTGCTATGGCAATTCACAGTGGGGTGGTCTTGATGTGTCTTTAACTTGTAGACTGGACTGGACTAGTAAAACGCGGACTTGTAAAACGCCTCTAGACACTTCGAATTCCTTGGCCACAATCATCTTACGGCTCTCTTCAATACATAATGTCTCAAAAAAACAGTAACCTCAGAAAGAAGTCAGAAGCAAATAAGGTCGAAAGACCGAATTTGAACATATAACGGCAAATGTTCTAATGTCACGAACGTAGGAGTCGTGTAGGCCCGTCACCTTTATTTACCACATACTGCCCCCAAATTAAAACAGTACCCTCAGAAAGAAGTCAGAAGCAAATAAGGTCGAAAGACCGAACTTAAACATTTAACGGCAAATATTCCAATGTCACGAACGTAGGAGTCGTGTAGGCCCGTCACCTTTATTTACGATTGACTGTTGATTTCTGGACGGGCCCCGTTCTACCTCGTGCGAGCAATACAAACGACTGCACTCAACAGACGTCAAGTAGTGGAAAGAAAGAAACATATGCACACAACTCATAGCATCAATCCCGTTGTTTTAGTAGGGGTTTGCAGAACGAACATGTGCTATACTGCAAAAACATCTCCACGCTAAAACAGACCATAGAGTGCTCAAAAAAGCTAGAAATATGCCGTCGAAGAAACACACAAGAGCTTCAAACACAAATTGTTTCGCTCGCTAAACCGTTTAGTTTCCGTTTAGTGTCCGCGTTCTACAAGTCCGTGCTTAACAAGCCCTCGTTTTACAAGTCCGCGTTTTACAAGTCCGCGTTTTACTAGTCCTCGTTTTACAAGTCCGCGTTTTACTAGTCCGCGTTTTACTAGTCCGCCTTTTACAAGTCCGCGTTTTACTAGTCCGCGTTATACTAGTCCGCGTTTTACAAGTCCGCGTTTTACTAGTCCGCGTTTTACTAGTCCAGTCCAGTCCTCGAAATACAGTATGCCAAAACTCCCCGCCCTCTAAAGATAAGTCCTTGACGGTTCTTGTCGTTTTTCGGTGCCTATTCATCTTCGGCATCTTTCTCATCCACCTCTCGTTCTGTCCTGTGTCTGTCATCACACGAAAGAAAAGCTGATTCTCAAAAAATCTGCCACAAAAGGAAATTGACAAAAACAATATGAAAACCATATATCGAAAGTTTCTTATTCTAAAATTTTATCATACGTCTTAATTCAGAGCTACAAAGAAGTTCCTCCTTTTGAGTTATTGATACTGTTCTTACAGTACCTCTTTCCACTAGCGAAATTTTACAAAATTCCTTCGCGGCGAAAAGGTAGCGCGAATCCAGAACAGACTCCAATCGAGAGAGGGTTAATTCTAGATTACTATTAATTAACTATTACAACATTCATTTTCAAAATAGTTTCCCAAGCCGACTAAGCTAACTAAACGTCGAGTGTATCTTTCAGTAAACAAAACATGCCGTTATGACGCCGGAAATCCAGCTCACGCATACTATACCCCGTGACTCACGCAAACCTCCGACTTACGTGCTACTACAGTCATTCCTTTCTAAACATTTTTTTTTGACCACCACCGTACCTTTCTACCCAAAAAACTCATGAAACCGCCCGGTTTTAACCTGTTTTAACCTTTCAAAAATTAGAGCGTTCGAAACTAAATAAGATCCGTAATCACAAACAACATACAGCCGTTTACCAGCACTCTTTAAAACTCCTGAAACCCTTCAAAATCAGGCAAAATAAATCTTTGAAATAACCTTTATCAATGTTTCTTATTTTTTATTCAGTTCTATAAAATGCCTTTCATACACTACTGTCAAACAAAAATTTCAATTTCCTCAAAGTTTCAAGACAAAAGAATAACAAATATTTCGTGCACAATGTAATTTGATTAAGCCAATATTATCACGTCTAAAAATACTTCAAGCAATTCAGTGAAAACCGGTTTTTTTTTTCGTATCAACGAAAACCACTTTCGAATAATCAATACATGAAAATAACAATAAGATCAAAAGGAAGAAAGGAACCTTTCTAATTATTTGAAGACTTTCAAAGCCGTGATATTATGCATCCAATCCGCGATAAAATTTAATTACAACAAAATCCAAGTTCTCATTTTGAATTCCATTTTTTTCAGTTGATACCTTTATCCAACTTGTGAAAAATTCTATTCAAGTTCCTATTAATACTGTACATTCCCAATGTTTTGCTCAGGTCTTAAGAAGCGTCTTACCAAATCAAACCAAATCTAAAATAATTCCAAAACATGCTGTACAAACATTCTACTCTTTGTGACAAACGACTTGACGACCAATTGTTCGAAATGAAAATCGACACAGTTCTTCCTAAATAAAAAAAAAGTTTTACGGCGGAGTCAGGCTCAAAAAATATACCGCAAGATCACACCCCCATTCATAGTCAGAAACCAGCAAACCATCTAGTTTGCTAAAAAAAACACTGCGTGACATCAATGACGTTACCTTTTTCATTTACAAAAATAACTTTAACTTGTCAACACAATGGTGAATATATCGGCCCAGTTCTCGGCCGGGTCCAGTTCTCGGCCACTTTGTGTTTAACGCGTTTTTTCACACTCCAGTTGAATCAAAAAGAAAAGGTATTTCCTTCAAACGATAGACTGATTCATGTGCTTTAAGTATCTTGACTTTGATCGTTCAATTCGATATAGAAAGCTCACACGTCGAGTTTACGCGGAGGTAGTTGTTTGTTTACGGCTCCAAATTCATGGATGTAGTTAAATTCGTATTTTATCCAAAAGCCCCCACCATACGAGCTAATTTTTGGCATGTGAAACGTAGAATAATTCAGCTTTCTGCTTTAGTTAACTTTTCGTTGAACCGTTGTATTTTTTGGTCTTAATTTACTTCGAAATTTTTTCTTGCGACGTTTGCGTATTTGCCAGTTCTCGGCCACCCTGCTCGCTATCACAGCTTAGCGCTTGGTTTTTAATATAATTTCATCTGCTGCTGCCAGAATGAAAGAAATAAATGTTTTAAAAATAAAGTTCAATCTTATCTCTAAGTTTTGAGCTGACTCTTGTCTTGTCTATTATTTCTACAACACCTAAATATTTCAAGACCTTTTCACTGCAAAATAAACCATCTAAATGCACGGGTCACACAATGCGGTTTTGCCAGAACCTGCACATAGGCAACTAGGCGCGTTAAAATCCTTCTTTTCTAAAGTAAAACAAAGCATCATAAAAATAATTTGGGATCGATATAGTATAAATAGGTTTACAGAGTGATTTTATGACTGTGAAAATTAATTGAGCATTTTTTTACAGATAATTACGCACACGCTTTTTAGTGGCTGAGAACTGGGCCAAGGTGGCCGAGAACTGGGCCCACAAATGGAGCTTTTATTTTTATTATTGCTCGGGCAAATTAATTTTTGACCGGTCGATAGCTTTACACCAAAAAGCTGAATAATGTAGCTAGCTCTGGGAGAAATTTCAAGTTCCTGCGGTTCTTCTGAGGTAAGAAATACAAGTTTACGTCAAAAGTGGCCGAGAGCTGGGCCAAGGTGGCCGAGAACTGGGCCCACAAATGGAGCTTTTATTTTTATTATTGCTCGGGCAAATTAATTTTTGACCGGTCGATAGCTTTACACCAAAAAGCTGAATAATGTAGCTAGCTCTGGGAGAAATTTCAAGTTCCTGCGGTTCTTCTGAGGTAAGAAATACAAGTTTACGTCAAAAGTGGCCGAGAGCTGGGCCAAGGTGGCCGAGAACTGGGCCCACAAATGGAGCTTTTATTTTTATTATTGCTCGGGCAAATTAATTTTTGACCGGTCGATAGCTTTACACCAAAAAGCTGAATAATGTAGCTAGCTCTGCGAGAAATTTCAAGTTCCTGCGGTTCTTCTGAGGTAAGAAATACAAGTTTACGTCAAAAGTGGCCGAGAGCTGGGCCAAGGTGGCCGAGAACTGGGCCCACAAATGGAGCTTTTATTTTTATTATTGCTCGGGCAAATTAATTTTTGACCGGTCGATAGCTTTACACCAAAAAGCTGAATAATGTAGCTAGCTCTAGGAGAAATTTCAAGTTCCTGCGGTTCTTCTGAGGTAAGAAATACAAGTTTACGTCAAAAGTGGCCGAGAGCTGGGCCAAGGTGGCCGAGAACTGGGCCCACAAATGGAGCTTTTATTTTTATTATTGCTCGGGCAAATTAATTTTTGCCCGGTCGATAGCTTTACACCAAAAAGCTGAATAATGTAGCTAGCTCTAGGAGAAATTTCAAGTTCCTGCGGTTCTTCTGAGGTAAGAAATACAAGTTTACGTCAAAAGTGGCCGAGAACTGGGCCCCATACTGTACTTTGCACCGTAAGCTTTTTTTCTCTGTCCTTCCGCCGAAGCAAAAAAACACAACCTGATTACACATTAACCCAAAAGTCGACCAAGTGTGCCTGCAACGATTTCCTGTCAAAACTAAAATGAAAACCATTGCGGTATGCGTCACCCGTAGCGGTTTTGTAGCAACCCCGAGCTATCCCCGTCTTTTTGGCCGCGCCAGGAGACTACGCTCTAGGACGACCAAAGGGTAAACCTTAAATCGGCCACGCCCGATTAAAAAGCATGCAAGTAAGACTACAAACATAGACGTTGATTAATTTATAATGTGTAAGCAAACCGCCCTTAGGAGCAGGAACTTTTGTCTAAACTTTCTGACTTGGACTTGATCAAAAGGAACGCAGGGAAAGTGGATAGTTAACATATATGCAAAGAACAAGTAAATATTCTGGTTGAATGGTACATCGGTGATCCAGGGCAGAAAAAGCAGGACACATGCTAACAATCGAGTCACTTGTGGCATAAATAGCATTTTATCTAGGACAGGAGGGGGTAAGAAAGTCGACATTTTTTCTTTGAACACATAGCAGTGCCTGGAAACGGTGCGAGTCTATGTCAATCAAGCCGTTGCTAAGAAAGACGTTACCAAAAGTTTTGCTTTCTCAGAAAAATTTAAGAGGCCGTCTTTCTGAAAAACACCCACTCAAATTCGCATCAAAAAATATTTTTGCTTGAAACTCTAGCAACTAAAGACTTTACCGAGGTTAGAACTAAAACAGATTTGATTTGATTCAAAATGCTTTTCTGACCGTGTTAGGAGCCATTAAATTTTTGCCCCTTCGGGCCCGCCGCAACGTCTGGAAAATTAGAAAAATAGGCATTTTTAGAGCCGCTGTCAAATGTTTCATTTGCATCAAACACTAATAATTTTGGTATTGATTTGTTCATGAAAATTTTTAGTTTTCTAAGAATGTAGCAACTTTTCTTTCGATTAATCTGGAAATGCAAAATCAAGGATATAATGACCACTACTGATCGGCATTGAACGAAGGTTGAAAAATGAACATTTTGGCGGATATCTCTAGTACGGAATTCCGTGCAGACCTGAGACTTGGACACGTTGACTATCTAGTTATTTTCTACAACCTGCAAAATTCTTAATTTTTTTTACTCAATATATAGTTTTGGATTTATTTTTTAGCAGTGCGTGACAGTAGCGTTACTGGCGTGACATTGAAAACCAGCAATGCGCCAGCTTGTCAACAAATATATATGTCACATAAAAATTTAACAGTTGGTACTCATCTACACGAGCAACAAAATTGCACGTGTTAACTTGCCTGCATGCTTGACAAAAGCGAAGTTTCAGGTTTTTTTCTCTTCAGACGCGTGCAAACAAGGTACTTTTGACCACATTAAAATTTTTAGAGGAATTTTCAAAACTTAAAGCCATGCGACATAAAACGTTACGCTATAGAAAGGCCTCCTGAGAGGAAACAAAATTTGTAAATCCATCACTTGGAAAAATACAAACTTGTACATTTTATCTAAATTTCTATTGAATAGCCAAAACTCCATACGATGTTTTCTTTAAGCTTTAAACTGGCAACTTTCATTGAAATAGCTGTAGATAAAAGAAAAACAAAATAGAACAAAAAAATTTTGCTATCGTTCAATGTTATTTATTTCTTATTGCATTCATAAAACAGGTTCATTTGTTTGACATCCATTGGACTGAGATGTCTCCGCTGACCGATGGATGCGCCGTTCTTGGCTCTGATGGTAGTCTGCCATGGCCACTTAGCAAAGTCTCGCTTTCCGTAATGCATTATGGATCCGTAGTCATACGGGACGCCAAGACTGTCAATACTCCCGTGGCTGTATTTCTTGAAGTTGTGCTTCTGGTCTTGTTTGGCAAGAAAACGTATGGAAAAATATCAATATCCAAATACTAATAACCGGTTACTACTGTACTTGGCCGAAATGCATTAACACTTGACACGGCAGGATTACTTAACACAGGGTCCCAAAGAGGTTTAGGGCTCCAGGCCCAAAGAATCCGGGCTCCAAGGCTCTGGACCTCCTAAAATTTAGGGCTTCGGGCTTTCTAAAAAACATTCCCAGGGCTCCATGATCTGCAGCAAAGGGCTCCAAGTTACAAAATAATGGGCTCCAGGCTCCACAGCGAAAATGTTAGGGCTTAATTACACTAAAACAATTTGTTTCCTTCCTACCAATGTGGTCCGGGTTCGATTGCCGGAACCGGCGTCATATATGTGGGTTGAGTTTGTTGCTGGTTTTCCTCCTTGCTCCGAGGGTTTTTCTCCGGGTTCTCCCGTTTTCCTCCCTCCACAAAAACGAACATTACTAAATTCCAATTCGATCTAGAATCGGTGGGATAACAAAAAGCCACTATGTGGAAGATGCCACTGTAAATTTCCATTAAAAAACAATTACCTACATGCAATGTGACTACTTCAACTCCATAACCGTTAGCTACGTCTTACCTTCTTTGATATTGTCCCAGACAATTTCAACGTAGTTATCACGGTCGGGTCGACTTTGCTCATGCCAGAATCCTGGAAGAAAAAGAGTTAACAGTTAATTAGAAAAATACCTAGTTAATTCTTTATTAGTCAGGCTAATTGGTGCAGTTAATAGAGCTGTTTTGATTGGCTGTCAATCGTAATACATAGTAATGCCTGACCGCGTTTGGATGATCAACCTTCTTTAATGACCACTTCCTATTAAAGCACATTCTTTTGAAGAGATGATTTATGCAATCAGATCAGAATTCAAAGTTAGGTTCCAGAAATACAATTCGAGGTGACTTGTGGGGCCTTGAGGCCTTGAGTTGGTTTCCTGGAAACTATCCTCGAATTTTGATTTGATAGTTGATCTCAGGAAGGATTACATTATTAGATAGTGGCGGCACTTTTGGTTCTTCGTGCTAAGATGGGAATGGGTCGCTCAAAACGGCTACACTGTGCTAATTGTGCCAATACAAGTAATAAAAAATATTTTTTGACAAGTTTCAGCTGGCAATAGGCAGACCAGTTGGCTATTGGTTTCGGCCGAGGAAGTGAGCATGGTAAAGCCGTTTGTTAAACCCAGAAAATGTTCAGAGCAGTGGTTGATCTATAGTAGAGGGGCCGGGGAAATACCCTTTTTTGAAAATTCTAAAGCTCAAAGATCTTTAACAAAGGGCATGAAAAGTAAAAAACGTTACCAAGAGCATGCCCAATCTCGTGAACAGCTATTCCATGGAAGCCACAACCAAAGCCAAGTGAAATCTGCTGCTTTCCTCCTGTCTTTCCAACATATGAATAGCAACTAAAAAAGAAGTGCATACCAAGATAGATTTTGTCAAAACACTGCTTGTTTCCGAGTTCACACATAATTTTTATTTCAGACTTCCTTCAGTTTACTAAGTCACTAGAACGTGTTATGTTACGTGGCGGGGTAAATAATCAAAGAGACCTTTAGTTCTTCAATAAAATAAGCTTTACATCTAAATATATTTTCCCTTTCATGGGCAGCACGCTTGCGATCGTGGTTAACCAGCGAGAGAACTGATCATATAAGCGGTTTTGTTTCTTTTTGTCTGATGTCAAAGTAATAGTTTATATTTCAGCTGCAGTGATTCGTGAATTTCTTCTTCTTCTTCTTCTTCCTGGTAACTCAGAACTCGTAGTTGTTATAAATAATAAAATAAACACAATATGGAGTAACTTATTAACTCGTATGAAGTAAGAGTTTACTCAGGATTTTTCCCTGAAAAACTAAACAATGGGTTAGTGTACCAAAGACGAAAACCTCGTGTTTTGCATATAATCGTTAACGACCACAACAAAACAATTTTACCCTTTTCCAACAAAGAATTCTATATAATCCTTCTCAGTTGTCCTCTTCACAAATTTGATGCACGTCTTTTCTTCCCATTCTTTCATGGCGCTGAGAATTGCTCGTCGCTTCCAGAATTTATCTGTATGATTAGAAATTAACGATTAATTCAGTTTGTTTGTTTCAACTTGAACTTTTATTGAAACTACAGCAAGGGAACAATTCATTCACCATGGCATTTTATCAAATGTTTAGCATAATTATTTGATGTATTAAAATACGCGTATGATGTACCTGCGCTACTGTCTAAAGTATAGGGGACAATTCCCCCAGGCCATTTACGCCATTTTGACAATCCTCGTGCCCCGCCAGCGTTATTAGGATCCATTCCGTTCTCGGCGGCTTGAATCTGCTCCTCCGTCAGTAACAGATCTCCCTCAAATAAATGCACTGCAGAAGTATCTAAGAAGAAAACAGTGAAGAGAATACGATTAGGAACCATGGGAACCACTAGTCTGACTGACTGACTGACTGACTGACTGACTGACTGACTGACTGACTGACTGACTGACTGACTGACTGACTGACTGACTTTCCCGCAAGTAGATGATAAAGAACTTCAATTTGTGCCGGAGATGAACACGCATCATTCCCAGACATATATTAAAACCTTGTTTACGCTTTTGTTTTTACTCGCGTTAGAGTTACAATTACAACCATCTCCCCTTTTTTGCTTAAAGCATTCATTGTCACCTTTTTTTGCATTTTTAAGTTCTTCATTCTAATAACACAAGGGACAACGTTTTACAAGTTAATATATTTTGTGACTAAAACGTTCAGTAAAAATTCTTTAAGTCAGTGTCAATTTTTAACTATGCCTGGCTGCAAACCAGATAATTTTAATGTAACAAGATAATGGCTGAGTAAAATAACTGGTCATTAGGACCGACTGACCAAAACTTTGATTGAGAGTTTTTCTTTCGCATTTCGTCAGCAACCGCTGTCTATCACTAGTAGTAATAATAAAACCTTAATTTAATTAAACACGATCTAGTATTGGTAGCTGTACTAGTAGAACCAGTAATACGCTCAAAGCATAGGCGTACGAGGCGGGAGGGCGAGGGGGGCTGCAACCCCCCAGTGCCAAACTTTTCGAGCAAAATGCTTAGAATTCGGGCAACGAGCTTAGAGAAAAAATGGAAAATAAGCCGACAAAACTCAACATTATGTTCAAAATGAATTACATCAACGGAAAAAGTATTGGAAATATATCGAACTCATGCTCATGCTCATGCTCGAGTTTTCTCGCAAATTCTGCGTTGCCCCTCAGTTTGATTCAGTTGCGATAAGCTCTTCCATAGCTTGAGCGTTTGGGCACGGTGGATCCAGCCGTGATGTTTTTGTCTCAAATATTAGTTCTCAGTGCTAGCTGAAAACCTTCAATGAAATGTTTTACACGCTTTTGTATAACTTTGAAGTTGGGGAAAACAATATAAATTGGCTTTCCCAAAATACTTTAATTTTTGTTGAAAACAAAGGATTTAAAAGGATTCAGCGCATTGACTGCTTCAGGCAACACCACGAAATTAATTTATAAACTATTGTTTTCTTTAAGCAAGTCGGGCAAGGTTTGTACACGACTATTTCAATACACTTTTAATCCATTTTGTATTCCTTCGTTATTCGGCATTTTACCCATGCCATTTTTTTTTTCGGGCAATAAGGCCTCCGCCCTTCCAGGTCCGAAGGTGCCCATACGCCTATATCTCAAAGTCATCCTCGTACTACTTTCTAATTAACTCCACTAAATTGATGATTTAGCTTGAATACTTATCAAATGGCAACAATACTTTTTCTACTGTATCTCAATTTACCTGTCTGAACCTGAACTAGTCAGTGGATAAGTAGGAAAACCAAAATAAGATAACGTACCTCTCTTTTCACGGTCTTCATTTTCTACAGGAAGTGCAAATGTCGAGGTTACGACCAGCAGAAAGTACAATGAACGCATCTTATCCAAGTGTAATGAAACAACAGAACTTAATAACTATCAAAGATGGATCGGCTAATTCTTCACAGCAAAGAACATTCGTTTCAGCTTTATATTGGACAGGAAGACAACAATTCTATTGTTTTTTAGCAATGTTATTTCAGCTGCACAAACAGATTTATGAATAAACTTTGGAAAACCGGCATAATGTATTAGCATCACAAACAGGACTGGTGAGTAAACTCTGCTAAGATTTGTAAAGCGACCATAAAAGCAAAGATTATCAAATAAAACGTTCCGGCTTCTGTCATCTCGGCTTTAAATTTACTTTGCACCTTTAAATTTTACTCAGCTGTTTAACTTTTGTTTAGATGTAAGTTTCTGTGACTAAATATTTAACTTTTTTGTAAATTTGTTTCTCCTGTGCCAAACTACCAAACGCTGTCATTGGTGAAAGGTCATTTCCCGAAATAGAACTGAACACAGTTTTTCAACTAATCTTTGCGTACTGGTTACCTTAAATTTTGAAATAAAAAGGGTGTCATCTTATTCGTTTAGGAGCAGAAAGACCTTGACTATACTGATAACTCGAAATCATTAATAATAATTCATTTGCGAGTACTTGCAAAGTTCACGTTTCCCGGAGATATATATTTTTTCAAACACTGAAATTGATATGTTATTATTTAGAAAAAACAATTCACGGTCTTCATTTTCTATAGGCAGTGCAAATGTCGAGGTTACGGCAAGCAGAAAGCACAATGAAAGCATCTTATCCAAGTGTAACGAAGCCACAGTACTCAGTTAATAACTATCCAAGATTGACCTAAGGCTTCGCAGCAAAGAATAGTTGGTTTCAGCTTTATATCGGGCAGGAAGACAACAATTCGAATATTTTTAGCAACGCTGGTTCAGCTGCACTAACATATTGATGAAAGAACTTGGAAAAGCCAACAGAAATTGTTAACATCCCAAACAGGTGATTAAACTCCAGAATAAGCTCTACTAAAATTTGTAAACCGACCACAAAAGGTGAGATTAACAACGAAAACAGTGCGGCTTCTGTCATTTCGGTCTTCAGATTTACTTTTTATCTGTTGACTTCGTTTGATTACTTGTTACAGTTAAATCCCGATAACTCGAACCTTCAAGGGAAATCGAAAAAGGTTCGAGATTTCGGGAGTTCGAGTTATGGAGGGTAAAACTAGTAAGAAAATGAACTGAAGGGAAGTCGAAAAAGGTTCGAGTTACGGGATTCAACTGTATCAAAGATAAAGTGCCAATCTAACAAGCTCTGTCCTTGGAAAAGGTCATTTCCTGAAATACGGAACTGAACATAAATTCTCAGCCACACTTTGCGCGTAAACTGGTTGATAACCACTAAACTTTGAAATAGAAAGAGGGTCACAGTACTTGTTTAGGAGCAGGAGGACAATATATCACAAAGTGCATGTTTTCGGGAGTTAATTAATTTTTCCAACATTGAAATTTAAATTGTTATTACTTTATAATTAATAAAAATTTGGTTTGTATCTGATCTTAAAATCGGTTTAAAAAGGTGGTAAAAAACGTATAAAACTGAATTTTCGGTAACTCTCTGTTACCTTCATCAGAGTTAAAATTGATTCAGTTTTTGCATAATAAGTTTTTATACACCGCCGGTCTCTAGGGATGTTCCCATTGTTAAATAAACTTGTGGGAAATGCACATGCTCATTCACACAGTTAATGTCCTGGATAGAATGTAGCGCTTCTAGGAATAGGCGTTGTTGCCTATTGTTGACATTTCTTTCTAAAATTTCTACATAATCCGGATGAATGTCATGGTCTGTTGTTTCCGCGTGAAATCTTATTGCGCTTTCGTTATTAGATCTTGTGCCAGGCTTGTGCTCTGCGCCGCGCGAATTCCATGATCTTTTGCTCTCTCCCACATAGGCAAAATCACATGTTTTGCATTTGACTTTGTACACAATTCCCTTGATCTGATTTGTGGCGGGGCGGTCTTTTGGTTTCTTAAAGATACTGCCCAATGTTTTAACAGGCTTGAAAGTGGTTCTTATGTTTTCTCTGCTAAGCACACATCGAACTCTCTCGGAAACACCCTTTATGTAAGGGATTGAAGCGTAACCCCTTGTACTCTCTTGACTTTCTTGGTGTTCTGGCTGTATGGTTTCTTGAGCCGAAACAAGGCAACGATCGATGAAACTTTGGGGGTATCCGTTGACTTTAAGGTTACCGATTACTTGTTGTTTTTCGCTCTGTTTCCGCTCAGAGGTCGAGGGAAGATATTTGGCACGGTCCATTAGTGTCTTTACTACAGCTCGTTTGCTTTGCGCGGGACTATGCGACTCGAAGGCAAGATATTTGTTTGTGTGCGTGGGTTTCCTGTACACGCCCACTTCCACTTGACCACTCGCAGATACCGTGTTACTTGTACCAGGAAAGCTATGGTTTGGCCTTCCGCGCCTGTAGTTGGCATTTCTATCCACCTTGTTAAACCGATTTTAAGATCAGATACAAACCAAATTTTTATTATGTCAAACACTGATCGCCGTAATAACATCTACTTTATAATTCATTTAATAATATCTCCTTGAAAAGAAGTTGGAAGGGAAAAGAGAAATCAAACAACTTACTATCAAAGTCAATTAGATATCTTACCGTAAAATTTCCCTTACCCCCCCCCCCCCCTTCATGACTTTTTATGACTTCTGAACCTAAAAACGTACTGCGATCAGCACTGCCGTGACTTGTTTTTTTTTTTTTTCTGTTCCGCTTATAAACTCCCCTCCTCCTCCTCCCCCCTCCCCCCCGGATATTAGCCCCTCCGTGTATAAGCCCACCCAAAAGTCAGTTCTAAGTTGTATAAGCCCATGCAAGGCTCATAACCGAAATATCACGGTATATGAATTATTCAATATACAGTAGAACCCCGGTAACTCGAACACAGATAACTCGAACAACCCCTGCTAACTCGAACAAACTTCCATTTCCCTTGGATTTGAACCCACCTTTCAGTCTTATTCAATCGACCCCGATAATTCGAAGCCCTGCTAACTCGTACTGTTTTTCGTTTCCCTTCAGAGTTCGAGTTACCGGGGTTCTACTCAACAGTAACTCTAAATTACTTAAGTAAGTTGCTGTCGGGAACAGCCGTTAGTCTCCCAGAAGGAATTCCACATAAGACAATTGCCGACTACGTGAATTACAGTTAAAAGAAATTTCAAGTTTTTCATCAGCCACCATCAATTCAGCATCTTCACTTGTCATGCGTTTGATTGACTAAAGGCCACGAGCTTCCAAATCTATAGAAGAAGAACTGTTCTTTGGCTTATATTTTTCTATTCTAAAGGGGAAATGAGAACCTTTTGTTTCGTGTTAGTACACAAAATCCAGGAATTAAAATATGTAGGTTACGAGGAGTAACTGTGCACCACAAAAATTCTTGCTTTGATTAAGATGTTTATATTGTCATTGTTATACTGTTTGTATTGCTTAAGCGTTTGTATTGTAATTTTCCAAGAGAGATGCGTATTCTTGAAAAAGAAACAACAAAATAACAGCAGATCTCTTTCTCCATCGTATTTTTTAATATTTGTTTTTGCGTTCATAAAAGTTTGTCTGGCTCCCCTGTGTACTAGACATGACAACCGCGAAGGTTCACGTTTTCTTTCTCTTCAGACAAGTGACCACACTGAATTTTAGAAGAATTTTCAAAACTTAAAGTGCCCCTGTGATCAAATTTTTGATTTTCATTTTGTTACACTTCCGTGTACAATTAGACATTCTTACTCATCCTGCCAATTTTCAATCCATTACGAACACCAGAAGTCGTTTTATTTTAACATTTATTTCCGAGAATGTACGGCCGCCATTAATCAGCCTTGTTCCAAGGCTTGGTTGCGAATAGGGAGAAAGTGACGTCAAAGGCTCCAAAATACCTCACGGGTTAAAATTATAACAAAAATAAATATTGAAAATCGCGCGAAAAGCAACAAAAACTTTGGACTTGTTTTTCGTGCAATTTACTATGCTGATTGTTATTATAATTTCAACCCGTGGGGTATTTTTGGAGCCTATGACGTCACTTTCCCCTAATTCATTCCATACGATCTTTTCTTTTCTTTCAAAGGTTTTAACCCAGACAACGTTAATTAAAACAACTGTAAAAAGAAAACACAATAGAACAAAATACAATTTTTTAGCGTTAAATGTAATTTATTTCTTACTGCATTCATAATACTTGTTCATTTGTTGAACATCCAGAGGACTGAGATGTTTCCGCTGACCGATGGATGCGCCGTTCTTGGTTTTGATGGTAGTCTGCCATGGTAGCTTAGCAAAGTCTCGCTTGCCGTAATGCATTATGGATCCGTAGTCATACGGACTGCCAAGACTGTCGATCATTCCGTGGCTGTATTTCTTGAAGTTGTGTTTATTGTCTTGTTTGGTAAAAAAAAAAGATGGAAAAATATCAATATCCAAATACTAATAACAGATTACTTTTTGGCTGAAATTTATTTTCATTTGACACGGAGTGATCAGTCTAGTGATAAATCTATATAATCAAGTTGTTTTCTTTTCTTGTTTATTAAAGAAAAAAGATGGTTACAAGATCAATAGAGAGTCAGACAAAAAATACTGTATTAAGAACCTTCTACACCCTCGATCTCTCTTTTAAACCTCCCTCCCCCCCAGTAAAAGCATAGGGCAGAAATGTTTTCAGTATTGTTTCGTTTCTTTCTGACTTCATTATAATGTTTAAAAAAAAAAGTGAATGGGGGGAGGTAATGCCCTTCAGCCCCTACCTCTCCTCTATTGTTACATCACGCTCGAAATCCATTATGAGCTACAATCCATCATGAGTTAAATAACATCTCCATTTTTAAATGTTTTAAAAAACATTTAACATTTTACATTTTTATTTGTTTTAAAAACAAATGAACCATTACCACCGTTTGCATTGATACGCGATTTTTCAATTCAAATCGCCCGCGGAAACGTATCAATGCAAACGGTGGTAATTACGTCTTACTTACCATCTTTGATATTGTCCCAGATAATTTCCACGTAATTGTCACGGTCGGGTCGACTTTGCTCATGCCAGAAACCTGGAAAAAATTAGGTCAGCAAAAAATACACCAAAATGCTGCAGTGTATACAAAGTCTACAAAACACTTGATGATGTAGATAAAAGAACAGAGGAACAATAATTAAGGCATGTTGGTCCTCCTTAAATTCATTCTCGTCCCCAGAGCCACTGGCATTTTGGCCGCAGAGCAGCCTATTCCTCTTAGCCGGCGGGGCCTAAGCGCGAGAAAGAGTTGGGTCTGGTTGATCTGAGCTGGTTGGAATAATAAATACTAGAATGATAAATACTAGAAATAGAATATAATTTTTTAAGAATTCTAGCAACCAGAAGAAAGACTAGAGGGATATATAACTGTCTATGGAGTTGAACTTGGTACTGCCATACTTAACTTCGTACTGCCATATGTTAACGCCAGAAAGTCATCAGAACAGAGCAGTGGTTGATCCAGCAGAGGTCGCCTTTTTATCGAAATTTATAAAGACTTAAGTGAAAGGTCGAAACTTTTACGACTCTCCCTCCCCCTTCCCCCCTCCCCTTCGATCCCCCACCTCTCACTTCGTCTCCCCTGCTTCTTAGATGAATAGATTTTGAATCAGAAGCATTCAGAATTAAACACCTACCAAGAGCATGCCCAATCTCGTGAACAGCTATTCCATGGAAACCACAACCAGAGCCAAGTGAAATCTGCTGCTTATATCCGGTCCTCCCAACAGACGAATAGCAACTAGAAAAAGCAAAAAGCGTTCAACTACTGCTATCTATCATTTTCTCTCATTAACTAAAATGGAAGGAGTTACGTCGCATGATAGATTAAAGAAACAAAAGATGTCCATGGTTCTTTACTAAACAAAACAAAAAAAAGATGCAAATCCAGATGCATTTTCCTTTTAAGGGTAATGCTCCATTACGAACGAGGGTTTTGCTAGCTCGTTTTGCGGACTTAAAAACGCGAAAACATGTACTAAAGAATATAATTTATACATCTATTGCCACTAATAAATATGGAAATGAAACAAGAAATACTTTTCTTTGTTTTCCCTGTTGACGAGTGTTGCCTAATATCACAGCGTTAATAATATTTCAGGCTGAAAACGTTAAAAAATTGCAAAAGTCTGGCAGAACTAAAATATTCACAACGTTTCTTATTCAACTGTACGGAATAACTCTTGAGCACCAAAACTAGCTGGTTATAATGATTTTTACCATGAATCTCTTAACGATGGTTATTTTTGACGTGCTAAAGACGCAACCGTACCCTTTTCCAACAAAGAACTCTATGTAAGCCTGTTCAGTTGTCCTCTTCACAAATTTAATGCACGTCTTCTCTTCCCATTCTTTCATGGCGCTGAAAATTGCTGGTCGCTTCCAGATGCTATCTGCAGGGTAAGAAAGCAGCGATATGCTTAGAAAAACTTAGGTACGTTGATAAGGAGAGAGCATGTCAATTAATCTCAGACAGTATAGAGAGTTAAAATAAAATTAAGAAAGATGAAGAAAGAGTATAATAATGAAAGTATAAATGTTTTGAGTGTTTTAAATAAATAAACAAGATAAACGATTAATCACATGATTGTTCTCTTCCAATTTGAAATAACATAAAATTAATATAATTTTTTTTACACGTGCTTGTCAAGAAAACATGCATTCTCTTGTGCCGATCAAGCTGCACTCAATTTGAATCAGAATATCTGAGATAAAATAATACATGACATGTAAATAAATACTTAGTGTATTTACTTTCTGTTACTCACTTTTCATGGCAGTTCATCAAATATGTTACCAGTTTAATATTTGTATATTGTTTACCTGCGCTTTCATGTAAAGTATAAGGGACGATTCCTCCAGGCCATTTACGGCGTTTATACAATCCACGTGCTCCTCCAACGTTATTAGGATCCATTCCGTTCTCGGCCGCTTGAATCTGCTCCTCGGTCAATATCATATCTCCCTCAAACAAATGCACTGCAGAAGTATCTGTAAATCGAGAAAACAGCGAGCAGAATGCGATGAGGAACCATGAGGATCACTGGTCAGCAAGACCATCTCTTATGCATAAAACAAGAATGTGATGCCCTTATCTTCTGTTTCAAAACGAGTCTTCGTACAAAAAGTTTCATACATTAAAATGAGTTTGATTTGCATGAAAATGAACGCGCAGGCTAAGCTCACTTCTACTGATATCAATAGTTAGTACCTTATTCTTACTTATTTTCACGAGTACTTTATTTCGCGAAAATTCATGAGCCGAATTTCGCGAGTATTCCTGTTTTAAATTGCAAGAAAATTTTATAGATCAAAAGTGTATTAAATTTCGCGAATTTGTCAGTGTCCCCGGAAATTACAAAGGTCTGGCTCAATGTATCTACAAGGAGCCTGCAAACGGAAACAGTGACTGTAATCAAGACGTTTTTGCCGATTTATAGCTGAAGAAAACAGTAATCAGAGGAAGGCAGTGCTGCTAGTCGAAAACCAGACGGAAAGATATTTTCAAGGGTAGATATTTGCAGTTACAAACATTTAATATCTTTATTTTTCTAATATATAACTGAATATGGTATTAATTTTCGCGTGTTAGTTTCGCACAATGTTTTTTTTTTTTTTTTTGCACGTATTGAATTTCGTGATTGTTTTGAAATCGCAAGAATTAGTGGGAATAAGGTACACCTGTAGAGAGACCAGGCAACAGGGAGTACACCGGTATCAGTCCTCATACGAGTGAGAAGATGGAATACAAGTCCAGCCAACATCTCGAGGACTGCACTAACGTGGGCACCTGAAGGTAAAAGGAGGCGAGGCCGGCCAAGAGAAACGTGGAGAAGAAGCGTGGAGACAGAAAGAAACCGGCTGGGTTGGTGTTCGTGGGGGGCTGCTGTCGCATCGACGGCGGACCGGGATGGATGGCGCAGTTTTCTGGCTGGCCTTAAGAGTCCTCATGTGCCCGATGAGGATAAGGAAGTAAGTAAGTAGAGAGACCAGAGTCAAATAACGTACCTCTTTTTTCTCGGTCTTCATTTTCTACAGGAAGTGCAAATGTCGAGGATACGACAAGCAGAAAGCACAAAGAGAGCATCTTATCCAGGCTACAACGGATCTACAGCACTTGCAATAGATAACTATTGAAGAATAACCTAGAGCTTCGCAGCAAAAAGAAAACAGTTCATTTGGGCTTTATATTGTACAGGAAGACAATAGTTTGATCGTCTTTTTGCAAGGCTGTTCAGCTGCACTAACAGATTTATAAAAAACTTGGAAAAGCTAACAACCAACAACACAGAAACTGCTAACATCTGGAACAATTGAGTAAACTTTGCTAAAAAAAATTTTAAAGCTACTGCAAAGGTAAAAAGTAACAACGTAAACATTGCGATTTGTTTCAGCTCGGTCTTAGTCTTTAAATTTACTTTGTGCATTTGCACTTCACTCAGCTGTGTATGTTAAGGCCCTTTGACAACAACCCCTGACTAGGCATGAAAAACTTTTGCTTCTGAAAATATGTCTCGTTTTTACTAATCTTTGCGTGGTTTTCTTGCTGAATGTAATTTACTAGTTTGAGAGTATTTTTTCCTTGGTCCTATATATGCTAGAAGTACTGTTTTATAAACTAGTTCTCCCTGACCCAATTCTATTAACTGTTTTAAGCATCCTCAATTGACTAACTGGTATTTGCCTAATACTAGATTGTAACATTTTTTGCAAACAAAAATAGTAGAAGAAATGTTGTGATTTTGTTACTAAATATATTGAAAATAAAAACGTTTACTTTAATAATTTCCCAGCTTTGTATGAGAGATATCTGAGCGAAAATATTTTTGACTACCTTTTAAGACGTTCCGTTTATTTTGGAAATATTTCCATTCGGGCAAACCAAAATAGTTTTACCATTTACATCCCGACCGAAATGCCTTGATGATTTTTTTGGTAAACGGTATACAACCAGGGTCTGAAGGTGTTATTTATCTTATTTGTTCAAATGTATGAAGAGCTGTTTGCATTGACCAAACACCCCTGATAAGCTGCTGATAGTATCAAGTTAGTGTGTACAGGTGAATAAACGACGCTAAGAATACCAAGGTCCGCTTCCATTTCTTCTTTTACACGCAAATGCAAATGGCGGCTTCCGTCAACCAGGTTTGAATTTACTTTAAGCAATTTGGTATTCAATAGCTAATTGAATTTTTGTGGCTGTTAAAACGCTCTATTCAATCTATGAAATCGTAAAGTGAACAGCTTTTTGACCTCGTAGATGATTTCGCTCCGTTTTTTAAGAGTTTTTTTTTTTAACTGAGATACACTGATTGCCAGCTACCGGGTATCAGAACCATCGGATCCTTAGGCTATCTATTGGCTCGACGTTCAAATCATAGAATTCATTTCTTTTCAAACTGATAATTTTACTTTAAAATATATGATTCCGATATACGTTAGACGTGATAGGTAAACCGTCAGTAAGACTTAGCAGGTGCATGATTTCAAAAACAGTATAAACATGTAAGTTTAAGAGTTAATAAAGTGACACTCCCAAAGTTCAGGCCTCTATTCAGACTAAACATAAGGTGCCCCCCCCCCCCCCCCTCCCGGCCCTTTCTATAGATCCGCCACTGGTTCTCCCGATGACTTCAACGTAAAACGCCGGTTGAAAAGACAGGCTGAAAAAAATACAGGTTTCAAATTCCTGTGTTTATTATCTCATAAGGTGTTCCAATAGGTCTCCTGCGGGTTAGGGAATTATTGTTTTTCACGACTGTAAGAAGGAACTTTCGTTAGAGAGGTCAGAGGTGCCGTATTTCAAGTCATAAACCAGCTAGCACATAACAAGACTGCGAGACGTGCGTATAATTAAATTGCTTATTTCTGTCTTATAATCTATTTCAACAAAAAAAATGTAACACTGAAAAGTTAAAGGAGATATGTCACTGATGGCACATCATAAAAAAACATTAGCCTAAAGTTTCCAACAAAATAATATTCTGAAAATTCGGAAGTGTTATTTCCATTTATATTCTCCTTAGTCATCACGATTTTTGTTGGCAAGAAGCTGATAGTTCTAATAGGGGTCATCCAAATCTCTAGTGATGTTTACCGATGGTTAGCTGAGGAAATGTTTGTGCAACAGCCCTACTTGGCAATCTTGAAGAAAATCCTTATTCACTGATAGCCGAATTAAACCGTTTCATTCTGGCCAAAGTCTTTGCAAACGTTTTGCAAATCATTCTTATTACGCCCCGTCTACACTGACCCGGGTAAATTTGAAAACGAAGAAATTTAAAACGCCGCGTAAAATGTTTTCCGTCCGCATTAACCCGGGTAAATTTGAAAACGTCGTTTATCGCATGCAGAGTTACGACGCATGCGCAGAGCTATTGTTGAGCTAATTAAACCTTTTGTTTTGACAGAAAATACATGACTATTTGACGTCAGCGTTTTCAAAAAGTCCCGGATTTGTCCGTTTTCGCCGTCTACACTACACCACGTAGCCGGTGTTATCAAATTTACCCACTTAGGAGAGTGTTTTTGACGAGTTGGCCAAAACGGCGGAAAAAAGATGCGATTTCAAATTTACCCGGGTCAGTGCTCGCAGGGGCCAGGGAACTCAGTGTTACTTCTTTAAGCAAAATATGCACACACATTGTTTATAGCCTATTTATTCAGCAGAACTATAAACTTAAGTAATTATCTTCTAAAATCTGATCTGGGCAAATTCCGTTGCTAAAGCTTTATTGTCTTGGTTTACTACTGGTTCATTAGTCGGCCATTTTCTGATCATGAATTCGAACTTGACTGCCGAGTCAGGCGAATAAAGCATTTGGAATGATATTGAAGCCTACAGATGAACCTTTATTAACCCCTTAATAGAGCTTCTTCAAGACTTAAAAGGACAACTTTTTCAAAACAATAACGTTCTGAAGAGGAATGGAGTGCTAAATAGAGGTGATTTTTTGAAAGTTATAGGAGTGGCATTTGAAATCAAACATCAAACCTCCATATGCAATTAGATACATGATAATACTTCTTTGTTAACAGTTAACATTTTCCTGTTTAAAAAGATCGTCTCTCTGACAAACAGAGAGGTCTCGGAGCCAAGTCCGAATACAATATATCGAAAATGGTCTTTTAAAAGTAGGAATGTTAACATGATTAATGTTTTCTGATTAAAACGAATAGATTTAAGATCTACATCCCTCGCCAAAAATGTTGACACAACTACCAAAGCTGTTCTTTTTTCTCGCCCCTCCCCCTCTCAATACAGTACTCTCTAACATGTTGTACAGGCAATCTTTATCCACGAAGAGATAAATATTGACAGAGGGACTTGGGGACCTCTGAAAATGTTTGCATGTGACACTGATAAAGCTTAACCTCTAAAGCATCCGCATTTGTATCGTCTTTGAGTAAGTGTTCCAACTGTACTTTCGCATACAGTTGAAGAATCATCAACCGATAAACTACCAAAATCTTCAAACTTTGTATTATTAGAAGTATATTAAAGGCATGCGCTTCAATAGCAAGTAATTATTCATTGAAGTTTACGGCAGGCATTATCGCAAGTGGCAAAATGTCTAACTATGTACAAAAGAGATGAAAAATGATAAAATTAACGTACCGAAGTAATTAAGATAGAAAATGTAAGCAACGCAGTCGATTGGATAGTGCGATAGCAAATTATACTGCCCTTAATACGAACCGTATTTTGAAATAAACACAGATAAGATAATTGCATAACAGTAGTATTGAACAAGTTCATGTTGCTCTGGTGTTCGTTAAAAGTATCCCATTCGTAGTAGTTCTTATGCATTTGCTTCTTGTTCCATTCATTTCTCAGTGTACAAACTTTTTTAGAGAATTGAAACTTTGTAGAACATTTTGACTTGATAGTAATGTACAGAAATCTTCAATGTCTACAAGGAGCCACAATGGGCCCATAGATTCGCCTTAGGATGAATTTGAAGGTCTTTCTAAATTCCGGTATTCGCACTCCGTACACTATGGGATTGATTGACGAGTTGGAGTAGTGAAGAAATTTGTAAAAAATCACTGCGGACCAATTATAAGGACACGTGACTGGCGAGCAGTACACTGCAACAACAAGTGTAATGAAGAATGGAGTCCAGGCAATCAGAAAGAATCCAATGACAAAGGCAATGGTTGTGGCTGTACGAATTTCGCGCTTTAGTGAACGCTTGCTTGGGTTGTTGTTCATCCTTGTCATGGCAATTTTCCAAATGGCTGCATATGAGACCACGATGATGGTCAGCGGCAACAAAAAGAAGACAACAAAGATCAACAGGACTAGGTCTTCAGGCTTGATGTTAGGGACCATGAGTTTTATGGAAGCTGCAAAGGCTGAAATGAACCAAACCAGGAACAGGGCAATGTAGTAGACATACTTTTTAGTGTTGCGATGCTTCACGGCCCAGCCAACACAAAAATAACGTTCCATGGAAATAGCCATGAGATGAAGAATTGACGAGATCCCTGCAAAGCTATCCAATGTTGTGTAGAGTTTGTTTAAGTCAGCAAAACTCTTATCATATGGCTTTTTGTCGGCGTAGTAGAGCAAAATGTACATCCACAAAGGAACGGAGATTGCACCTACCAAAATGTCTGCAGCCGCTAACCCAAGGACAAAATAGTTCGTCACCGTTCGGAGTTTGTCGTTGATGAAGAAAGCTGTCACCACCATAAGGTTGCCAAACACGGCGACCAAGGCAATGATGGTGTAAAAGAAGCAAGCCGTGATGACGGATTCCTTTGAAGGAAGGCCATAGTCGCCGCCTCCTCCTCCTCCAGGCATGGGTGGCGTGGCGTTCGCTGTCGTGGTTATGTTTAGTGTCTCCGTCATCTTACCTGGACAAGGAAATAAGCAAAGAGAACTTGGTCAAACTATTTACTAAGTCATATTCTATATGAACAACACAATTATCAACATCTCAAAATCAATCAGACATTTTCTCCATCAGTTTCTACTGCTTTCAAGAGTTGATAACATTCTTTCCCAAAATCAGAACTAGATAACAAAACACTCGCTAGAATGGTGCTCGAATCGTTTTCCTGCGTTCATGCAAAGGATTGACAAAATCGTGCAAAAATAAAAGTGAAAACATGAAGAATTATGTGTGAAATGTCCTTTCTCAAAACATCAATCGATTTGAGACACAGCCGATTTTAGACCGAGTTGCCACATTTTCGGGATATTTTATTTCAATTCTTTCCGACAGTTGACCCTAAAAAGCAATCATTTGTCAATAGAACACAAAATGCCATCACGTGGTTTTATCTAAACGTGTATTTACATTTTCATTTTTTAACGCTGGCTTCCAAATTTTGCGGTTCAGGTGGGAAGGAAAAGATGTTTTTAGCGATATTATTAATGAGAGTTTATTCATCACACCGATATAAGATGAAGTTGTAGAAATTGTCCCTTTGCTGATTTTTTTTCAACTGATAAGACCAAAGTCAGCAGTGAATGCATTTCAAACGTTGCAAAGAAGTATTTATTTGAAAATTTTTGAAGAGCTTTTAAGAGACACAAAAGGAAAGGCATCGGACGGCAAACGTTACTGAGAAAAAACACACAAGCTATGACAGTAAGTAACTGATACACAGCGCACCCTTTTAAAGCTCGTTTGTCTCGTCAAATGCCATAAATTTGTCGATACTTGCTTCCTCAGCTACTGAAAAGATTCTTTACTGAACTTCCAAATAATTTAGAGTCAAGCGAGTAAAAATTTTATGCAAATAAATACTCCTTCAAAATCTGGGTGCAATCATTCCACAAAAACACAGCAGTTAACTGTTTATAGAATTGAAGTGAATTCAGTTGTTTACGATAATGGAAGGATACAAAGGAATATTTATCGATGTGCCAAAAAACATTTGTAAGTGTTGAAGGAAACGCACCGGCTCAGAAGCAGTGCGCAATTCATGGCGGCAAAGTTATGAAGAGCACTGGAAACGGAGCAGAAAAGCTACAGCGAGCTACAACCGAAAGAGCTTACCTGGCATATGTATTACAAGTCAAATAGTCTACACTCTTGGCATAAAATAGCAGTGGCCATTCAAAACGATCCTGTCCGTTTACCAGTGTTTGAAACGAATAAATAATTTTGTTCATGATTACATCAAGAATATATTATTATCAGGAAAATTCCCAAGAGGCTAAATGGCTTAAATACTCGTTAAAAGCTATGTTTGTCTTAATGAAACTTTCAAAATTGAATTTGACTCAACTGTCCTAGCAGCCAATAGGAGCATTGTCGATAGAACAAAAAGTAATATCTCTTCACACCTAATAACTCCGTTTAATTTGGCGACAAGAAAAATGGCAAGCGAATTCGGGTGGACGAATACTGGGCCTCCCAAGATTTCGTTCAAGTAGAAATCGAAGACGAAAAACTGCTCAAACTTAGCACGAAATCAAGATTTATATGAACCAAACCTGCCTCCGATTCGATGAATATAAGAGAATGTTTATTAAACGAATTTAATTACGCGTTAGAGTAAAAATTTCATTTAAAAAGTAATAACATTTTACTACACGTATTTGTATTTCCCTAAATTATTATCTCACACTACCGAAGAAATTAATCAGTGCAACTCGTATGATTTAAGGTTGTTTGCCTCACATCAGACGATCCATCAGAATAATGTACGTCTTTGGACAGAAAAGATGAATATTTGCATTGAGTAATAAAGCGAGGTCAACAAACAAAACTCTTCGCCTGTGTTTTCAATGGTCGTCGGTTAACATGAAACGATTTCAGCTGCTTCATTGACAACCAGTTTGTTTGTAATCCGTCCCTTTGTTTTGCAAGAAGCGAGACGCCTCTGAAATAATTAGCGTGTTAGTTCGAAAACTTTTATTTTTACATAAATTTCGATTCATCTCTCCAAGACTCAGCCACTACAGAAAATGACGTTTATTGAGACCGAGTTATCAGGATGTGTAGTAGTGATTGAACGGTGCAGGTTTTGTTCGCCATCTCATTGACTGCCATATTCTGGTCAGCACCAAAGTAGAAGATAATTGATTTGGAGGGATAGCTTTATTCAGTTTACTTTAAACAATAAGGTGTATTATTCATAATATCATTGTTTTTTTCTTATTTCGAGGAATCAACCATTGAATTTTTGAATGGGTAATAACATCTTGCCTGTATGCGGCCTGGGTTTGTCAGTGAAGAAACATTAGACGTTTGTCTAAAACAGCCCCGGCCGACGTTGTACGTTTGCAGGCAAACATTTACTTGTAAAATATTTACAAATACCAGAGAAAGTTGCATGTATCACACCAAACAAACTCGAAGATGTTATGCTCCTCGTCAGTGGACCTCTCGGTCCTCCCTTGAAAAAACTAAAGTCATTTATTTGGACTCAGTAAAAATTTTGCTAAAATTGATTTGAAACTTCAAAGTGTGAATATAATAGTTTACAGAGAAAACGTTAGTGAGAGGTTACTGCATGTTGTTCAAAGAATAATGCAAATTTAAAATTTCATAAATTTCATTAGAGTATGTTTTTAATAAAACAGTGTAGTTACTTCTTATAATGAAATTAATGCAAAGTTTTCAGAGTATACGATTAATTATTCAAACTGCTACGGCTATATAGTATGGGGGACTTGTCCTGACCTGGTGAACGACGAAGAAAAGCTGATCGAAACTTTTTGTTATAAAAACACCAATTCAAATTGCAGTAAATTAATTTTCCAAAACAAAAACTTTAATTCGGCATTCGAGCAAGTATCACCAATTTTCGATAACTTTTTTTTATTAAAAACGCCTCCTGGACCGGTGATGTACTGATTTTTAGTTTATCGCAGCCAGTTTTTGATACTAAAAGATTAGATTTCGCTTTAAAAAACGTTACCTTTCTTTCAGTACCTTTGAAATGGAAAACTACTAAAGGTTTTTCAATTTAAACACCACAGGAAATACAAAAGCCGGGTACTCTGCTGCAAGTACGAGCCGTTCGTTTACGACCCTTACCACCATTTTAATAAAACATCACCTGAGAATTAAAGTTATACGAGTAACGTAATAAAGTTAATAAATACAACTTGCAATTAGTGCAGCCCAAATTGTGTTTGAATATATGAAAAACGTGGTAAATGTTAAAAAATAAATTTTTGTAATGAAACACAGCAGTAGATTCACGAAATAACGTAAGTTATCGCTTCGGCTTATTTTGATTCTGTCGTTACTGATGAAAAAGTGATATCTTAATATACTTGTCGTTGATCGCGAAATTTTCGCTTTCAACACTGATTCAGCACACTTTTGACGAAAACTACAATAACTTAAGCTTATTTTTGTTATTGCTGTAGTTCAACTTAGTTTTACATCACTATATCTTTATGAATTATCAATCATTTGCATCCTTCGATGGGTAATAGTTAAAGTTTGAAAGAAATGTTGCAATGGTTTTATAAGTATTTCGGTAATTTCTGTTTATCGACTGTCATTTTTTATTTCCTTTTGTCATTATTACAATTCAAAGAAACAGAAAATTTAGAATTATGTTAATGAAAGGCACAAAAGCCCCTAGAGTATTTGATTGCCGATTTTAATTTGGTGTGCAGTTCATAGTTAGCTCTAATCGATTGCCAAAAAAGAACCACGGCATTGGTGATGTGTCTTTTCCGTGCTGGTGTCAAATACTGTGAAACAGTAAAAAGAAGTGGACGATTCATCTATCAATTATGACAATTTTTTATCAAGTTTTGACCTGTAATTTAGTGCAGGCAATAAAAATATGGTATTTTTCACACCAAGTCTATGCAAATGTTATGGATTTTTCCATAGCCTGAAAATGTAACTGACAATTACAGCATGTTTGTGCATGTGTCATGAAATGAGCAGGAAAAAATTGTACATATTTGCGCTTGAATAACTTTAGTTTTAGTGAATTCAGTGTCTTCATTTTATCATTATGACATGGTCTACTGTGTACAGATTTCTATGTCTGGGCTCACGGTTCTTTCTAAACCATTTGCTATTGTCTTGATATTATTTTTTATTAACTAAGAAACAAGCGAAATCGTGCTTGTTCAGCAGGAATGTGAAAACAAAAAAATGTGATAAGTAGTTGGTATTTTATAAACTGCTAGCATGTTTTTAGGTGCTGCCAACACCTGTAATTCCATGATTGTCTTAACCTGTCGGTCCATATTAGTGAACCTTTTTCCTTCTAGAGAAAAAACGACTATACTACTATACCATTTATACGAATATCGTGCTTGAATCAATCAGAAAATAAAATGTCGTCATAAATCGACAAACAAACTATCGCAACAACCATGGAATGCCTCATTGTTTTAATGAAACGACTGAACTTTTCGACAAAGTTTTTGAAATATGTTGCAGTTTGTCCACTCGTAGAATCTGGTGAGTAACGATTCAAAGATAAGTCATTGCCACCTTAAAAACTCTGGAGATAGAAATGAATAATTCACTGTATAACAACATTAAAATCAGTTATCAGAAGGAAGCAGAAGTCTTCCGCTGAAAGATCAAACGTGTGATCGAATTCAGTGGCGTTATCATTTAGTTTGAAAGGAAAATTTTACTGGACTTGGTAATATCTTTAGTATGAACGTAATTCTATACGGCAAGTGCATGATGTGCTAAGCTTTTTCTGATGAGTAAATGGATTTACAGTATTACTTACTTGTGTTACTATTCATGACAGAACGAAACTATCCAGTAGTGTATAAAAACGACAGATCATTGTCAAGTTATCGAAGATAAGCCAAATTCAAGAAAGTAGTTTTTTCGCTATTGAGCTCAGTAGTTTCTAACGCAGAGCGATGTTTTAGGGTTTTAGGCAAATTCTTTACGTATTGTATTGCTTCCATTTCAAGCAAATCTTTGAATGTTTGCTCTATCACAAGCAATCACAAAAATGGACAAGCAGCTTTCACTCTGAGATAACTTTACAAAACGAGTCCTGGCGTATAACCAGGCTATAACTAACCTTATCCAGTGAGATCTGGGAAAGTTCGTTAAACCAGAAGGCCTTGTCAACGATGTCAGATCGTTTTTGTCGTTTTAGTCTCCTTTAAAACCTGATGTTTGTTGTGGTAGGAATAATCAAATGTTAACACCCGGCAGTAACAAGCTATCACATTTTTTGCATTTCAATAAAGTGCTGTCAATCAGAGCTTTTAATTGCCACCTTCAAAGTAAACGTTAATGTCAAGCCAATTGAAAATTCATGAGAGTTGAGTGACGGAAATCTACCGCAAACAACATAGCAATTGTTCTTAATATTTAAAAGCCTACGCGCGTTCTGAGGATCCAAGAAACTTCATCATCTACCAAGTTCATAAAATGAATCTTCCGGAAATTGCAGTAGGAAAAGTACAAAATTTGTAATAAAGAACGGAAAAATGGAAGAAGTCAGCTTTCTGCCTTGTTTTTAAAATTGAATTAAATTTTTGGCAAACAGAGCTCAGTCCGAATTACCATAATTTTATTATGGAATAAAAGTTTTCAAGCTTAGCAAGCGGAAAACACATCTTTGAGTTTAAGCCCTAAGATCTTTGGAGCACTGAACCCAATGAAAATTACTTTTTTGTAATACAAAACATTAGGTAACTTAAAGTAAAAAAAAAAAACACTTAAATGTGATTGAGCTGGGTGTAAGCCACAAAGATTAGTAACTAAGGAAAAATTGGACATACAAAAACATATACATTAAGGAGCTGGAAGTAAAAATAAAAAAGGAAAGCGAAAAATTGGGCTTGATTGCGAACTTAATATCGGGAAAATAAAACTGCAAGAACATATGTTACCAATTTTTGGTTTCATTAAATATTGAAATTTGTAATAAAAGCGACCTCCACTAACAGAAAAGGGTCTTGAGTAAAAGAAAATAAATGAGATGGCGGCATTGAATAATAAAAAAGTAACGCACTGCCACCAGAAAATCATGCAATGGCCATTTTCTTGGTTGGCGATTGTGGCAATCAAATAATTTCATGTTCCTATTCTTTCCGTATGTTTGGAAAAACATTTAACGACTAATATAAAACATTTTGATTATTAAACATTACAGCTTTGCGGGTGGGTTGTGAGCTTACTCTCCAAAGCATTCTGATGATAGACACAAAAATAAATCATTCTTGACCACCGCTTTTGCGCGCGCGAAATGAAATTAAAAAGCAGGTTGAAATGAAAAACAAGAAACTAACGAAATCGTCGTTTTCACCTGGTTGTTAACGATTCTTTTACTGAAAAAAAAAATAAAGAGAACTTTTTATACTTGACTTATGAGGTGTTTTTGCGACACAACCTTGCAAGATAAAACAGAATTAATGACGAATCAAAAACCGAACATTAAATCGATATGCTCCTGTGCTAATATTGTGAAAACCCTTTTAAATACTCATTACCTTCCAGCCTGAAACAAAATTTATCGTTACAATTTCCTTCTCAAAGGCTTTTTACCTTGAATTTCTTGACTGCAAATTGTCAGAAAAACCAAAATGACTAGAATACTCATATAAATTCAGATTAGTTCATCGGCCTCCGCGATGGAAGTTTAAGCAAATATATCTGTCTACTTAGTTGTTAATCTGTAGACATAGCGTCCGCCTACAGCTGAATTGATTAAAAGCTAAAAGCTACAGGAACAAATGAAATGGATAAAATTTTATATAACAGGTATAGTTGAACGTGGGCTTTGAGGCCATTAAAACACGTTTAACGCAAATGGACTGTACAAAAAATAAAAGCCGTACTAAATATGCAAATATTTTTAACGTGCAACAGTGAATAGTTTGTTATCGCATCTTTCCTTCACAGGCAGTTTACAGTAAAATTGTGCTTGGACTGCTAACAATAACAAAGTTTTCATCAGTTTAATACGAAGCCTCGTACTAACCAACTCTAGCATAACCACACTGACCGTCTATTGGTAATCGCGCAATCTGATTGGCTACACAGGTGCCGTGTATTGATCGGTAGATGGCTCTCGGAGCGCGCACTTAGTTTTTGCTCAATTTTATCAATCAAAACCTTCAATAAATCAATTCTAGCGATATTCTGAGTTTAATAGATCGGCGATCAGTGAGTTATGCTAAAACAATTAGACGGCTCGCTTTCGGTTTCTATCGACTTTGATAGTTGGCGAGGGGCGAAACAGCCGATACAAATCTCCAGCTCGCCGTCTGATTGTTAAGTATACAGCCGTTTCGAGAACGGTTGTCCAGTAGATGCGTAACAGCGTACGCAACAATGGAGAAAGGTAGAATAGGTTAAAACAGAAAACCTGTACACGCATTTCCATGAGTGCGCGTTGGATGTGAGGTGACAAAAATTAATAATCAACGAGCGCGTTGCACGAGTTGATTATAATCATCTCGTATCCAACAAGCGCGAATGGAAAAATTGTTAGAGCAAATTCTCACCTCGGTTCTTGTCGTAGAGATTTTTTAAGAACACTACGTTACGTCAGTTTTTTAATGTTGAACAAATGATCTAGACATTTCATTTTGACCTTAACTAAGTATGAAAAGGCGGCAAAAATTGGCCCGTTGTTCACTGTCTTCGATTTGTAGGCTGAATGAAATGAGCGAAGAAAGCGAGTTGAAGAAAATATTTCTTCATAAATATACCTCGCTCGATATCCTCTAAAGTTGTTTACATCGAGAATAATTATGAAAACTGATTTATCAGTTTAACGGGAAGATCCAAATCTGAGGTTAAAAAAAAATTAATTGGATACGCTCAGCCTTATTTTATGTGAAAATCTGTTTTCACTTTCTGAACGAAGTAATGTTGGTTTTCAGAATTATGCTGCTTTCCACTTTAAGCCACTTTTAATCACTTTTGTTATACATTTACATTTTCTGTTGAATGTTTTGTTTCAAACTTTGTGTAATAGTCACTGTATTGACTTGTGACATTTTGTTTGATTTTGACAGACAAATGATCTGTATATCCAATGCTTTGTAAGAAGTTGTGTTGTCGCCACGAACAAAATTGTAAACGGCAAATCGCCCATCCATTTTCCATATAAGGCAAAACGTCCGTAATGCGCTGAAAACCGGAATTTGTGAGCCAATCAGAAAGCTAGAAATGCAATTACCTAAGTTGAAAACTTACTTTAAAAAATGCCAACGTGACTGACATTTTTAACCTCCCAAAAATTAAAGCAAGTGCAAAAAGCAATTAAAATTAGAAGAATTTTTCAAAACACGAAGCAAATGCACCATATGAAAAATAAAACCTTGTAAATTTTTGTTTTCACCGATAATCAAAACTCTAATCAATACTAACACTACTGTTAGGTCTAATCAAGAAGACTCAACGCTTCAATCCGACAAAGTTTCTTTAAATTTCTCAAATCATTGTTTCTCCTGCCATCCCGCTGAAATACAGTGAACTAACTTCGAACAGCCACTACCCAAAATACGTTTCTGTAGGACAATGGTTGTAGTCAGGAAGTGTACATCAACTGCGCAAAATATTACCTATTAAATTAATTATTTTCTTCGTAAACGAAAGATACCATGTAAACCCAGCATCGTAAGCCACTTGACAATTGTGGATATAAGACTAAAAAGGTTAGTCGGAATATGAAAATTATGAAAAAATCGAGTTTGTTCTCTTACAAGGTTATGGTGTTAAGAATAAAAATATTTCGGCTTTATTACAGCGTCACCTCACCTCGCTGCGAGCGCTGCAATTTTCCCGACGAAACTTTAGCTCATCTTTTGTATGAATGCCCCATTACGCAAAATTTTTGACGTGAAATTGTTATTTGGTGGAACGAGAAACGATCGGAGAATTGTTCTTTAAACGTGACAGATATTCTGTACGGCTATAAACCAGACTGTACTAAGTTTTACGCCTTAAACCATGTTCTAATAAATCATCGGAAAATATCACATCTTCCAAGCTTGGTTGGATAACAGCTCCCCAAGCTTTAAAATTTTTTATCTCGTTCTCAAAGACAAAATCCTTTGTGAAAGCAGAATCACTTTTAAAAACAACACCTTGTCGAAATTTTAGATCAAAATGGACAACATTAAGCGCTCTACCGCCTCAAAATGTTTCCACTTAGAATGTGCCACCCGCCTTTTTTCCTACTTTCTTCCTTTTTTCCCTTGTTTCCACTAAAAATTGTATTTAGAACATTATGTTGTAAACCAACTTTGTACTTGTACTTATATGTACATGTAGTGAGATTGTGTAAATTTTTCTTTGTATTATCAATATTGTATTTTTTTTTGTTCGTCTTCTTTTTTAATACTTAATATTGTAAAGTCTACTGAATTCTCTTCAATAAAAAAAAAATGTCAGTAAAGATAGATTTGACAAGCAACAACAGTTTGGCAACGCTAGAATAATGTTAAACAAAGTCATAACCAGGGAATAAAAAATTATGTGACCGTTACCTGCAAATTCATTTGTGACTGGATCTCTGACAAATCTGACTGGTTTGTTTGTCTCATGACTCAAACAGCCTCATTTCAGGGAAACAGAAACAAAAGCTTCCCTCAGCTCCTATTAAGCGTCAAGAAGATTACCTCGCTGTCCTTCGCGCTGCTTACCAACTAACCGAACGCCTGGAACAGGCTAGTGGCTAGAGGACCACTTAGAATTCGATGAAGATCGAATAGACTGATAACGGCGGCTACAGAGGTACGTCATCATGATCTATCATTTCTGACATCCTATCGTATTCTCAGCTGACATCAGAAAGTGCATTTTGAACAAAAGCCCATAAAAGTTAAGCGAAATAAAAGCATTATCATTATTATCACAGGGCTTAAAGTCTTCATGCTTTTTAAAAAACGAACCTTATTAGACTCTAAATTTTGCATCTGTCTGATTTTCGCTGATTGCTACTTCCATTAAGACACAGTTGTGAAAATGGACTTCGGATTTGTCAAAAATAATGCAATTGTTTAATTTGCGACAACGCTAATCCTGTTGATGTCTAATGGGTAACTTCTGCGCCTCGCTATACATACGAAATTAACTTATTCATCACATCTTTGCATTGTGTTCCAAGGTTTAAATATTCACTGCAATGAAATGGACCTCGTGTAGAAAAGGAAAAAAATGACGATATCTTACTTGTTTATGAGGGATGGCGCAGTGGTGAGAGCGCTCGCCTCCCACCAATGTGGCCCGGGTTCGATTCCCGGACCCGGCGTCATATGTGGGTTGAGTTTGTTGTTGGTTCTTGTCCTTGCTCTGAGGGTTTTTCTCCGGGTTCTCCGGTTTTCCTGCCTCCACAAAAATCAACACCTCTAAATTCCAATTCGATCGGGAATCCGAGGGCCACAGGTTTGTCAGTCGAAAGACTGTTAAGTGCAACCCTCGTAAAACAAAGTTGATTTATTTTATTTATTTATTTATTATTTATTTTATGAGTGAATCGTCCAATTGTAATCAGTAAAATATTCTCTGCAATTAAACGCGTTTTCCACAGCACTTTTCAATGATTATAAGAAAACCTTAGATAGCTTTTCAGGGGCACCCAACGGAATATTTCGTTAAAATATCTGTTCGGAAGACGATTTGAGATCTAGAATTTTCGGAACATTCATTGTAAATTTTTTTGCTTGCCTGCCTTTCCTAAGATTTTCGAATATCTAAAAAATGGTATAATTGTTCATTTTTAACGGATTTTTTACTCTAAAAAGGTCACCTAGAATTTTCGGGAGCCTTTCTCTGGCTGGAATTTTCGAAAAGGTAAGTTTTGATCCCTATAACTTTCGGATCACTAGACTTTCAGCTAGGAAATCCGAACAGATAAAAAAATTTTAGGGGATAAAAATATGCCTATATCTACCGTTTAAATACTAAAATACGTTCAACGGTGCTATCTTTAAGTGGTTTTGAACTATATTCTCGATGGGTGCCCCTGGCTTTTCGTGTAGAATAGACAAAAAAGAAATGACAGCGTTTGGTACGGATTTAAGTTATTTGGCAAGTATGGTTTTGGCTTGTTTCCTAACTATGAATTGTCTCGCTTAATCTACGAGACACAAACTCTGTTCTTATAAAGCGGATGGAAATACGTCATTGCAATTTTTTTCAAATGTGGATGCGTGTACATTTGAAAAAACGTAATTTAACGGAATATATTTTTTGCAGATGTATAGAGTTTGATTATGGCAAAAAAATCCAGGTTTTCGATTCTTTGTTCTTTTGTTCATCACGCACAAGAAAAAAAAAACACTGAAAACCTACCTTGAATTTCCAGGTAATTCCTGAGAGGTATAGAATATGAGGCAAGGAACCAACTAAAGTAATTATTATCGAACTGAGTTGACTGACAGGCAGGTGGTTCAGTATAACGGAATTATATTCATGATGCGTGACAGTCTCAAAGAACATTTACTGCAACGAACTGAAATACGGTCTGTCCATTTCATGAGTCCGAGTTGGAAATATCGTGTTCGCCGAGTTACTATTTCTAGCCTGAAAAAACACTCCAGGTTAATTAACCTCAGAAGAATTCCAGTTAGCCTATTTAGCACTCCGGTTAGCCTGAATAGCACTTCGGTTAAGATGAGTAGCACTCCGGTTAGCCTTTTTTGCACCACGGCTAGCCCGATTAGCACTCCAGTTAGCCCGATTAGCACTCCGGTTAGCCCTAGCAGTCCGATTAGTTTAATTAGGGTTAGAGTTAGAGTTGTTAATCTAGAGTTAGCTTTCACATGCAGGTTAGGGTAAATAACACTATTTCAGAGTTATCGTCAAAAACAGAACTTCTAAAAAAGAACAAAATTTTGGCTCTTACTCTATATTCTTACTTTAACTCGAAATTTCAACTCGAACTCATAAATTTACTAAATGCACTCGAACTCATAAGAGAAAACTGGAAACTGGCCTCATGCATATAATACGCGGCTACACGCGGCCCAGTCTGGAAGTTACTTGCATAATATTCCTTGGAAATAAATTATGTAAGAATACATGTTACATGATCGAAAATTCATAGTTTGGCCTTGTTTGTATTGTATTATTTGTTTAGCATGTATTATGTTGGCTTATTTTGGTTTTACTACATTGTCTGGACTGGCAATGAACTTGCTTCAATTTTTACTTAAGAAGTTCTTATTTTAATTTTTTGTTAAATATACCCTAAAAATAGATAATTATACTTGATCGAATTTCTCTTACGGGCTGCCTTTCATAGGATCGTTTAAGGTCCCAAGCGTCATACTTTCATTAGAGAAATCGAAAACTGGACCCTTGTCGAATTGCACATTGAATATCATTAGGCCTACTTCAATTACAACCTATGGAAAACAGTGGTTAGTTTGAAAACATTATTTTCGTGTAACATGAACAAAAAAATATTACAGAGTTTGGCACACTTATTATTTCACTGAAATGAATTGTGAATTACATTATTAAAGTCTTAATGGCAGGTATCAGATGAGCTTAAATTAAATCCTTTTATAAATCCTTCTTAAAAGCTGCATTACACTTTTAGAAAATCGAGCCACCATATGCACCAATGAAAATATTGCTCTTCGACGTCATAAGTTTGCCCTGATACAATTCTGTTGTCGTTGCAAATTATAGCACTTTTGAAAAACAACCAAGAATTAATATTGGACTTAGCAGTACACACTAGTCTTACACTGGCATACGTTCCTGAAAACAGCACGCAAAAATAAGGAAATCAACGAACGAGTTATTATAACTTGTTATGGGAGAATAAATCGTGTACATTTATCTTTTTTAAAAGCGAATGAAAATGTGTTGTCATGGAAAAAATCCCTTGCATTTCAAGTGTGGATATGTGTCCGGAATTTGGCGCCGCTTAATTTTATACTAGTAGTTGTAGATGAGTCCCCAAGACATTCAGCTTTTTGATACCCACTGTGTTATCCTTTCCACACATAAAAACACAAAAATTAAATACAGTCAACCTACCTTGAATTTGAATTTCTTCCTTTCATACAACTTCCAAACAAAACAAGGAGAGTAAATGAGGCGAGGAACCAACAAAAGTAATTATAGTCGAACTGAGTTGGTTGACAAGCAGGTGATTATAACTGACTGACATTATCAGTGTGGTGTTGACACAATTATGAGCCATTAACTATCACAATGAAGCTGGCTAGCAATATTCAAATTTTTTGCAACAGTACAACCTGTGTCTTTGGCACCTTAACTTTCCTCTATGGTTGAAAGTTTTTTTTATATTTTTCGTGCCAAAAATTTTTCAAGTATTCAACGCACCTGATTAGAAATTCATCCATGAAAACCGATGAAAAATATCGTACGTCAACTTTCTTTGAGCACAGCCGGGAAAGCCTGTTTTGAGGAAAGATTTACGAACGGTTAGATCTCTACACGACTCGTCTATGAATTATTTGTTTTAGGTTTAGACCAAACAGGAGAAAATATTAAATCCTTATATACTTTAGCAAGCTAATGAAAACTACTTTAGAACAAAAAACTAACACTTATACCTCGAGTAGAAAGTTTCTTCAGTGGGATCGTGAGGAGACAATCTTATTTTTTCGTTGCTGTTAGCTATATCGATAACTTCAATTATAAAACTGAGTGAAATACTAGATGATGTATTAAAAACAGCAAAGGTACAGAATGGCTCAAATGCAAATAAATTGGTATTGTGTGTTTTTTGGATACGCGTCACCTTAAAAGTAATTTAATGTACACAGTAGCACAAAGTAAATTTGAAAGAAAAAAGCCTGACACAAAAGAAATAAAAACAGAGATGTCTTTTGCTTACTTTTTATTAAATTTTAACCAATCATAAGTTATCTCTTCAATTTGCTTTACCAAAAGAAAATTCTCTGAAGAGGAAAATTATGGCTGAGCACTTAGTAACGTGTGGAAGTGTTATGGTTTCAGACATCACTTTATTAAGTAAAATCTGCTTCTACATTGGGCTATCACAGTGACATCGTATGGAGCATCAAACACTATTTCAGATAATAGTACAACCTTATAAATTTTAAATCCACGGGCTCCTAAATTGTACACCATGGAGAAACAATTAAAACGTTAATATTTTATAGGAAATCACATAGACAAGATTGAAGTTAGTATTTTTTTTTTCGGATAAATAATGATGAAAATAAATTTCAGACGGGATATTCTAAAATAAGAGATTATGCCTGGGTTTTCGAGAACGAAGGATTAGAGGTGGAACTTCTCAAAATCGTTTCGTTTCGTTCTCAAAATCTCAGCTGACATTGAGGGAAGACATTGAGGAGAGGTTTAGAAAATCACTGAAACACAATCATGAAGGCAATGAATTATTTATACTAGACAAGTCGATAATTTACAGTTTGGCACTGCGACACAGCAAGGCATGCAAACCTTACAAAATATCTATGGCGCTGAGGTGAAAGTAACACTGCCTTGCTCTGTAAAATATACACAATGTGTAGTCTCCATGTCTTTATACGTGACGAGCGTGTTGTATATTGAGTCATTCCTCAGATATGCTAATTAGGAAAGACTAAAATTAACACAACTGAACAAAGAAAGAAACCTTTCTCGGTGCCTTGAAATTATTACTTATTGCTTGCAGTCATCATTTTTATCGTTAAAGTTAACAGTTATCGAATCGTGGAAGATAAGGTTATATTATATCTTTCTTCCTTTTCAATTCAAATTCCATCGATCATCCTATGATGTGAACGAACCAAGGATAATATAAGAAGAAAATAAGAATAATTGATTTCACACGACCTTGGAATACACAAGAAAATCATCGCAAAAGACAACATTAGGATGAAGGTAAAGTGACACTATTTCCGTTATGTTTCTTGAAACAATTTTTGGAACTGTTATAGTGATTCAGAGTTTGACATTTTCTTACCATGATTATTAACAAAGGAGCGGTACTTGGTGTATTGGTTGTTCTTACGTACAGATTTATCCTTGCAAGTCCCAATTTAATTCTCCTAAAAGATTGCTATCAACCATTCCTTCTTATTCCGTTTAAATTTTGCTCTGATAATTTAAAGGTACATCCTCTAAATGATGGTTTTGCTGTTGGTGTTGTTTTCTCGACAACTGTATTCTGTGCCTATTAGTTTCTGTTTTTAAATATTTATTGAGAAATTAAAATTTTCCCTGTCTAGGAAATTAAAAAAAACACACAGGTGTTTTAACTTCCTATACAAATTGCTGTAGTAGTGAACATATTTTTGATTTATTTATGTTTGGTATTACACTTGCCATATCAGTCTGCTCTACTACATAAAAGGCTTGATCTGCTGAACAAAGACAGCCCCCTTAGTTTGAACTCTAATTCAAAAAATCTGTATGTCAGTGCTACTCTTTAACAACCAAGCATTAGCAATTCGTATGTTTAAAAATTTATGTTTCGGAGCACAAAAAGCAGCCAGCCAGTATTTTAATTCCATGTCGAACGATGCTGTCATAACTAAATGGATTATATTTTCTGCAGATTAACAAAAACATTATCGCGTGCCCAAATTAAACTTAAGCGTGCAGTGCTGTCAAGGCATTCTAATCGAGTCTCTAGTCCACCTCCCATACACCTACTATTAAGAAATAATTATGAAGAAAAACGCATACACTGCAGTGCAGGAAATATCTTCACATATAATCACTCACTGCTAAATATATATTTAACAGTGAGTGATGACATGTGAAGAAATGATCAAGGTTATTATGGCTAGTACAGTCGTACACAGTCATTAGCTTATAAGATAAGAAAAGCTCAGGTCAAGTGAACGTTCGCAAAACCATTCCGCGCAGTATACGTATATTAGCGGGAAGAGCAGTACATGCAGGCAATTGATTGCGCACAACATTGCGCTGCAAAACGGTTCAGGTAAGCAGTTTATCTGATGTGAATGTCCCCTGTAACACGAGCTATTATTCAACTAATTCACTATTGTAACCGGAATTATTTGACGTTTACAAACTTACTATAAGCCGGGTAAAATAACATGACTAACATTTGGTTTATGAGGATTCAAGCTGTCGATCGTCGCATGCACACATTGTGGCTTTACTTAATTACCTGTCTTCTTCCCCTCGTGGTATCTACTGGCAGACAAATTATGTTAATCCAGGTTAATCTTACACAAAACGTACTATACATGACTATAGTGTAAATAACGTTCTATTAAGATCACGATTGATGTAAAAACTTACCAAACACTTTCTAATCTTGCCGATTCAAGTTCCTTCTCGTTGTTGAAGTTTATCTGCTGCTTTAATGACGGAATTCTCTTCACACATGTCAGTGCGTGTTTTGGTCCAAACACACATCCGCCGGCGCGGCCCGGCGCGGCGGGGCGCGGCACTGTTTTGGCGAAATAAAATAACAAGAGCCATCCGTATATAAAAATTTGTAATCTATTAAAAGAATGCTCAATCAAGGATAATTAACAATTTTTAAGAGCTTGGACGTATTTTAATACTAAATCACTTTCTGTAGCCTTTCACCAATCGTTTCCCTTGAATGGCAATTGCTGTCCGGGAAAACCAACTATATATAGCAAAAGCCACTTGAGAAAAGTAGTTCCTCTCGTCTCAAAATAAAAGGGAACAAAATACAGACTGCCTGCCTTGCTCCTCGTTTTCAAAAGTAGTCTGAACTTTTTTGCTTTCCCTTTTTTGCCCTGACGCTCATACCGACATTCCACCATTAATTTGACAAAAACAATAACAAAGTCATCTGCTAGAGAAGGCCAACTATCAAACAGCGCCGACTATCAGTTTCAATTGACTTCTTGTTTGCTTGAATAGACTTATTGCACCCGCGTGCCGCCAGTTTATTTGGAAAGTGGAGAAGGCAAAATAAATCCCAATATCCCTGAAAATCGCCTTAGTAAAGAGATGAAAGTCCTCATAGGCCAGCATTACTGGGTGCGAATAAGGAAGAGAATCCCCTGAAAGCTATGCATCTTCAGTAGCTTCTATATTTTGTTGAGGCAAATCGAGAGCCAGAGGTAAAATTGTTATCTTTTATTGACCAATGGGGTCTCAATACATTACCAATGAAAGCAGACTCGAAATAACTCTGAGAAGGACCCCACATGACTTTCTGATGACATGTTCTTCAGCTGGAATAATTAGACGTCACACAACTGATAAATAACCAAGGAGTTTTCGACAGTTTACATATGCATATTGAGATTCCGTCGGCATTTCAAGAAAAAATATGTTTAAAGCCGGCTTTTAATACAACGAACACGTTAGGTGTAATTCGACTATGATGAAAAATTTCTACTGATCACACAGCCTGTTTGTCCCATTGAAAAGTAAAACTATTATTGCAATATTCTGTCGTGACCTTTTTTTTAGGAAAACCACCATGTAAAATGCACATAAGCTGTTTGCCAAACTTACAGAATTGCAAGCATGAGAGATATTTTTCTAATCACCCTTAAGAATTCAATCATGAAGTGAAAACCATTTAGAAATCACTACTTGCCGCGATTTCTAATTAAACTGACGCCGCAGATAAAGCATTCTTGAACAAGGATTATTTCATATTGTACTTCATAAGGAGTTTTAAGGATCTGCAAGCGTTCAACTGGTTTGAATAGTGCCAAACCATGAGATCATCAAAGTCATCGGTTTTTCTAACGCTGGGAAAGTGAAGGCGTCACGTTGCTCTTTAAATTCGTTCTCACGTGCAGCAATAGGTGAGTATCCCTGAATTGGAACTAATACTTCAGTAGAATATATTTGGATGTAAAGTAGAACAGACATTTGAATGGCAATTGTAATAACTCGATCACTCGTCTTTTAAGAACACTTGACTTTGAAGAAGACTTTCCGGAGCATAGAGCTTTTTTACTGTATTAATCATAAGTCCGAACATGATAGAGTATAAAATTATACTTACAACCGTAACACGGTTTTATTTATAAAGAAAATCGCAAAATGATCTTCTCGTATTCAGTGAAACAACAGCAACAGAGAATTCTGCATTCTTCACGGATTTTCTCAGTGATCGATTTATTTAAGTGCATGAAAACTAATGAGGCATTGGGTAAGCAGAATACCTTTTAGCTTATTTTAATCAGTATGGCATATCATGGTTAAATGACAACAAGAATGACAACATTTAACAATTGGTTCATGCTTTAGTGTGCGCTATCGAGTTATGGAGCACGCAGGAAGTTTGGAGAGCACGAAAGAAGCGTAAGAGTTCTTCTTGAATGCACGTTAGGGCCGTGAAAAAATGTTTTTCGTCCTTCGAGACTCGCGCGTTAGTTTTTGTTGTTTGTTAGTTTGAATGAAGAAAAGCACACACAACTCACAAGATTGACGGCGAAATCGAATATATTTTCCCGTTTGCTCTCCGTTTTATAATAACAGCTTACCTTGAAGCTCGTATCCTTAAAAAAAATTTTCAAAAGATTCGCTTTCCTTAAACCAAAGATAAGATTTTATCGCTTTCGCAAAACACAGTGTGTGAGCTTTTCTCAGTGAGATTTTCACAAGTCGATTACGTCATCAGCGTGCACCATCGGGATTTTGAGCACGCTTACGTATACTGAATTTGATTGTGCGGCTCTGCTAGCTATGTTATAATGATATTTGGACATTCAGTTACCTCATAACGTACCCCTTTTCAAACGACGAGCACAAGAAAGATCAAGAAATACATTGCGTGTCCATTTCTCTAGCTATAAATCTCCACAGGAGAATATGTCGAATATGACCTCTTGATCTTCATGAATGAGATGTCATTACAAATACTAAGGAAGTAAATTAACAAGAAGACTTTTTGTCAAGACGTGACAGCCTGTTGGTTTATAAATGTCTATCACACGAGTGGCGCGGTCGGCGATGTGGTATCATGCTTTTCTATAAATGGGTCTCCATTTACTTTGAAATGAGTGTAAAAGCTGGAACAGCATGACGACGCACTCATTTAAAGTCATTTAGACCTCAATAAAATCGTTTTCTCACGAAAACGGCATTAAAAGTCTACAATCTCATTGCTACACGTAATTCAAAAGTTTGAACCACATGTCAGTCAGTCTGTTAATCTACTTTTTATCTGCACTAGTGTTTTTTTTTTTTATCTGCTTCTCAAAAGAAGATAACTGTCGTTATCAAGTCAATCTTCTTCTATTACTAAGACGGAAGAGCCCCCAAGGGGGAGCTATACGATAAAGTATGTATGTATGTATGTATGTATGTATGTACATGGCAAGATGTTTGATGCATGGATCTTCATTTAATTTGAATTGAGTATAAAAGCTGGAACAGTACGCGTGCTACAACAGTTAATTTCTTGTTTATAATCACAAGAAGACATCATTCAAACTCGGTAGTATTGGTTCAATCACTCAATTAACAGTAGACCCCTAACTTGACAAATGTTTAACATAAAAATTGTGTAAAAGGTATTATATAAGTCAAATGAAAAAACGCCAGCAATAATGTGGGAAGGAGGAAAAGTGAAGTAAAACTACGGGAGATGATTCTGTATAGCACCCTTATTTTAAACAGCAATCAATATAGGAAACGCTTCCATCAAAAGTGCTACTTAGTTAAGACAGATTGTTAATTATAACATTTCCACCCATTTTCACTTTAATATATTTTGTTACCGAAAAGGCCTGTAGTTATGCATAACGACGTATTCATTTCAAGTATTTACGATTGCAAGAAAATCGTTTTCTTACGAAAAAGGCATTCAAAGTCTTCAATCTCATTGCTACACGTAATTCGAAAGTTTGAACCCACATGTTTCAGTCGGTTAATCTATCTCTGCACTAGTGATTTGTTTTTCTGTTTTTCTTCTTAAAGGAAAAACTGTCCTTATCAAGTCAATCTCTGGCTGTTCTATTGCTTAGGCCATGACAGGATGATTGATGCATGAGTGTTCATTTAATTTTAATAAGTGTTAAAACTGGAACAGCATGCGTGCTACAACTGCAAAATTTCTTATTTATAATAACAAAAATAATACCATTCAAATTCGGTAGTATTGGTTTTTTTCACTCAAATGACAAAAGACCCTAACTTGACACTGAATATTGAATATAACAATAGTGTAAAAGGTACTATACAAGTCAAATGAAAAACGTCGCCAATGATGTGGGAAGGAGGAAAAGTGAAGTTAAACTACGGAAGACTTTTCTGTAGAGCACCCATATTATAAACAGCAATCAGTTTAAGAAACACTTTCATCATTGCTAACGATAACATTTTTACTTTTATTTTCCTTATTTTGCTTCAAAATGTTTGTAATTGTAATTAACGACGTATTCATCTCAAGTAATAAAGATTGCAATGAAAATGTTTTCTCACGAAAACGGCATTGAAAATCTACAATATCATAGCCACACGTGTAATTCAAAAGTTTGAACCACATGTTTCAGTCTGTTAATCTTCCTCTGTACTAGTGATTTTTTTTCCTGTTTTTATCTACTTTTCAGAGGAAAAACTGTCATTATCAAGTCAAACTACTTCTATTGCTTAGACAAATGACAGGATGATTGATGCAAGTGTTTTCATTTAATTTGAAATGAGTGTAAAAGCTGGAACAGCACGCGTGCTATGCAACTGCAAAATTTCTTATTCATGACATTCATAATCACAAGAAAGTACCATTCAAATTCGGTGGTATTAGTTTTCTCACTCAATTAACAAAAGACCCCAAACACGACAAATGTTGCATATAAAAATAGTGTTCTATACATGAAGTCAAATGAAAAGAATGATCGTATGGGAAAACGCGGAACCTTGATTTATAGGTGGGTGGGTAAAATGAAGTAGAACGAGACGAGACATTTTTGTAGAGCACTGTTGTTATAAACAGCAATCAGTGTAGGAAAGAGCTTTTATTATAGTACTGGTGCTACTTAGCTAAGACAGATTGTTAACGATAAATTTTCAACCATTTTTATTTTAATTTTGTTTCAAGAGTATTACAATTATACATAACGACGTATTCATTTCTATTAATTAGCGTTGCAATAAAATCGTTTTCTCACGGAAACGGCGTTCAGAATCTACAAGCTACATCATGTCACAAGAAAGAGTCAGTGATAATAAATTGAACTACACATGAATTTTTCAAGTCTCTGCTAAATCCAATTTCATTTCAGTTTATCTCTGTTCCATCAGTTACATGGTGATTAATTATGTATCAGTATAAACGTCAAATCAACTTGTGTCAACACGTTAATGTAGGCGACACAGACATTCGTCAACAAACTTCATTTAATATTCATGAGGTTACTTTTCTCTTTATAAACTCAATTAGTTATGTCAAAAGGAAGAACATTCGATGAAATTTCAATACAACCAAAGAGAGAGAGAGGGCGCAAATCAACAAACGCCGGCGACGTGTTTGAAACACTTGGCAACCACGTTTACACTGCCTAAAGGTTTGTCCTTAACATTTCACTTGTACATACTCCGTTCGGGTGGCTAAGTAAAGAGTAAAGCGTCGGTCGACACGTTGGCGAAGCGTCAAGAAGACAGAAAAGAAAAAACACTGAAATACCGAGAAGACATTTCAGCCATCTAAGGTAAACAAAAGAGCTAAAACGATGTGAGGTTTTTCTATTCTGGATTGTATTCGCTTAAAACAAATTCAAAATCACTAAATTTTAATCAGGCTTTCTTTATCAGCTCTGGACGATAACAGATAGTTCGACCTTGGGAGTTTTGATTAGTTTTATTTTTCTCGCCTTTGTTGAGTTTATTCCAAATATTTTAGGTAAACACATCAGGTTAGAGATCTTTAATCTGACTAGCGAGGGACCTTTTATGTAATTATTTCATGAAAGCTCGCCTCTTATTCTTAATATGTAAAGACACGTTTTCCGCAAAGATTTCAAACAACTTAATTAGTATATCTTAGTTTCTGTGCTTGTGCTCCAATCCAATTTCGAAGTTACAGAGGAATTTAATACACAAGATAAATTTTAAGTTGCCGGGTGAAGAAAGCGACCTCAGAGTGAGTAATAAAAGTCTCTAGCCGTCGTTTTTGTGTGTGTTATTTCACAAGTAGTTAGTGGTTCTTTTGCGTGGATTTCTAAAAGAAAAAATAATTCTTAATTCTTAATGTCGAAAAGTGTTGGTCGCTCCATGAATATTAGGGTGTTTTGACATCTCAGCAAGTCTTGTATTCGACCATCCCACAGTCGACACTCCTGTATGTCTACGTTTTAAGCCAAATTAAAAAGAAAAGTCGACATCTTTCAGTTACAGATCAAAATGTTTTCAAGAAAGGCCGGAAGTTTTCATGTTTGTCTCCCATGATTCGTAATTTTTTTTAAAAGAAGTTAAAGTACCAATGTGAATATTTTTATTATCTTAAGTAAGACAAATCGAAAAATGTAATATATTTTTTGTCAGCAATTCAACAATTCGTTTAACATCTTCAACTAGGTGTCTAGACGCATTTCGTCCGTGAGCGAAAGTGCTTCGTCATAATTTTAGCACCGTTTTGACCAAAAATGCAGCAGCAAAATTCTCGTGGTTACTGGCAGTGCCTCTTTAATTAGAAACATTTACTTCGTTATTATTATGATTATTACTACAAATCAACGATTGTTTTGGAAGGGGTTAAAGCGACAGTTGAAACGACGCAGTAAAATAAGGTTCACGAGAATTTCTAAATCAACCAGAAGCACTAAATGGAATGCGCCGCTAACAACAATAAACTTTATTTCGCAGTATTCAATTTTACGTGTATTTTCACCTTTCGCAATTGCCATAGCTATTCAGGACGGGAGAAAAATTAATGATGAAAAATTAATGACGACATGATGACATAAAATAATCTTCAACAAAGAAGGAAAATGAAAATGAATAAAAAGAGGAAAAAGAAAAAATGATGACGAAGATGATGAATTAAAAGGACACTGTCACCAGTTTTACTTCAAAAACTCAAGAGCCTAAAGACATATGGAAACTAAGAATACTGGTCCAATTTTGTGAAAAAAACACTATGCCAGTGTACTGAAGCGATAAACAAGTGATATTTTTGTGATGTCATTAGGAACTTTAGATCTCAACTTGAAAAAGTCAGGCTGATCCTTTCAAGTTTTGTCCTCGTGGACTGGAAAAACACCTAAAAATTCTTATTATAGCTCCCGACTTACTTCACCAACAATTTACTTTATATCTTCATCTTGATGTACTAGGTGCATGTCATGTATGAGAAGACCAATTTGCCAAAATACTTTTTACCGAAAGCAGTTCCCCCGCAGTGTCCCTGTGACAGGATGCCTTTGTGGGGATTTTCTCATGTTGTCCTCAGCTGGGGGGTTTCAACATTGGTCACGATTTGTTTTGTGACAACGACCCTAGAAGCATGTATACATTTTAAGATTCAAGTGTGTTATGTCAGAAACGGTAGGAAGTAGCAAAGAATGAAAGGCCCTGACTACACCATTTATAACAATGGCACCTTTTGTACGATGAAGCCTGTTTAAATTTTTGCACTAACAAGCATGTCATTTATTCTTTGTAAAAGAAATAAATTTTGGCTCTTTGAACCTTTGTTCTGTATCAAGTACCATCAAGTTTCATCAGGTTGGGCCAATGACGTTTTATGTTAACTGTGTCACAAATGGCAAGAACTGCTTTCGATTTATAATGTTTGTCTTTCTGTTGCGGTGGTAGAAAGTTTGTTTTGTTTCAAGAATACTGTCTATTTATATCTCATTTCTGTCTCAACCTCTTCTTCTTTCCGAAGAATCAGTTTACCGGCATATTTTTTACAAGTACCCGGGACAAGTAATAACAGACAAGGGTTCGTCGGGTCTTTAATAGAAGCTTTATTATATTCTCCTAGGCCTTCTCCTGTTTTAACCTAATGTTTTGGTCTCGTTATTCGTCGACTGATTCCATGCAGCAAATACAGCAATTAGAATAATACGAATCTTTTCGACCCCTACTATGGCAAAGGAAAAGTATCATATAGTCCCATATCAGAAACAAGTAATTGATTTGTTGCAAAACTGCGCGCCCGTTAATGATTTAATTATTTCATTCCTTCTTTTTAGGAACTTGTGAAATGGCCAGTCAACCAAACCCGAGTGCTGCCCGTCCTCCTCCTATGATTGATTATCCAATTTTCAAGAAGGAGTCGGTTATCGTATCGTGCACGTTTTACGTCATCATTGCATTCTTAGCAGTATTTGGAAACGGACTAGTCGTGGCATCATTTATTCGACACTCGCGACTGCGCACGATAACAAACTATTTTGTGGTCAGCCTTGCTGTGGCTGATGTTTTGGTTGGCGTTGTCTCCATCCCGATATGGATCTCAATGTTACTTTATTCATCTGGAGGTCGCACTTTACAGGATGTTTACTATGTCCTTGACCTCTTTGCGGGCACCTGTTCCATATTACATCTGGTGACTATCAGCTTAGAACGCTTCTTCGCCGTGGTCCACCCAATTCGACATCGAAACACGTCGGCCAAGGTGTACTTCATCTTTCTTGTAGTTGTATGGGTTATTCCTGCATTAGCTTGTGGAGCTGCGCTGAAGGTTAAGGAGATAAACCAGCAGGCCAACATGTTATTTCTTTTCATCGGTTTTTTCGTCATTCCCTTGCTGGTTATTTTATTTACCTACGCGATGATATGGCGTGCGGCCAGCAATCGAATACAGCCAAGCCAGGATAGCTCACGATCGATGAAACGTGACATGCGCATTGCAATTACAATTGCGCTTGTGATTGGCTTCTTTGTGATAGCCTGGTTACCTTTCTTCATTGTTCAGTTGCTCTTGGTGTTCTGCGAGAAATGTCAGCCGGAAATTTACAGCCGCACGGAGATTCTTTTGTTTCTGAAGTTCATGCACTACAGCAACTCAGCGGTCAATCCCATTGTCTACGCTGTGAAAATCCCAGAGTTCCGTCGAGCCTTTAAGCAGCTTGTCTCGGTCTGCCTATGCTGCTGCACCAATCAGAGCAATCCCCGATCCATCACCGAGATTGTGTCAGGCACAGACATGCCCGGCATTTCAAACAACTCTCGAGAAAGAGTTCTGTCGCAGTGAAGATTGACGTCATTATCCGGGACTTGCTTTATCCTGCATCCGTGACATGTAATATGACAGCTGGGAAAGAACAGGAAAGAACAAAATGTTAACTGAGAAAGCAATGAACACCATGGTCCTCTTGTATAATTATCTATGCGGTTGAAGCCATAATTTATGCATTTTACCAAGCCCATTCGTGACTGAAAAAAGCGAAAAAAGGGTTGTTATGCAATATAAATGTAATATATGAGTAGGTAAACTTGTTCAGAGATTAATTATGGGTTAGAGACTGTTGTGAGTGTTTTGTTGACAAATACACGCACGCGCTGGCCGCACAATGAACGAGAAATTTTCAATACTGCACGAGGCGTAGCCGAGTGCAGTATTGAAAATTTCGAGTTCATTGTGAGGCCAGCAAGTGCGTGTATTTGTCAACAAAACACGAACGGACAGACTCTAACCCTTTTAATATACAATCTGAGTACACTGAAAGAAATCATCGGGTCATCGACTTAACGAACTTCAAACAATAATGTTTAAAAAAAAGAAGTGTAGTAGTGCATGCTTAATTACACGGGATTACATCAATAATATAAAAATTACAAATAAGCCGTACAGAAATAAAGCTTACAGTGGTTCATAAAATAGTTCATCAGCTGTGGTCGTTCGTAAATACAGTCAGCGAGAAGCTTGTTCAAAGCAAGTCGATGGCTTTCACAATCAAGCAACAAGCAAGTCAACCGGCAACCGCACACAAAAATGTATTTATTGAGCTGCAGTTTACCTTTGAACATTAAAGCACTTCAAGTTGTTATCCTCTTCGATTTTGTTTGGTATTGGATCGTTGATTATTTGAGGAATATATTTTTCTGCCACTTCTGCAAGCCTTGAAGCTGAAGACACTTTCAATAATGCACGATTTTTGTGCATTATTGTCAATACTGCACTGTCGGAGTTTGCTGACGACAGGTAAAGCAAAATCACGTGATCTATTTTCACCAATTGCGTGCGTGGATTTTGGACAGTGAACGAAGATTGTATATTAAGCCGTAATAATGAATAGAATCAAGAGATTCTTTCAAAATGGTGGACAATTGTTTCTTTCAAATTTAATCCTACTAAAAGTGCATGCTCGCATAAGTTTTCAGTGACATGTCACATGACCTGGAATGCCGAAAGTAACATCGGAGGGAGCTGAATGTATCGACATCTAGCTGAAAACAAATTTACGAAACTAGCAGATAAAGTCGCTCTATAATTATTTTGTTTGAATCGAGAACTGAGACAAACACTCATTTGAGAGATTTCTACATAACGTGAACATGTCAAAATAAAGATCCCGCGAAAGTAGCCTTTTCCCTAAAGTAGCGATAAATTTTACGGTTTATAACAAATCCCAAAAGAAACGTCGGTCTTCCTAAAGTAAACCTCTAACGGAATTTTGAAATTCAATGTTAATGACATACAACGAGATGTACACTCTAGAAATTATTTAAGATATTTTTCGACTATCCCTATTCTTAAAGTAGTATGGATTGATTTCATTTAACCCGTGAAACAATATCTACCAGTTTGTGCGTAATAGTCGAACGGAAACAAAAGAAAACAATGGAATTTGTGTCTAATAGTATCTAAAAGTGCCTAACTATTTCACGGGTTAACTGAAATCACTCTATTACTTTGCAATTCTCCGCAAGTAGTGATAGGGAAGGGCACCTATGGAATCTGTAATAAGCTAATAGAGTCTGTCGTTTTAGTCTGACATAGTGCAAGAGTTTGTCACTTCCTCTCAATATTTGAAAATTATTAGGGCATGAAGTAATGGTTATTGCGTTGGACGCTGGACACGGTGAGTGTTCATTCTTGTAGATACGTTGTTTATTCGAGCTGTTCAGTGTTGTTGTTGTTGCATGTTTGAGAAAATTTAAAAGCAAAGTAAAAATTAATTATTCTTAGTAATGTGCCTCAATATTTAGATGGTATTAGTGCTATTAGCTTACACCAATAAGGACTGGTCCTAAAATATGTATAATACAATACAATACAATACAATAGTCGTTTAATGTGTCATACACTTAGCAATAAGGTGTGACATTGCAGAAATGTCACACCAGCTAGTTTACAGGTATTCCACATAAATTAGTTAAGAAAAAAATAAAAATAATGATAATAAGTGAATAAATAAATAAAACTATATAAGTCAGGATGATGAGATAAAATCGGGATAAAATCTAAAGTAATTATTATATATGCAATATGCTGTACAATAAATGAGTCGATACTACTAAAAATTAGGTTAAAAGGCCCGAAAGGTCAATTTTCATTATACTATTTTTAAAGGCCTTAAGAGATCTGTTGGTTCTGTACTAATCTGGAAGTAAAGTTCCACAGCTTTGGCGCTAGGCAACGCCACGATTTGAGGCCGTAGGTGGTGGTGTTGACCCTTGGCTGTTTCAGGATGTCGGTTCCTCTCAGATCGTATCTGACGTCTCTAAAATCCAATAACTTTTTAATGCTCTTGGGGGCGTGATCGTTATTAATTGCTTTAAAAACCGTACAAACTATTTTTGCAAGTCTTTGACTTAACAATGAGGGTAATCCTATCTTATTGAGCAATTCATGGTAATGCGTTTGTTTTTCATTAAAAACGAATCGGAGGGCACGTTCGTTAACTTTTTCCAGATTTGCAGTGGCACTTTTACTGCAGAAGTGTCAGGTCTCTGAGCAGTAGGTAAAGTGGGGAATAATGAATGCAAAATAGATGTTCTTTCTTGTTTCAAATGGGAGTACGTTGTATCTTCTTCATGCGCTTGAGTACGACAACTTGCTGAGAGACTTTTCTGCATACTTTGGCTACATGCTTGTCAAATTTCAGATAGTAATATAAGATAGTAAATTAAATAAATACAACCATTAGAAAAAAATTAATAAGGCTGATTTTCCCGTCCGAAAATCAAGCCGGACTGACCCGTTTATCCCTTACTGTGACGTGCGCCGTTTTTAAGCACGCGGGTCTGCGCATGCTTGCGGGCTCATTTTTGGGAAAACACGCGCGAATACCGAAGCCGCGAGAACGAGTAAGCAAGCGAAGCGACTTCGCCACGCGTTTACTCCCAAACGTCGCGACTTTTTTTACTCGCGCGTGTATTCCCAAGCGTGAGCTTGCTAATACTGTCTTCGAGTAAATATTGCTTCCGATTACAAAACATCCGGTACATGCAACACGACGCTGCACCTCAGTCGCTGCCAGAACAGGTGCTTCCTGTCGGCAGCGGCCAGTGTTTATATAACACCAGTGCAAGCAGGATTATGTAATAGACCGTGTTATTCTCGATGCAACTACAGTGGAACCCCGATATAACGATATGCCAAGGGGGCAGTAAAATTATATCGTTATATCGAGGAATCGTTATATCTGGGTTCCGTCCCATACATTTTACTATTGCCGGGACATAACATATTCATCGTTATATCCGGAATATTGTTATATCGAAGTTCGTTATATCGGGGTTCCACTGTACATAATAAACTGAAATTAAACGCGGTTAGCCAAGCACCATGCAGTATATTTTCCCAAGTCAGTTGTGTGTTGTGACAAACTTTTGTCTTCAGTTGCTTCACTTTGGCAAAAGCAATAACAATTGCGTGATCTTCGAAAAGCACTTGTGATCCATAGCTGAAACTTCGAAACTGCACAACCAGTATGACAAACAAAGCTTTGCTATTTAAGTTTACATTATAGGCTTAGCCCTGGGGCTTTGCATTTGATATTGGCGCGTATGCAATACCAAGGTTAAGGTTTATTGCCCGGCCGGGGTCTTCTAGGATCTTCTAGCCCTTCAAGTTTAAGCTAGTATTTTTTTCACGTACTCTTTTCACTTTTCATAAAAGTTCATTGACGATTTTGAATAATATGAATAATATGCAGATTGTTCTTAAGCCTGGTTCTCATATATCGTCCCGTCGTCTCTGTCGCTTCTGTCGTTCAGCTTGCTCCTCACCTCGCTGCCGCGGCGGCGCGGCGCCACCTTAAAGCTCTTCTTTCTTTGCCTTCTGTATTTGCATTATGATCATTTAATATGAAGTCAAACTAACAAATCATTTGCATTTGTACCTAAAGCTCTATGCATGAAAACAACGTACTGTCGGCGCTAACAAATCTGTTACACCTAGAAACATCAATTTTTTCTATTTTGTACAATTTCGAGTGCGTCTTTTGACGCCGGTTTCAAGAGTTCAAGTGTTGTGTTCTTCATGCACCCGGGGTTTAGTGTGCATTGTTTAAAGTATTAAGAGGTTTGATTGACAGTTCATTCAGGGGTCGTCCATCATTTGCATACTGTTTTCATTTGTGTGTGTGACTTTTCCGTAATTCGAGATTCGACTCGTGGTCAAAATATACAGTGAAATCACAACGTTGTTGGAGGTAGGTCACGAATCTAAAACTTCGCAAAACAGCAAGGTGTATTTTCACACCCGGAGAAACAACCAGCACAGGTTCAACCTCATCGATCGTCACCGCTTCTAGAATGACTGAAAAGGACATGAATGGCGTCTTTATGGACGGCGAGAAAGGAGGAGGTAGACCAGAAGACAGCCGCGCTGCGCTTGTCGAGCAGATGACGATAGAGGAGGATGGAGTCGTCATCGAGGATGACCGAGAGAAGTGGGGAAAGAAACTCGACTTTATGCTTTCGTGCATCGGGTACGCGGTGGGTCTGGGCAATGTTTGGAGGTTTCCTTATCTGTGCTACGAAAACGGCGGAGGTACGTAATGAACCGAGCAGTCAACTGCTGCTACTGAAAATAATCCATGCTATGTTTGAACGTGTCAGTAAATCGGTGTGCGTGATTTCACTTAGGTGTGTGTAGATTACATCCATAAATATGAGGGGCGAAACCCATAAAAATACGGCCGCACTTCAAAAAGCTTTCATCTGAATTTGCTTTGTTTCGCAAAGCTTCCAGCGCAATGCCTAATTTGCACACTGGATACAATCGAAATACGGCAAGTTGTTATCAAAACTTCTCGTCTTTATGGCAACCCTTGCAAAACGGTCAGAATGAAAATGAAATTGGGACGCTTGCGTCTAACTGGGCGAAAATTGTCAAGTAATTGACAATTTTGAACAATCAATCACTGGCAAACGCCGAAACAAACTGCCACGCTTCAGGGACCCCGACACTTACTGTACGGCGTCGTTGAAAATATCTAAATTTAAATAAACAGTCGTTGTATTATAATTCTATTATTCGAGAAACAATTCAAGCAGCTGAAAACACAATTGGCTTTTCTCGGTCCCATTCTGTTACAGGTATATTAATGAATGAATAACTTTTTTAAGAGTTGAATTTACATATTTCCTCTCTGGGTGACAGGGTTATCAGTGCAAATTAGAGTAGAAACGTGATCAAGCTGAACAAGGCGGCAGGAAAGGGTCGCAAATTAAAGCAGGCAGTGGCAAATCGCGTTTCGCTGCGGTGATCCGGGCAAATATACGCCCCCAGACTCTCATAGGACTCTGCATTCTGCTGATTCTGGGCCGGGGCTTATATTAAAATCCGAAGAAAAAGAAAATGTAGCCGATTGTAATGTTTCTTTGAACTCTAGCTTTCCCTTCAGTTACTTCAACTGAATTAATTTGTAGAAATAACTATCCGTTGATCGCTTTCTTTATAGTTTCTCGGCCAGTTTGTGTGTCACTGAAAACATGTAACGCTACTATTGACAGTTTTATTGACCCCGCTCAGTCACGGCAAAGGTGCATACACGTTCTTTCCATTCTTGAGCATCAAGTATTAAAAAAAACCTCGTGACAGCGGATGGTAATTTTGGCCCTTGCTCGTAGCTAAAGAAATGAAATATCGACTGCAGGACAGATTCCGATTGATTTGCAGAGTCTTTTTGTGAGTCTGCGCGGGTAGTCTGCGTGGAAGACAAGCACACGGTTGGACTGACGCCTCAGTAATTAATATAATGCGAGAGAACAATGTCCGACTGTTTGCGCACCGCTGTTGTTTTGATCCCTCCTCCCGCCCCCCTGTACACCACCTCCCCCAATAACTGAAAGGGATTACTGGATAAGAGAGCAATACAACAACAGGTCGAGCTTTTGCCATGCTTGACCGGGGGAGTTGAGAAGAAACAAATAAAATTGATGGGATCAGTGGAGATCGTTTCTTACTACTTTAATATGGGAAAGTGATATAAGAAATGCGATTTTTGTTGTTTCAAACTTTGGAAGAACAGTAATGGACACAAAATCTGTGACAGTAACCAGATTTTATCAAAAAGTCTTAGGGTCGACGGCTCAAATTTTCGATAAATCAGACTGAAACACGCAAACCAAATCCGATAACTGGCGTATCGTATTGATTACAAGCATTCGAAGCATCCCGCAAAAGACTTGAGTTGAGAGCGACCTGACGTATCATGATAACGACACGGAAAAAAATCAATTAGTTCAGTATTGTTTTACCTTGAAATCCGTAATAACAACTGACCAAAAGCCGAATGAAAAAAAATTGTCGAATTCTAAATAAACGCATACACTGCAAAATACCGTAAAAAGGGTGTTCTATAGCGTTTTATCGCTACGTAAAACAACTTGTTGTGTGTATATTAGTTATGGCCTAAAGTAAGGTCAAGGTGCTGTGGTATTACATGACACGAGACTGGCGCGATACCGGAATAACCCTTAAAACTTTCCTGGTTCTTAGTTTGTTTTTTTCTCTAAAAAGCATAAAACTTGTTGAAAAATTTATATTCATCATTCAGAACAATGTACTACCTTTATAATTAAAGTTCTAAAACGAACCTGAGAAAAGTATACTGACAGGGGGGGGGGGGGTGAATAGGGGTATGCAAATCCGCCGATCCGTCATAATTTAATGACCCAATCCGTCGATCCGTTAAAGGGTCTAACTTCGAATCCATTTATTTGTTGCCAGGATTTGTGAAAAAAAGCATCTGGAGTTGTTTTGTGTTAGCTAAGAAGCATCAACATTTTACATATTAACGATAAACTAAAAAAACTACCTCTATTAGAAATCGGTTGTTGATCCTACAATCCTCTGCGTGACATGCGGTAAGTCTTGCGAGTGACCAAAAAACAAAAAGAAAACAAACAAAGCATTCTGAGGATCGTTGAGATCCGCGATCTGAACTTTATTGCAAGCAAAATCCACAATCCGGGCCCACAAAATGGATGAAACCGCGATCCGCTTCAATTTCAGGATCCGCAAATTCGTTAAAAAATATGCTCTGAATCCGAAATCTGGGCAAAAATATTGTCAAAATCCGTCGATCCGTTTTCCTATTCACCCCCCTCTTGACAGGTTGTCACATCTGTTATTTTCTTCAGAGTTATTTGCCAGTGTTTCTTTTAAAATCAAGTTACTCTTGAGGTCGCTTCATTCGTTAAGCCCTGGCCAAACGGTAACGCAAATGAACGCAACTAGTCGCAAGTTTAACTTGCGTACAACCTGGCGTTGGCTGGCCAAACGGACACGCAAGGTTAATTGCAAGTGCACTCAAGTTTGCAAAAAGTCATTTAAAATGCTACGTTAACGTAAGTGCAAATTTGATCTCGACCAAAGTGAACGCAAGTCGACGCAAGTGCACGCAAGTCCTGGCCAAACGGAGACGCAAGTGGACGCATACTTTCAACTTGCGTCTACTTGCGTTGTCGTTTGTTCAGGGCTTTACACCTATATCCTTGGAGGGTAGCTACAATCAGGATTTGCTAACTTCTGTTAAATTTCATCACTTCTTTTGGAAGTTCATTATTTTTGCGGGATCGTCCCTTTCACAACTTTACGGTTTTGTAGCCTGTTGCTCTCTGGAGGCGGTGGGGGGGGGGGGGTTATTCCCATATATGCGCTATACAGTGTAGGGTATGTTTCAGTTAGGTTTTCGGTCCTTAGGGTAGGACCTTAGGGTATCGCTTTTGCTCCTTTTGGCATTGTGTTCCCGATGTGATCCTCAGATAGGGTACCTAAGTTCTATCAGCTAAAATAAACGCCCATCTAAATGAAAATGTATCTTAAAACTGTACTATCCATTGAAGTATTAGTAAAGCGATTTTAAAAAGATTTTTTTGCCGTGCGCTTTTAGCCGTTATTTGGGTCGTCACGGAACGCTTCTCTTCCCCTTGAATAGGGTGTCATTTTTCGGTTTTGTGCCTTAAAAAGGGTATCAATAGGCAATGAATTTTCTGGATGGATAATCTTTATTTTCACGCGGTTTTTCACGCGGTTAATTATCCTTACATAAGTACTAAAATTCTAATGATAAGCTATTATATAGAAAAAGCTGCTTTCCACGAATGCTGTGTTTTTGAGTACTTGTTTTAGTAAACCTTTAAATTGCCCAAGGGACTCTGCTTGTCTTACGTTAGAAGGAACTCCAAGACTGTTCCATACTCGCGCCGTTATAGGTAAAGCTACTTTTGTAATAGTAAGTGCGCGGTAATGGCACATTGAGTTCGTTCTTAATCCCTTAGGTTTCGATAGGTTGTACGCGTTTTCTCGTATTGTATTTTAGTTTCAGTTTTTTTTTTACCTGTTCAAGTCTATTAATCACATTGGTTTACTTTGGCAGCAACGTTTTTGATACCATACTTTATAATGCTTGCAATCAACGGACTTCCTCTGTTCTACATGGAACTTGCCGTTGGTCAGTATCTTAGCCTTGGAACCGTGGGAGCCTGGACAGCTATCTGTCCCTTGGCAAGAGGTAAGGGGTCGCACTGATTGGTTCCAACTGTATTCGATTATTTCAGCAAACACACTGCAAACAGGTTCAATTACGTATATACTTAAATTGGGATTGACAGTCTTCTTCGGCTAATCTTCGCAACTCTATCGAATTAAAAAACTGTATCTTGCCCTTTTCCATTTAGCCATGTGACGCCATAAAATCCATATGGCGGGTCGTGAATTTGTAGCAAGTTTTGCTGTTGTTGTTGGTGGTGGTGTTGGCACGGAATAAAATTTCTTTTAATTATTCTTTTAAAAATCCGTTTTTCTTTGTTGTTTTTTTTTTTTTTTTCTCAGGAATTGGATTTGGCATGATCATAGTTTCTTTTCTGGTGTCCATTTATTACAATATGATTATCGCCTGGTGTCTTCTGTACATGTTCCAGTCCTTCAGAAAGGATGTGCCATGGAAAACATGCGACAATGTATGGAACACCAAACTTTGCACGTAAGTATTGTAGACTAAGTTATGTCTTAAAAACATGTTCTTTAGAATTGATTTTTAGAGTTTGCACAACATCAGGAGTGTTTCCACATCACTTAGACTTTTCTAATTGAATTTCTTTTCTTTTTCTTGACTACTCCCCACTCATTCAGATCACTAGGTATGAGTGGATGATCTCCCCCTCTATAGTAGACACTCGGTGACACTACTGAAAATCCATAGATCTGATTGGTTCCCTCATTGCTGACTATTCACTTTTACAAACACAATCATGTGCGCGTTGTCAGTTCTTAAAAAAGAAAATTATTTTATCTATCTACCAATCTATCTACGTATTTATCTATCTGATTGTCTGTCTCTCCGTCTGTCCGTCGTTTATCTGTCTTTCTGTCCCTCCGTCTACCGGTCTATATGAATGGCTATCTACTTGTCCTTATGTCTGATAAATAAAGAAAGGTGGAAAATTTTGTGAAATTTTAAACCTTAATGTGCTAAACCAGGATTTTTCCGGGATTTGGAGGAATGGCCATTTGACCACTTATGTCGTTACCAATTTACACGTCAGCAGAGCTTATCGAAAAAACGGTCATCAGTTTTTGGTGTAAAATTGGTGTAATTTCAGCTTAAGGGTTAATCTCCCGCCCGGTGTATAAGAAGACATGGGTTCGGATCCCGTCTGGGGATCAGATTTTTTTCTTAGTCCCACGCTCGTGACTCGTCTTTGTTTGCTTGATAATTTTTCAGCGTAACACGAACCAACGCATCGGCAGTCAATTGTACCGCACTGGGCGCTGCTGCCGGATGTAAGAGTACCAACCCGTCTGAGGAGTTTTTCGAGTAAGTATTATTAATCGTCTGTTGTATTTCTCTGTCTTAGCCTGTTCGCTTGTTTGTTTGTTTGCTTGCTTGCTTGTTTGATTGTTTGTTTGTTTGTTTTGTTTGTCTTGGTTTAAAAGGCTCAGTAAACTATGTAACACGTGCGGCAATATCATTGTGCATTCCGAAAACTTCAAGCAGTTTATGCCCTCTTGTTTCTTTTTATCCTGTCGTGCCATTCACAAAAGGAAAATGTATGAAGCAAGGACCGATTAACTCGCAAATAAACATTTTTTTCTTGACGGCAACAATTAGGAATTTCGCATAAAGGATATTAAGTTTAACTTTTTTCCACATTGCATTGACTCACTTGGCTAACTTTGTCGTCACTGGTAAATTTATCTTAAGAATTTGTTGAAAGTTTGTCTTGAATGTGTGACTCAGTGACCTATTTTAAACTGTTAATCACATCTTTTTTTAACAGCCACCACATACTGAAAATATCCGGAGGTATAGGTGAAATGGGTGATGTGAGTTGGCAAATTGTACTTTGTCTGGTTCTTTCTTGGGTCATAGTTTACCTGTGTCTCATAAAAGGAGTGGCTTCGTCCGGAAAAGTAAGTCAAGGCACCGCAGTCCAGACACTGTCTCTGTATTTTACCTCAAATATACGTCAGTGCAGTTCGCTTCAGTCTCTTCCAATTTTGAGCACCGGGTCCATTCTTTAAACCTTTTTTTAAGAATTCTTAATAGATTGTCAGACCAATTTTGCACGTAGCATATTACCTAATTCGCGTATCTAAATCGCTTATATTAATCACTTAAGGACACTTTATATAGAAAAAACAGATATTGTAAATAGAGCCGCGGAAACTTGTTAAAAATGCCAACTGGTTGGAAGCTGACCACTTCGCTATTAACAAGAAGTGGAATAATTGAATTCGGAACCGCTGAACACAAATCCATGTAATGAACCAGGGGGCTTCACAAGCGCCCTAACCACTAGGCCACGCTGTCTTTTTAACTGTGTGAAGGATGAATCACTTTATTTTGCAGGTTGTGTACTTTACTGCTACTTTTCCGTACGTCGTTCTGTTTATCCTGATGATTCGTGGTGCCACCCTAGACGGCTCGTTAGATGGAGTGTTATTTTACCTTAACCCAGATATTCAGAAGCTTAAAGATCCCCAGGTACAAGACTTTAAAAATTAATTTTTCAAATTCTTTTCGTAAACATTTTTCTGCAACAGACCAAGGGGAAAGTTGGTGTTCGCCAAAGATTCTAAAAAACGTCTGCAGGGCAACCGGAAACCCAACGGGCAATTCAAACGAACACTTACTTGCGTAGTCGGCGTTCAAATGATGAGGGATAAGGGGAGTTTTAGCACGAGGCACGAGCGCGAGGAGCCTCCAATAAAATTCACTTAACTATTCCTTCAGAATATTTGGGTGTCTGACCAGAAAACTTGAGATTTAGGTGAGGAACGTTTTTCGGTATTTCGTGCATGCATTCAGGTATCAATTCTAAAATGTTGTCTAAAGATTAAGGTTTGGAGAGTAAAAAACTTTCCGTTTTTGTTCACATCTAACGTTAACGTGTGTTTGTTTAAAGGTTTGGGTCCGAGCTGCGTCGCAGATCTTTTACTCCCTTGGAGTAGGATTTGGATCATTGATTACCTTCGGAAGCTACAACAAGTTCAACAACAATTGCGAAAAGTAAGACTGCATGAGTATCAACTCTGTTTTTCGAGACAATGTCGAGAGGCCATCCCTTTCTCCACCCCACGCGTCTTGTTGGGCAATCGGCTTGAAAACAAATAAGGTTGTTACGACTAACACTAGCCTGAAAATTGTTTATCTTCTAATCACAAGCCTGTTAACACTAATAATCTCACTACACCATATATAGGCAGATTTAATATCTACATTTTTTGTCATCAACAGAGACGCCATCATAGTAAGTTTCATAAACTGTGGCACAAGTTTCTTCGCGGGGTTTGTTGTGTTCAGTGTGTTAGGCTTTATGGCCAAGACACTTCAGGTTCCAGTCGGAGAAGTGGTTACATCGGGTAAGCTCTTAGTCTTCGGATTTGCAAAATTTCTTCTTTCTATGCAAGGAAATTAAGCAGTTATAATCAGTGACTGCAAAGTAGGTCTCCTCTAATAGCTACAGTGTATGCTGACTGTCATTAGCTAATTTGAACCCCTTCCAAGTACAATTTTTTTGACAATTTGAAATAATTCTCAAGGGTAGCATCACGTGGTCTACAATGGGACAACAAACAAACGAAGCTAAAGAGGTCTATTCTATCAGCCTTAAGTGACCACGACTTAAGAATTAGAAGCGTTATCTCAAGCGTTTTTCATTTGCAAATTTTTTGACTGTCTTTCTTTTCCAATATGTATTAGGTCCTGGTCTTGCCTTTGTGGGTTACCCAGAAGCCATTTCACAGATGCCTCTAAGCACCTTGTGGGCTATTTTGTTCTTTTTCATGCTGCTAACTCTTGGGTTGGACAGTCAGGTAAATTTATCACTTTAATTTACTAGTACGGTTGTTTTTTGTTTCTTTTCTTTTGTTTTTTGCTTATTTTTTGTTTGTAAGTTTGTTCGGACGCTCGGTCGTTTGCTCGTTCGTTCATTCGTTCGCGATTGATCAAGTGATCGATCGCGATTGATTGATTGATTGATTGATTGATTGATTGATTGGAAATGAAAAAGAAAACTCATATCTCTTGGTTAAACGTGTACGTTTTATCTATTCACAGTTTGCTATGGTGGAGTGTGTCGTAACAGGTCTTTCAGATGAGTATCCCAAATACCTCCGACGCTACAAGCCTTTCTTTCTTGTCGGTGCTTGCATTGTAATGTTCCTCCTCGCAATCCCCATGTGTGCTCAGGTAGGAGCCAGTCACCTGTTACAGTGGTTATAAAGATTGAGCTATTACGTTCTTTTTCTTTTTTCGTCCCGTGGTATCTATATACTACAAAAATCCAAGTGAAGCATAACACTGACTACCACTCTAACAAAATAACAGTCCAGAAATTCAGTTTGGGAGCACTCCTAGGCTCGTCATACTGAACGTGTCTAACAACGGCCGAGGAAACAATAATTCATTAATTTCCAATGTCGTTTATTTGTTGGTTGTATTGTTGTTTTCTTTTGGGGGATAAGCACTTCAACCTACAAAAGATGCCATCTTGATACCCTCCCAAAACCATTCAGCAGAACTCCTTACGCCTAAAGCTTGTGAGGTCCAGTTTTTCTGAGCTCTTTGGACTTAGGAAAAGGGCGAAGCTGTTAATCAATCATGACAAGTTCTGCTGGGTGATGTTGTGTTTTATGGCGCGTTTAACAGACTGTACTTATGCTTGTTTGTTTGTTCGTTTGTTGTCAGGGAGGCATGTACATATTCAACCTATTCGACATTCAATCAGGTGGCATCTCACTTCTTTTCATTGGATTTTGTGAAGCGGCCGTCATTGGCTGGGGAGTTGGTGAGTTCTCTTTATGAAAAGAAGTTTTTACCCGGTTAGTCTCAAACTAAAGGGGCGATTCGCGTACCCAGCCTTTTGCAAGGGAGGTTCCACCTCTTCTCAAGTTTAATTATCCAGCAATTCAGAAGGCATGCGCATGCCACGTGTAGAAAAGGGGGGTCGGGAATCACTGAAACCCTCTCATAAAGTTTTTTCACTGCTAGGTTCTTTTTTAATTTGGTAGTTATTAGCAGGATTTTATGAGTTGCGAATATTTCGTTATTATCGTCATCTTTGTAAGTTGTAATTGGAATGTGATAGTTTAGACTCATGCAGGTGAACCGGAGAATGTTGCACGTCAGTAATGTAACAGCGACTTACGGTCTCCTATATCTCCTTAATCAATCGCTCTTGTTTTAAAGTTGTATTTTGTCTTCTGTGCTCAGCTGCTTTCATCTCTTGAATGAATTGCTTTTGTCTTATTGTCGTTTTCAGGCACTGAGACACTTGCTGACATGATTGAAAAGATGATTGGCAAGCGCCCAAATATCTTTTTCCTCATTTGTTGGAAATACATATCGCCACTCGCAACTCTGGTACGTTTCATTTATTTCCCACATAATTTCAGTCATCACAGGAGCTGTAATATTGACTACAGTAAAAACCCGCGACTAAGAACTTAATTATTCTAGGTTAGCCTAAACAGGTTCGTACATAAATGGTAGTTAACACAAGTTTAAGCTTTCTAGGTTCTTAAGAGGTTATTATTTTCTGAAGAAAAAATTACATTGTTGCTAATAGAACTTTAAGTGGTATTAGTTCCCATTCCTCGTATAAAATTTGAACATATATAAAACAAAAGTGTTTATGTAAAAATGAAGTTCTAATCATTCAAAATGGAACATAAAATTCATGCACGGTAATGCATACTTTGTCCAAACTTATTTTCCCAGAAGTAAACATTTGTATTCAATTTTAGAAAATAAGAACCTGTTTCCAAATGTTAGGTCCTTACTCGCGTGTTTTTACTGTCTTTTCTGTCCTTCCTGGTAGGTAATCATTCTGGCGAGCTTGGCTCAGTGGGCCGGCATATCATACAACAAAATTGAGTACCCTCCCTGGGCCGAATTCATTGGATGGATGCTTGCACTTGCTTCTATGATAATGGTCCCAACATTTGCAATTATCCAGTACTTCTACACCTCCAAAGGATCCACGGTGGCTGACGTAAGTTTTCGATATTTTTTGTCGGTGTATTAACAGCAAAAGTCATTTTTATCTTTGTGACTGAATCGTGTAAGAGCAATTATGAGTGAGATGTAAGCTTGCTAAAAGAAATATGGCTCACAAGTATTTCAATCTTACGCAACCACGTTGTACATATAGTTGAGGAAACGTCGACCTTAAAGATGATTTCCAGTCCGTACTGCGCAATCTCCGCCTGCAATGTTTGTGAGTCTCACAAACAGAAGAATGTTTACTAGCAAAAATAAAAATTCCGGGACAAAACTTACCTTTTTCTTCATTATTAACGCCAGATATCCTTGCAAAACAATAATAACGAGTAAAAGAAGCTCGACGGTATTTCAAACGGACGTTTTAGCTCATCGTGAATTCTTGAACGAAACGATCCGTATTGGCGAACTAAGAAACTTCATGTACGCTATCAACGAAGTGTAACGTTTCAAAAGGGTCTGAATGGGGTTAACCGACTACCGACAAAAGGCGAAAAATATAACCGACAAACGACAAAATAATTAAATTTTAACTGACTACCGACATGAGGACCCTCCAATTCATACCCGACTAGCGACAAAGCGCGAAAAATATAACCGACAAACGACAACGTAATAAAATTTTAACTGACTACCGACATGTGGACCCCTCCCATTCAGACCCTCTTTCAACGAATTCAAAACAAAAATGAAAACAAACCCTGAGTCTGCGCAGTACGGACTGGAAATCAGCTTCAAGGGAGCTATGTCACGAACGGTGCAACGCGAAAAAATTTGGCAATTTAAAAATAAAAATTAGTACATTAGAAAAATAACTAAAAGAATCGTGATATAGCTCCTTTAATCAAGGCAAACTGTTATAGAGAGCCTGGGAAAGACAAGCTGTTATAGACAGCCTGGGAATTTACAATCATTTTTTATTTGAAAATGGCTAGAACCTCGCAATGATTCTACTTTAGCCATAATTCTTTTTACAGGTGCAATGTAAATACTACCTAACTAAGACATGCATCATTATTATCATCATTATTCTCTAAGCTTTTGTATTGTTCCATGGCAGAGACTGAGGTCATTGCTGGTACCCGATGAGAACGCGTTTAACGAGGTTGAAGAAAGAGAAGGAATTTCTCGCAAGAAGCTGGTCATCAAGTAAACCCGATCATCAGGTAGAATTTTTTTTTTTACTTTTTTATACCAAGGGCATATTACCGGCTGCATTGTTGAAGTCTAAATATCTCCCCGTCCCGCCTCACAGCGAAAAATTCTCGTTTTATCATTTTACTGTGAATTTATTTGTATCAAATTTCGATAGTAACAATCGCCTTGACTTCCTTTGGATCACAACTTTCGCTAAAGTGCTACTTATAGCTATATCCTGTGCCTTTTGTGGGTCCATACATCTTATATGTTTTAGATAAACATTGCAGAAGTAATCCAGAGTTAAGAATGACATATTTTGACGAAAAGAATTTATTTTACATCAGATATTGTCTTCGGTTACGTAGGTTGTTGTTGTTGTTGTTGTTGTTGGTCCTGGGGCCTGTTTTATTTTGGTTATTGGCGTTGATTACTTCGTACTCAAACTGTTTTTTTGTTTATTCTTTAGCATGCATCTCTTCGGATTCTGTACACTTGTAATATAAAGTGAGTGGACTTCCTGTAATAAATGGCCGATTTTTGCTGATGAGCTCAAGACAATGGAACTGAAGTCCCTCCATCCAAGTAAACTGTTTGAAAAAACAACAGGGTAACTTTTATACTATTTCTGTGAAAGACACTGTTAGATGCAAACAGCAGTTATCATTCTGCTACTGTTCTGTTTTTGTCTTGAAACGAGACAGTTTTCTCACTTTATTGGGATAACGCTATATTTTATCACGTTATATTTTATTTCAGAGCGGATTTTTTTTTCTTAAACAGACGTGTTAATAATAACTGATCTATAAATTCCAATTGTATCCATAAGACCTCGTAGTACTTATGATATTTGGAAACATAATGATGGAAAGTTAACGATTTCAAGAATATTGTCGACTAAACAATTATTGAATGAGGTTAAGTACAATGGCGAGAATACAAGCTTTTATTATTTGATGATATCGTGTCTGAGACATTGATAACTTCTTTATTATGATTATTGTAACATCATAATTATAAACATCATATCATATTCATCATTATTATTATAAACTTCGTACATTAGTTATTTTATATTAATCAAAGCTATAACAAAATTCTTGAATCTGATTGGTTATCAGCAGGTTTGATTTGAGCACTAACAGGGTAGTTTACGCGTCATTCCCCTGCGATTGGACAGTTTTTACGCGCACTTTAATGGAACCGTTAATAAACAAAAACGACTGTTTTGTCCTTTGCCGTATTTTTATTCTCCAAATGTTAACAAATGTTTTTTCCTCAAATTTTGTTATAGTTATGATGAATTAGTAACACCAGTTTGCCTCAAGTAATTAACAAAATCAGACGACCTCGAAAGGGCGTCTGATTTGTTAATCACGAGTATGATCACAGGCAATATTTTACTCCGCTTAGCCATGTTACCATTATTATCAGCTCTATTATTCATCTTGCTTAAGTTATTGAAAATCATTATTATTTTTGATTTTTAAACGAATTGCTTGCATTTTTACGTCAAGGAACTGCATGTGGACATGCAGTAATATTTTTATCCTATTTCTGGTGTGATAATTGGTTGTATGACATTTTGCCAAAGCGTGTTTATTGAAAGCCCTGATAACAGGCCATATATGATAGCGGTTTGTAGTTCTATTTTCCACCCGAAACGGGCATGAAATGTTAGAGTCATTCCTTTTATAATAGAATTTGTTTTTGTTTTTTCTTAATGGAGTGGTATTCTCCTATTATCTGTAGGATCAAAACTAACGCATAACCAATAACCTTTCCCTTTACTGGTTTGGTTTTTATTTTTATCGATGTATCTTAATGCCCTTTTTACTCTTTTGCAATAATCTCGTCGTTATTGAATGCAACTTGTAGCAAAATAGTTGACTTTTGTAGTTAATTTTCGTTTAGATATCAATGAAAAATGAAAACAATGGTATTTTCATCAGTCGTGGAAAATGAACTTTTGTTAACACTTAAATTCGACGGACGCATTGTAATAGCTTTTAATGAATTGCGGAAATAAATAATTCAAGTGCTTTCAAGTATGCTTTATTTGTAGTGCTTAAGAGCGGTGTTCAAATGAATTTCAGCAACCTTAATGTCAGATAATCACCGCCATTGCTGCATCGAGTTATATACAAAACCTATTAAAACGTGGAGACCAAAACTGTTTGCTTCTGCAGCCGATTGATTGATGACATTTATTTGTATTTACATGTTGAGCACGCCGTAAGGTTTACTTGACTAACATCAGGCGACGTAAAGCCAATCCATAATTAATTTTGAAACTCATTTGAAAACCGCTATAATTACGTGTCAATTTAGTTCCTAAAGTAAGGTTATCTTGAATCTTGTATTAGGGGCTCTGTATTTACATTTTTATTGAATAAAATGAACTTTGTTTTTGGGCAAAAACAAATAATGTTGCCTTATTACTGCCACTCATGTCTAATGATTATAGCACAACCACTAACAGAATCATCCCAGTGATTCCAACGCTTATCTTGGTTTATTACCTGAACAATACTCAACAGACATTGACCAATCAGAGCGCGCAGCATCTTTGCCGGATATTATAAAATTTTATTTAAAAATTAAAGCCTTGGGGTGACACGCCCTGAGCTGTATCTTAAAAAAGTGCTAAGATTCGGGGTATCATGGGAAGGGAAGAAGAAGAGACCACAATCATCATCATTATCATCCTCATTTTTTTTTTTTTTCATCTTTCCATCTGGCTCGAGTTTAGATAGAAATGTTGAAGTACATTCATTTGGTATTCAGTGAAACTGTAAACTAATGAATCAGCCAGTTTTGAAGGGTATAACCTAAATTTCCATGTTTTCGAGAAGTTGTTGCTCTTCGTGAAGAATATTTTAGGCAAAGAGAAATTCTTGCTGGCTATGGTTTCCCATGTTTGATCTAGATCAAACATTTTTATCCAACATTTTGCTTCACGCGCAAATGTTTGATCGTGTAGCCACCTCTGCAAACAAAGCAAGCTAAAGCGGGAAAAAGCAACCAATCAGAAACCGAATCTCCCGGGGGGGGGGGGGTACCCAAAAAAGTTTTGAATGGGGAGGCTCCGCCCCATACTCTTACCCCTTACCCTTTTATAAACCATTTTGCCAGAAATTGTACCCCGTTTGTATACCTTTTAATGAAAAAAGGTACCCCTTTGATATACCTGAAAGTCATGGTATAGACTTAAAAACATGACGTTTTCTTGTCATTTTCAAGTAGCGCTTAATAAATTGAAATAATACAGCTATAAATTGCATCTGTTCGAAATATTTTAATTAAAGGACCTTTCAAAAAACCTAAAAGAAAGATTTCCATACCCTTTCGTATACCTAAACTTGTGAAGTCCCTACCCTTTTATATACCTGAAGCCTGAAAAAGGTACCCGGGCGGAGCCTCCCCGTATAGGCCATTATTGGGAGTACGCCCACCCCCCCCCCCCCCCCCCGCCCCCCGGGCCGAATCTATGTGACGTCGCGCCAAAATTTCAGCGGTAATACACACAAAGCGTTATGTGAGCTCACTTTGGTAGATGTATGATCAAACATCGTTTGCCGTTTAGCCGCTCCTTTTTTCGACTATTTTGCTTGTTTACAAGCAAATAGGAGATTAGGAGTGATGTGGGCAAAATTTGGAACATTCTTGTCTACTCTCAAGGGACTTTTTTAATTTCTCAAGGGACTGTTTCAATTTCTCAAGGGAGTTCTTTCCGCTTAGTGGGCGATGAAAGGGTCTCTTATTATTATTGCGTCAACACTTTCGATCTCGTGTTAAAGACGTGACTTGTCACATATTCCGCTGTAGGTGATGAAAGGGTCTCTCATTAGTATTGCGTAAACAATTGCGATCTCGTGTTAAAAACGTGACTTGTCACATGTATAAACGTTATATAACAGTTATTTTTATGCGTGAGTATCTCAAATGAGATATGACACAACTAATCGAGAATGTGAGTGGTTTACTCGTGTTTAGCGAGACTAACGCAATCGATTGTCGCGAATGTGAAAGACTTGTAAAAGTACAAATTTGCATTCTTAATCGTTTTAGGTTAAATATTAGCGCTCCTTTAGTGTGTTAGACGCTTGTACCAGTCCAAACTTGCGTTCTTACGTTCTTGGTTACATATTAGCGTCGCTTTAGTCTGTGAAAGACTTATACATTGCCTTCAAGTGTTGGCTGACGCTTTGTTCACCCACACCGAAAAGAACTCCCTTGAATTGAGAACGCGAATGATTATTTACTCGTGATTAGCGTGACTAACGCAATCGATTGTCGCGAAAACAAATCCTTTAGGTTAAATATTAGCGCGACTTAAAGGGTATCTCATTAGTATTGCGTCAACACTTGCATTGCTATCTCGTGTTAAAAACGTGACTTGTCACATGTATAAACGTTATATAACAATTATTTTTATGCGTGAGTATCTCAAATCCGATATGACACAACTAAGGATTTGTTTTCGCGACAATCAATTGCGTTAGTCACGCTTAACACGAGTGAATAATCATTTATTCGCGTTCTCAATTCAAGGGATTTCTTTTCGGTGTGGGTGAACAATGCGTCAGTCAACACTTGAAGGCAACGTATAAGTCGCGCTAATATTTAACCTAAAGGATTTGTTTTCGCGACACTCGATTGCGTTAGTCACGCTAAACAAGAGTAAATAATCATTCGCGTTCTCAATTCAAGGGATTTCTTTTCGGTGTGGGTGAACAAAGCGTCAGCCAACACTTGAAGGCAATGTATAAGTCTTTCACAGACTAAAGCGACGCTAATATGTAACCAAGAACGTAAGAACGCAAGTTTGGACTGGTACAAGCGTCTAACACACTAAAGGAGCGCTAATATTTAACCTAAAACGATTAAGAATGCAAATTTGTACTTTTACAAGTCTTTCACATTCGCGACAATCGATTGCGTTAGTCTCGCTAAACACGAGTAAATAATCATTTATTCGCGTTCTTCTTACACCGAGGATGAGGCAACATGCTTGTCCCAACTTTCAAGAAACCCTTTTCAGCGATAATATTTATTTATTTTAAAATTCCGCCGTAGCACGGAAAAATGAATGTTTCGCACATTTTATCGGGCAAAAGACGAGAAAAATACGCATAAGACTCACATTACGAGCTGATCGGATGGTTTTTAAAATTTGATTTCTGCAAAGGCTGATTTTGTGTGAGGCTCAGGTCAGTCACATTTAAAGGTCGTAGTTTTCGTCACTGGCACGATCGTCTGGCGTCTTTGGTGGTGTGATGTAATCACAGGCCGCCCAAGCGCACTATGTGAATTATTCATAAAGTTTTAGCGAACGTGACCCTTGCCTTTGAGCGGTGTTGTGTTACAAAGATGCGATTTATAAGGGTTTGTATGGGAACTCAACGATTTTCTTTCAAAAAGAATAATATGTAATGTTTCGCTAATAAAATCGACTAACCTTATTGCCTTGTTGTATTCTTTGTTGTTTGTCCGCTGCTCAGGCCATTTTGAAGCGTTTTCGGTGAGTTAGCGCTGGCTGGTGGTGTTCCACTTTTAACGAAGTGTTAAAAAAGTGCTAAAACTTTATGAATAATTCACATAGTGCGCTTGGGCCGCCTGTGATGTAATACTCTTCGACACCACTGGTGATAGATCACGCTCTTACCGAATCCGATCGGAAGCACCGCCAAATTATCTTTTCTTTCACAAACTATTCGTCGAATACACTCCCGACACAATCGCTTGCGTTAGTCTCGCTAAACACGAGTAAATAATCATTTATTCGCGTTCTCAATTCTAGGGATTTCTTTTCGGTGTGGGCCGGGGGTGTGGGTATATATGAAGAATGTATTGAACCGCTGAACTGTTTGTTTGCTTTAGTAGGCCGGAATAAGCGTATACGCGACACGAGTACTACAGTATATTCAATGTGTTTTCGATTGGGTTTTCTTTGGCTCCTTAATTTGCGGTTGAGTTTTGTAAACAGCGCGTTGTTGACTTCTAGGTTTCAGTTTTAATTTAGAATGTGATGTGGAAGTGTAAAGTATTCAGGTAAGCTAAGTTATTTTCAAGACTTCCACTCCTAAACAACATGAAAAGCGTCTTTCACCCTTTAGCAAAACACTACTCCATACCACAATTGACAGCCAACAGATAGACCATAGCAAAATAGTCGTAGTCTCATAGAGACCTTTGATTGTGTGCTACAAACACGATGTTGGACGAAAATGTTTGATCGTTTAGCCGGGGCTTTAAATAAAACCTTACGAATTTAGCTCGCAGGTCGAAAAGCTGGTTTACTACTGGACTACAAGTAGAGCGAAGTGCTCTGAAACATTCGCTGTTCGCTTGCAGTCTAGCTCACTACGGAACTTGAAAATATTTTTTTTCCAAATCACTCAAAAATAAGTCACATTAATTAAGGGCCCACTGACGTATATATTTGGACCCGTTGCTAGGGACATTCACGGTTATATAGTTTTAGCAATTTTTCTTGTTTAGTTATGGTTAAATCTTTTACTCAGTCCTTAACGTGAATATGACGTCATCGGGCCACGCCCATGATCACGTGACCAATAAAGAAAAAGTCTAACATTTTTAATTTTTTTCCATGTTATCAGAAAATCATTCATGGTGTCATGATCTTTATTTGTTTTTGTATCTTGGTAAGTATGGGTTTCATTTCATTATGGAAAATAATTTTTTAGAGAGATTTAAAATATTGATTTGTCCATAAAATTTTTATTAAAAATGATTTAAGCAAATGAATACTTAGTTATGTTCCCGACCCAGGTCGGAAAAATATAACGTCGAAAAAAAGTGAATCAAATTAAATACTGCCAAGTATTTAGATTTTTCTGCAAACCGGAAATCATTTTGTTAACGCATGCGTAATTCATCTGACAAGAGAACAGTGCGCGCGCTAGTTGTACGCGTACGCTTTTGAGATTATTTGCATGTGTAAAAAAACTGCTTTTCCTGGTTCAATTTAATCTGACTGATTCTCAGATGTGAAGTCAGCTATTAGTCAGGAAGTTTTTCGGTAGTTCTTATTGTTTCATCTTATTTGGCGAGTTTGAAGAAGTGCTCGAAAGGAAATTTTTTTTGCACATCTGGCGCGTACAGATAGCGTGAGTAACCCGTACACGCAATACAGCGCGCGCTCTTTTAGCACCTTAGCAACGCGCGAGAAATCCGTCAGTGGGCCCTTAACCCTTTACGTTTCTCTGGACATCGCCACTCTCAGGGGTATCCAAGCTCGTCAGCACCATTCTTGGCCAACCTGGCCACTCTCTATCCACGACATCCTTTTTTTTCCTTCCTTAGACTTTATAAGAACCTCATCGCCAGGTAGGTTGAGTCTGCGTTCGAGCCTTGTGGTCCATCAGGTTTATCCCGGTTTCCCTAACATTAAGACACTAGGAGTATTTCTACTCCCCCTGGATGGGATGCTTGTCCATGGCAGGATTTCCCCCAGCATTAAATTTGCAGGTTCCCATATATACTCCTGGGTGGAGAAAGGCACTATGAGAGTAAAGTGTCTTGCCCAAGAACACAACACAGTGCCCAAGCCAGGGCTCAAACCTGGACAGCTCGAGCCGAAGTCTAGCGCACTAACCATTAGACCATCTCGCCTCCCATATAAGAACCTCGACTCAGTTGGAACTTTTTTGGAAAAAATTAGTTTTGTTTAATCTCGTTATCTGTCTTTCACTGTTTTCTATTTTATTGATAGATTTTTTTTTTCGTGTGACAGCCAAAATGCAGGGACTGAACCTCCAACAGGGGAATACGTACAAAGGGTCTATTGATAGTCCGTTTAACTTCTATTTTTCATGGGCAGTTCAATTTACCTGGCCAAAAATACGTAATTAACGTAAAAAATACTATAAAAAACATTAAAAATGAATTTTCGAAGGTCTTTTTTTTTTTAAATCGAGAAAATTAAGTCCCGCGAAAATAAGGAACAATAAGGTAGTTATTTAGTTATTATTCATTGGGCATATTCTCTGCTTTTATACCTTTACTTTGACGTGTATTTAGTCATACTGGGCTTCAGGTTTTCCGAAAAGGTAGCTCAAATAGTTAGCAAATTTTATTTCCCATTCACGAGCTATTTTGATTAGATCAATCTGTGATCTGCTTGTGTTCTCAGTGCCTTTTAGCTTCTTTGCTTTGCATTTTACTTATTCTGACAATCAGAATGCGGAAGTGTCGACTGCAAATAGAACTCGTCTTCACGCAGGCTTCGCCTCGCAATTATTCGGCGCTTCTGCTTGCTTACTTGAAGGAAGATGACAAGGGGAATTGTTTTGTAGTCTCGAGGACGTTTTGGTTGTATCTTTTTCTTCCTTTCCATTTCCTCATTTCGTTCGATTGGCGTGTACAAGAAAATGTCTGATAAAATTACAGCGAGTCAGTGCCATTGGCAAACAAGTTTCCCGCTCCCTCGCACGTGAGGTACGCGGGTTCCCAATCAGCATTAAAGGAAGTAAAAAATAAATAAAGTTGAGGTAGAGATAACCGGTGACCGAAATCTAATTAATTATTCTAATCGCACCCTTCTAAACGTGACTCGATAATCAGCTACAAAGGACGTCGACTGAAAAGGAACAAAAAATATATGCTATAAAATATAATCTAGAAAGGACAAGGGACCGTCGTACAAACCCTTAACCCTGGATGAACGGAAGATATCTAAAATTAAGACTAGTTGAGCTCAAGAAAAGAAATGAATCAATCAAAATTTATTGGTTATTTTTTTCGATCAGATGAGTTAATCACTCCAAAGTTTATGCAAGCCCGTTGGTTACATTGGACAGACAACCTGTAAGTCAAGCTGCGAGAAGCCGGGCGCATAGCGAGAGTTATTTACCGGGCAAGACATGACAGTGTGTTCAGCGATTGCCCAGGAGACGTGAGCTGAACAGCTAAACTTCCTATCGGACTGAACGTTTGTGGAAAATAAAGTTAATGTTGCAAAATGCTCCTCACCTATTTCAGTCGAACTTACACTGATCAAATGCAGTTCTTTCATCTGAATTTAGCAAAATAAACTTAATTATCAAGCTAAGTACGTTTTAAAATGGATTTCGGGATAAACTCTTGCAGACACGTTCTTTCAAAGTTTCAAACAATTCTTTTATTCAGGGCGACGAATTGTTGTTTTCGTGAAGTCAATAAATTATGCTTATCGACATCGACCGACGTGACCCGTAACCCGATTATTTAGAAAGAGATAAGTAGACCAATTAAAATTAGCATCTCAAACTCGAAAGTTCTAAGTATTCCCAAGCCCGTCACGTTCACTTTCATTTCTCACTTCCTTTGATGCTTATTTTTCTGTTGCTCTGGTACTTCCGTGTACGTCTTGTTTCACCTCAGTCTGGATACGTACGCACGTGTTCGACATTCCTAAATCATCCTCGCACTATTTTAAATGTGTAAGAATTCATATCGATGGAAAACACTGTGAGTCCAAATCCATCGATTTCTTGAAGTGTCCATTTTTAGTCCGAAAAATTAATGAAGCATCTGATAAACAAAAAATAACTATTGGCAGCATTCCTTCGTTATGTTTATCAATTCAGCCCGGCGCGGCAGACGATCAGCCAGACAGGAACTGAATAGTGTACGTGCGTGATCTAGCAGTTACGCTTACCAGACGCATTGCAAACTGTTTATAAGCCCGCGTTCGCATAGAATTTTCCAATTCAGTTAATATCTCGGTACACACGCAACACTTTGCAGCTATGGAGAAAACTGACAACGATTCCGAACCTCTAAACCCCCTCACGTCATTAAGCGGAGAAGCTTCGCTAGCCAGGAAAAACAAAGGTACAGAGCGAGAAGAAAAGCGAGAGCAGTGGACAAGAAAACTCGATTTTATTTTATCGTGCGTTGGTTATGCCGTGGGACTCGGTAACGTGTGGCGTTTTCCTTACCTGTGCTACATCAATGGAGGAGGTGAGATATCTGCTATTTGTGCTGGTATTCTACTTTAAAATAATTTCACTTCAAACACTGTCATGCTCGACTATGAATTCCTCTTACCAATTTCCAATTCCAATTATTTCGAGATTAATTCTGAGAATTCCGTCCTACATCACCAAATATTTGTTTGAAAATGTTTTGAAAAAATGTTCAGTTGTCTATCACAATAGCACGAGCGTGTATTTTTTATCTTCACTCGCGAAATAACGGCCGCAAAAGGCGAGAAAAATGACATGTTTCTGATCTTGTTCTCAGGCTATTTTCTAGTAACCATATTTTTTCTTGATCAGAGAATGACAGATTTTTAATGTTGAAGCAAGACTGGTGGATTTATAGACCCTGAGATCGCGGTTAGATCAGTATTTGATAAACTATGACACTGGTGAGATATTCAGATATACACATAACTTATCCGACCAGAAGGTTAGTTTATAAATGGTACTACTTTATTTTTTACAGCCTCGTTCCTGATTCCATATGTGGTCTGCCTGGTGTTCTGTGGAATTCCCATCTTCTACCTTGAAGTTGCTCTTGGTCAGTATGTTGGAAAGGGTGTTGTCAAGTCTTGGGCGGCTATTTGTCCTCTGTTTGGAGGTATGTTGTACATGATTCATCTGAAGTCGAATCTTTAGGAAAACAGGGAACTGAATACCAAAACAATCTTTGTAAAACGATTTAAAGAGAACTTAAAACCCGCCAAAAGTCATATTAGTATGACGCCATAAGAAGACATCGTGTTCCTTAGCAAGTTCTCCTAAAAAAAACCGAGAGCGTTATTCCGACTTACCAGGTACTCGTTTCTGTTACACAAACCCGAGAGCCCTTTCTTTTGCGTACGTGCTTAAACTCACCCATATAAATTGTATTATTTACAGCTGAATCCCGATAACTCGAACCTTCAAGGACTGAATCGAAAAAAAGGTTCGAATTATCGGGGGTTCGAGTTATCGAGGAGGGTAAATTTAGTAAGAAAATGACCTGTAGGGGAATGGAAAAGGGTTCGAGAGAGCGGAAGATTCGAGTTGTTGACGGTTCGAGTGATCGGGAATCAACTGTACTAGCTAAATGTAGAAGCAATTTTGGGGGGGGGGGGGGGGGGTTTCAAGCACCAGAGCCACGGCACATTACGTGACAAGGGTGAACTAATCAATACACATAACAGTAAGCACAAATGACCACATCTAAACACGTGCTTGTCTTTAAATTCCAGGCCTTGGTTACGCCATGCTGTTGATCACCTTCCTTATCAGTGTCTATTACAACGTCATCATCGCTTGGACTCTATATTACTTATTTGTGACGTTTCGTAAAACTCTGCCTTGGGGTGAATGTGGAAATGAATGGAATTCCAACTACTGCAAGTAAGTGATGGAAATAATAATACTGAAGGATAAATATGTTTTATTATATAAACATCAGTGAAATACCAGGAAATCTTTGCACGAAAAAATCATATCTTCACATGTGAAAATAACATGTTATTTTCACATGTGAAGATATCGATTTCGAAACATTTTCTGACAAGTTTGCCCTGTTTCAATGCTGAATGAGCCAAAGTAAATCGATATTAAGTCGAAACATCTTCGGATCTTCCTCGACAATCTTCGGAATTCTTCGGATATCTTCGGAAAAGTTCGGAAAATGTTCGGAAACATCCGTACGACCTTCCGACAACATTTTGCAAATCTTCGGAAATCTTCGGAAAATGGTCGGCAATCTTCGGAAAATCGTCAAAAACATCGTAATTAGTAGGTTTATATAATAAACAGAATATTACATGGTTGCGCGGAGACATGAAATTTATCTTCGAGTGTTCAAATCGATATCTCACGCTGCGCTCACTCGTGAGATATCGATTTGAACACTCGAAGATAAATTTCATATCTCCGCGCAACCATGTAATATCCTCTATTTAACAAAAGATGCCAAAAATTTAGCGTGGCTCATACCTGTTTGCTTGTAAAATAAAGTATTTGACCACGAGCATACTCGTTTTCATGAACATTTAAGAGTGTACAAACCACTTTCCTAGAATAATTGGTTTTTTTATATTAAATTTTTATGATATTAGTTCGCAAAAAGAAACACGTTGTTAGTCACATAGACGCCCACCCACCCATGTCTTCCTTTTCTTTCAGGAAGGACCGCGTAATGGATGCAACGGTGAACTGCACAGCTATTGGTCTTCCATTAAATTGCACTGGAAAATATATCTCCCCTGAGGAAGAATATTTCAAGTAAGATATAAACCTAGCTTTTGCTATAGCATATAGCTATAGTTGTGTAATTTCACTTCTTTTTTATGAAACAATTTATTAAACAAGACTTCACCCTCGAAACATTGGTCTTTTTTCAGAAAAACTATGGCCCCCACAGGCTTTTTGTAATCCCCGATACTTTTTTGTATCAGTTATTTTGGCTAATTAAGATTATTTTTCAACTTATTTTACGTTTAGTGGTCATGTACTCAAGCTGTCCGATGGAATTGATCAACCAGGAGAAATCCGTTGGGAGCTTGCTATTTGCCTTCTCGTGGCATGGATCTGCGTTTACTTCTGTGTGTGGAAAGGAGTGAAATCAGTTGGAAAGGTACGTAATATCAAGGTCACTTTCCTTCCTTATTGTTGTTGTTGTTGCTCAGTGAATTGAGAAACAAAGTAAGCGTAATGATGTATGTTGACCAATGAGAAAAATAAAAAATAAAAAGCTGGTACTGATACTTTCCAGGTTGTCTACTTCACTGCGTTGTTTCCATATTTGGTGTTGTTTATTCTTCTCGTTCGTGGTGCCACCCTGGAGGGAGCTGGTGATGGGGTTCTCTTCTACTTGAAGCCTGATTTCTCAAGACTGAAAGATCCCCAGGTAAGAGTGTATGTGCCATACAGCACGGTAGACATGTGTACAGGCTCCTTGGAAGTTAAAGCTCTTGGTATCTCTGCCTGGAAAGATATCGTAAAATTTACTAGTTTATTTCTTCCTTAAAGGACCTTGAACGAATAAATTCACTTTTTTTTCGAAAAACTGATGATGAGAATGAATGCATGACAAAATTTAAATCTCATGTCATTCAATCTGTATTACATGAGAAGATTTTCTAATCTATCGAGAATGTAATTCTTTAATTGACTTAAAGGTCACATTTTGTTGAATTTCTTGTCTCTGTGCGTGATATTTAACCTAAGAACAAAAAAAATTCCTGATTTCTGCAGGTGTGGGTGCAAGCCGCTGGTCAAATATTTTACTCACTCAGTATCGGCATGGGAGGACTCCTTACCTACAGCAGCTTTAACAAGTTTAACAACAACTGTGAAAAGTAAGGGAGCCTTATAACTGTCCATTTGTTTTGCCTTTTTAAAACGGCCTTCACACGACAAACTATTGGCCAACTTGTGTTGGCAACTCAAGTTGGTATGTGTGAATAACGACGCAACAACAGCAAACCTGAAGTTAGCCAACTGTTGGGGACAAAATAGAATTTGTCACTATTCTCACCAACAGTTTGCCAACTTGTTTGCCAACTGTTAATGTGTCGTTCACACACACCAACTTGAGTTTGCCAACTTTAGTTTGTCGTGTGAACGCCGCTTAAGACTTTTCCAGAAAGGCTAGTGTTAACGAATAAAGCAACTAAGAAAACGGCAAAAAAAAATAATATTTCCTGTGTGTTGTCTGTGTATGTTGCAAATTTCCATGGATATCCTATTAACTTTCACAGCACTCTGCAAAAGAAAAAAAACTGTGACTTTCGTAAAATTTGTTTCTTATTTCATATCCCTTATTTTTTTTTTTTGGTTATTTAGTTATAGCTGATTAGATCCTCTACGTGAGAGGATCTGGCACTTCTATTTTGTCACGGATGAAGTTCAGGCGTCATAATTCCGCTTCGAAGTTGACATGGGGGTAACTAGGGCAGTGACTCTGTTAAGAAATTAAAAAAGGTCAAATAACTGCAACTGCTTCAGTATTTTCACAAATAAGGTGATCATGTCTACACTATTTTCTCTCTAGGTCACATACATGATTATTTCCTGTAAACAATTAGTCTTGTGGGTTTTTTGCTTTTCCGCCTTACTAATTCCCTGATCTCTTATTTCTAGAGACAGCGTGGTGGTGTCATTGGTCAATTGTATGACCAGTTTTTTCGCGGGCTTTACCGTGTTTACAATGATGGGCTTCATGGCACACTTACTCAAAACTGAAGTTGGCAATGCAGTTAAAGGAGGTAATCCTCTGGTGTCTTTTATAACTTAAACCTATATTTCACACACCACCATAAAGAATTGCGCCAAATTTGTCAATTGTCCAATGGTCAGTCGATTCCTTCTTGTAAATAAACTGTAGTCAAGCCAACTTGTAGACACGGTTTTTTGGTTTTTTTTTTTTTTTTTTTTTTTTTTTTTTTTTTTTTTTTTTTGGGTTTTTATAAAAAAAAAAGGGGGGGTCCCCCCCAAAACCAAAAAAAAAATTTTTTAAAATAAAAAATTTTTTCTCAATTTTTTTATTGTTGTCAAAGACCTTGATTAGCGGCATGTGATGACTCCGTCTTCTCTTGAATGGAATGCAAGTCTATTCCAGGTTATCTGCCGGTACTTTATGAAGTTTCCCAACGGGATAGAGGTTTTACACTCGTCACGTGATCCCGTAGCAACCGTAACTACGCCGCCATCTTGCATGCCAGGTCAAAACACTGAACATGGCGGCTGTATCGGTAGGTATCTAATTATTCAACTTGGTAAAAAGTGACACTGCAAGGACAAAGGGTTCACCTGGCTGAGAACACATACATGTAATAGAGTAATGTTATAGCTCGACGTGCTAACCATCACACCACAGTGCTCCCAATCTGAGCGGTACTCACTAACAATATTATCTCAATATGTAGGACCAGGACTGGTGTTCATGGCGTTTCCAGAAGGAATCAAACAGCTGCCTGTTTCACAACTCTGGGCATTTCTGTTTTTCTTCATGTTGTTTAATCTTGGTCTGGACAGCCAGGTTAGTAAGTGTCAACCTTCGAGGTCCATTGTCAAAAGATTTTTTAAATAATGCGAACAATATAACTTGCGGCTACGTTTTTGCTATTGTGGTACCGTAGTCACTGTAAATGTGAATAAAAGGCAAACATTCCCTTCGAAATAATAATTACTGTTTCGCTGCATTACTTTACTTAATTTTCCATAGCACCTACGCAATCTGATTACGTTTGAAAGCTGGACTCTCTATCCCTACTGAAGACTCTATGGCTGTCAGAGTTAACAATTCCTGGGAAAAACCCATTCATGTGCAACTATTTTGTTTCTAAGCTACAAAGAAAAATTTATTACGGACAAGCCAAAAAGAAACATTTATCAGGGAGCAATATATCCAACAAGAGAAAAATAAACAAGGTTGATAAACCTAATACAGATGAGTCTGTTTGCAACAAAATCATTAATAATTATCTAATAAACAATATCACCTTGCTTGAATTAAAGTGAGTTAAATTGTGCTCTTTCGTTCAAACTTTACTGGTAATAATTAGCTACTAGTTCAAAACCACGAGAAAAGTTGCTAATAATGATAAGAAAGTAAACCGACAATGTTTAGTGTGTTAAAGAAAAACACTTTTTACAATATTTTGTTGTTTGTCTCGTAATTATTTTTTAGTTTGTGGGCGTTGAGACTTGTACCACAGTTATCAGTGACTACTCGCCACGCATGCGTAAATACAAGTCTGTCATCTCCCTTGGCTTTTGTATTATCTGCTACGTCATTGGCCTGGCACACGTGACTCAGGTATTATTAAACATTAATAATAGCTAGATTAGAATTGGCTTGCTTTTCCATTTCTTAACAGCGGCATTCGCATAGGCTTTTATAGAGCCCTAGCCCCTCGATGCCATAGTATTGTCTCTGTACTGGATCTACAGTCAGGTTACGGAAATGGATAATTAGTATTATGAAAACGAAGTTTAAAAATGATCTGAGATAACAGCAGTCACAGCGCAGCTAAGTACAAGAAAGATAAATTAGAGGAAAATGAACATACACAAAATCAACATATTATTGATTGTCAGGTGTGCGCTGATTTGTTCGGGGAGGCGGGTTACAGTCTATTTATGTTATTTAATTAAACAATTAAATTAAATTGCATTTATTAATGTACATTAATTAAACAACGGGCATTTCGGCGTTCACCCCGACGAAATGGTGGTTGCCTTACCTTGTCAAATACTGATACTCCTGGGTTCAAACTATTTACTATATACGAACTTACCTTGTCAGGTTAAATTACATATTTTCCAGTTAAACCGTTGTCTTAATTCGTCTTTCTTATAGGGTGGATTGTATGTGTTCGAAATGTTTGACATTCAGAGCGGCGGAATTTCATTGGTTCTTATCGCGCTTCTTGAATCAATTGCAATTGGATGGGTCTATGGTAAGAAAAAGAGTTTGTATCCCGTCAGAACCATATCCCGTTCATACTCAATCGTGTCAGAAAAATGAATGCCTGAATTAGTATAACCCCTCAAGGCTGTTTGTCTTGAGACTGTGGAGAACTTGTGACCGCGTCGCGTCAACCAGAATAGTGTTGAATAAACTTCGGAGCCAGACCGATTTTTTTTTCAGTTACATGATATAACTCGGGGGAAAAAATCGCTGTTTCACTACGTGCCAGTCATTAAGTGCTAAGAAGGAATAAGCATCACAGTTGATTGTGTACCTTCCCTGCAGTAGCTAGCTGCCGTTAACTGTAATGAGACAATTTATATGAAAAGTTATAGTCTTGCAATATACGGAAGCCCAACAAATATCTTTTTAAAAAAAAGGATTTACCTTTCTGTCAGTGATTATACATTGATTATAGTCTAATTTCACTTTACAAAATTACTACGTGTAAAAATCTAGTTTGGGCTCAATAAATAATACCAAAGAAGAGCTCAAGGCTTTTATTTTTACCAGGGACTGAAAACTTTTGCAAGAACATCCAGGACATGATAGGACATCGACCAAACCTGTATTTCAGGTTGTGCTGGAAATTCTTCTGCCCAGTCATTATTCTGGTAAGGAACGAATTATAAACGCTACCAACTTGAGTTGATTTGGATGAAGTGCCCCAACCGTAACAACGTTTTTAACAGTCTGAACTAACACATTAATATTCACACAGCCATACGTAGGGCTTATCCAAAAAAAAACATCATCATTACGACATTTTAAGGTGATTCTCTAGTATTGCATTGCGCATCCTTACTGCGCAGAATTTTACGCGTAATTAGCGCGCGCACACAAACACTGAAAATGGCCGCTTTTTTCTTTGCGGCTTGGCTCGCGAGAGAGATAAATCATGGTTTTCTCGTAAATGAATACGGTGACCTATCATTTTTTTCTCTTAGCTTGAGGGTAGTGATCACATTCTTTCTGTAAAATGAATACAGATCAATTTCTAAGGCAGAATAATACATTATCAACAAAAACATGTACTTTCCCAGTACTAGCAAAGGAATTATTAAGGAATTATGTGGTTTCAGGTCTTCCTCTCCTAAACGAATACGGTGACCCCCCTTTTTTATTTCAAAATTTTTAAAAGTTCCCTTTAGGTAAACAACCAACCGACAAAGTTTGGTTGGAAATCTATGAGCAGTTCTATTTCACGTGAAATACCTTAAGGACATTGTTATCTTTCATCTCCTCCCACCAGGTGATCTTTGTCTGGCAGTGCGTGGACTGGTCCGGACTCTCGCTTGGCGATTATAAATATCCGGTCTGGGCCGAGCTTGTGGGGTGGGGCCTTTGCCTCTCGTCCATTCTTTGTGTTCCCGGATATGCCTTTTACAGGCTTTTCAGTGACAGTTCCCGTCCTTTCAAGGAGGTAGGCCCGTCCACTTCTCAGTTGCATAAAATTATGTCAATGAAGCTGCTAGCGAGTTAAGAGTAAACAGGAATAGCGTTCTTAATTCTTATAACAAAACGACGGTTAAAAATGAAACAGACACTAAGAGGCACACAAGTCCACACAAGTAACGAAATTGGGATAACGGGTCTTTTATTGAAGAATTAATGCATATTTTGGGGTCTTATGGGTAGAAAACGTACATTAGTACCTCTGGAGAATGTAGACAACATACGTTTGCGAGGCATTTTACGACGGATAAGCTCAATAGCGCAGTTCACTGAAAAAATTTTATAGAATTTTTTTTTTCATTCAACAATGTTTGATCACACTTTGATTCTCTCTTTTAAATACTTCGTCTTGTTTTAGCGATTCTTGAGCCTGCTGAAACCTGATGAAGAAATTATGCGAAAGATTGAACAAGAAAACGGACTTCCTACGCAAGCAGAATTTGCTCTGGTGAGTTTTGCAAAGGAATATTTAATTAAACCCTTTTTAACTTGTACAACCTTCACAGTTTTAAAATGTTCAGCAGCTGGAAAAAGATAGCGAGCCGAGAAACCAAGAGCTTAGGCACTCCGTAGCCAGCATATTCATGATTAAGGCTGCTCCTACAAATAGCTACCATAAGATGACCGCATTTCCTCGATTAAGCGCCGCTTCTAACAAGCGCACCCCATTAAAATAATGAAATGTGAACTGATTAAAACCCCACTTCTTCCCCTTAAAAGCAGTGAAAATGAAGGCATGAAGTGAGCAAAGGAGACATTTCTGCTGGTTTTAGACACAAAATTAAAGCTGGTAGAATCGTAAAAGTGGACAAGAGAAAACGTCAAATAAGCACCTAAGCCGAATAACGAGGAACAGTATCTTCAATTCGTGTCTATTTAATTAATGAGTTGCATACCAGAATACTTCATGATTACCAAACAACTATTCTCTACAGACATTTTTTATATTAATTTGTTTCAGATTTAAAGGCAAAGTCCTCTGCCATTAGAATGGAATTATCAAAACATGGAACTTGGATTTGCTCAGTTATTTGAAAACGGAAAACGCCATTTGAATTTTTCGTTGAATTCTCTTTAATACGCCTAAAGTTGTAAGGGGTGGAAATTTGATCATTGTAGCACTTTAATCTATGTAATTTAACATTAATTTAAATAAGCCTCAAATCATGTCAACACTAGGCTAGAAAATGTCAGAGAATATTACGATATTTGGCAAGATTGAACAAACTATAAGAATGCCTAAAGATGTTAGAGCAGTATTATTTTTTGCTAAACTATACGCTCTGTGATTGGTTTTAAAAACTTCAACTTGAACTTTTTATTTTGTTTTTGGTACATTTGGTTTACAACATTGCTTGCCCCGCCATTAAAAAAACAACTAATCGAGGCGGGTACAAGGGTTAAAACTCGCGCCAACCACTCAACCAATCACGATGCAGAACCAAACCCATCGCGCGCAGCCGGCTTGTCATTCGCGACGTTACCCACTTGGCGTTTATATGTGGCGAAGGAGACACTTCCCAGCGTACGGTTTAACAAAAGTACTATAGGAAATAGTCTACTTGTGTATTTCAAGTCCATATTATAGAGTCCGAGGCATTTTTTCTAAAACAGGGTCAAAACCGTGATATCTAATTAACTTTAACGGAAGGATAAACTTAAAGGAGTAACGTCACGTACAACGCATCTTGAAAAAATTCACAAGTATTTTTGAAGTTTTTCATTCGTAGTTTTCTTAATCTTCGTCAGTCGAAACCATCCTTGTTTATATAATTATTTTCGGTTTCTTATTACTCCTTTGTTGTTTTTCCAGGTTAGAAAACTATCATTTTGAGGTTTCCTACGATTTTAAAGTAATCAGAAAAATGAATTAAAATATCGTTTAGTTGCTCCATTAACCGCATTAATTTATATCAGGATATTAATAGACGGAAGTCTTAAAATGCCGAAAATATTTTGAAATGGATAAAATAACACAATAACACTAAAATAAAGCTGGATGAGTGGACTGGTAAGGAATAAACCAGGTAACTGGAAGAGAAACCTTCAACTTCGATAAAATGAGGGAGACGGACTGTTGTCACTCGGCGTGCCGGCGAAGTGACAACAACAATGATTCGTCTAGCTATTACATTTAAAAGAGCGGCATTCAATAGTCGTCGCAATTGAGGCTGTTAGAGAAGGCAATTCTTGTTTGATTTTACATCTACATCTACATATGTATTACACTATGTTAAGTTGGTGAGATCAAATTATATGACAGCAACTGTAAATGTAAAATGGATCGAGAACTAAAAAAAGAGTAGTTCCTGAATTTTACTGTATTTTGCCTGAGTTATTGTATTCGTAGTAAGTCTAACGGTACATATATATCGGTCATGTAATGGTGTAATGTGAATAAATTAAAAATTAAAGTGACCGTTCAGGAAAAATCTCCAACTTTCCTTCGAGTCTTTACATACGAGATATCTAATCCTGATAACATAGAGAGCAAAGTAACAGTAATCTTAGTGGTCAATACAAAAGGCTTTTTCGCTGCATCGAATGCAAAATTGCTTGGTGGTCCGATGTCCAGTGTGTCCCTCGTTCATCCTGTTGGCTCCCTTCTCAGCTTAATAGCCACATAAGATGTAACGGAAATGGAATCCAAGCTACGTGTGAGTCACGAATGAGATAGCCTGCGAGAGCAGAAGCGACGGCCGGAAATGCGTCTGCTCTCGCAGGCTACGAATGAGAGGGCTGGCAATTTAAAAAAAATACTTATGACACAAATTTTTTAAGCTAATAATATAAAACGTGTCCATTTCGCGTCCGTCTGGTTCTCTCGCGCGATCTGTCGCACGCATAACACGCGAAAAACAGATTAAATTTTTTCAAGGGGGTAATGACAAGACTGAAATTTTTTCCTGTATTAACCGGCATTTCTTTAATTTACTATTGGTCCTAATCTTGACCTCTGAGACCACTTGGCACATCAAATCAGACATACCAAAAACAACAACGACGCATCGCGTCTTGCAGCTTCAAGCAATTCGTGGGAAGAAAATCGTTCACAAATGGCGGCACCAGACAGCAAAACCAACTTAGAGCTGTATCCTGTTGCTACCCCAAGTAACATCACGCTCACCAGAGGCGAGGTAACTGAAGATGAAAGTCCTGCAGTGGCAGATAAGGAGAGTGTAATGGTCCGAGAAGTATGGGGAAGCAAAATGGATTTCATCCTGTCGTGCGTTGGGTATGCTGTCGGGCTTGGCAATGTGTGGCGCTTTCCTTACTTATGTTACAACAACGGTGGAGGTATGCTTTGAATTCGTTTGACTGTATTGAAAAACTGTAATCATTTTCATCAGTTAAACGTGTATTATTATATAAATTTACGAAAACACGACGCTGACTTCAACAAAAGCGCTCTCAACACACTGAAATGCGTTGACAAGCATACAGTTTGTAGATCACTGAATGACTATGATTTTTTTTCAATTTGGACATCCGCTGCCCCTCCTTAAGTTTCTACTGCTAACGCCATATTTATTTCAGTTTTTCCACACAATAAACTATAACTCGTTATGTCCTTAGTCTCATCCACAAACGGGACGCTTGAAAAGTTGTCAACGAGTTTCCCGCCCACAAGGAATCTCACATTTCTCAAGGCAAATGCCCCGGGATAGAGTCAGCATCAAAACCGCAATGCAAAGTGCCACGGAAAGCGATTGTTTTTAAACATCTTTCAAGCCTTGTTTATGATTTTAAACAAGCATAGGAGAAAGAAGATACAATACAGCTGAAAACAAGCGATTTTTTATAACCAACTTATCAACATAATTTAATATCAGTTTGATCTATACTTTGACTTTTCAGGTAATTTCCGCAAGAAATTGCGCTATAACCTCAATGTATAGAATGTTGCTCGGAGTCGGGCAGCGCTGCGAAACGTTTCGTGCCAGAATATGAGGCGCGAAAAAGTTAATCTTTGTGATAAAAAACGACTGGAAAGGCAAAATCAGCAGCGTCTTACTGATTCATAATTAAATTAGGTGCTGTAAAATTCTCAATTGTACAAGTATTTTCCATCCCCGGATCCAGGTTCAATTATTTCCTGTGATAATACAGAAATTATTTGCGTTGTTTATGTTGAAAAAAGAGTCAAAACAAACGCGACGCCTTTTGAAGAGTCACCGGACATTAGGGATAAACCTCACAGGCGTTTAAATAATGATGCGCGTAGTTTATTTGTCGTGAAGTCTGATATAAACCGCTTGAATACGCCAGGATTTTCGTAGTGCAACTATGGCTTCAGAAACATTTTCTATTTTTATTACTTGTTTCTTCAAATACAATATATTACCAAGGGAGGTGATATTAAAGAATGGAAGTTGCGTGACCCGGACACGGAAGTGTGAAAGCGCGTATCAGTTCGTCTCAGTTTCATCAAATATTCAAACAATTTTAAGGTAAACAAAACTTTCATCACTATTGCTGACAAAGTCACGCTACTCTCCTGAAACGTTATTCCTGATGGAGGACGACCAGGAACCAGTGTAAACCGGCAATGAAATTCATGCTGCTTCTGCTTATTTCAAAAACTCGAAATAATCCAGATATAGTTTTTTTTTAATCGCAACAAAATGTTGCGAAAACAGTGGCTATTACGCCCTACTTAGGATTTATAAACCTAACCGAAAGTTACAGTTGAATCCCGATTTCTCGAGCCTCCAGGGGAAATAGAAAATTGCTTCGAGAAAATGGGGATAAAAATACCGAGAAGTAGTATCCAAGGGAAACGAAACTTGATTTAAGAAATCGGGAGTTTCGAGAAAACCGAGGGCTTCATCTTCAGAAATCGGGATGCCACTGTATTAAAAGAATCTTTGACCACTTTCAATAACAGAGAATCTGCTCAAATTTGGAGAAGATCAAAAACGGTGACCTCAAACACACGTGCACAATCATACAAACGGCGTGCTTCAAGTTCTAAGCTGCTTTGAAAGTCAGGTCCAGGTTTTTTAAAATTTGATAAAAGCTCGCAGGCTATAAAACTAGTAAGAAGGTGATCTTTCGGATTGGTGTCAGACAGCTAAACCTGGTTTAGGATTAATCTTTCCGTTTCGTAAATCCGTAAAGTGCTTAAAAAAACTGGCGGTCCAAGCCATCAGAAACCAGATTCAGGTTGTTTATATGGATCCCGGAAACTTATCCCAGCATGCATCTACATGTGAAATGAACAACAACAACAGAACAGTCAAGCAGATTTGACGCAGTGTGTCCTGTGTCTTTTTATCTTATACATATACTGTTGCAGTTTTAGAAAGGTCTTTGTTTTAAGGACTCTAAATGGAGGATGCAGTCCAAAGGCCTAACTTTAGGAGAATCACTTTGTATCACCTCATGACATTGCGGTGAACGTCATTAGCTTATTACCCAGTGCGGGAAATGTTTGTCGCTCATAACGTTAAAGTGATAACCGCTCAACCAATCACGATCCGAGGGACATTAACTTCGTTTTGGTCACTCGAGCGACCTTTTGTGAACCACTCTTGATATTTTATTTAATTTTTCCAAAAAATTTTCATATATCCTGTAGACGGCAAAGGCAGAACCTAGTAACCTTTGAGGATACGAAAGTTGTGAACAAGGTTTACAACCTTCACCGGAGATGTTTCACTCATATTAATATGCTATTATCTAAGTGCTCTTTGACTAAGTGGTATGCTGAGATTGTTCAAGATTTTTCATTAATAAAAAATTGAATTGTGTAATACATTTAGCAGTTGTAATGAAATACGCAACAAAAGACGCGAAGTAACTAAAAAGCCAACTTCGCTAAGGGAGCCCGCACATTTCGCAATGATATGAATGGAATGTGTTAAATAATGACCTTACTATGAAGCCTTTTGTTTGGTGGTTAAATTATTATGCAGTTTCCAAACTCGAGCTATTTGAGTTCAGTGATCCGCAATATCAGGCACGCCAAAACTAGCAACGCTTTGTAGGGCTGAAAACAGCGGTAAATCTAAACTCAGAGCGGGTTAAGAATGGCCACCAAAGGAATGGAGTTATACCCAGTCGGCTATAACAGCCAAGCTGGACTGGCCGATTCAGAAATTAGGGAAAGCAAGGCAAGCTTTGGGCCTCCGAGCGAACCCACAGTCCAAGTGGAAGAACGCGAAAAATGGGGCCGAAAAATGGATTTTCTGCTCTCCTGTATTGGATATGCCGTCGGCTTGGGAAATGTCTGGCGATTCCCTTATCTTTGCTACAACAACGGCGGAGGTAAATCATTGCCTTATCTTGAAAATTATCGTGTTATAGAATAAGCTGTGATTATTTTGCATGAGCAGAGATACTTCACAACTACTTGATAACTTCGTAAAATAAATTACTTATCTTCGATTGAGAAGTCGAGAAAATACCGTCGTTAGTTTCAAAAGGAGATTTTACTAACAATCATCAACTTATAAATTTTCTCATGTATCGTATACAGCGCAACAAATCTGCGCGGGAGAAAATAGCGTGACTCGATTTGATATTATGGCTGTTGGATATCCAATCACTTGAACTATTTGTGTCGTGTCGCCCGCCCGTTGAGGAAATAAAAAGTTAAATCTGCTCATGTTTAAAGATTGTGGCTTCTGCCTATAAGAAATAAGGTCAAATAATGTGTAGCGAAGTATTAGGCTTAATATGAACAACACAGAAAATACAAATACGATGCGAGCACTTGGCGACTCCTAATTTGCATACTAATTGAAATACCGGCTGTGAAAGTCGTAAAAAGTTTGGAACACAGAATTGCTGCATAAGGTCACCTACATTTTATTCGCAACCAGCCAGCCGTTTATCCACTCAGACAAACTGGAAACATACATTAATCTAGAATGTGAAGATGACACTTCAGGTTCGTAAATTAAAGTCAGTGCCGTTTATAGATCGGCGCTTTGTATTGTTTTGATTCCCAATTAACTCTTTCAATCTTTGTTCAAGGTGTAGGAGGCCCTGAGAGAGTTTTGAACGTCGTGTCTGTAACAGAAAACTTTTAACATCTTATCTAAGGTTTTTTGTTTTTCTTTTGAAATGGTATTCGCCTCAAACGTGTTGAAAACACGGTCATGTTTATCTTTGAGAGATGAAGCTATTAAAATACTAGTTAGAGAGAAATACTTTGAGAGCAATGAGGCTATTGAAAACCGAATCATCACGTACAACATATATTCGGCATAGTAAAACAGACAGATATGTCATGTATAATAAGCTACAAGTTTGATCTCAAAAATATTATTTTAGGTATTGCGCCAAAAAGTCGGATAAGTCCGGTATTTTTTTAACTATAACGCAATAAGAAGTCACGATACAAGTTGTGTTGTGCAATAGCATATCAAATCAAAATTATCGAAGAAAGCGCCTTTTGTTATTTAAATGTTGTACTTACAAGGTCTCTTATCTTGTCTACACAAAGACCCATTTATTTTTTTGTTATATAGCATTGTTTGAAAAGCAAGGAGTTTGAAATGGTCCGAAAAGGATTGTTCGAAAAAGGCAACGACGATTTGATTTAATTTGGTTTGGAAAAATGATGTTTTAAAATGGCAGGAAGAGCGGCCAACAAAATACAGCATTTCGCACTTCGTGGATTTTTAAAACCTCCTAATTCTTTTTTAATGTTTACGCTTTTTTATTAATTCTATTCAATTTTGTGAAATACGATATTACTATTTTTTTCATTAAACACTGACCACATGACATGAACAAATCTATAAATTTACTCACTATTAAATACGTCCTACAAATGGCCTAAGATATTTGCTGAAGAAAATTTCATTTGTACACTACTCCATCTAACAGACAGCAGACAAACGGCCAGTCTTTCAATTGACAAAAGTTAACTGAGGGTGAGGGGAATAGGTTCACGGTCGACAGATCCTGACATGTGGCCTAAAACACGCCCGGATTGCGGGTGTCTTGCAATAAATTAAGAGAATACCAGGACTTCAAAAATACAGCGGATCTCGGATTGGCTAAGAATTTTAGCGCGGATTCCGGACTCCTCATTTAAGGAAGCTCGGATCGTGGATACTATTAAAAACAAAGTATACTTTGGTCGGTTCTTTGTTGGCGAAATTGTCTCAAAAACAAGCAGTAAAACGAACCTTTTTTAAAATTGGCATTAAAAACAACATCTACTGTCCATTGCAGTGGAAATGCACCTGCACGAATTTGATGAAACAAACATGATGGCTATGGAAATATGAAAACAGAGTAGCATATCAATAGAGTTTTACCATTACTAACAGTTCTTTGTTGCGTCACTTTGTTTGTCTCTTTCAGCTTCGTTTCTGATTCCATATGTGATCTGCCTGGTGTTTTGTGGGATCCCAATCTTCTACCTTGAGGTAGCTCTTGGTCAGTACACTCAACAGGGTGTGGTCGGTGCCTGGGCAACGTACTGTCCCCTTCTGGGAGGTGAGATAGCTGTAAGAGTGTTCGGTCTGTGTAAATCAATTAAGAGGATTTACTTCAGTGTAAAAACCTGTGAAGTTCTCTTTGTTTGGAAGTATTGTTCTCCTGTTCTTCATTGTTTCAAGACATTGTTTTTTGTTTTCGTTTTTGTTTTTTTACACCGAAGATAAGCCAAATACTGAAAAGCTCAAAAAGATGATATAAACCTTTAAAAACACACTTCCCGATCACGCCGGCTGAATGGCTGGCTGACTGGTTTAATTGGAAGTTGTTTTTTTTTTTTTTTTTTTTTTTTTTTCTTTTTTCCTTTTTTTTTTTTTTTTTTTTTTTTACGCCCGGAGTATCTTAACCAGAACCGAAGTTACGAATGCATTGACTATTGTGCTACTTTTAACAGGTATTGGTCTTGGTATGGTGATTATCACCTTCCTCTGCAGTGTTTACTACAATGTTATCATGGCATGGACTTTCTACTACCTGTTTGCATCGTTCCAGAAGAACCTGCCTTGGGAGTCATGTGATAAGGATTGGAATACAGATTTGTGCCTGTACGTGAAACATGTCTTCATCTACACTATACATGCGCTAGATAAATAGACCTCTGGAAAACCTTGACCTACATGTGTTACTCAGCTGTAATTTCTGGGAATCTTTGTTTACAATATTTGGCTCATTAGCATAAGCGCTTCAGTTTCTGATCGAGCTACAAAAATATCAGATATGACTATTGATAGAACATGACGCGATTAACTTCTGCTATAAATTTGAGCCTGATGTTTTAAATACTTTTCCTTTGACGCGGGTTTGAAAACACAAAATTTTACAAAGAATGTATGGGCTCCTTAGTGCATTTGCCACCCAGAAATTTTGCAGTTTTTGAAAGCTAATATCTCCTTCAATATTACACGTATAGAGCTGAAAATTTCACCGATTATTAAGTTTCATATGCTCTTGAAACTTCTGGAGTTTAAAGCAGGATGCCTTCTCCACACAAAGTTGTATACTAATGAGGCAAAATTTCACAACTCACGAGGAATAAAGGCTTTTCACGAATCACAAAAAAATACCTGTGCCACCCTCACGAATATTGTGGCAGCCTCAGAGTGCATAGGTAGATGCTTGTCTTTATTTTCTTCACCTGACTTCTGAATATAAATATATTTATTTCGTAAGCCGAAGAAGTTAAATGTCGAACGACTGACTATACCAACTGAATTGCACTTTACATTGTATTTTAGGACAGAGCGCGGTCCATCTGCCCCCAACTGCACAGTTCTTTTGGGTAAAGCCGACTGCAAGTGGGTCTCTCCAGAAGAAGAATATTTCAAGTAAGTCGAAGTGGTGCATTCCAAATTAGTAGTGTTGTTTAAGTGGAAAGGAGTGCGTTATATTGTTGGCGCTCAGCACAGACCCACTGGTACTTATTGTGCGCAATACAGTCACTTGAATGAGGCTCTCCCAGGGGTTTCAGAGAACAAGGGAACATAGCCATTAACTTTTTGGGAACATGGGAACAAAAGGAAAAAACTGGGAAGAAATACTTTTAGGGAACACGAGGGAAATTTTGTTGGGAACGAGGGAACATTGCCCCTCCCCATTAGCTATTTTAATTTAGCTTTCCAAGATTCAGTGAAAAAATATACAAACTCGAGACTTCAGTCACTTTTTTCAGCCCATTCTCTCCACTCTTAATTGTCATACTATTTCTAGCAAGGCTTCGTTTAATTTCAGGATAATTTCGTGATGTCGAAGCTCCTCTAAATAAATTCTTGCCTCTCTTTTAGCCGCGCGGTGCTTCAGATAACTCCTGGTATTGGTGAGGCGGGTGAAGTGAGGTTTGAACTCGCCATGTGTCTTCTGCTGGGATGGATTATTGTTTACTTCTGTGTGTGGAAGGGAATTAAATCTGCTGGCAAGGTATTTTATTTTTTTATCTTTCAATTCGCCTGTTCCCGGAAAGTACTAAGTAAATTGCTTGATTATAAATTTTTTTTTAATCGCTGTGAAAGAACCGATATAGACCGTATTTACCTAATATCTAAAAAATAAAAACGTATATACCTGATAGTTTTAAGGATAAACAACGAATTAAATAAATTACATTTATTTCAGTCCCCCCATTTTTTTTCTTTATTTCAGGTTGTTTACTTCACAGCTACCTTTCCATATTTGGTTCTGTTTATTCTGTTGATTCGAGGGGCCACCCTAGAAGGAGCAGGAGAGGGAGTTCTCTTCTACCTGAAACCTGATTTCGACAAAATAAAAAATCCGCAGGTAATAATTTCCTTTTAACAGGTGTCGCCTCAATATGATAAGCTATTCATTTTGTAAGAAAACAAAAACAGTCTGACCTAGATCGCTTACCTAATTTTCTTTTACAATAATACTTGTCCAACCCGAACATATTTACTGCAAAAATTGTGGATGTTATAAAAGAACGAACCTAACATAATCATGAAATCTATAAATAAGATCAATAATCCATTTTTCTATAGACATCATGCGAAAACTGTGTATTGCTGATATTCTATTCTATATATTTTTTTTAAACTGGATCACGTCTTTTTGTCATTTTTTGTGACCAGATATGTTTTGCTTCTCATAGGTGTGGGTGCAGGCCGCTGGTCAGATCTTCTTCTCGCTCAGCGTTGGATTTGGCGGGCTCATAACCTATGGTAGCTACAACAAATTTCACAACAACTGTGAAAAGTAAGTGAACCTAATATTTGCTATGTAACAGCTGAAAACTTTAAAGTTTTCAAAACAAACTTTTAAGTTAGTATTATGGTTAAAACTTTGATATCTTTATGGGTAAGTCGTTCAATCACCCTTGTGCGCCAAAAGGCACGTAAGTCTTTACAAATCCTTCTTTCACCTTCTCTCATGCGTTTTTCGTTCTAAACGGCTCAATGTCAAGCCCGCTTCCATCATCCGTTTCTCGTCTCTGACCTGCTGGCTCCACCTCTGAGCCTGATATTGGTGACAGGGTCACCTCACAGTGTGGCCCAGTTAGACCCCAGTTTTCGCTTCAGCACTTGACTGCTTATAGATGTTTTCGTAAGCTTTCAATTATGGTCTTCTCTGGTCATTTCATGATTAGTATAGAATGGTCTTTAAAAACCTCCGCAATTCCAGTTAATTTCTGAATAATTGTTTCCTCCATAGAGATACGCTGATTGTTTCCCTTATTAATTGTGGCACGAGCATCTTCGCCGGCTTTGTCATATTTACCATGATGGGTTACATGAGTCACGTGCTTCAAGTCGGAGTGCCTGACGTTGTGAAAGGAGGTAAGAATGATAAAGAAGTGTATAGCTGTAGTATTCATGTACTTCGATGACCTGATGGCTGCAAAAGTGGCCAACCCTTTGATTTTGTCTACGAACACAACACAGAGTTGCATAAAGTTTATTGCGCCAGCGTGGAATCCAAATTCTAATGAATCTACTTGCAACAAACCCCGATCCTATGCAATGCCAATTCTACAACGTTGGCGAAATAATAATTTTTTTACTTGGACTGTAATGTTTAACAAATGGAACACAGGGAAATCAGAACTTCATCTCGTGTGATCGTCCATTTGAAGGTTCTTTTGCTAACATATGATTAACTGACGTTTCAAAAAAGTAATTTCAAAAATGCGATGAGAAGTATCTTCTTCATTAGTCAAATGAAGAACTGTATATCAGGTGATACATGAAGCCAATAGCTTCTGTCCTGCTTTTGAACCGATTGTTCAGTGTTTAAATATGCCTCTGTTATTTGAATAAACCAATGACTCTCCAATATTCTGTTTTACAGGGCCTGGTTTGGCGTTCATAGCTTACCCCGAAGGAATCAAACAAATGCCCGCCTCACCATTCTGGGCATTCATTTTCTTCTTCATGTTGTTCAACCTTGGATTGGACAGTCAGGTCAACGATTTAATCTAACCTGTTTGTTTCGATTACAAACATGATCGCATTAGCTTTTGCTGTTGCTATTGTCGTTGATTTTCGCGTACTTGCTTTAACGTTTATTTATTTATTTACTGTTTTTTTTTTTTTTTGTCTTTTAACTACAATACAGTTTGTGGGTGTGGAGACGGTCACTACAGTACTAGCAGACTGGAGACCAGGCTTCCGTCGCTACAAGGCCTACATTACATTGGGTTTCTGTGTCGTGAGCTACCTCCTTGGACTTGCTCACGTAACTCAGGTAAGCTACATAAACTGCTCGGGGAGAAAATGCGTTGGCGTCCCTCTAAAACTTGATAAACCAAAAATAATTTCATCGTTGACCAAAATAAACCACATGAATTGGCTGGTTTAGTCTTTCATACGAGGTGATGGCCATGGGTAAAAAGGTGGGGGTCAGATTGGAAACAACCCTATTATAATGTGAGAGTCTACAAGGCTTTATTATTCCCCTAATATGGCATGAGCGCCCTCCTCCCCCCTTCCCCTAATATGGCATGGGCGTCTCCCCCCCTCTCCTCCTCCTCCTACTTCTGGTTCCGCTACTACATGGTACATCTCTGCTAGAGCAGTCTACATAGTGGCGAATGAAAACACCGCGGTTGAGGAACTCGTATATGTCGTTTTCTGAAACACCGAAATCTGCAATAGACCAATCACAGAATAGTAGGGCACTAAATCTTGATGGTAAATTATTGGAATACCGTAAAACTCCGGTTATAAGCCCTGGGTTATTATTTGTTTCCAGGTAGAGAGGCCTATAACCAGGGGGGGCTTTTAAGCGGGGGGGGAGGTCTTTATAACCGGAATTTTGGGTTTACCTCGGTGTAAGAACCTGTGATATTTTTCTCTGTTTTGGAGCTATTGTTTTCCTGCTCTGTATTGTTTTTGACGCTCTTTGTTGCTTTGTTCGTTCTTTGTTTTACGTCACCGGTGAGATTCACAGGTTCTTACACCGAGGATGAGCCGGAATTTTACGGTATCACTAAATTACCAATGCTGTCTACCCAGATTCCCATTTGGTCTTATAGTTCATGGTTTATGCTTTTCACAGGGTCGACGTTTCTTCAATTTGGTGTATTTTGACGCTATGCTTAAGAAGTAGACAGATTTTCTAACTTCTTGGTGATGATTTGTGTTATTTTCTTCTTCTTCAGGGTGGAATGTACGTGTTTCAGATGTTTGATTACCAAGCAGGAGGAATATCACTTGTTTTGATAGCGTTCCTGGAGGCTGTGGGTATTGGATGGTTCTACGGTGAGAAACTTACGCTAATGCTTAAAAAGAGATATCGCAAAAATACATTTATCAGGGCCGTTACTAACAAGAAGCAAACGAGGAACTTGCCTCGTCTAGATTTTTGTCCAAAATTAAAAACAAAATATGTTTGGTTGGGGAAATAATCCCCGGTTGAACACGATTGATTTTTCCAAAGAAGTGCGTCATCAAAAATGTCTCTGAAAGAGTTACAGAGAGTCTAGATTTCAATTTTTTTAAGGGCATGCCCCCAGAACCCCTTAGCAAGATCTTACCTCGTCTACGGCAAAGGTCTGGTTACGGCCCTGCATTTATTATTCTTTCACAAAGGCTGCATGTTAAGTAATCTTGTACGCTTTCTTAGTGTTACCTGCTGTACCACTTTAACGGTTTATACAGTATTAAGAGCTCCTAATGGAAAACAGTCCATATTAAAGAATACCAGAAACTAAACGTACATGTGAACCTGTGTAGATGATCAATAAAAATATACCGTTATCGTGCTGCTTTTGTCATTATTATTATGACTTCTTTACCCCACTCCCCTCCAACCCATTTTTAGCTCTTATTCGCCCAGCAAAGTCCTCTCCTCTTTCTGTCCTTTATCTCGAATGGAGCTAAAGAGATTTAGATATGAAGCTTCCTTGTTAACAGCTTTGTTTTGCTTTACAGGAACTGAGAAATTCTGCACAGATATCGAGAACATGATCGGACACCGTCCTAATTTGTACTACCGTCTGTGCTGGAAGTACATTTCACCCGCCATCATCGGCGTAAGCATGTTCTTTTTATTGCGTTCCTAACAGTGTATGTAGTAAAACGGTTTTCAGAAGGATATAAGTAGGAAAGAAGTGTGAGAGCTAATACGCAATAATGTTCATCATTATAAGCTGGGAGCACTGCTTCTCCCTCCTGGATAGGATGATGGTCCATTTCTCGGATAAGGGCGATAAACCGTACGCCCCGTCTCCTGCATCGTCAGTGTTATGGTTAGCAGAGGACGTCAAAGAACCCACACACTTATCGTAAAGAGTAGGGCATGGAGTTCCCGGTGTTGCGGTCTAGTCTTTGCCCGTCGTGCTGTGGATTGTTGAAATGCTCGGAGATATTAGCTGTACAAGCTTCTCTGAAATCCGAGGGTAAAAAAAAAACATGATGATTACAGGCAACTTCCCAGCAATTGGATATACCTCAGCATTTTTGTGGTTGCCAAAGCAATTCAACTGGATGGAAAGCTAAAGAGCGGTATAAGAATGAGAGTAAAGTGTTTTCGCCCAATAACACTATACAGTCAACTCTCTCTTAACGGATACCTCTATAAGACAGACACCTCCATAAGACGGACACCTGGTGTTGGTGCCGTTCCTGCTGTTTTTAAGTCATTTTACTGTAACTAAACTCCATATAAGACGGACACCTCTCTCAGACTGAACTTCTCGTACCAAGGATCTCCACAAAATTTTTCATAGGTCTCTGCGTGATAAGTAACTATCGACCGAATTATAACCAAACTTGGTAACGTTCTGATTTCTAATTCTTGTAAGTAGTTTCATTTGTTGATATACATAATCAAATCTTGCTCCCAGTTTTTTGTCAAACTTAGAAAAGTAAAGGCAGGCTAAGGACAGTTTCCATTATTATTATTCCAGGTGATATTCATCTGGTTCTGTGTGGACTGGGCAGGCATATCGTATGGCGATTTCCAATATCCCGGATGGGCTGAGTTCCTGGGATGGATGCTGTGTATATCCGCCATCCTCTGCGTTCCAGGGTATGCCATTCATCGATATCTACAGCTGGACTCAAGCCTGACCCCTTATGAGGTAACGTTCAAAGAATCACCAGTTTTCTGAGAGGGCTGCATGGGGACTATACTGCATTAATTATATATTTAAAAGACAGCATTTTTACAGAAGGACTCCTGAATAATAATAACAACAACAACAACAACAACAACAACAACAACAAGAATCAACAATCAACTTTATATAAAAGAGGGTTACGACAAACATTAAATACTGCCAAACTAGCGGCCCTCGGATTACAAATTAAAACGAAAAAGAACTGGAACGAAACAGTTGTCCCTGCTCATCTTAATTGTCCAAAATGGCTAGTGGTGAGTTGTTTGGTTTCTGTTTTGTTCTATTGCTCGTCAAAAATGTTTCAACATGATTCTATATTCCCAAGCGATTTAGCAATTTTCCCACGACAAGAGAACTGATGGACAATCAGCATAAGGAATATGCGACTGCACAATGAGTTGTACGTAAGATTGTTTTTCCAAATCAACATCCCTGTTCACTGAACAGAGCATGAAACTGTAGTCAGCCTTTAACTCAGCACAATTAGGAATGCTCCAAAACGCTTAAGATGTGTGTTAAAGTGAATGATGTTCCTCCAAATAGTTACCACTGTTTACTTGGCCATGCCCATCTAAATCAATAACAAAAACATCTTCGTCATCATTGATCGTCTTCCTCTTTACCATTTGGAAAAAGAATTAAGAAATTTGTAAAAAGAGGTATTTCTCTGTTTGGTTTTTCAGCGTTTCCACACAATCTTAATGCCTGACAAAGCGATAATAGACAAGATCGAGGAAAAGGAAGGCATTAAACCGAGGTAAATTATTGCGTTTTAATTTATACTCACCCCACACCCAGACATGTTTGTTTGTTTTTTGTTGCTTGTCTATCTTTTTGCTTGTTTGTTTGTTTTTGTGTGTTTGCTTGCTTGCTTGTTTCCGGTGTAAGCGAAACAACGACTAAAAGATTTACTGGACTTAAGTGACTTTATCAATAACATTAAAATATTAATTTTTACTACAATCATTCGAGGATCACACGAGGTCTATGAGGATAATATCTGTTTAGAAGCAAAGAAGCAGACCAGGAAATAAAATTTTTCAAACTGAAAAGTTTCTCGTTTTACTCTCTTTTTTGCCTTTTTTCACCCTACTAGATAACCTGAATTGACTTTGTTTGTTTGTTTGATTGATTGTTTATTTGTTTGTTTGATAAGTTTTTGTCCCTTTATTTATATTTTGGAATTTTTCTGACTTGCTCCGATCCCTTGAATTTTTTGGTAGGTACAAGTACGTCATGTGAAGTGGTGACTGCAGATGCTATAATCAGAAGGAAATCTCTTACAATATTATCATATCGCTACCTTTAAACTTGCTTGCTTATGCCGTATTCCCGCCAAAGGTTTAACATGGATTTCAATCGTAAACTTTAAATGATGATTGCTTTTGCTAAAAGTGTAGCTACATTTATTAATCTATTACGTTATTTGTCCATAAAGGGTCAAGAGAACACGAGAATTCGACTGTGAAGTTAACTTACAAGACAAATTTCGCCTAAGTGGGATAATAAACAAATTATTTGATGATTTGCCAGAACAGATTACTCGTTCGTCCTGGTTGGTCCCGAAAAAACATACGAAACTTATAAAATATCCGTGTGCAATATCTATAAAACCATCGAACATAAGTTGTATGTAAACACCAGTGCCTTTTAGTGTGTCGTGGATTATGTCAAATTTCTTAACCTGTTTAACTAAAACGGTTTGTTGGCGTGAATAGGGCATAAGCTTCTAAAAATATTTGTCTTTATGATTTGTTAGTCAATTAACCATAAGGGGACAGGTGAGGCATAACACCTACTCAGCATTATTTTTTTTTTTACAATATGGAAATTGAAAATGTTGCGTCCGCCTGTCTGTCTTCACCTGATCTCCTTCTTCTGCCGCAGTGGGCCATAAGTATTACTGTACTTTTTTTAGTCTGAGCTGTGTCATCAAAATTTTCCTTGATTTCGTTTTGGGGCTGTGCATTCACTACCGGGAATAAGTTTTGTGGCGGCGTGCAACCCGTTTAATATACCGCTTCTTTGTAATGTCAGATTTCAAAGTTGTTAAACGAAAAAGCTTATTATTCGCAGTGTAAGTTTTTGTTGCGTTACGTTGTAAGAGTGATTTCAATTAACCCGTGAAACAATATTTACCAGTTTGTATGTAATAGTGAAAACTAAATAAAAGAAAACAATGGAATTAGTCTCTAATAATATCTAAAAGTGTAATAACTATTTCACGGGTTAACTGAAATCACTCTAAAATAAAAATTTAAACACTGTTGTATAGTACAAAACAAATTATACATAGTGCGATGTTACAAAGTAACGATCTGATCACGAGTATCATCTACGTTCACTAAACTGATTGTACAATGCTATGCTACACTGCCAAATTGACGAGTGATTTTGGTGGTTTGAAACCACAAGCGTGTACAGTGAAGACAATAATTTTGCCCAAATTCTTCGTGTAAATCTTATTTTTGTTGTATTTTGTAAAATTTTTCTGTAACGTAAGGTATATGAGGGTTGTTTTCCACTTACACCAAAAAACTCAACGACATGCAGCTAGCGACGAAAATTATTTCTCTTTTCAAAGACCAATTGTAACCGAATAAAGAGCTCTCTTTCAAGAAGAAAACGTCTGTGCAAGGTGGAACATATTCAAAAAGATCTTAGAAGTTGGTCAGTCAACCACAATTTCAAATGTTACAAACGTTTTTATTGGTGTGAATTGGAAATCAGTTAATTTTGTTCTTATTTGACGTCACGCTGATAACAAGTTATTAGATGCTGTTCAAAGCGTGTAGAAATTTCACGTTTTGTAAGTACGTCTTGTTTGTAGATTATTATTTCTAGCTCTTTTGAGTACTTCACAGTTGTCGTGTTCTATTGGGACTAACTGCTCCCTCGAGTCTAAAAGAGTTTTGATGTGTTTCCTGTTTGAACTCCAGAATTTAAAGTATGCATGACATTCAAATTAAGCAACAGAAAAACTTTTCCCAGAAATAAAGAAGAAGATCAGGTAAACGATTGTAAAGCTAAAAAAATAGTCGCACTGAGAGAGTTTGTATTGCTGTTTTGCCTGTGAAAGAAGCCATATTTTTTCTCTTGTTCACACAGAAACAAATGGCGATGTAGTAGGTTGTCCCCGCGGGCTTTGCTGAAAACGAAACCAACCAAACTAAATTTTGATCGCCTGAGTATAACATGGCTTAATAATTATCAAAGATAGGGAACCGATAAAACAGAAACAGTAGATATTGTAATTGTATAATAAGGTAATGCAGCTTTTCTCATTAATCATGTAATTGAATGGCAAATAAAAATGGGATTAAATAGCTTTTTTATTAGAAGACTTTGTGACTTAACTTCTTTGAATGCCAGTGAGTAAGCCTAACAGCGTTGCTTTACAATGGCTGCACAAGAAGTTACGCTCATAATGCTTATTGAAGGTTGATTTACCTCCTGGGAGTATCCTTTATTAACAAACACATCAAGTTCACACAATACGTTTTCTAAACTATTTTTTATAAAGACCAAAACCATACATAACACACCTGGTAGTTGGCATTTGGCGTCATAAAATTTTTGCGAAGGTTGTTTTTTTAACAATTCTACATCCCTACTTACTAGTTGAAACAATATAGAAGTTAGTGCGATTTTAAAGCAAGCAAAACAAAGGTGTTTAAGTCACTGCAAACAACCTACACAGACTGGTACAAAAAAAACAATTGAAAACAGTCTCTTGTTAAGATTGCTTTCCATCACAGCCTTCCCTTGAATCCCATCGGTCGCAGCTTCATTTCAGCTCGAGATGCAGAGTAGTAAAGTCCGCCCCAGGTCTTCCAGTTCACCCCATCAGCGTAGGATGTCTGTTGATTGCGGTAATAGACGCCATTCAGGTTTGATGACAGGCAGGCGTTGTACCACCACGCCCCTTTGTAGAACTGCGCGCAGTTTCCGTCAGCGGACTTGTCGTGGTCCTTGTCACGTGTTGTGAACTGCATCCCATTGTGCCAGGTCAGAGAGTCACCTGCAGTTCCTGAAGACGAATAATTATTATTTTTTAAGAGGAAGTTTTAATGTTATCGTTCTTAACAAAAGGGGGCCCCCCCCAAAACAACCACACACGCTCATTCAAACCGTCAGTCACCTGTATAAGAACTCAACCCCAGAGTGTAATTCAGCTTTTCATTGGAGACCGTGAAATCCCTGTACAGAGCATGCGCGGACTGCAGCATCTTTCCACTTAAATCCACTCGTAACATCATTCGTCCCTGATTGGTTAGCCGGTTTATGTTTTCCAGTCCTAACCAGTATTCACCTCCAGCTGTACCAAACCCTTCTTTGTACTCCTTCCATTCACGGAAAAAGTCAACCGTGCCGTCCAGTCTCCGCTGGAACACCGTCCAGCCACCACCGTCAGTGACCTGTTAAAGCAATGAGAAAAATGTAATAGAAACGATGAAATCTAAAGAAGCAAAGCTCTTTTATTCTGGCATTCCATTGTTTTTTTCTTCTGTTCCAAACCACGAACGTTACCAGGGCGGTAGCCAGAAAAAAAATTATGGCTTAGGCAATGACCATGGATAAATTCTCTTCCTAGATATTTACTTTCCCCTTCCAAACGAAAAAAAAAACGAAAAAAATGACTGAGGCAAGTGGCTCGGTTTGCCTCAAAGCGTCTACGGCCCTGGCTACCTCTCCTGTAATGTTAATTATAATAATTGTCATTGCCAATCATTTTATGACATTCCAATGCGAGGCTCTTAAATTTCACTTGCCGTATAAATGACAGACTTCAAAAAAGGTCACGTGCCTTTTTTAACACAGGAACACTAACCTGATCACAAAACACTTCCATGGAACCTTCGCCATCAGGATCAATGGTGTAAATACCGTTTCTATGACGACCAGACTTGTACACGTCAGCACAGTCACGAGGAACTACAGAAGACAGACAGGATCATGTATCACGAAAGAAACTTATGCTCTAGATACAGGTATGGAGCTGGGAGTTTAAATCAAGTATTGGTGCAAAGTTATAACTTAAAACTGTTTTTAAAATAATGAGACTTCTCGACTGAAGATGTAGCGTTGGACCTGAAACAAACAGATTAGGGGGATGGGGCTTATTATAAAGAAGTGTATAATTACAAAGAAGTGTGTTAATAAAAATAATAATAATATCTCTTCTTCCGAAGAGAGGCTTAAAAGAAAAGCGGCTTATAGTCCGGCGGCTTAGCTCCTGAATTGTGCGATTTTTGATACAAGCACCAAACTTTGCAGGATTACAAGCATTCGCATACTAATCAATTCTTGATATAGTGCCAACGCCAATTTTCTATTTTCAGCTAGTAAACAGCAATGAAATTTTCAGCCGAGAGGCCCCCCTGTCCCTTCCCCACAAAGTATTTCTTCTTGTACTTTTATAAACCTTTTATTGTTGATTTTTATTCATAAATACAGATATGAATGCTTTTAATTAGGCTTAAAATTGTTATTTTTTTTACCATGTGTTTGATACCAATAATTTAATAGGAAATTATTGCATGGGAAAAGATTTTTCGTTCCCCGCCCTCTGCTCCCTTGCGTCTTTCGTTTTGCGCTAGCGTCCAGGTCTCGCGATCGGTGAACCGCTCGCTAACAGAAGAAAAATAGGAAAATATAGGGCTTTGAACAGTCTAAATTACAGCATTTCATTCTAAATTTTGTACGTGCGACTTGGTATCACTACCTGGCATAATAGTAGTTGTCCATAAACCAGGACAAACAAATATTTCACGAAATTTCATTGATTTTAACCCTATCCAGACCGGGAGGGGTGGAAAGTGCCCGCGCTGCCTTTGAACGCTTATAACTTTTTCAAGATTAAACCAAACGCTACCAAACTTTGCGAGTTTATCTAAAATTTATCTGAAAATAATTTGGTAGGGTAAGTTGTTTTGTCAGGAGCTTGACGTCACCATGGCAACGGCATTTTGACAGGCATGTTTTCCCAATTTTGTAATTTTCGTGTTTCTATTAATGAAAAATAATTTTAATGCAAATATTTTCATCCTTTTACGGTTTTTAAGCACAGTTTTATTGATTTTGAGTACTTTGCAGTAATTTTGGGCGGTTTTATGACGTTTTGGAAAAAAATTCGAAATCCAAGATGGCGGATCCAAGATGGCGGCTGTTTTGACATTATGATGTTATTGTCACGTCATGTGACGTTACCTTCCCACGTGACGTATACCAAAAGATAGGTGTTTGGACATCCTATATATTCCCTAAGTTTCATTGTGATTGCTTAAATATTCTGGAAGTTACGGAGGTCTGAAAAGATCCAAAAAAGCCCGGTCTGAATAGGGTTAATAAATTAAGGTTTCCATGGAAACCGGTGTTTTTCGGGCTTGGCACTATATCTGAAAAAAATTCTTTTGGTGACCACTTTCATTGTGCCAAATTTCATGCTTGTATCAAAAAGTGCACAATTCAACTAAAATTTCGAGCTAAGCCGCCGGACTATTAGAAGGGCAACTGAAAGGGAGAGCATTTCTTGCAGTATTTGTTGCTTTTGTTGTCTAAAGGGTGGAAAATAGGATCTTAGTATCATTTCTTTTTGATTTTCCTAGCAGCCTGACACTGCAACGGAAACGGACCCCAAAAAATTACAAAAATGTCACGAATGTTCATCACGACATACGTTATATCGAGTAGAAAACAAATTACTACTTAATATGGCAGATTCTATGTTTTTAATGACCTCTAATGACTTTGTCTCGACGCCAAGATCTGTTTGTGTTTTTAATTAATAGATAGCGTAGATAAAATAAACGGGAGATCTAATAAAGATCCCTTTGTCTTACGTATCGTAAAATAAATAGAGCTTGTAGATTCGTGAGTTTCAAGTGCAGTTTCATTACCTTGTCTTTCTCCTCCGTTGCAGTTGATGTTGCTAACTTGCCTGCTCAAGACAGCAATGCGCTGCTCCTGCGAATCAATTTTGTCATTCAACTTGCCCAGAAGCGAGACGATGGAATCGAGACTGTTCTTCAACTCCGTGTCATCCAGTTCGCCCCGTACGGATCTGCGAGAATGTCGTTTTTTTCCATCAGTATGATCTGCCCCTTGAACGACAAAGGCGAGGAAAAATCCAAACACGATAATTGTAACAGAAAAGCCCGCCATCCTTTAATACCCTTGACAAAGTGGTAATGGTCTGAAAGCAAAACCTTACTCGCGTGATGATGGCAGAATATGATGTCTTGAATGAAACATAACACCAATTCATTTCAGAACACGGTGCCTTTCGTCAGGTGGTCACGAAAGGAACTTTTGGAAGCCACGCGTGCAAACGACACGAAACCACGCGTGTAAACGAAAACAACGCCCGAATCCATCCTCAGTCTCACTCCACGTATAATCACTATCCTTTTGTTATTTTTTGTTGTTGTTGAGGCCAAGTTCGCTTTTCAAAGTATCGCGAACATATCTGAAACTTTCTAAAATACTAAAAAACAATCGCCTGGGAGATTAAATGCCTCAAACAAAACTCTACTTGCGAGTGATCTCTTGATGTCGATGAAGGCGGGAGGTATTAAACAGGAGAGGAGAGGCTTATTGTAGCGTTAACGAATTGGATTTTCTACCCACTTTAATGGTGAGGCCAGCTAGGCTCTTTATTACGAACGCCAAAAAGGCAAAAGTAAGTAACACTTAATCATATGTTTATTGTTTTTCTCTGTCAACTTATTGTCTCATGTATATACAAAGTCGCCGGCGAGATGTATTTATATAATATAAATTCATGAAATTAAATATAATTCAGGAGCAATTTTTGCACTTTAACTTTTCGCACTATTAGGCTACTGTCTTCAAGCACAGCTTAAATTAATTTTTCTTTGAAAAAAAAAACTCAAGAATAAAGTGACTGGCCGGCATACAGTATAAATATTTTCTCATTTTTACTTTATAAGATAATGCAAATAAAATGTTGTTCTTGCTCCTAGGCAGCCTAGCCAATAAACGAAACAATACAATACAATTTTAATGTCCATACGTGGGACGAGGTTTTCCTCAATGTCCGTGCTAGAGGCTCATGTATAAAACGTAGGAATTAAAATTAAAATACACTATAGTATTGCTATTAAAAGTATAATCGCAGTGTGAACCTGCCCTGACCTGTGTTATTATTGGATTCCATTTCCCTTAGTTTTGATGGTTGAGAAACCACTACGTCACGTGCAAATAGCAGTCCACAGTTAACAATACTCTATCGCACATCACACCTATATCACCTTCATTATTTCACCTCGGATTTCTATCTACTTCTCATCTCTCATACACCGTGACATATCCTTTCCTCAAACCATCTAGAAAGTCGTAAAATATAAACGTACTGCTAGAAATTCGTCAATTGCACAACCTTTGCTCCCGTTATTCAAGAAAACTCAGCAAGAAATGTCACTGATATCATATATATATTCACGGTTTTCTCAAGCCCGAGGTTTAAACTCATTTTAAAATACATATGTACAGTCATGTAGAGCGGAACAGTTGAACGGATATGCCAGTGTGTTTTCTAAAAATAAGGTATTGAAAAATTCCCTTTTAACTGACTTTATAAATCTTTTAAAGAAAATAAAATAATACTCATATTATTTAGAGCCATAAGATAATTTAGGTATCTACCAATCAAATAAGAATAAACTGGCTCTACGTTGCATTTTACTTAAATAATAATAATAATAATTATATTGATATGTATTAATACATGTTTAGTCTACATGTCTAATACATGTCTACTTTTCAAGGATTCGGTTAACTTCAAGAGAAGACTAATTTGTACAAGTCACATTTCCCGCCAAATTATCAATTTGACGGCTTCCCCTTGTAACTTTCCCGCCATCTCCAGCGCAGGGCGCGCAAGCGTTCCTCTGTCTTCTCAAAATCGTGGAATCCAAAGTTGTCGAGAATTTCATAAACGCCTGCAGCGGTTGCAACTTCAGTCATCCATTGACTAAACGAACGCTGCCATTTGGTTCTTCTCTCCATGTGAAGGTACGTGTTAAACAGGATAAGATAGAAATATCTCTCCAACAAGTAAAGGCTTCTTTTCCGAAGTTCTGGAATTTCTCCACGGTGTGCACAGACACCATTGCGATACTGCAATTAACAAACAACACCTTTAGGTCTTCTGGTCTCCCTACTTCCATAGACCAGCAAAAGAAAGTTGGTCGTTAGATAGCTGGATTACCAGGAAACTAAGTAAGTACCTGGGAGATTAGATTCTTGATAACTACGTAGCTGGCTATAGGCAGGTCACACTAGTCGGTCGGTCAAGTACAGTAATAGATATACTTTTGTCAAACTGAAACTATGGCGCATACTTTATTGTCTCCCGGGACAGACCGAGGCCAACAACAACCTTTATTAAACGTTTAAACCTAACTCACCAAATTAAAAGTGGAGAAGATAACCTCTCTTGAATGGTAATGCATGGGGGTCATGGTCTCTGAGATTCTGTCAAGTACATAGTCAACCTCTCGCTTCCTTTGCGGACCGCTGGGAAGAACTCTTTTAAGGTGGCGAATAACCTGAAACGGTATAAAGAAACTTTTGTTTACTGAACTACTCCTATAGTCAGGACACACGCTTTCAGTGTTGCGTGCATAGCTATCTTTCTACATCCATCTTTCGACGTGCTGTTTGCGTGTTCGAAATGAGCCAAGTGAATCAAAACCGGTGCATAGAGGTGTTGGTTTTATGCAAATGAGCCCACAAGTTCAGAAGGTCATGCTAGTGGGCTGTGATTGGCGAATTTTGAACCGTGTTGATTGTTTTGCACGTCGATAGATGGATGTCGAGGGGAAGTCGCTCTGCACGTAACACTGAAAGCGGGTGTAAGTTGAAATTTAGTGGAGAACAATCATGCCTCCGCGGAAATAAATAAATGCCGTTTGTAAGATGTGAGTCACATCGAAACTAATCCTCCTTTGCAGACTATAGAGATAGGTATAATTACTCACTACTTCTTACTGGAATCTGCAAAAATACAACCTTACTCCCTCTCCCTTGACTGTTTTATTGTCTTACACTACGTATGATATATTGCTCACCGAAAACTCGCCCAGTGTGTACTTTGCATTCGGGACACAAGCTGGATCTTGCTCATCGACTTTGGTACCAACAGGAAAACCCTGAAATGCATATGTATATCGATATTTATGTCTAAAATAACTTTTTGGTAACGTCACTGACACATTCAGTACCATTTTGACAGGAATACAAGGTGGTTTCTTTTACGGTTCAAAATGTCACTAAAATGCAATTTTTTAGAAAAAAAAATATCATCAGACAGTAAAGACTGTGTGACATGTCAAAGAATAAGATTAAAACACGTATTTACCCTCTTGTTGCAGTAAATAAGTGCAGCAATTGCCATGCCTGTGGTTGTTCGACCCTTGCCTAGCTCGCAGTTAAAAACAATAGCAGGACCGTCTTCATCTGTGTAGATCTCGTGTAGGTTGTTAAGGATTGATAATATGCGATCAAAGTCCTACAACACAAGAAAACGGACAGTAATTTTTTTGCCTTGGTTTTAAGATGAACAGTGACCTGAAATATAAAATTATATGCCATCCAACGTTTGTCGTACAAATGTGCGAAAAAATATAATTATTATTTATTGCACATTTGATTGCTCTTAAATTGAACTGTTGTTGAATATTTATTAGTTTATTTGGTTGTTGTTTCTTGTTGTTGTTGTTGTTGTTGTTGTTGTTGTTATTGTTAATCGTCGTGATTTTAAATACAGTTGCTATACCTTCTCCTCGGGTGCTTTGTCTTCTGGTAATGGCATTCTAAAATACAAGGTCTGTGGATTCTTTGCCATGCACAGCTCTGCTGCCTCTCGCATGGTCAGTATACTGTTAAACTCGTGTTCTTCCGGCGCGCTTTTAAGATCTCTGTACACCTAAACACAATTATAATTAATTGTAACTGGTAAAGCCTGGTTTACTTTTGTAAAACTTAGACGGATCACTGACTGTGTCTATAAAAATTGATTGATTCAGTAGTAGTGTAAGGACGGTCCACCCTGTGTTAGAGTGCAAATCGTCCTACGCATTACGGGAATGCCCTGCAAAAAACCCTCGTTTTTTACTTTTCCTTGACAATGTACGAACAGAGCAGAAAGACAGTGTAACAATCAACTTACCTGCGTAGCTTGTTTCTTTCCTCTCTTTAATAATTCTGATTTCAATTCATTCTCCTTGTGCTAAAAAAATTTTAAAGCAAAATTTTAAACGTAAGACGAAGAAGCCCATTAAATAAAATATGTTCAATTTATATTTATTTAGACCTGACTTTCAGAATGCGTGAAAAATGAATAAAAATATTGTTCAAATAGAAGCACATCCTCACCTCGACTTCACTAGTATCCAGTCCTCTAAAAGGCATATGCTCCGTCAAATTCAAAAGCTAAAGAAAAAGAGGTCAACAGCTTATTTAAGATATTTTACAACTCATTTAACTGCAAAATGTTAATAAGTTATAAAGAGGTAAAAATATAATAACAAAGGTAATTTAGCAACTCATTTACGGCTGCAAAGTCGTTTTCGGCAAACGAAAAGAAAGTGCGCTGAGCTTGATGATAGATGTGTTTCTTGGGAAATCAAATAATTGCTTCATCTCAGCTGCATTCTAGCATTACAAGACTCTTAACAATCTGTTGTACTCCCATTACTGACATGCCGAGCTGCATGTCATTTTATAATTCCTTTCTTTTTTTCATTTCTGCAAGGATCTCTTCAATTACTAACTCACGACGCATAAGATAAATGAACGGTTTTAATACACACTACAACATCAGCAGTCACATGGACCGCCATGATGGTGGGAAGGAACAGTTCCCATAGTTCCTAGCGACATATACAAACTCTGAACATCCGGTTGCTACACTTCCGGTACATAATACGAACATTACAATTTCGAGGCTCTTATCATTACGTCCTCACCTCTCTAGGACTAAACGTGCTCCCATCACAGTCGACAGCGAGGTCTTCTCTTAAGTTGAGAAAAACAACTTTGGGATGGAGGCATTTTGGACCAAGAAGATAGCTTGAAACACGGTACAGCCCCTTAAAAGAGAAAAAGAAACTGTTACTAATCGTAAAGAAAAAAAAGAGTTTAATTAACTGAACAGTGTTGAGGAGAAACGATCGTACATTCAAGTTGGTTTTCAGTTTGCTAAATCTTCAACTCACTGACCTTTGCCAATCCTTTATACAGCTTTATAGCCTCCCACGCAGAGGGGGATCGTGCACAGGAGTGAAACACGATCGCCCCTAAAAAGGACTGCGCGCGAGGCTCTAATATCCATTTAAAATGGTCAGCGTTTATAAGCACCTTTATTTTTATGTAACACTGAATTTGTTAACTAGCATTCACAATTGTTAGTTATTGGATATGGTTAAGCATTATTGCAAAAAATACTTAATCAAGGGCGAGGCTGTGTTGCCAAAGGCGAAGGCTAAGGCGAATAACACAAATAGAAACCTAGAAGGGGGGGGGGGGGGGGGGGGGGGGAGGGGGGGGGAAGGGGGGAGCCCCAAAAAAAAAAAAAAGGGGAAAGAAAAAAACCAGGGGGAAAAAAAGGAGGGGGGGAAAAAAGGAAAAAAAAACCGAGGGGGGGAAAAAAAAACGAAAAAAGGAAAACGGGAAAAAAAAAATTCGGAAATTCAAAAAAGAACGGAAAACAGGCCTTCGAACAGAAATTTAATTTTACTAGCTTCGCAATCGTGTGAAAACCGAATCCAGTAGTTGGTTTATTATTGTGCGTTGTGGCTATGGTTATCGCGTTAGTTGTTGTTGTTGTTTGTTGTTGTTGTTGTTATACCTGTCTTGATGGTTGGCACATGCCATAAACCGGAAATCCGGGAACTTTCCGGAAATTTGAAACCTGAAAACAAAACAACAACAAAAACAATTACTTCTACCGAAACATTAATCGAAATTAATTGGAAATACTTTGAAAATGACAAATACCTCAAATTCCCGCTGGGTGCTCAGAACATCAAGACTAACTTGTTCATCAGCAACCTGAATCATGGCAATGAAAACAGTCACTATCATGCTTCGCAAGTCTTTCAATTTCTTAAGTCAGGAAGTAGTTCTTAAATTCTATCGATTCATACTTTTCTTTCTTTCTTTCACTAGCTTACTCTTATTAAGAAAGGAATAAAATTATAGGAAATTCTTAAGAAATATGAAAAAGCACTTATTTATTGGTACTTTCCGTTAAAGCTTCACGATCCAAGTTAAAAGAATTCTGTAAGCTGTATCTTACTAGGCACTATGCATTTCTTCAGGAATTTTTTCGGAGAATTTCCTTAAAATTAAGAGGGGTTGGTGTGAAGTGAGAGGCTACAAGCGATTGCTATACCAATAGAAGAGCGAGAGAGTCAAGGGGTTACTAAGCAATTTCCACGGGACATTTGACTTACAAGCAAAGCAAAGTACTATGCAAATGACTTTGAATAGTTGAGGCGGCGAAATCCACTGTTTGATACTGATTGGTTTTTAAGTAATTTAATTGCTATTTACGTGACAGCCAATTACCAGGCAAGTTTGATTTTTGTATTTGGACGTGAATTCTGACGTCACTCCCTTCTCCATGACGTCAATATGACTCAGCATTCTGTAGAGCCAAGGCCTCTGTTGCATCCACTTCCGGAACGTTTGTGAAAACATGAGAGGGAACTAAGTCAAAGAGAAAGAGATCATTTAATAGGGTGTCCATGTCAATGAAAAAGAAACACCGAAACATACAAACTCTACGGTGAAAATAACAAGACTTAATTTACTTTAGGCTCAGTATATCTGCTAGTGCTTTCTTGCTACCTTGTTATAGGAAATTAACACTTCCTTCAATTTTGGTCTTTGAAGTAAAGGCTACTTAAATTAACGCGAATTGGAGGGAGAATTTCTCTTAAATAAAGGAAATTAACGCAAGGGACGGGGGAAGTTTTCAAAATGAAGAAAATTAAATCGATTTTTGATTGCTTTAAAGGATTGCTGTACCGCTCTTCTGAAAACGATAAATAAATTGGAAATATTGCAGATGAAATATCTTTAAGGCTTTTAAATTGCAAAAGACGAAAAAATAGTGTACAGAGGAGAAAAGACCATTATTTCCTAGTTTCTATGTTCGGACATATTATTTGGTATGAAACTGAGGTCTTGAATTAACGCTCCAATTAACTGATGACGTTGGGGAAATTGGGGCTCACCAAATAACGCGACAAAATAACTCATTTCTTTATTTTCTTTAATTTCATGGCTAATTTCCTATAATAAAGTATGGTATATGATGTTTTTTTGTCTCATTTCTCACCTGCTCGTGTAAGTACGCATTGAAGAGGATTAAAAAGAAGTATCGTTCCAAAGCACTCAGGCCTCTTCTTAGCCAGTATTCACGTGCACTTTGACCCTGACAAAAAAATGAGATGGTTACACCAAGCTATAGCGGTGTGCTGTACCATTCCGAAAATTTTGTTTCATTGTAGCCGTGTGGTGTTTCTTTCGTTTTTGTTTTTTTTCAGTAGAAATGAAATTGACCATTTCCTAGCTTGTTTGTTTAATTACTTGTTTGTTTCTCTGTTTTTCAGTCTTGTATTTTTTACGAGGATGTTTACATGAGGAAACGTTGTTGGTTGTACGAAAAGTTCACGTATAATAACTCCTGTTAAATTTGTTTTCTGAATTATTCCAAGTCTTATATAACGTAACAACCTCCGGGTTCCTCCTCCTCCTCCCCCCCCGCCGCCTGGCTGGTCCTGCACAGCGACGTGCAGGTGTCTCTCCCCTTCGCTCTTGCTCCCGTGGGGGGGTCCACTCCCATCTTCTCGTTCTCTCCCCCACCCGGGTTTTTAATTCAATTCTGCAACCTCAGTAAAAGCCTGTGGGAGAGACTTTAAAACAAAGTCCGCTTCTAAACTCCAACCAACCTTAACCTCTGTCACTTACCTCGATTTTATAGTCATCCTTAATCTCTTCCAGTTTACACTTGCACTCGTAACTGACGGACCGCAAGTTCATGACGTCAGAACAGATGTCAATCACAGAATCCACCTAAAAATAATAAATGAGGCACCAAAAAAGAACACCCACTCATTCTTTTTACAAGTATCTTATTTTTGGGTTGTCGATAGATACGTCTGTAGTACATACGTTGTTAGACTTGATGTATTGAAATGAAAAATATTTACTGAAAAAAATAAACATTGGTTTCTCCATAATAAGACAGAAAAAAATAAGGAAACAATATTTTTGTACGGCTTCAAGCTTGTTCACTTCATTGTAACCAAGTATAGGAAAAAAACTTCGCCTGCGCGTTTTCTAGCCTTCCATCAGGTTTTTTCTGTCCTCTTTTCGACGGCGTTTGTATACTTCTCCGCTTTCATAATCGTAATCAGAGAGAGATCGTGCATTGTACAGCTGAACGCGGCAAACTATTGAACGAATCGAAAGCTTACCTCTTGTTTAATCTGTCTTCCACTGGGAAGATTTTTCACAAGCTGTAGAATTATTCTAAATTCTCCTCTCTCCAGGTTTGGATTGTTTTCGTCGACAGGGTATGGAATCGTGCTAAAAAAATAACGAACTATAATAAGCCATCGATACGGAACTATTACGAAGATATAGTAATAGCAAGAAAAAAAACTATAATAGCGACCCAGTAGCGCTTTCGCAACTCAAAACCTGTTATTAGCAGTTTCGCATGCAATTTTGTATCTTGAAGTCTTCCCCACTCATAACAACCACTGCTAATCTAAAACTGTTAGGTTTATATTAATATCTCAAGAGTATGAAGTGGTTTTTACTTGAGATGTCGAAAGTAATTCGCCTCTGCTTTGATTTTGCATTTCTACGCTTAGTGATTGGTAAAATTACAACACTCGCGCTACGTACTTTCTCGACCAATCAGAAGTAAAACCAAAACCAATCGCGACTCGCTCAAACACGTTTTGTCGCGTTTCGCGCCGCTACATGTATTTGATTCGAGTTTTGATTGGTTCACTGGTTTTCTGTATCTTTTGTGATTGGCCAGGGTGATTGCTTGGCTGGTTTTAGTTTTACGACAATCAATTGAAAATCACTCTTTAAAAGAGCTCACATTGTATGTGCCTAGAGCATCACTGAAATCTGGCTACGCCCTAGAAGATCGTGTGACCAATGTAATCGCACTTACTGTGCCTCTGATGGGAAGCCAGTCCGGTGTGACATGATTAAACAGCCAATCACCATGCCAGTGGTGGTACGACCCTGGCCGACATGACAGTTGAATACCATGGCCGGCAAAGGAGCTGACGAGTTGTTGTCAAACAACTGAGGGATGTCTTTAATGGCGCTGATGAACTGGTCAAAGTCTTGCTCCTCGGGAGCATTTGTGGCCGTGATAGGGATCCGAGAATACCTGCGAATAAAAAGCCGTGATGAGACCCCCACAACTTCTGAGATCTGAGACACAGGACAGTGAGCCTGGTCACACGACACAAAATATAAAGTCATTTTTGTGGTCTACGAGATAACTTCCAAATCAAAGAAGCCTTGAATTTTACAATATTTGGTAATGACATCGCCTTTCAGATAATAGTAAACCAATAAGAAGAATAAGAATGGTCACGATGGGTGAGAACCCAAAAACGTCTGCGTACGTGGGTAAGTTGGGTAACAACGGATATACCCATCCTTGAGTGAGGTACTGCGACAGGTAGCTTCGTTGTATTGTAGACAAAGCAATCATATTACAGTGTTTTCGGTTACTATAGTCTTCACAAATATTTCATTTGATCCTTTGGTTTAATAAATATTCTCATTCCTCTCAAGGAAGTCAAAAAAACCTAAATAGCCCTGAAGTAAACTTCTAGACCGGCTTACCTCAGGAAAGGAGTGAGAAAGATCTGTCTGCTATAGATCTCATCCAGCACGCACAAGTCTTCTTCATAAGCAACCTTGTATGTGTGCGGCTCGTCTTCGAATGTTTCCACGTTATTGTAAAAATAAAATTTTCCACCTTCGTCGATTGAAAACCTAATTATCTGCAACAAAAACAAGCAAACAAAATTATTGTTTCATTTGTATTAAATCTGTATTAAATCTCATCTGTATTAAATTACGTCACTGTGAGTGAGGAGGTATAAAAATGTGGGAGACTACTGAAAAGATCCCGCGTTCGCTGGTACCTTTGAAGAGTGTTCATGGTGTTCATAGCCTCTCTATTTTTCAACGCAAAAGAACACGAGAGAAACAGCGAGCCAAGCGAGCGCGAGAGCGAAGCACGAGGGGATAGGGTGGGGCCTCCCGTTTTGCGCTGGCGTCCAGCTCTCTCGCGATTCTTTCCCCTCGTTCGACAATCGAAGAAAAACACGAGAAAATAGAGGGTTGTGAACAGACTAGTGCCCTTGGATTGCGGAAGGGAAAGGTTAAAGACACGCTTTACTAACGGACGAAGAGGCTCACAAAGCGGCGTGCTTAGACTGGCAGTTTTGCTACTCTGTTAGTACATCTTACTTTCGCCACAAGAATTTCATAAGGTTTCAATTTGCCTGTATCCATTTATACTCCTGGGCGGAAAGAGACAGTTTGAGCACAAACAGAATAACACCAGACGGCTAGAAAATCAACGCTTTCCACTGAAATAGCGGGGTTGGATATTCGTTTGCATTTTCTCTAACAGCTAAGAACGTTGTCCATAAAAAGATAAAAAAAAATACATAGCACAACAAAAATGACAGCGTTACCTCTTCTCTTATTTTGAGTTCTGTTTCAGCGAGCTCTTCAGGTTTTACTCCATGATTAGCAATGTTACCTTTCAGGCTGCTGGGGTCCCGGGGAGAGTAAGGAACAAAGTCATGATTCATTCCTACAAATATCACTGGCTCCTCTCGCAAGTTAAACGACACTATTTCCTACAAACAAAGGATAAAAGGGTTAACGGTGGACATCATTAGAGCGCTTTTGATACTGTGACTGCCCAAGATAATCACAAGAACAGTTTATGTCTTACAACCAAAAGCAAAGTAATTACTAATGAGTCATAGAGAGATTTTCGATTGAGTGTCTTCACACCAAAACTAGAGTAATCAGTCTAGCCAATCACAAAGAACACAGATAATATAGTGAACCAATCAAATTTGAAGCAAATACATGTAGCCGAAAGGCACGAAGCGCGGGAAAACGAGTGCGAACAAGTCACGATTGGGCTAGGCAAAAGGTTTTTAACCATCTCGATTCCATGCGCGCGTGGGGAAACGGTAGTTGTATTCATCCAACCCTCACGATGTTGCTGAGTCTCGCGCAGGGTTTGATGAAACAACTACCGATTAGTAAGGGATCGGTATTAGTGTAGTAAATGCAAAACCAAAGCAAACGAACGCGAATTACTTTCGGCACTTAGTGAAAACCGCTCTAACAAACGCGCAATAAAAAAACAAAATTATAAATTAACAGCTTTTGGAAAGATGCTGTTATACAAAAAATACCAAAAATTGCAATTGTTAGGAAAAGTATTAAAAAAGTCAATTTGTACCCGAACTCACGTCCTTTACCAAAATCCATTTGGATTTGGACAATTTGGAAACATTAAGCTGTAACTTGTCACGTGTTTTTAAAGACCATTTTCGATTGGTTGTTATCTTGCTTATTCCTGTTCACACCAAAGCCATGATCCTTAAAAGCTTTTTTTAACATATGGTTTGACACCACTTCAATTAAAACAGTTGATTAATAAAAGCTATTGTAGGAGAAACTCAGGGCTTAAGTGTGTTGTGGCAGTTCTAAGCCTAGTTGAAATAAATAGACTTTTGAATAGGCTATTAGTCATGAATTATAGTGGATAGGTGAGGTGGCTCTGTGGAAAATGGTTATCTACCCTGGTTTTATCCTATTCTCAGTTGTTCAGTTGTAACATGTAAAAGTTCGATGTTCTAAATGAATAAAGCGCTTTCAATTTGATTTGACACACTAAAGTGTTGATTAATGAGTTGAAGGTGCCATGCATTTTTGACATTTTCGTTTAATTCTTTTTAGTGCAAAATTTTCATTATTAATTACTTTTTCCTAGAAGGATATTATTGCTTGCAAATTGTTTAGCACCTGATCTTAATTGATCAGAATGAATTATAAAAGAATATTATTTTAACATCAGAACTGCAATATTGTGATATCAATCAGAAGTTTGAAGAAAATAAAACTTGGATTAAAAAGAATTTCTGGTTTCTGTATGATAGCACAATCAAACCATTCTAAAGTTAATTCCTTCTGAATCTGAATCTTCCGTTAAATAAATGAAGAAAAGAACAAGGAAGTTAGAAAAAAAAAATGACATTTCATGTGGTGTTCGCCGGACCACTCGACCAATGCACCTGCAATCAAGAAGTTTCCGTACATTATTATTATTCATTTAAAAATGAAATATAAATTTATCTACCATTACACCGGCCAAAAATGAGTACTATAAGGGATTAAAAAAATAATAAAACGAACCAAATCAATTTCAATAGCTGTCGAAACAGCGGAAAAGAAACACGGACTATTGTGGGTACTGTGGACCTGTGGTGTCCGTCCTCAGTGCAGAAAAAGTTACACAATACAGAACAAGCGCGCCTCCCCAGACAAATTTTTTAAATCTCTTCCAGGCCACAAGAATGAGAAAGAACTAAGACAAAATGAACAAGGCTGTAACGGCGATCTGATGATCTGAAACAATAACAGTTGCAGCGATCATCGACAGTGTCAACAGCTATTCATCCTAAATAGTGGAAGACAGAAAGCCGTCAACTTCGAAAAACCGAATAGCCGGAGGTAGGGCTGTGCTTAGCAAATCTCCACAAAAGCTCTCAAAGGGTTTCTTCAATCAGAAAACAGCGCGAGGACTTCCGCCAAAGTTGCGCATGATTGATGTCATCGCTCCAGTTGCTAAGCAACTATTGCAGTTCTCGAAAGCACTTCGTTTATTTGTTATCCAATTTCCACGATACCATGTAACGTTACACTTAGAATTACTTCTTCCAAATTGAGACATATCCACGTGAAAATAAATGAATAGTTTTAAGATAAATGAAGGAAAAATATGCCCTTGAGAACATCACAACATCTGAAATGCGCAATTTACATACGAAGCTCAAGGAATCAACCTAAGACTACAAGAATTAACGGATTTCGTACGGCCATTTTTCCACTACGACCCGTTTATTTCGCCTTACGCTTGACGAACTAAAAAAAAGGGGACTGCTCGACACTGATTACGACAAATTACGCAGATTTGCCAAACAATGAAAGAAATGTTTGTAGCATTTCTTATTTTTGACGACCATGACGCCTACGGAAATTAGAATGTTGACGAGCATACGGTACAGCTATAATAGCGGTAAGATCTATTTTGCGTGTTTTCCTTATTGTGATTATTTTTTTTTTCGCCGGTGCACGGCCTAACAAAACATTTTGGCGGCTTATCTACAGTTTACAGTGTGTTTTAAAGCTGCTCATCCCCAGTTTTTAGCTAAATCAATAAACATTAGATAATAAAAGCCTCAAAATCGATTAAATTTGTCTTGTGGATTAGCGTTGCCATGTGAACTTCAATAATATCACCGTGTTCCCGCCATAATGGTTTGGTCGGCTCTGAAAAATATATTTAAAAAGCGATTCTTGACAACCAGCCTCCCTTCAACAAAAGAAAAAAATTCATAGGATATATAGCACTAATGGCATTGTAGAGCGTTCGTGTAACAGTTTTTACTTTAACCCTAGAATAAGAAAAGATCTCGAGAATGTATTTTTGAGTTTGATTGACAAAATCAAACAACACGAAAGGTTATTTGCTTGCTATGCCGTACACGAAAGTTATTTTCAGCGTCCTCCCACGACTGGAAATTATTTTCCTTACAACGACGAAAGACATTACAAAAGCAAATATCATTTGCAAGATTCTGGTTATTATTTTCATAACAATAAAATATATTACTCCATACTGTTCTCCTATTCAGCGTTTTATTACCAAGTCCGATATTCGCCCCATTTCCCAAAAAGTATAACTGCAATTTTAACAAGCGAAAAAGATTTTTTTCAGTTTTGGAAAAGAAAATTTATCTCTTTTCTAACACGAGTCATGAGCGATGACGATATCGTGACAGAATATGTTATCTTTAGCAACCGTAATCGATATCTTTTGCAAATTCGCCTGATGGCCTTTGCATTTGAGTCGCGCGCAAAAATCAATTTCACGATGCAAATCTTTTCCCATTAGAGGCGAGGCAGGTCTTTAATCAAGAAAACATTTGGATTTTAATACGCCATGGCACGATTGGAAATAAAATAGCAAATCTACTACAAGCAATGATTTGCTTTTTCTTGAGAAAAGAAAACAACTTGTGTTGAAACCAACAACATGATCATTGAAGACCTACTTCGTCTCGTCGGAAACCGATAAACGTAGAAGATATTCACATCCTTACCTTGTGCCCATTTTCAACCAAAGATTGTATAACATGAGCTAGTCCATCCCTTGACGGTTGACCCATTCCGTAAACCGGATAGGGTCCGCGACTCTTGCGAAAATTCGGTGCCCCATACTCGTCTAAGGTCTTGAGCTTGTCGATTCCATCAAAGTGATCTTTTATTAGAAAATATTTGTCTTGAATAAGTCCGTGGACGGGAAATCCCTGCTTGATGAAGCCCCGCTTTCGAATAAGCGGTGTATTTGTCGGTTCATAACTTAATGTTATGAAACCGTTTGAGTGTTTTTTCGAGATAGAAGACGCTTTCCTCGATGATTTGTCCTCAGTCGACGGTGTGGAGCCTTCTTTCACATTTGGGTTTGAGCCCGCTTGCGATCCACCACTGCTAGCACCGGTTCCCATCTCCCAACATCGGAAAAGACCTTCAAAGCGACAAACATAAAATTATGGTCGATAAAAATTAACTTTTGCTCCCGAGTCAACAAACGAACGAACAATCTAGCAACCGATGCAACGAGCGTTTGATGTTCGTTTGAAAGAATGATGTTCATTTCTTCGGCTCAAAGTTTGACAGCTGTTGTCGAAAATTGACCAATCGTAGTGCTGTTTTATTACAAGAAAGCCAATAAGATGCTGCAGGTGGTACGAACCGGGGTAAACAAAACAAGCGCACGTGGCTACGAACAAGATCACGGTGTACTTAAACTTTACACTAGCTTGAAACTTACTTATTCAAATATGAAACTTGATAGACCTTTTCGCGTATCGCGGCAACGAACCCCTTAAGTCAAGCAATGTTTTCCGAGTCTATTTCATCGTTGTGACGCGGTTCTTGTCATATTTGACTAATGGGTTAAATGACTAAAAATTGCTATGATTGGTTATTATGTAAACCTTTTTGCGCCGCAAAAGAAAAACGATTTGAATAATAATATAAATAGAAATGCTCGTTTTGCATTAATTAGCTTTGTTTCCTATATAAAAAAGAAAAAAGTTCATAAAATGAAGTTGTACTCAAAATATAGCCTATTACATTTACATATAACGAAGAATCCCGGTTCTGTTCGAGCCGTTCCTCAGACGTATTTGTCGTTTTATTTTGTTCGCTGCAATGAAGTAAAAATCTTGTAAACATTTTCAGAATTTATCTATTTATTTTTTTATCTTTTATTAATTAATTAAAAAATAAAAATAAATAAACAAATAAATAAATAAATCAGGTGCTCGCTGTTCCGCATCTGTTTTCAGATGGAATCATCGAAAGAGTTATCGCTTTCGAGTGGATCGGGTCTCACTACTCCCAGGATTCTAGGTACGGTATATTGATGTGTGAGGTCGAATTGGCTGTCACCGGCTATGACTCCATGTATGGACCGCTCAAATGAAATCTTTCGAGCAGTACTTTCCGGTGGTGCTGTGCACCAGGTTGTGTACTAAGTGCTGTAGTTTGTTTTCAATACTTTGTAAAGTGGCATAAATATGTTATAGACATCACAAGACTTACATCACCAAATTAAAGGATTGTTCTTTTCGATAAAACGATTTGTTTGTGTTTATTGCGCCGCGCAAAATGGATTTCGTAATAGTAAAAAAATGCATTCCTTGAAGACCCTTGAACAGTCATATGGAAAAATCGGCTACATAATGCCGTAAACCTGAAAACTCTTCGATAGCAGAACTTCACTTCTTGAATCCTGTCACTTAAAAAACAGTTTTGAATTTTGTATAAAGCTTCTGTTCAAAAATATTTGAATGCCGCAAATAAAGCACTGAGAGATTTAATAATTGGTTCCAGTTTCTTTGTTTTTATTTCGGCCTACAAATGTTAAAAGTTCATTAAAAATGGTTTTTAAAAAAGGTCTTACCGGAAAATGTGTGATTAGTTGATTTTGCTCTTAATCGATTCGTTTGCCCATGCTATACAACACTGATCTGATATAATGTTGATGGGTTGTGCGGCCTGACGATAATAACTAACACTAACAATATTCTTTTTGTTTAGCGTCCACATTAATTCTGATAAAAATAAACTACAAATACAAAACACGGGGAAACTGGATTAATATGAAAGGCTCGTGTTTAGCGCGTTAATTATATCGACTGCCGAATATTGGAGGAGTTTTCATATATAGTTACAAAATATTATTCAGAAAAGGAAACTGCAGTGCCACGCATTCAGCTGTATTCACTCTTTTTTATATAAAAACCTTTTTTATAAGAACGTCAAGGCTGAAAAAGGCCATAATTTAGGAACATCCTAAGAACGTGCCCAAGGCTGAAATTAGGTTAAGAACGAATTTTATTTTTCCTATTTGTTGTAAGTGACAAATCTATGTACAAAATGAATACATCTTTATTCAAATCCTGACCTGAAACCAACATTGTCACCACTTATTGATGACGTGAACATATACATTTCGATTAGGAATGAATTTACTGTAATACCACTTTGTTTTTAAAATTCAAAAACTAAGAACATTTTAAGAACATTGTAGGCTCAAATCTGCGAAAAAGTTAAGAACATTCTGCCTCGGCCGAAAATTAGACGTTTTTATATATAAAAAAGAGTGAAGTTCAATTTAAAATTGTATACTTCTCGGCCTTCTATACTTGTTGACTTGGAATTGGGCTGAAATGAAATCAATCCAATACCTCGAGGCGATAATAAGTCGAAAACTAATTTTGTGGTTAGATTGTTCGAGGCAATCTCTTAATTGTTCTGATTATTTTCAGGCAAAATCATTGTCCAATCTTCAGCTAAAATATGCAGAGAACACAATAATTAACACAAGATCTGTCTACTGAGCAACTTTACACGTTGCCAATTTTTGTATAATTGCCGTTTATATTGTTTCAGTGCATTGATGTTAAAATATAGAATATTAAATATTTTTATGTGAACGACACAGGATCATGGAATTACCATGAAAACTGAGAATGTATCGCTTTTTCCAATCGAGATCTTACGGAAAAGTTATTTTGCAAAAGGACGAATTGAAGACTCCGATACTTGGTTTACCAAACTCAAATTATAAATACAAATTTCGTACGAGGCACTACTGAAAAAATTAATCGGCGCTTTCCGGTTATACTAGAGATATTATGTAATATATGAGGTTTGCTCGCGGGGATGAATTTAAAGACAGCTTTCGTGGAACATTGAAAGGTACTGAGTACGCTTAGGTGAGCGATAACATCCAGGCTGTGAGATGCGCTTCGAAAACTCTGGAGAGCATAAGGAAAGCCCGAAAAACAACAAATTTACAAACACTTACCTTGTTTCCAAGTCTAATAAAACAACTATTCAAGTCACTTCCTGCGAATTAACATTTTCCACTCGAAGGACAGCACATTTTCAAAGCACGTGAGCAAAGTCCTTTTGCAACTCGTATTTTTCGATGTGATTGGTTGATGTTTGTCTGTAAGCGCTACTTTGGCCTTCAGTGTATAAACTATAAATGTCGACAAAGGTTACCTCTTTTGTAAGCGTGTGACCCCTCAATGTTTCAAAGTTTCCCAAAACCAATATTCTTAAAAACAGCAAATGGAAAGGAACTATTAACGGGTGCCTCATGGAAAATTGCCTTTTGAACACAAAAAAATGCTTCCACGTCGATGAAAAACTGATATTCTCAGACAAAATGCTTCTAACACGGCCTGGTTGTATGTCTCGAGATCGTTGTTTGAGCCAAATGATACTTCATTTGCATTAAAAAAGAAAATAATGACGTTTGTGAAGGCAAATCAATTTACCACGATCGTAATCATAACTTTAAATTAAAAATCCCAGTCGTTGCTGTGGTGTGTTTTGACTCTAAATTTATCACAAACACTTCACGTAAAGTCGTGGGTTTCTTCGCGTGGAATCTGCAGAAACTGTCAATTTCTAAACTATAATTGCAACAATTTTTTCCACGGTTGTAATATATCTCTTCGATCGTGCTGGCTAGCTGACGGACAGTTCGTTTGTACTACAAGTCCAAGCCGGCAAGCCATTTATATTTGGAATGACCAGTTGCCTTGGAAATCGGTAAAATTAAACTGATAGCAAGTCACAATGTCTGATGAAGCGAGATTGTTTGAAAAGGATAAATAATTTGCTTGCTGTAGATTTGCATATAGGTTTAATGAAGGCGGAAATTCCGAGCGGGGTAAAATGATGTTTGCCGAGGCCTTTGCCAAAGGAATCGTTTACAATATTTTCATTTCATATTTTCTATGATCAACCTGCTACATGATAAACCCCTGCTGTGAGCTAGCAGGAAAAAAGAAGATTGGCAACTGGCATTAAATTAAGATTGATAAAAATTATTTTAATCATCCGTTCCACGTTGCGTTGATACAGGATATTTTAGTTGAACTATCCACGGTGACTCTTAATTATGATTCACAACATAGCAAAATTTTCGCTTTGGAACATCGCCCTTTGACTATTGTAAAATGCTGACCTACCAAATGGACCAAAACAAAAGGGTTTTGTACTGTGAAATCGAATAATATAAAGCAAACTGTGGTATATTGTGTCTTGAAAGAAATTTGATCACGACTTTTTTAAAGCTATTTCGAGTCTGTGAAGATAAAGTTTCCTATTTGGCCAGCTGTACTTACCCGAAATATCGCGCAGAATATGACTCATGTTCAAGATCTGTCTCACACGCCATGAATTGGAATCTGCGGTTACTGATAAGTTCCCGCCATCACGGGTATGTGAAGTCTCCCGTACGACTTTTCTATCAAACCCACGTTTACATAACAATGCAAACAAAACCTGTATATAGAGGACCACCCACCGCGGGCGCTTGTAAGGAATAAAGCGCTGTTTATTTTGGAGCTGAAGAGAGCTGAAGGAAAAGATTAATTTTGTGGGGCTCGGCAATTTATATTATTTATCCATACAATGATTACAGTCAGCCTTTTGTCAGACTGTTCTATACTCGCTTATCTTTTCATTTTATAAGCTCCTAAACCAGTATACATCACATGTAACTGAATTTTAACTTTTAAATATGGTACTTTTTTTAATAAAGCAGCTAGTAAATATAAACGAAGGCTATACCGAACGTTTAGTCGATAAACCAGTGTAGTTTTGACAAGGTTTAGTTTCATCAGAAAATAGCAACGAACAAACACTTCAGAAAGCCAGCTGAAGCCAGCCTGACGAGACTGCCAGAAAAAAAATGAATTTTTACATGACGCACATTTAACGAGCACCAATTGATGTTACATCCGGTTCAATATTGAAAATATAGTTTTTCGCTTTTTTCCTCCACTGAAATTGCTCTGTAATTGAAATTAAAAAACTGGGCTAAATACACTTTGCAAGCATACATGAACATCTAAAATTTTGTGATGTCTTTTTGTTTTGTTTGGTTTCGAGTTTTGGGGATGATATGATTACTAGAGTGCTTTGAAAATAATTATGGAATATTTAATGACATCTTTCCTGCACAATATGTCTTTAGCGGATCGGCCCGAGATCTCGAGAGAAAAGAAAATAATAAAAAGAAAATAGTAGAAGAACAGAACTTTAAGAAACGTCTAAACTTACAAGTTTACGTTGTCCGCCAGAGAAAGAGAATAGTCTTCCCTGTTTGTTCATTAAACATGACTTGAAAACTCCTCGAGTGTCTTTCGTGTTTTCTTTAAAACGACTCTCGCTAAAAGAATACTGTGTTATGACTGTACATGAACTTTGCTTAAAAGGCGTCACTTCTACAATCAATCAATCGTTTTAACTCAGCATGAATTTATAAAAGACGTCGATTCTAAGGCGCGTCTTCAAGTAGGGCTAGTTCTAGAAAATACTTCATTTTTATATATTTTTTTGGTATAAAAGTGAAAATTCCATTTTTTTTCTGTTAAAATACAAAAAGAAGTCAACACGCCTAAAAGTAGGATATGATATATTTGCTGTAAGCAGGTGTGTGAATTAAGACGATGCAAAGGTTTGTTGGTCGATTTGATAAAACTGATTCCCCTGCTGCAATTTGATTCCTTGATTGATTAAAAATAAATAATCTTAAAAGTAATTTCTCCCCAAACGTTCATTTGTCAGAGCCTGAATCGTGCCTACAATGTTCCATTTTGGAATATTAAACTATTTAAGTCTTGGGAAGGAAAAAATATGACTCTGTTTCACTTTTATTTTTAATTTTTTTTAAGAAAATCTGCATAATAATATCTGCGTCAACATGCGCAGATAAATTTAAATGGCGTTTTAATTTCGATCGCAGAAGCTTACAGCTAAAAGCCGACAGCTCTTAATAACCGAACACTTTCATCTCCCCCTCGTTTATCCACTGTTTGTTCTGAACAGCTGCGAGCTCCATTCACTAAACTGTTTGTTATTCCATAGGCTTTTTTATCACTGTTTCATCCAGGGATTGTTTGCCAAACACCAATCGTTAATTTTTATTTTTGAACTATATCTAATGTTTGATAGCAAGAGCACTATCACGTCTTTTGATCAATACAAATGCCATTATCTCCTGGTTCTTACAGTGGCACCTCGCTGGTATTATAACAAACTGGAATAATGAACTATAGAATCTGAATAAAAGGAAAGACGAAAATGGACTCAAATGACGTCACTGTCGAAATGACCATCAATGCAATAAAAAACGCGCGAGAACACCAACCAGTAACGGATCTAAACGAATGCCGCTCTTTTCATGATCTATGTCTCAGACATTTAAAAAATTTTACACAATGCACTCTATGGTCTGACGCATGTATGTACGTCAATCTGGAGAATGGCCCACCCCCACGAAGTGGCACGAGTCTCCCATGACCAATAGCGAAGCGCGCGAGTGACGTCACGACTCTGACAAGCTAGACTCAGACAAACAAACAGAAATGGCGGACGATTTTCCAAAAACGCTTTCTGAAACAGCCGATGTTCCTAAAACACTTTCATAAAATGAAAACTTCGATTAAATTCTTCTATTTATATCAGAACACGCTGATGTTTTCTGAGCCTCGAGGGGGTTATATTCATTTGCATTATATTTTGACCTCGCGCGCCTCGCTATTCAATATAATTTTGTCCGTTTGTTGTCTCGCTTCTTCACAACGAAAAACGAATAAATTCAGACGGAGTTGATCCTTGGGAGGAAAAAAAACCGGTAATTTGCTCTTGGACCTCCACGCCTAACAATTTACAGTCCGGCGGACCAACTTAGTCTACGCAGGCGAGAAAATATCTGAGGGATATTTTCCTCGTTTTTTTCTTCTTAATTATATACCTTCTACTATCCATCCCAGATGGACTGATTGTTTTTTTATAAAAAACAAAAATCAAAATTACCAATTCTGCGTGCTATTTAACAATTATTCCACGAGCGCGTGTTGGATATCGGATGGTAGATAGCCGACGAGGCGCGTAGCGCCGAGGGCTATAGTTATCCCAGATCCAAGAAGCGCAAGTGGAATAATTGTTTTATTAAAAAACACCGAGAGAATTGCAATATTTAAGCTCCCCAGCTGTTCTCGCTGACGCATTCGCCCACCATTTTTGTTGTCCATGGTATATAAGCTATACTATGGCTATACTATATAAGCTATACTATGGCCTGTAAACCAATCAAAACTCAGGATTTGCAATATAACATGGCAAGTTTTTAATAAGCGCTAATGGAACACGATCGCGCGCGCGTTGCTCTTGAAAGAGAAAATAATTCTTGATTTTTGGCTTAAGAATCTACTAAAACAACAAGACTACTCGTCCTTGTTTTCTTTGAGCGACTAGTCAACTCAGTTGCGTCTCAGTAGTCTAAAATAAACTACAACTCGTCAGCAACTGAAACACCAAAAAAAAAAACAACCTTGACGCCACTGTATAATCTCTATTTTATATATATTAAGATCACTTGTTAACCAAAATGTACAACATCCATTAACTCGTGCAATACAAAATTTTCATCAAAAAGAACTTTCCAACTTGACTATGTTTTATACAAACTGGAAATCATGCACCAAAATACGTCACGTCAGGAAATAATAAATAACAACTGAAACTGCCATGTACATGAGATACGGGAAATGTGGCACAGTAATAAAGGTTAAGAATGAATATGGACTGCGGAAAAGTTGAATGCCTCTACTAGCTACGTTTAAATCAAAATATCAAGTTGCAATAAAACAAAAGGTCAAAATTGTCCACTTTTCGAGAACAAATCTTTCTCGGTTAGTATATGAGTGATTGGTAGCTAAAACTTTCAAAACATAACATTTCTGTGAATCATCCCTAAATCCATTGCCTTTTTAGGATGAAGTTGTCTTGAGAAGGTCGAGGAAACGACAAAGACACAAGCATAAAAAAGATATCTTGATGTGCAACAATGACTTAGAATCGATCAAGAAAACGCGAATTTGGATAATTCGTGACGTTTTACACAAAGATGAGGCATCAGTAAAAGAGCGCACCAAAATAAGGGCTTGCTCAAATGTCTTCGTCTGAAGAGTGCTGGCCTCCAAGAGAGGGCGTGGCACCGATAGAGAACACTTCTTCGGACAGTTCTTTTATGAGTGCGGTGCTATCCGTGTCTGGGAAATCAACCACAGGGTTCATATCTTGATCTACTGCTAAATTATCCGACGGGTTACTCTCCTTACACTCGAAACTTGGTGACAATCTCGAGAAGGCCGGATCCATTCCAATCTCCGGGTCTGTTAAACTAGCTAAGGGATCCCGAGGACCCGATTGGCTTCCGAATCCCGCGTAAACGCCCGCTGGTGAGTTGTTAATTTCCGACGACGATTCGCTCGTGCCATCCTCGGAGCCTTTACGGCTACCTTCGTTTTGCCCGGCAGGATTATCTTCGTTCTCATCCATAGCTTCGTCGTTGTCGCTATCTTCGGACGAGGACGAAGACGACGAGGACGAAGATGACGACGAATCTTCGGACTCCGAATTATCAGCGGAATCTTCGCTGGCATCAGCTCTCGGCTCTTCGTCGTTCAATTTCATTCGCTTCTTGACGACCTCTGTTTCGGGCTCTGCGCTGTTCAGCTTTTTGCTTGTCGCAGTTTCAGAATCGGCTTCATCCTTTGAATTTGCCTCGTTCTTCAACGCTCCTTCATTGTCCGCCTTCTCTTCAGTTTTCTCCGAACCGCTGTCGGAAAGCGTGTTACTTCGTCGGCGCTTTCTCGGGCGAACAATCGGACCCTCGTCGTCATCCTCGGAAGCACTTTCATCTTCATCTCCGACAACTCCGTTCATAATTAATCCATCCTTGGACTTCTCGTCCTGACTACTACTGTTAAGCACATCCACTTGTCGATCACTGGGGTCCTCTGGGACATCCTTATCTTCCTCGCCGATGACTTCTGTGCCATTCTTGCCATGAGGTCCGTTGGCTGCTTCGTTCTCCTTGTCGATGAGCGCCAAATTGGTGTGCACGAGCGGTGTCCATCTCAGTGCGTCGGGATCAAGTGAGGTACGGTTACTCTTTCTTAGTTTTTCCATATGAGTGTTAATCAGGCGTGGGTTCACACACAACACAAACCTGTGGATTAACAAAACAACTTTTAAGTCTCTCACTTTTTAAAAGTCAAATCTCCTTCAATTTACTTCGATCTAACTTTAAGGACGAAATCGTAACGTGTGATCATTCATATGAAGACTTTTGAAAAGTACTTACATAAAGTATTGTTCGTTTTTCAGTACTTAGAAATTAAAATTTGGAATACTTAAGAGCGAAAAGACAACATAACTCCCAAGGCCGTAGCCTGCGTAGCAAGCGTTCCCGTGTGAGCGAAGTGCTGCTATGTGTCGCGCGCGAGCGAATATTCTGGCGAAGAGCGAAAGATTCTGGCCGCGCGAAAATTGGGGCGAGAGCAAAAAAGGGAAAGGAGGGGGGAGGGGGAATCTTTCGCTCTTCGCCAGAATATTCGCTCGCGCCCGACACATAGCAGCACTTCGCTCGCACGGGAACGCTTGCTACGCAGGCTACCAAGGCCGAGAAACCTTAAACTGAAGATTTGCAAAAGCGTTAAGCCACAATTCTGTACACTTCCACGTTCGTATGATGAATTAGCAGAATACTCTGAGCCTGGACAAAAAAAGCAAAACCTAACTTACTTGCCGTCCCGTTTCTGGACCATATTGAGAATCTGTAGTGTAGCAGCAATGTCATGTGGATCCATACCAGTTGACTTACTGATCCCTGCAAACAAGACAATATTTCACTGGTCAGATCTCCTTACGTCTCTTAAATCACGAGATAAGACGAGAAAATTCAGAAAATCCTAAATGCGAAGTATTTCCTGGACACCACTACCAGGATACTCTCAAAGCTAACGGTTAATAACCCTTGTATTATGGCACTAAAAAAGGAAAGATTATATGTTATGAGAGTTGTTTATGCAAATAGGAAGTTCCAAAGAACGCCCAGAAAAAAATTACGTTTCAACAAAATTAGAAGCCTTGACCCTGTGATATGAATGTGTGAAGGGCTTACCTCTTATGGTTACATGTTTTTCTTTGTTGTCGTGTAGATACTCTAGTAACACACTTTTCCAGTAGCTACGGTAGCTGATCAAACCAAGGTCTGACAAGGGTTTCTCAGGCGAACCAGGCTGGCCTTCAATTCTCGACAACAGATAACCTACAATGACAATGCAGAAATAAATAAAATGTTTGTTATGGAAGCCGCACACTGACCACGCTTCAACTATATGTTAGTCGTGATGTACACTATTCTAGAAAAGATGCGCAACGGACAAATTTGCAAGGGAAACGGGGACGGGGGAACCGGTAATAGAAGAATGGTGGAAACAAGGAGACTACACATCCACCCAACCCACTTTTATCCGTCAGAGAACAAAGGAGACAACTGTCTTTTTCGTTTGGATTTCTTATCCCAGAAAAAAATGATTGCGCCTGCAGTTTTGAACATGTATGTTGCTTGGGAACACGACGTATCCTGATATCGACATGCTGTCACGTGACAACGTACGTAGTTCTTGTGTTAATCCTCATTGGATAGTAAGATTCGGAAAATGTTCGGCTACTTCAGCGAACATTTGATAACAGCCGCACCTGCTTTCGTACTTTCCGACAAGTACTTATCCGGGGTGCTAAAGGGAATGACAAAAATTCAGGCAAATAAAGCGTGGTGAGCGAGGATGACTAGTTTAACAAGACAAGACGGCTTACTGAAGTCGATGAGCAGGCGGCCGAACCCTTGTCTCTGACAGTGAGGCATGGTCATAATACAAGACACATTGTACTTCTGTTGACATGACTTTTCCTGTGGAAACAAATGACAAAAAAAACAGCTTTAGTATGTCACCATATTTTTAGTATTAGCTAGTATTAGTCACATTTGACCCCACACAAAGAAACTTTTTACTTCACGAAAAAAGCTACCGTCACATGTGATATCAAATGTTAAGGACGATAAAACAAAAAAAAAACGTGCGTTACAAAACTGGTGTATCGTTCTCCACCAACTTGTATCCTCAGGAAAAACTTAGAATTGAATTCTCCCAAAAATAGTGTTAAAAATTATTTAAATGTATCAACCAATGCCCTAAAGAGAATTTTAATTTTAATAAGGAAAATGGAAAGCACGATTGTTACACAGGCGCAAGGTTTGCACGTATTCACTAAAAGGTTCTGAGCTAGCACTAAGCAAAAACTCACCTTTGAGAAATATCCCACCAAATGACAGCCTTTTTTATCGTTCTTTGTTAAAGCATAAAACAGGAATGGTTCCACATCATAGTATAGAGTCTTATGATCAAGAAACAGTTTGGCTAACAGGCAAAGATTCTGACAGTAGATCTAATAAATGAACACAAAAAACACAGTCGAAATTAAAAAGTAAAGAAAAATTCATACCAGAATTTATTGAACAGAAGTTCACAAATTTCTGCAGGTCGGGTAGTATAAAAGGAGCTATGTCTGGGGAATTCGGAGATTTTTGGTATTTTAAGACCAAAAATTGTTCTGAAATTAGTGGTAGGCAACTTTGAAAAACATTATCTTTGAGCATCTAAAGGAAGATATAACCTTAATTTGGCATACAAACTGCGACTATAAACATCGATTTTTTTTAAGACGCGCGGAAACAACTTGAAAACGTTAGCCTCACTTATTCAAGTTGCAATCCATTTCCATCCGAGCCATCCGCAGCCAAACACGCTTGTTAACAGTGTCAGTGCTCTAATATAGAATTGTTTATCAAAATTGACCATTACTTTTAGGTTTCCTACGACAAAAATATAAATTCTGGCTGTTCAAAAATCTGTTTAAATCCGTGACATAATGATAGTCCCTTAAAGCTGCTGATAGCCAGAGCACAAAAGTGTATGTTACGGGTTAAAGTTTATTCATAGTTCCAGAAGAAATCAGCAGTGAGTAAGTGTGAACGAATCATTTGATAACATTTCTTCATAGATTACGATCAGTTTTCAATTTACGTGTCAAGAAAATCAATTATTACCATAAGGAATTACTCCGGCCAATCACAAAGGACACAGATAATCCAGTGTAACGGCAATCAAAACTCGAAGCAAATACATGTAGGTTCATTTGCACAAGGCGCGGGAAAACGTGCAGCGAGAGAGTCACCAATTGGTTTAAACGAGTTCTAGTTCTATTGTTGAGCAAAGTGGCCGAGATTTCTAAGATAATTTCACTAAACGCAGTCATCAAAAGCATAAAGCAAAAGCAGATCAACTTTCGACACTAAAGTGAAAACACGCATCTAACGATCAAATACGCGCATAGAAAATAAAGTTTATAGTTTAGACATTTAAAGATTTATCCCCATAAATTCTATTCCAGATGTAATTAATCCATTTTATACTGCAGCACAAGCTCTGACTATTAAATATCTTTTAAATAAAGTACTAATTTATACATGCAGCAGAGTCAAGATATTGAAGAGCTTTACCTTGTTGACTGCGCCATCCACTTCAAATACAGAGATATCACCTTTACGGTAGATTTCGTTTGCTGGAGGATGAAACCATTTACACTTTGTCTACAGTGAGGAATAAAGAGAGGGATTCTTTGTGAATCGTACTGAGAAATCAAGTAGTTACAATAAAAGAAATGGAGAATAGTACGGTTTTGTGCTTTACCATGTGGCGCATAAGGATGCTTGTGCTTTTCATGTACTTCAGGCAAAACTCGCAAAGGTACAGTTTGGGAAGCCTGCAAGATAACATGCAAATAGTTCATGCTACTATTTATACACAAAGAAATAAAATCTCACATAAGACTTTTTTGGATAAAATGACCAAATGTACTCACAGTTCTATTAGAGTGATTTTATTTAACCCGTGAAACAACATCTACAATTAGTGCTAAAAGTGAAAGAACAATGGAATAGTGTCTAATAGTATCTATTTGGTAGTAACTATTTCACGGTTGAAGTAAAATCACTCTATTTGACTGTACCAAATTTATCTTTTAGCAGTATAACTTGATTAGTTTAAAAATGAAATAATTTATTTAACTCTTTCTTTCTTTTGTCTATCAGTCCATAAGGGAGAGGGGAGATCAAGGTCTCTAAGTCACCTGTGATACATTTTCCTTCCTGTATTCAGTCAATAAGTGTATAATATGACTGTTCTTTTAATACAATTTTAAAAATAAATAAAAAAAACACAGCTACGTGTTACAACTGTGCATGTGGTAGGCATGGTGGCCTAATGGTAACAGCACTGGACTTTACATCAAGTGGCTGCAAGGTCCATGACACTCAGCTTAGGCTATTATCTCCACCCAGGCATACAAATGAGTACCAGTGAACTAAAGGCCCGGTAATACGAGCATTGTCCTTGTCTCGCACTTGTTGCTTGCGGTGGTGTTGCCCTCCTCCTTGTCTCGCCCGGGTTGCGTGTTCGTGCTCGGTTCTACTCTTGTGCCTTGCTGCGCCGTTTCCGTCGTGCACACTCCTGCATGCAACAATGTGGTGAAATGTGCTCGATTACCGGGCCTTAAATGATGGGCGGATGGACTAACATCTCATCCTGGGAGGGGGGGGGGGATAGAAATGCTTCTTAGTCACTTCATGCTACAAAATCTGGAGGTAAACGTTCGGCCTGATAGGTCAGTAGGCTTAAACACAGACAATACCTAGCAGCCAAATACAGTCAACTCTCGCCTTGTGGACACACCGCTATTGCGGACACTCGCTATACGGACAAAATCCGTCCCCGTGGAGGTTTGCTGGGATGACTCCCTCGACCCTCGCTATACGACACTACGAGGCTCCGAGCGTGCCCGCTATAACGAGAGTTGACTGTACAGGCATCCCTTTTGATTATTGGGAGGTGGAGAAAACGTACACTGTATTTCTTCAATGGATGCCCACTTTAAGCTAACATGTTACCTGGCATATTCTTGAGGATATGGTGAAGAGTACCATGTAACTATCTCATACCGACCAAACTGAATCAGTGGGGGTGAGCGAGTACTGGGTACAAGAGTGGTGGATGTATCCAGGTTCATAGCAGCATTAGCTTTCTCCTGAGCCTGTTTGAAAAGTGCTAGATCCTCCTCAGTTACTCCTATGTGTCAACACAAAGTCCCAATTAGAATGATCTTAATTCTCTTCTTTTCTTTTAATTCTTTTAAAGTCGGCAGAATACTGAACACCAATATTAATTTCACAATGCAGGAATACAGAGAATGTAGGATGCACAGTGCAGTGAATTTCCAGGAATTTAAAAGGATCTTTGCCACAATACTTTAAGTCATTTTTCCGATACAGTGACCTTCTCGCCTCTATAAACGAAGTCCTCGGTATAACGAACGATATTCGTCAGCCCAGCCAAAATTACAGTAAATTGTATGGAACAGAACCTCGATATAATGAACCTCGATATAACAAAATCCTTGTTGTAACAAACACAATTTGGAGCCTAAACATGAAATGTACCAAAATATAACGAATTATTGTAAAAACGTGGCAAAAGATGGAGTAGAACAGATCAACAAGGTTAAAAAAATACTTCAATCCTGTAATAGGAAAACAATTTATGTGGATATTAGATATTAAATCACAAATAAAATGTTATTTTGAAAGTCGTGCAGAGCAGTGAATGCTGGCTAGTGCAACATAACTGTGTGAAAACAATTATTAACTATACCTCAATAAAACGAACATTTTGGTTGTTTTTCCACAAATTCGTTATATCACTTGAGGTTTTCAAAATAATGAGCCCTCGATATAACTAACAAATTTTCCCAGTCCCTTGGCACTTGGTTAAATCGAGGTTTTACTGTATAAAAATGACATTCAAATTGAAGAGAACCTTAAAATGATACTTTTCTGAGGGAGAAAAACATCAAATAAGAAACAATAAACTAAAGAGAACAATAGAGTACAATATTCCAGAAAGCAAGTGTTTCTGATAAACTAACCTGGCGGTAATTGTTGCTGTTTCCTAGGTGACGTAGGTGAGAGAGGAGTCATTGGCTGTGCTTTACTGGACGCCGGTGGTCTGCCAGGTCGCCTCTTGGGAGTTTCATCAGCAGACTTTGGATCCTCCTCAATCTTTTTGGTCTCATTAGCAACTGGGCAAGCTGGAAGACTACAACATAACCACATCTGCATGTAATTGTTGTGCATCCTACGATTGCAGTGTAATCCCAGAATACTTAAATTGTCATGAGAAATAAAAACTCTTCAAGTTACCCAGTAACAGGAGTTCAACTTATCAAACGAGGCATTGAACATTGCAGAAAAGTTTTTTTATTTCCATATGTTTAAGAATTATAAACAACTGCCAGAGACAAGCGAGTACTGATGGTTATCCACTTAGGTGATGACTTCTAGCTGTGGCTTTCAAAATATTGACTAATTCTACTGTACCTTCTGTGAGATGTAAATCGTCCATTTACATGGCCTGATCCATCACATCCTGGTGTTGGACACACACTTGACCTGATAGACACATTAAAAAGTTAGCCAACACAGCTGATTAATGGCACCATAAATTAATTTATACAAAACTGTTTAACATCAAGGCTTCTTGTAAGATAGCAGCTGCTTATAGAACACATTTATAATGACATTGTTTGATTGGTGGGACAGTTACTGTCTGGTGAATACCAGGCTACAAAACAACTACATGAAGAAAAAGCCACATCCTTTTTTTTTTATTCAATGGACACTACACATGATTGAGTAATTATAAAATTCATACACCCACCCTAGAACTTCTGCTGTTGCTTGAGGTTGAATTTTTCTGCGAGGTGGGCTGGTGATAGGAGTCTCTATCTGTCCTTTCTTCTTTCGACCAGGTGTTTTCACCTTACACCCAGAGCAAAGCCAGCTTCCTACACATGTAATATATGATACAAAAACAATAAGAATACAATAAGCTACATGTAATAGTCCCTTAACAACAACCTTAACTATAAAGGTGTTGTATAAATGAACCACAATCAGAAATTAAGTCAAGTTGTGATTCCAAGTCATGCAGCTGATCACTGCTACAACTCAAGGTGAGACTTCTCAATTCAGACATATTTTACCAATTGGGCAACCATGTCTCCCAACTGACCTTTTGAGCTTGTAAACAAGAGATTTAATTAAAAAACTATTAGTGAAGCTTGCATAAGGTCACTGGCAGCACTTTTAAGGAAAGGGTTCAGAACAACGATTGAAAATTTAAGGTGGCTCTGAGCCCCCTCTGGGGAATGCAAATAACAGTGTCTATTAAAACAAGAATATATATACTCTGCATTTGCAAGAATTCTGGGCAAATTAAGTTATTCCCTTGCAAGTTCAATAGGTGTTCCCTCCAACCTTCACTGGAGGTCTACATCTTCCACTGACACAAATTTACCAGAGAAACCAGCCATTTGCCAGAAAAGCCAGAGTGAAAACCCTTTTACAAGAACACTTAATGTACATTTTTTCCCAAGTGAGACTAAAGTTGTGGTCTTCTTCGATTACGATGGACAACCTATAAGATCTTCAACTGACACAAATTTGTCATCACTGTTATCCATAATTACCTTATGATTTAAATTAATAAATGCTTCTTAGAATTCAAGAGCAGCAAAAACTCACTACCTGTTGGTGTCTCCGTCATTGGAGGAGAAAGACATTCCATATGAAATCCTTTGTCACATGCATCACAGAATAAAAGGTTATCCTGCAATGAACCAAACATAAGCCTCAGCTATATAGATCTATGATACAACAAGGTTCTTCACTAAAAGTGAAGATTACAAAAGTAGTATAGCTAGAGAATCTTTCTACAAGGTATCTGCATTCTATTTTTGATAGCTTCAGCAAGAATATTCAGCTAGATCAGGCTGTGCTCTAAACCCGTCCCTGCCCCCTTGTTCGTCGCCCGCCGGGCCGCACGCCCTGTAGATTATCATGCCATGTTCACTAGCATTTAAGGGGACTACTTTGCTGGTACGATGTATCGTGTACTCATAAGGATTCAGCAGGGCTACAAGACAGTTTCAAAAACTCTTACAGCATTTCCAGCATCCTGACAGACAGAGCACACTTTACACTCAATGCACTGCCAAGGTTCTTGTTTAATACGAGCTGTTAACTCAGGAGAGTACTTCAAGCATGATGGGTGGCCTAGAAACAAAACACGACATTAGAAAATACATCTTGATAACAAATAATGTCCCTGTTTCGTGATTGTTGTGTACCCTGGCAGCTTGTTTTAATTGGTATATCATTAAAAACCAAATATTATTGCAGCACAAATAGAGAAAAAAAACACACATGTTTGGTGTACTGTGGGGGGACACATCCCTGCGGTTGGCATGATAAGCGACTTTGAGTTGCATGACCTTTAATCTCCAGCACTACCACGCCGCACTGGCAACGGACAAAAGTATTGGCAGGTCAACATGGGAGCATAACTTTGACCTTTCAAAGCCTCACTTATCTCCAGCACTACCCCGCACTCAAAACAGACAAGAGTATAGGCAGGTCAAATTGATGGTCAAACTGAACACGTGACCTTTGAAGCTTCACCTATCTCCCTGGCACTGGGTAAGCCAGCACTGGATCGGACAAGATTATTGGCAGGTGCACAAATGAAAGGGAAAGCTGTTTTAAAAAGTGTTTAAGGAAAATCAACTGCTGTTTCGGTTTGTTTGACTGAGTCGTCTAATTTGTGATATCACTTGCGTGCTACGCTATTCCAATAATGTTTTATAAAACATTTCAAGACTTACCGCTATTTCCACAGTCAGCACATGATATGAGTTCTTCTTCTACACCATCCTTGTTACGTTCACCCGTTCCAAGGCAAAACCCACAATAAGTGCTTGCATCAACTTTCTTTTTCTTGGGCTAAAAATTCCAAAAAAAAAAACATTTCCTTGACTTACTCATTCTTCAGTTATTGTGTTTCAGGTAAAAAGAAATATGACTAGAAGCAATTCAGTGAATTGCTTAACATGTACCGGTACTGGTCAAACACTTTTCTTGTCAATACAGCAAAACATGCATACATAATGGTGTTATTTTTCTTAGGGTTTGTAATGTTTCACACAAATTTGATTCTCACATTCCGTATTCATAATCTGAAATAAAAACACTTAAAATCAAACTGGTTTATTAAATTTTACACCATAACAAATTTTAACTTACTACAGTAAATAGATTACTGGTACAAATATGTGTGGGGTTCAGTGGGATAATCGAAACCTTTAGATTTGACTATGTACAGTACGAGTTATGAAATCAGGTACGAGTACAACTTTGAAATTTAGAGACAATACCCCATTCCCTCTATAGCGCGCGCCTGCAGGGAATCACGGTAGTTGTATTCATCAAACCAGGCGCGAGACTCAGTAATGTGCATCGTTGCTAAGTCTCGCACATGGCTTGATGAATACAATTACCATGATTCCCTGCAGGCGCGCGCTATAGAGGTAATCGGGTAGTGTATCCTCCAAACTATAACTTTTCCTGTTGCTGACTAACCCATAAATAAATGTTAAAGATAAGATTGGTGTGATAAGTCATTACATGGAGCACAATTTCGTACTCATAGTCCAAACAAAAAGTTGATAATAAAAACAAAAAGCCTACAATAAATTATTCTTTGTGCCTTATAAATTAAATCCATTATCAATAATTACATTAATTTTTTTCTTCTCTTCTGTGTTTTGTGCTCACAAATCAGAATTAGAATTGACAGTGCAAATATTACATGGAATAACACTAATGGATTATCTTTAAACACCACATCGTCTCTGTGATAAAAATGACATACACTGCCTTTTTTTCATTTTCACACAGAGCAGACATTATCATATTTTGAGATATTTTAATCCCCAACACTGTACATACCTTGGGTGGTGATGCAAGCCTGTAGTATCTTCCTTCCTTGATTAAGACCTCAGATGCAAGTCCTTTCTTAAGAGACTCTTTGACGCGTAGTTGTGCATTACCAGGAGAGTCTAAACTTGCAGCATGATGATCCACAATATAACTATTAATAGCTTGTTGCGTGCACCCATTTTCATCCCCTTCATTCTCTATAGCTTCCTTGATCAGCTCCAGGAAGTCTCTGGGTTTTTCAACAGTCCCTCGCATGTGAGGGGGTACTTTAGCAGGGTCCTTGTACGAGGCTTTGTTCTTGAAAACTACCTTTAGAACTTTCCCTGTTTTCACACACAGCTCCAGCTGTTCCAGAGCCTCCTGTGGATCTAAACCATAAACCTGTTGAAGAATATGAGTGATACGGTCCTCACTGGGCCGTTGTTTTTGTCCCTTGACCTTGCCGATAGCAGCGATTATCCACAGAGCATATTTTGGATCTGGCTGAGGCTCGCGGTCTTTATCTTTGTCCTTTTCCTTCTCCTTTCCAACACTACTTCTTCCACGAGCCATCTTTGATTAATGAATCCCAAATGCAAAATAAAAGCTGGAAGACAGAAAAACAAAACTCATATTTTTAAAAGAAAAATTGTATATTAAATAAGCTGTGAGAAATAGACAGAAATTAAATACACAACTGACAATAACAACCTTGATTATTATGAATGATCTATGTGTAATTTCCTTAATATTTACTTATGATATTCTAATTATATAAATCTAGATTGTGTAACCTTAGCACTGAAAATATAGGTGTTAAGTAACGACGTGGGTCTTGTGTTAAGCATAACCACTTTTATTACTGAATCAAATTTATTTTACTTAGCTACGTGTATCAGTTATGACATTTAGCATTTTATCCAGGGGCAATAAATAAAATGTTAATGATGATATACAAAAAAGAAAATCAAGAAATAACCACAGGTTTTGCTAATAATCTAAATCTTAAACAACCTGTTTATACGTAAATTTTAACCCAAAACCTTGTATTTCTACTCATACACTTGCCCATGGCATATAGTGCTGTTAGCAATTTCAAATAACATGCAAATATCAGCAACACATAAATTTCTTTTTTGACTCTCGTATTATAATCCTACAATGTTTTTTATATTTTTTCACTAGCCCTAAAGTAAACTAGATATATTCTGATAAAATTCAATATGAAATACTGGGGAATAATCATTCTCGATAAAAAAAAAGTTTGAAACATAATACAATAAAGATGACACACAAAATGAATTAAAAGAAAAATTCTAGCCTCCTATACGTGTTTTTCACATGCTATGCAACATACCCAATTTTTACTTCAACAACAATATTTTAAAGTGATCATAATCCATTTGGCTAAATGTCTCAAGGCAAGGATTCACATGTTTTGTAGCAGCTGCAGGTGGAATTGACAAGATGATTGATCATTCCTCTTAACTATACAAAATTTCACATGTTAAAACCAAACAATGAACTTAGCTATCTGTCAGTCATTTTTGTCTCAAATTTGCATTTTAATAAAAACATGAAATCCTTTTCAAATTTGTCAAATCTCCAACCATGTCATGATGTATTATTATAACAGTGTTACGAAAATTATACATTTAACCTCAATCTCTTCTTCAAAGTTATATTATTATAAATATGATATAACATCCTGCCTTCAATAGATAAGACTACATAGTTACAACTTTGCATATAAAAATATAAAAATTATAATTGCTTTTAATATGTTAACACCTTTCCATGTGTTTAAAATGATAATTTTCAAAAGAGAAAAAAAGTGACACAAATGAGAGATGTGATAAAAATAGAAAAAAACATTTTAAATATGATGCATAATAATTTTGTACTTTAATCAGCCAAGTATTCAAGTTTGTCAGTTTTGGTATCCTCATATTATCTATCATCTATTTTAATCATTGCTAATGGATGTCAAAATATAAATCTAATAAAACTTATGTCTGGTGCATGTGTTTATTTCAAGTGAGGCACTAGGAATTTTAAAATGCTGTCTGTAGTGACAAATATTCCACTGTACATAACAAATAGTTCAATTATGTGAGAGAGGATCATTTTCATTTGAAAAGGTACATGTGGCTAATTGAGATCTTTTTGTTTAACACAATGTGGTAGACATGTGATTCTGTAGAGTCTTCCACAACAATATCAACGCCACACTAAACAAGAGCAAGCGAAACTTTTACTAATTTTCAACGACTTGGTGTTTTCTGAAATAAATGTAATTTAATGAGATTGCAAAGAGATTTTCCCGATCCCCCACAACGAAGAAATAAAAGATATGTAAACGTTAGATCATAATATAAATGAACAAAAAATTATAGGCATAATGAAAACACTTTAAAAACATGCCAACACTGAACGATCCAATAATGATATTTATAAAAATAAAATTCGGCTAGCAAGTAAGCTATAAAACTCGACGGTACCCTAAAAATATATATTCATTGGCCGATATCGGTGTTGTGTATAGCCCACAAATAAAACGCAAGATAAGCTAAATCATCGAAAAGCTATTGTTTGTAATATCTTTGTATGAGCTCGGTGATGTAAGTTGTAAGCTCTGAAAACGACATTCTGAAATTACAAATTCAAACGTCGTTTCCATATTTATACTTAAGACTTAATACTGATACGATAAAAATCATGATGTTTAAGGAGCTATATTATTTAGGCCTGCAAAGTACAGAACAGATTTTCTTAGTAGACAGGAATAGACAACTAACGTATAAACTCCTATTGATCTCAACATTATATCACATCAACAAATTACGTTACCTCAATTCGATGATACTCTGACCGCGACTGCCAAGAACTACTTTTGCTACAGTTACAAATCTATGTTCTAATATCTTTCTGTTTGTAAAATTGTGTCACCGTACGAGGCAAAATACTAAAGAAATCGCCGGCAAGAAGAACAGTCGCCGGACTGAACTTACAAAGGCCACGTGAAAAACACAATTGGGGGAGATTTTGCATATCGCATGTGTTGATCTACTTTGAAAGAGCAACACATGCTTCGCAAGAATATATTAAAATTTACCTTGAATTTAAAGAAATTGTTATCCAAATGAATTCCCAGTAGAAGAATAACCATAAACTATTCGACTGTATCCTGTTTTTGCCTCAAAAGGCAAAATCCTGCCTGATATTCTCCTTACAAATAAAGACATAGCTATCGTACATGGCGCGTTGACGCCATTTTGCATAATTAACTCAGGGGTGAAACCTGATTGGACAAGTAAATTCATTAATTATTCAGTCAGGGTTTTATGCGATTTTCAGGAAAATGTAGCGAATTTTGAGATCGTTTTCAAACCCTCTAATCATAATCATTATGACCTTCTTTCCCCACATATTTTTGCATTTCTGATTTTAAAAAAAATTACCTGAAAATTGCGTATTCAACAAATTATGCAGTTTCAAACCGCAAAGAAAGGAATAAACATTTCTTCAAATCTGTATAGCAATGTGGTTCCTTCTGCTGCTTAATTTTCGTCTGATACACAAGCATAAATTAGTAAGATTTTTAACTTTTTATATTTTTATCTTTTTATATGATGTTTTTTTTATTTTTTGAAATTGTTATATATTTTTCTTTTTACAGGACCACTTTGATAACAGTACTCATGCACTGAAGGACCATCCTGTTAAATTATTCGTTATTATTATTATTATTATTATTATTATTATTATTATTATTATTATTATTATTATTATTATTATTATTATTATTCCTTTCTTCTTTGTCAATGTAGCTTATGCGATGCTGTGTTATCAATCACTCAAACCATTTTAAAATCAAAAGCGTCACAGAAGAGGCCCTACAGAGGGGTTTGGAGGGGGGAGGGGGAATCCCCGAGTCGCTTGTCTAAATTTTAAAATGCCTGGTGTCGCTGTCAACTGTCATTCTAGGCCTTTTTGTCACTTGTCGGAATTTGGCGAGAAAGGTTATCGTTAGTCTCAATTTCATTTTGTGTGCTTTCGCTACTTGTGGGCCATGCCGCCTGTCAGAATTTACCCTGGCAGGGCCTCACAGAAGGTAATGATCCGTTTACCGCCCTCCGTCCAATAAGCTTTGTCCCACAAAAGCGTCCATCAGAAAAGATCGTTCGTCTTCTTTCCGAACTGCTCAAATCACTTTTCCCGCATAACAACGATAACTGGTCCGTGTATCCGGCAACTGATCATACAGTAGAATCGAAGTAGAACCCCGATATAACGATCTTCGATATAACGATATTCCCGATATAACGATGAATATTCTATGTCCCGGATAATGTTACAGTAAAATGTATGGGACAGAACCCCGATATAACGATCTTCGCCATATAACGATATTCCCGATATAACGATGAGAATTTAGCGAACCGAACGTAAAATCTTCCCCGATATACCGATATTAACAGAACACAGTCAAAATTTAAGCAAAACCCTGATTTTAATACAATAACTTTACTGTTATCGAGTAATCTCTAACGTTTTTGACAACAGCTATGTTGTATGATGATATACAATTTTGGTACTGTGTTTTAAGCCTCATTATCCAGTAAAGAAGTACATCGAAGTACATGTTAGCTTGACCCCGATATAACGATATTTTTGGTTATTTTACGGCCATATCGTTATATCGGGAGTTTCGATATAACGATACCCCGATATAACGATATAGCCTTACTGCTCCCTTGGCATATCGTTATATCGGGGTTCCACTGTATTTTCATGCGAGGGCAGAATTCCTTCACCAAAAATAAAAATACTAAAAACAACACAAAATCACTAAAAAAAAACACGCGAACTGTGGTGAGAAACAATACGAACAAGCAGGCATTATACCTTTTTTACTTGACGTTTCGAATGCTTCTACTTACACATTCATGCAAGCAAACAAAACAATGCGTTTGTTCGTAATTGCGTGTTATTTTTAGTTAAGCTACAATGGCCAAAGAAAAAGAGATTTCTTTCAAACAAAAGAGATCTTTTCCCTTTTACACATTCAGCTGTTACACAAAAAAGAGCAAGCGCCCCTTACCTAAAAAGCGGACTGACTACAACAAGCGCCATCACTTTAGCTCCAAAAATAAAATAGGCTTAAAAAAAAAAGGCGCCCCGGGTGCTAAATCGAGTCATTTCGGTAATTCGTCACACTCGCTATTTCCTTCGTCAAAGAATGATCACTCAAATCTCTTATAACTATACCGTCAATGTTTAAGGCGAGGGTATACCCGAATTTAAATGGAATTTAAGGAGATTTAGAGAAGGGATTGAAGAAAGAAACATTTTTGAAACACCACCGGACAGTTGACGCCCACGAAAGAGCAATAAGGTTGTCAGGGGGACTGTCTGGTGTCCGTCTACCAATTTTTCAGGGTCTCAAAGGCGTTAAGGGCTCCAGGGCTCCGGGCTAAAAAATGCAGGGCTCCAGGGCTCCAAGACGAAAATGTCAGGGCTCCAGGGGCTCCAAGACGAAAATGTCAGGGCTCCATATCACCTGCTTTCGGGCTCCGGGCTCCACCATGATCAACAATATAAAAATTATTTTGCAACGCTAAATCAAGTCCGCAAATTAAAACGTCCACAATTCCGACCATTTTTTTAAACCCAAGAAGCCGGTTATGAAGACAATCACGTCTACTTGTAATAAGTACTATCCTCTCTTCAGATTCTGTTTCTTTGTGGCAGTTTACACGCACAAACATACAAAATGCAGTCATAAAACAAGAAAAAAATGCAATCTGGAATTGCGAATGATCAAATTTCAAAACGCTGGGCTCTGGGCTCCGCGGTAAATTTCTTTGGGCTCCGGGCTCCGCAGCCAAAAAAGGATCAGGGCTCCAGTCAGTAAAATGATGGGGCTCCAGGCTCCAAAGCAGAAATTTCAGGGCTCTGGGGCTCCAGGGATCCCCCCTTTGAGACCCTGATTTTTAACTTCAAATTCTAATTTTAAAATCACATTAAATCTCCGGTGTCTTATTTCTCTAAATTACACTAGTCCTTTGAGAAAAACTATCTTCTCCAAAACATTCCCCCAAATCACCCAAAAATTTACAAAACACAGCAAATTTTCGGATTGCTTGAAGCGCGAACGAGATATTTGCATAAAATGCAAGTTAAGCGGTGGATAAACAGCCTTCAGCTGTACTCTCACCTTAATGGGGATTGCCCCCCAAGACCGGGGTCCAAAAATTTGGGTGAGCCGTGCGGCGCGCCCCCTTTTCAGACCAAAATAGGTAAATAACAAATGTTTCTTCTAAACTACCATACCCAATTCCAGGCCAGAATGCAAAACACTATGACACTTATTGAGCCTAAAATGGTCAAAATCTATGCTCTGGTTTATACCAAAACGGATCAACACGTACCCATGTTCTTTACGCCGCGCATCACTGTTAAGCCTCCTTCTAATTATCCCACCTCTGGACGTTTAATTTTAATTTTTTGAATAAGCACCCCCTCAGGCTCTGTACCAAGATGGTAGATTATGACAATTTATAGACAACAAAACAAGGAAACCATGTTTACTCTTTAAAAATTATTCATCAACTATATTTATCTATAATTGTTACTGTTTTGTGAAAACGTGTTACTTTTTTGTGCCATTTTGTGAAAATGTGTTACTTGAGAACACTGAGTAAGAGCTTCTCGCTACCAGGGTTGACATTTAAAACAAATAAGTTAATTCTCCTATATTTTGTAGTGCACGTAACTCCGTGTGGTAATTTACTTTGATAATATACTGGGAAGATCCTAAACCTGATCTCCTATATTTATACTATGATTTGTTTGATAGTCCATTTTAATGATCACTTTTGAAAGTGTTTTCTACCTAGCATACGAAACATCCAGGGTTTTTTTACAATGTGCGTTGTTTTGATATTTTTTATTTTCTACGTTTTATTTTTTATTTATTTTTTGTTATGCGTTTCAGCTGTCCAATGACAAGAAATGTCTCCTTTGGTTTGAAAATGACCGCGCTGAAGGAGGTTTGGGTCGAGTTCCCCGGTGACGTCAGTTTCAAAGACACAGCAATAGGAAGTAAGACGAAAACAGCACGAAAACTAATCGAAAACCGCGTAGAGCGTTATTCTATGATAAAGAAATTAGCGTGTGGTCTGTCATGAACGACCGACCAAACTGACTGACTGACTGACTGATCTTTCACTGAAAGCAATACGTGAACATGAAGTCAGCTGACTGACTGAGAACAACACGTGAACTCGTACTCGCCAAACACCCACTCTGTAATTGATAAGTGGTGATTATGGTTTTCCTCTTTCAGAACTGCACAGCTCAAAGGTAACACAAACGCAAAACGTGTCCATACTTGAAGCTCGTGACTAATCCACGCCTCGCACGTGTTCCAGTAAACTGCGCAAACATGAGTGTCACGATGCACGTTTACAAACCATTAAAATAAAGTTCTCTTATTTTCGTGTTTTCCTCGTGCAAATAATAATAGCGCGGTGCACGACAACTGTCACTAGGTAACTGAGACTTTTACTTTCTTGTTCCAAAAGCACGTCTTGCACGCGAACTTCGAGACGTACTTTAACCCGTTTAAATGAGACGTGCCGGAGACGTGCTTCGTCTCCCCCAGTTACGCAATATGGCAACCGCTGAAATGTATCTTCCCCTGCACGAAATTATCAAGAAGGAAAAAAATGCATCACTCACTTACAACAGTTGAAGCAAGGACGAAGCAGAATACACTTTTAAGAAGCTTTTGCAATCGATATTTTTATTTTGTGCCCGAATTCTTGAATTAAATCTAATTAAAGTCAGTTTAGATTGTTCGTGCGTGTGAATTAAGCGATAAGTACCTCTTATCTTCGTGTACTTTAAATGCGTCATTGCAAATTCCTCATTATTTTTACTGGTTAGCTCATCCAACTTGGCCGCGAAACATCTAATCCACAATTCTAAGTTCTAAAATACATTCCATTTCTCCTCTTCATATTTTGAACATTACATCATAAAAACCCTCTATGATTTTCCATTTTCAAACTGACTTTTGGTGGCTCTCTGGATTCTGCTATGAAAGACATGTTGAAAGAGACACTCGATTTACTTTCACCCAAATCTACTATAGGAGTGTGCTTCTGATCTAGGTATTTTATCTCGGAATTTATTAAAACACTTGAATCAGAGGCAAATTATTAACTAGAATAATGCTTAATTGGAGAGGGTTAAAATATTTAAGATAAAATAACGGGTGTGGTCGACGTTCCTCGTTACATTTTACAGTCCTTTTCACTTTGCAATCGAAACGGGCTTGTCCATAGCTAGGGAACGCAAACAGATTTTAGCCACAACAGGAGGAAATCTTTCTACGTTTGCAGGCTAGACCGGCTACCCCAAACATTTCTTTAATGAAAAGTTATTGTAGGTCGAAAGGGATGGTGACACCTTACCGTCATCCCAGTTAGGCAGTGAGACGTTCGTACCTCGGGGACAGGGACTTCCGTGAAAGGGTCGGCGATGCCAGTCGGAAAATACGAATTAAACCTCTAAAGAAAAAAATCTGGGCGTGGTTCAAGATTTTTACACCTTACTGAAAGATAACAATTTTCATGTAGTGTGATGTTGCCTTTTGGATTTTCATGTGCATTCCTAAACGAGACTTTGACGGATTAAAATGTTATCATTCTGTCCTGAACACAGTAATTGAGACCAAGATCTTAATTCACACCCCTAAGTGAGGCGACAAGCATCACCGTCTCTTTCGATTTCATATAGGTGTACTCTCGACTCTCTCCTCCCCGGGTACGTTTTTACCCTGTAAGGTCATTTAATTTTTCGCTACGTTTCCCTAAAATTTGGTAATTCGTATTCTGTATTCTTAAACTGTCTAACTTGTCGCTGATTTCAAACACTGAGTTGGCAAAACCATTTGGAGGAACGTACACCTTTCCTACAGTTTACTTTGTACCTACTGATTTCCCGTCTAATTTCTCTGCAACAAGAATACTAATCTCTCCTGTGAGAGTAGAAAAATCAAGGATACACAGACAAGTATAAAATTGTTGTGTTTTTAAGTCCAGGAAAGACTTCAGACAAGAAATAGCAAGTGTACATCCATCCGCTTTATTTCCTCATAAAAAGAAAACAGAAACATCACGATCACCTTGGAAAGGGTTTTCCCCTCTTTTATTTTTCTTAGAGGAGGGGTGGGCGGATATACACAACATTACACAAGCTGGCAAAGTGGTACTAAGTTCCTTCTGTTAGAAGAAGCACTAGCTCATGTTAGCTGTAGTAATCCGCATCTTAGTAAATTCTTGAATGTTTATCATTTAAACTGTGAAAAAGGTGAACTGAGCAAGTTGCACTCGATGAACAAGTTGTCTTATCACAGAGCTCATCTGTCGTGGATGATCGCTTTCACCGGAAACGGGATAAAAAGGGGTTGAACTTTCGAAGTTTTGAAAAACAAGCATGTTTGCATACCGATCTTGCTCTATCAGGCTTTTATCGTTGTAAAGAATGTTACACAGCGAGTTAAAATGGGATTGCATGACTGAAACGCGAACATCCGGTTCTCTGCTCACGAGGTTTTTTTTCCCTGAAATCACTTTCTAATTCAAACACTTTTGGAATCCGTGACCCGTGTCGAGGGCCATCCAGGCATTTAAAAATCTGCTGACAGGGAAAGCTCAACCGGAAATGTTTAAGCAGTGACACGTTTGCTAAGTTTAGATCGCTGGCCTCGCGTGAGGATTCAAGAGCATCTCATGTCAAGGGTGTCAAGAATACAAAACTACAGGAAAGAGTAATTGACCAGATTGACGCAAAAGAATTTTTATATACTTCAGCATTAGCGGCTTCTTTTAAATCAATTTTGTTTTAGCAAAATTAATGTTCAGACGAAACATTTTTTATGCTTTCACTTTAACTTTCACTTGTGGACCGGCTAAAATGTCAAACGTTCTTTGCCACGCATAATGTTAAATGAAAATGTTTCTACTTACTTGTTCAAACATTTTCATTCAGTGTTCCTTGTATGCGAGGAACAATGTTTGCAGTACATGCCTCATGTTGGATAGATAAGAAATGTTACTGTAATGTTTGATTGTTTCGAGCCGGTCGTTTCGCAAGCTCGTTAGATGAGCCAGCAGCTTGCACCGGGATCATAGTATCGGGAAAAAACGTCAAGAAAGTTAGCAATACGGTTTAGTTACATTTACAGCTGCTAAAGCCAGCAACATGTGTAGCGCACGTTTTTGGACTGAAAGCGGCTATTTGCATGAAAACGAAGCCATTAAAGCCACCAACACCACTTTGTTAAAGATAAGAACAATATTTTTTTATCAGTAGTAATCCATTTACAATCATGTCGGCTCGTTAAATACGTATTTCTCACAAAAGAATCGTGGTGCCAAGTCTATCCCCGACTTGCGTCAAAAGGATCATAGCCGCTTTTTCGACTTTGTACTCAGTCAACATTGTTCAATTAGTTTGAAGATCCATCTCCGGGTTTTGTACAAGCAAACACCACGCCAATAGGAGCCGGGGATTAATAGGTAGAACGAATTCATGAATTCTCTCACGGTTTTTTTCTAACATCGTCATTTTTCCTTCGGAAAAAGTACGCTTGCTAGCATGCCAAAATCTCGTCCACCCTTAAACTAGCCTGCTTATATGATCTTTGTATCAGAACGAAACCAGTTTGATATTACTGAAATGTTACTTTTCCTTCATGTGTACCTTTGACGTAAAGCTTTAATATTTAAGGAAGATCACATGAAGATAGTTACTATATCGCGAACTTCTGTATGGAAACATGTCACTTCTAAATCCATCACTTTTATTGTAAGTAAATGGGTTCTGAGGCGATAGTTAAAATTGGCTGCAATTAATTTAATATAATTTAGTACAGTTCTGTCATTTGACAAGTTCTTTGAAATATTTTCAAGACTTTCAAGTTCCCGAGGCTACAGAAACTCGCGGTAAACATTGGATGTTTAACAAATAAAATCTAAGTCAGTTAAATAGCACGTGACGTCTGAACAGGCCACGCGTCCGAGCAAGTTCTCCATTTCGCAATTTTCGCGACACGTGAGTCTTCAACAGTGCTGAATCATACGATCCCGTCAGATCATACTCTCCCGCAACAACCAACCATATCAGATTATCAGTGCTTCGTACGTACAACAAAATAAATAATTTCGATTAAAAAAAAACACACAAAAGAAAATAATTCTAAATTTAGTCTAGATGAATGTTCTCAATTCAAGTATGTCGCAAAATCATGCAAAGGGCTCCTGGTCTAATATAGGATTACTCCATTACTGTTACATTTTCTCTCAGTCCGGAAACGTTTCCCTCTGCACTCATATGAACACACTTTTGTATTTAAAGAAAAGAATTATAGTTTGTTTGGCAGTGAATTGTGATTAAACTCTGTTTAGTTTTTTCTAGTAAACTATTCCCTGTTTGGATGTGACGCGAAACTGGACTAGTCACATTGCTGAGATACTGAGTACGAGAAACGTAAAAAGTTCTTGTAATCCTTTATAATTCCAGTCCAATATAACGGGACTTAACACCTTCTAGTTACACTTTTAATAGATCCATATCGAATCCTTAAAGAGTAGACAAGGTACCATTGGGAGGGGGGTGTAACCTTACACGTTGCTTTGAAAAAGCAATCATCCTCGCACGGCTGAAAATGGAGTTTTATTTGAATTAAAAGTATCGCCGTTGACAAGAAGTCCCCCTTGCTAAATCCGCTTGCTTGTGTCACGTGCGAGTGTGAAAAGACATGCCGTGAATTGATTGAACTCCCAAGCTCCCATGGCCCAGTAGTTTATACCACTTTGTTTTTGATTGACATCTTGCTAGCGTTTACCAAAACCTCCGTCTGAAAAATACACACGGAAGATCTCTAGGTTTCATAAAAGGTGCCAGCTTAGGGAAATATTTTCACTTAACTTATTTTTTCTTCGTTTACTCGTGTAAGGAAGGTCAAAACGCAGGGGAAACACCGCAGTTCGAACGAAAACATTTGCGTGTTGATGGGGCCTGAATAAATAAAGTGTTCTGCATGCAAGAAGGAAACAACTGCATTTACATATCCACATAAATTTAATAATATAAAATTTGTCACACTTTCTGATAGCACCTACATTACTGAGAAACAAAAATCATTCCATGCAGACTAAATTGAACAACTACTTTTTTCTAAAATGATTTTTTTTTTTGGAAAACAAGTCTAAAGGTGGCAGTCCACAAATCCACACATTTGGCAGTTTTCCATGAAATATAGAGCGGTGATGGGATTTTATATTGGCTAATTCATGTGCACTTTTCTTGTTGTGAAATTCTTTGACCTTTGGGGATTAACTTACATTTATGTTGTGGATTATAGGCGAAGACAATTCAAAACGCGAATAACCTGCCTTCGTTTTGCAAGATCTGCAATTTGCAGGTTCTGTTTTTGACCCCCTTACCGCAGGCTATTGTGACGTCGATTTGTGAGTGGTAGTGAATTCTCTCACGTAGCACCGATCCACACCGCACAGAACTATTATTATTTAACGAGCTCAATTTTTCTCGCACACCACACAATAAAAGATCGAGAATTTAACTAAAAGTACAATTAGTAATCAGTTTCTTTTGCTGTGTGTGTGCACATCGCATCCTTGAGACTTGAGTTGTTTTGTTAAAATACAAATAGCGATTGTTGTATGTTTATAGGTAGATTTGAAAAATTACGTCATGGTATGCTTTTGAACAACACCGCGCATTGTTTTGTATATCGAGTTAAAAATTGCATTTCGTTCTGCATTGAGCAATTTTCATCTACCGACCTCTGAATTGTTTTATGTGATGATACAGGGTCAGTTCACCGGAAAAGAACGTCAAACTGACTGCCCACGAAAGAACAAAAGCTTCTAAAACACGCGCTTTATGACGTCATTAATGAATAATATTTGATTAATATTATTCACTGCAGCCTGTCGTTGATTGGATAAAGTCGAAGGTGGTATTTGATTGTAGTACAACTTCATACAGCGGCAAAGTTAGAGTGAGAGCTTACCAGCAAGGCGAACGATAATGCCTACGGTGGACGAAAACAGATTACAGTCGTTTCACAATATTGTCAAAGACTACATTGCGTACAAACTTCGTCAAAACAATATTTTCTTGCAAGGTTACCATGAGAATTCGGTTCCTTCACCGGCTGCCTGCCATTTGCGACGAGTCGCGGACGAACTTATAGAAGAAAACAAGCAGTTGTTCGATTCCATGTGCGACCAACTTCATCTCACAAACGCCACAACTTACTCGACTTTTGTGGGAATTGCGGACGAGATTTTCCAGACTGGAAAAAACTGGGGTCGAATAGTAGCATTTTTGGCGTTTGGAGCAACATTGGCAGTGTATTGTGCGCAAAAAGAAGATTTGGCACAGAGCATCGATAACATTGTTGAATGGGTTTCAATCTACATGGACCAGAACTTAAGCGGGTGGATCAACGACAATGGCGGATGGGTGAGTGAAACTAATCTGTGAACTCGTATTCAAGTTAAAAAAATATTCTAGATTTACAAGGAGGGAAAAAGTCATTCATAGATGTAGTTAAACATGCGTAGTGGAGTAAAAAACGCTGATTCACTCGATATCGTGCGCGATTTGTTGACATGAAAATCGAAGGGCTTCAAAAATAGATAAAAAATATTTTTAAAAAATTAATTTATAGCTTAGTAGTTTTTGAGAATTGTTTTTGAAATTGAAGAACTTATTTTTCCAGATAAATGAGCAAAAGTTGAACATTTTTGGAAGGCTTCCTGTGTTTCCTGTATAATTTCTGTTTCTATCGTGAGAGTGCAAGCCTAAATCTTGTGATTATAAATAGCACAATATTTCTTTACCAAAAAAGGCAGATTTAAGAATCCAAAAAATGCTCTTTTTGCATTTTGTCAGACAGAAAAATATTTCATTCTCAGGGCTAAATTTAATTTTCGTATGTTCTTCCTGCCCGTGGATGTTTTCGATCGTGTATTTTCAAGAATAGAACTTGCTTCCCGGGGGATTACTTTAGTATGGCAACCTTTCATTTCCATGTAAGGTATAAATGACAAATGATTTCAGTTTTTACAAATACGTAGTTTGAATTGTAATATAAAAGAATCTTAAAATAAAATTGATCAGCAAGCATTTTCGAAAGTCGTATATACTGTTCAATAAAGTCTATATATTGGCATATATTGGTTCAGGGATTTTTCATGTTTCAGAAAACTGACTGGGAAAAATTCTGTCATTGCCAGAAACTTCTCGTCGGCGCCAAGATTTGTATCGTGTCTGCAGATAGTGATGTTTGGAAACGTGTTGTAGTAAAACGGCGGAAATACAGCCATTTCCATGTTTGTCATCTTTGCGGCAAGATTCATAATGAGACAAAATAGATCCTCAAGAGGTTTCCTTCCTTTTCCCTTTATATTTATATGCACTGGGCTTTGACAGTGTTTTAACAAAGATTGACAGCTAGTAGTGCCAAAGCTATGCTTCACTGGTGTTCAACATTTCCCAAATTTTTCCATTCCAAATGCTCTCAGCGAGATGATGTAACTCAGCAATATTAATGTACTTTGATCTGAAGTTTAGACATTAGATCCTTCCATTAGGTTCCTTCTCAATATTCTCCTTGGGTAGAAAAACTGTAACACTGACTATATAACTTGTTTTGTGGCGCTAACTATTGTGCAGTGGTGTGCGGCACCATTTGCAGACATGGATACCACTGGTGAATGACACCCTCTAATGGTATAGGATATAAAATCAGTTATACTCCCTCCTCCCCCAACTCCCTTTACTACCAAAATATGGAAAATATCTCTTGTTAATCCCCCATGTAAAGTTCGCCTCAACTTGATCCTGTCAGAACATTGGAGCCTCCACCCACCCCTGAAACAACCCTCTCTGAATATAAGCCGACTCAAAATCATAATGAAGGTGAATAAAGTGAAGCTGATTGGATAAGGCACTAGTTTTCCTTAGATGAGTTGCAACGAGACACAATGTCTTTGCTGAGACAAGCTAACACTAGAGCATTGATATGAGAGTTGTATTTCCTATATTGGATGGTAGAGCTAATCTCAGACTGGTACTTGTGTAGTTCCCCAAAGTGCCTTCTTCCGAAAAATAGCCATTACTTTTCGTGTACAATATTGTGGACGTGTCACATTTTTATTCGGTGATGCAATTGCAAAGTAAATTAACCTTTCTTTTCCTTTCTTTTTTCTTTCTTGTAGGATGGATTTATCGCATTCTTTAGAAGAGAGGACGATTCTTCAGAAAATGGAAGAAGTGGTGGATGGCGTGTTGCTGCAGTTGCTGGTCTGGGTCTTGGGGCCTTGCTTATGCTGGCGTGTAGATGAAGTTAAAAAAGAACTCATGACAAATGAAACTCAAAATATTTAAAACTTTAAAACTCAAATATCTAAAACATTTTATCTTCTACTTCCCTGTTTATATTTTTCCCAGTTGTGATTGGTTTGAATGGGCTTCATTAATAACACAGTGATTATTAATAATACAGTGATTACATAATCTTTGTGAGAACACAGACTGGATATATAGAAACTGACGTGGAAAACATTGTGTCAAAAAATATCAAGCAACGAAATGTTGTTCAGTAGCTAGCTAAAGTATTTTTCTCTCCGTTATTTCAGCATGACCACTGCTTAAAACAGAAGATGGTTACAAGTTTGTGTATTTTTAAGACCTTTGTCAATAACTACAATGTTTTTAAGATTACTTATTGTATTGTCAAATATCAGTGGCTGTTGTTTACCAAGAATAATATATGTTAAGTATTATCTTGCACCCATTCATCACTGGGAATGCATTCAGTCATTTGTAAAACCGATGCGCATGACATCTTTGTATCTTCTGTGAAGAACTTTTATTATTTAAGTCAGTCTGTAATTAAATTATCTTCAATTGAGTAGAGAAACATTGTGAATATTACATATTTTGACTACAGAACACCTTAAAAGTTAGTTGTTATTCATTTACAACAACAGATCTATGGATTTCAAAATTGATTGAGATCTTTGCAATGCATTTTCTAGTGGATAGCAATTACAAAAAGAACAGAAATTTAAACTGTAAAATAATACATAACAACTTCTCACTAATGGAAAGAAAATTTTGTTTCACATCATTTGTGTTCATACATGCAAATGCTTTTAACTTTGTATATATCGGTATATGGGTAGCAAATAACTTGAAGTTTTGTTCATAGTTGTTCCAAGAATTTCTTGTGAAACGGCTGTTGGGTTTAAAAATAGATTTGTTATGAATCAAGATTGAGAGATGTTGATCATTAGTATTATCTGTAGCTATTTAGCCCTGTACATTCGGTTGAGTTATTTGAAAAAAGTTAAAGCACCCACTTGCGTAAGAATGAAAAAAGAATGACAAGAATCCCAATAAACATCTCCTTAAATATAAGTTGAAATAAAATTTCGCTCTCTGGATTAAATGAGATTGGATGAAAAAAAAAATCAATAAATTTGCAGATAAACATGTGTCTGTTTTGTCAACTCTTCTCGTGTTTCTTAAATAATCTAAAATAGATAAAACATTGCATTCATTTTTAATACCCTGGACATGTTGTAATGCATGTTCCTTTTAGTCTTTGACAAAATACATTGCATGTAGCCAATTGGAAGAGTCTTGGTCAATGCAAACACCATGGTGCCCTTACAAAATTAATTGGAAAGACAGCTGAGTCATACCATGCTGATATTTTTATTCCTATATTTTTGTACACATCCCCAAATACAGAATTTTCTATCCCCAAACAAAATATTCAGCAGAATAAAGATTATCCCTCACCCATCATTGAAATTCTGTAAAAACAATCCCACACATGGTACAAAGCTACTTCCTCAAGTGTGACGACTGGGGCCACTCAGACATTGCTGAGAATAAATAGAGAATTTTGACTAGTTGAAACAGATTGCACCAAAAACTGATTGGGTCAAACAGCTGAAGAGAAATGAAGTTCTTTGTTTTTATTTGGTTTTTACATTCACCTGTGCAACTCACAACAAACCAAATAAAAACAAAGAATTTCAATAGGCTTCTTTCGATATATTAAAATTCAGCTTGGTAGCAAGGCCTAGAGGAAACAAAAGAAATTTTATGGGCATGTTAATTTATTTCTTTTGTTTGTGTCCTCTAAGCGTCGCTACCAAGCTGAATTTTAATATACCGGTAATTATAAAAAGAAGCCTATTCCAGGGTGTCAAGTGACAAATGGCACTTAGAAAATAGGAAAATAGGAATGACAATGTCCAAAAAATAGGAAATAAATAGGAATTCTCACCCCAAAATAGGAAAAAATAGGAGGATTTCTTTGAGTTCTATCCTCTTAACACTCCCAACAGCAACTTTGTTTCACAACCCAACGCTTTAATATTTAACAGGCACAATGGCATACATCCACAATGTATTGCCGTATAAACAAATGTTACCAAGCACAACTCATCCTACAACAATTACCAGATTCCAAATTTCATTAGATACTTCACAAGATGCCTTTACTTTAAGTCATTAGACCTTTAAAACTGTGAGAATGAAAAGCTAATTTTTTTACAAACCGAAACAATGTAATGTTCACTTTCACCAAATGTATGTCTTTCTTACAATAAAAGCCAACCACGACTTTGAAAAATCAACAATCAAAAAGTCCAACACTATTAATACTGTTTTGGCTCTTTTAGCAGATTGGGTAACCTTAGCTTTGCTCTCGTTTTTGGCAGCATTTGCTGTTGAGGACATGGCCTTTTCTAACAGTCTGTGCTGTTTGTCAGTCAACAGTTTTCTCTTTTGTCCTATTTTCTCCAAGCTTTGCATTGCTTGGTCTCGCTTGGTCTTAGCAGTGTCAAGCATCATTGTGGCTACATTAACAGTTTGTTTGTTGACAGCTGTTGCTGAAAGGGCATCATTAGTTCATCAGCCGCTTTCAAGTCTGCTTTTACTACTTCTTCCTTCCTCTCGCATCAGAGTATCCTCACTATCTTGCATGCTATCAAAATCACTGAGAAAGTCTAGGCACGAGTTTCAGAAGAAAATCACTCATAAAGGCTTTAAAGCGGTCTTTTTTGACATGAGGTTTCATTTTTTGTAGAATTTATCAATTTTATTGACAATTTCTTTCAATATTTCACATTTTCTTACCTGAGAAAATAAAAAATAGGAAAAAATAGGAATTCATGAAAAAATAGGAGAAAATAGGAGGCAGGCCAAAAAAAGGAAAAAATAGGAAAAAATAGGAACTTGACACCCTGCTATTCTATTGGCACTCTTGAATAAAGCCGGCATATGCAGACCAAACTGCATGCAACTTTCCACCCCAACAACCACCACCTGTACTAGACTAGCATCTTTCCTGAGTTATAATCATGAACAGTTTCCAGTGGCAACCACTGCTGTATGCATTGTAACTGGTTGAAAACTGTTTATCATGAGTGTCTGGAAACAGAAAAGATTTTTAATGTTATTCCAACAAAGAAATTAAAAAATTTCCAGAAAATTCCTGTTTATTATTTAAAGAGGTCATAGGAAACACTTGTGCACATTTGGGAGAACCACAAATTTAAAACTTGCTGTATAACAATGACAAACCAACAGATTGAACAGAAGCTATAAGTTTATTTTTATTTCCCTTTGCATTAATCTTACATAATTTAACATTCTATTTTTAGGGAAATTTTGATGATAATGATGATGACGATGATAAAGATAACAATTTATAGAACCAAAATGTTTTGTGATGATGGTGATTATATGTCACAACAAGTTCTCTGATCATGAAAGTGTGAGATTTGATCCACTGTTCAGAACAACCTTAATGAAAAATACATAACATCCACTTGCCAAAATTTGCACTACTGAAGATACATGTACACAAGTATTAAACATTTTAAATGTGTAGAGGAAAACCCTCTTATATTGCAACTTATCCATTAGTTTAAAACAACAGCAAAATAAAGACATAACTATGAGTATGCTGATCTCTTAACTTTTTTCTTTTGTTCAAAGTATGCTTAGTGTGATTTGTACCTGATAAATCATAAAGCAACAACTTCCAGCTCATGATAAGGTTTTGAAATAATTTCTAAAAAAATGTTTTAAAAAATTGCAACATCACACTGTAAACTCCCATGTGGCACCTCTTGATTTATAATAATATTTGAAGGGCTTGGTGCAAAAAGGGCAGAAGTGATTTTGGCTTGAAATGAACATTGCCAAAACAACTCCACAATTTGCGTGCGAGTTTGTTGACATAAGTGAAACATTGTAATGAATTTATTTTCGTCGGCTTTTGCTCTGTTTCCAAGAAATGGGGGGGGGGGGGGGGGGGGGGGCCGGGGGGGGGGGCAAAGAACATATGCAAAATACTAGGTTTTACTACTAAGTCGGCATCTTTAGTAGTTTCTTTGTTAAAATGGAACAAAGAAACTTCCAACAATGCCGACTTGAAAAACTGAGCTTTTTGCATATGTTATTCCTTTAAAACGAAGCAAAAACCAGGGAAAATAAATACAATACAATGTTTCACATACGTAAACAAACCCACATGCAAAATTTGGAGTCGTTTTCTCAATGTTCTTTTAGTCCAAAATCACTTGCACCCTTTTTGCACCGAACCCTTCAATTTAAGCTACATAAACAATGTACAGCTACTAGCAGCTTTTCACCCAACACTTGAACAGATGGGCATCTGGTTATAAAGTAACAAAAGAAAATGTTCAAACTTTAGACTTAAACAAACCTGTCAACAGCTTGCTTTATAACACAAAACAATACAAGGGTCTGCACCATGCTTATATAATAGCTCAATGCACAATTATATATACTTATATATGCTTATATACCTGGCCTAACAACATAATTTGAAAAAAAAAATGCTATCCATGCATGAAAATCTCCTTTCAATTTGTTAATTACTAGCTACTACTACCAAGTACATGTACCTAATGATTCTCATTGTGATGAGTTCACAATTCAGTAGCCTTTATTGAATTTGGGTTTAGGCATTTCATGCAGCCAGATCAATTACAGGACCTTTATCAAGCCTGCAAATAAAAGCTAGTCAGTCGAAGTCCGAGTAAATTTTTCTAGTATTTTGACTGGTGGAAGCTTAGTCTGTCCATAAACACATCAGGGAGTTCTGCTACAAACATTAACTCTTTTTCCTCTATGAAACATGGAAACTTTCCAAACGTATACTAATTTTTAAGATAAACTGTGAGGAAAAAATTGGCCGATGTTGCCTGCCCTGAAGTGGCAAATTACTGGCACAGAGGAAAAACTTTCTTGCAGTCTAACATCAAATAAAATTAGGATTTATAAGCAGATCTGATAAATATAACAGCTACATTGACTAAGACATTATAAACTACTTACAACTCCAAATAAATAGAAATGTTAAACATTTTAAGTACACCAGAAACAGCAGTCTACTAGTCTCTTACAAAATATTTCTCTCTAGTCTAGAAAAAATAACTAACTTAAGACTTATATTTTAGAGTCCATTCATTAAGTAATCCACCTTGGAATATCTTGGCCTGTGAAATGCATACCACCAAGGACGACCAATCAGAACAAGAGCAGCAAATAAGAACAAAGTGCCGAACCCAAGGGCAATAACCAGTGATGCATATGTGGTGTGGTTTTTACTGTTCTTTTTATATTCCACTCTCAGTGGTTTTGGCGTTGTCACAACTAGGGGAAACAAAACATTACATTTTGATTATGTTGTGGTTCAAATTTATCCTTTGTTTAAATTTTTTTAATTAAGCCATAATGATTTTGATTTTTTTTGTCTCATGTTCATTTACATATACCCAAAATACCTTCAACTACAGTAATGACAATTAATTCTTCTTCTGAATACAACCAAACTTTAGTAATGTTATTCTGGGCTTACAAGACGACATCTAGACTTTTATTTGAGTAATAGCATCTGCAGGTATACAAAAAGTTATTTTCATATGACTGTTATTAGCATACACATAACAGAGTGTTAGCCTTTAAAACTTCTAGTTGACAATCAACTACCGATAAGCTTTCCAAGACTGGTTGATCACAGAACAATCTTAAACTGACTGATTATTCTCATATACATACCTTCCACTTTACCTGTAGATGTTACATTGCTTGGTTTCTCACTAGTACTGGTTATGTTCTTTGTTTCCGGAGTTGAAGATGCCTAGGAGATAATATGAGAAAATTTAATGAACGTTAAACAATATGATTATCAACAACAAAAGAGCCTTACAAGACATAATTTACCATACTGGTAGGTGTTATTAATCGAAGCATATGAGTGGGGTTTTTCCCCCAAACCCAAAAGCAGTCAAAAGATACATGTTATATACTATAATTAAAAGATTGAGACTGCACGGACAGTTACTTAAAGTTTCACGCACGAGGCGATCATCAGACTGTGCCGTTAATAGCAGTTGAAATATGAGCGCAAGATCTCTTGACAAGATGAGGAAGGACTTTTCTAAGATTATTGGAGAGCTAGGCCTTCAAATAACAGCCCAATCAAATTTGAAAATTGTCAACTACCTCGACGTGACCCTAAATCTCTCTACCGGAAAGTTTTGCCTGTATAGAAAGCCAGACAACTATCCGCTTTACATAAACACAAAGTCCAACCACCCACCTTCTATAATCAAGCACCTACCTGCAGCTATAAGCACCAGAATTTCAAGCTTATCTTGTGATGCCGATGAATTTAATAAGGCCCCTCGGATCTACAATGATGCCCTATCGTGAGTGCCTTCAATATGCGAGGAACAACGACCAAACAAACCACAGACGCAGGAACAGACCAAAAAATATCATTTGGTTCAACCCGCCATACAGCGAGAATGTCCAGACGAACATTGCGAGTTCGTTCCTCCGCCTCATCAACACTTCCCCAAGTCACACGTATTGCACAAGATATTCAACAGGAATAATGTGAAGGTCAGCTATAGTTGCACGGGCAACATGGCAAGCATCATCAAGAGCCACAACGCCAAGATCCTAACAAACAACGACACACACGTCGAGTCTAAATCATGCAACTGCAGAAACAAGGACCTTTGCCCTCTTGACGGTGCATGCCTTGTCAACAACATCATCTACAAAGCAACTGTCACCACCACATCCGACGAATCGAAGGTCTATATTGGCATGACGGAGCACAGCTTCAAAACTAGATATAACAACCACAAGGTCTCTTTCAAGCATCGTAAACATTTCCACGACACTGTCCTATCAAAGTACATCTGGGACCAAAGAGACAAAAACACCGATTTCTCAATCAAGTGGTCAATTGTCACGCGAGCAAGCTCTTACAGGGGAAACCCGTCTTGCTGCATTCTATCCGCTGACAGATCTACTCTCCTCAATAAGAGATCTGAATTAATCACCAAGTGCAGGCACGAAAACAAGTTTTATGCAGCCAATCAAAAGCAGGATCGCTCAAACCGCCCTCCATGAATGTAGTTTAAATTTTCTTTCAACTGCTATTAACGGCACAGTCTGATGATCGCCTCGTGCGTGAAACTTTAAGTAACTGTCCGTGCAGTCTCAATCTTTTAATTATAGTATCCCGCTCTGCATGTATTTGCATCAAGCACTCCTACAATTGTGTGAAACCATTTACATTTTTCTTTGTTTACATGTTATATATATGTCTGATGGGTTTAAGTACCATGCTGCATTTCAACTTCTTTACTTGGCCAGCATAATACAGTATAGATCACCAAACATAAAGATTAATTTCTCCCATAAAATTAATGATGGTTTACATAAAAACAAGAAGAAAACTAAGAAAGTTACAATCTATGAATGCATTTAGAGTCAAGTTGGATTTTTTTTATTTTATTTTATTTTTTTATTTTTTTTATTTTTATTTTTTTTTTTAATTGCAAACACACGAAAGCACATCACTTACAAAAATACAAAAAAAGTATGCCCACTACTCACTACTTATTGTACAAATACTTAAGCTGTGCACAATACAATACGACACTTGCGCTTCTTACAATTCGACACTGTATACTATTTACAACACTTACACTACTTACAATGCGATGCTTACTACTTACAGTGAAATATATATTTTTTTAAATACAAAAGAGACTTAAATACTATAAAACTATACATGGCACAAGAGCTAATTGACAGAACTTACACTGCACTTACAAAAAAAAAAAAACTGAAATTGTCACTAAACTAATACAGCTACTCACTATAACAACAGATCTAATGTAACTAAAATGATAAAGGATAAATATAACAGACAAAGAAAATGCACCTAAACCTGGCTCTTTTGCTTAAACAGTGGAAAGAAAGCTACCGCATCGCTTATGCAGAGAGTGGTCCACTTTGTTTCATACTTTTTATAGCTAGAGTTTTTAATAGCGATTTGTCTTTCACATTTAATTTTGCTTTCCAGTAAGGCAAGAAAGACCTTTATGCTAGGAGTCTCTGACTGATTTCTTGCGAGATATAGATGATATTTAGCAATAAGAAGATAGTGATTGAAAGCATGATAGCTGGTGTTCTCAGGTCTGTATCCATAAAAGTTGAAGTTGGATGTTCTTGTCCACTAACAGATTCCAACTAGCCACAGGTAAGTAGAAATGCAGTTTTGGCTAGTAGGTTTTGGGCTTTCACTAGCCCAAATGACTAGTGAAAATTTCAGGCACTTTAGAGGAAAGAAACTGCAAATTGAATTTGACTCTGAGTTGTGGAAATTGAGGAGTTATGATTATGAAATCCATTTATTTCTACATCTCCGCCTTGATAAATTAAAGAAAAAGGAAAAATGCAAAAACATGCTTGAAGAAAATTTTTTTAGCTAGTGAAACCAAAGAAAAAAGCTAGAAAAGAAATTAGTCTCAAGCCCAGTTACAGCTTGCATTTTTCATTCATCAATGCAGAGTAATTACCTTTTCAGCTGGCTTGGTAGTGGATTGTGGTTTAACAGTGGAGACCTTTTCCTCCAGGTTAATGCCATCCTTGGCCTCAAGCTCGACTGCACTATTACCTGCATACCAAAATCAAAATAATTATTATAGTCACACAATAACTCATTTTACAGACAATTTCTTTGGTTTCTAAATACTGTTTGCAAAAATATTCTAGATAGAACACAGCATAAAATAACTATTTTAATGATTTCTTTTAGGATAACAGACCCTCCTATGTGGGTTGGATTGCTGTAACAGTATTTAACCAGTTTGAAGCAGTAACAGTAATTTATCTGAATTATGAAAAAATAACTTGAGCAAAATAAATATAAATAATTCTTAGTTGTTTGCCTAATAACATTTAATGTTAGATGTTACTGTTATTTCTTTTCAAGTCCAGTCCAGTCAAGCAGGATCATGTGTCAAAAATAATCCCATGCCTGACATGCTATCAAAGCAGAACAGTGGTTGCATGGAAACAATAATAATGACTTTCATAAGAAATTTATGATTGTCTTGGTGTATTGTTGGTTTTCTGCAACTCAGCAGGAGATTCATGAATTTATGGAGACAGTTGCAATTTTTGTCCAGTTTTATTATAAATAATTTTTCAAGGAAGTTATTCAGATTGTGCAAATTCCTTATCAAAACCACTTAACACTTCTCTCTACTTTCTTTCCATGCATCACCACACTATTATCATATCACACGGTGAGACTCCTAGGTTTTAATGTACCACAGTGTGTGGGCATCTAAAACAACCTGCATAAACCTTATAGCAATGGAATACACTTTTTTAAATTTATTTTGATGAATCAACAAATTTTCTGCAGCTCCTCAAAGTGACAGACATTCCATATTTTTATCTGAACCACCCCCTTTCCCCAACAGAAAGCAACCTCAGTCACAAAGGGTGTCGGAATATTTTTTCAAAGAAGATGACAAAATTTTGAACCCCTCAGAAGCAAACTTCAAAGGTACTGACATCAAAAATCTAGGGTGTCAGAATCGTGCCCTCTGTATGGGGAGGGGGGGGGGGGTTGGGACAAAAAATGAAATGTCCCAATCACCTCCTCTAAGCTCTGATTCAAAGTGATTTTTACACAGGGGTGCTTTTTACAGAGTTCAACTCAGTGAAGCAAAACCAAGGGAAACAAATTTTGGTTAGAATTATCAGGAGGCTTGAATGAAAGTCGAGGGTTCAAGAGATCGGGATTTCACTGTATTTAAAACCACCAACAATGCTGGTGATTCCTCACTTACTTTTATCACACCTGGATGTCAACCTAAACAAAACGTACATGGCTAACTATCAGAAAATGTGTCAAATTATTATAAATTTACATGTATTCACTAATGTACATGTATGTACTGAGTTTTTACCTTTATCTTGCTGCAAATCTCGAATCCCAACCACTGATCCGTTGGTTTTACTGCTAACGTTAACCATAGCCAGAGAACACAGACTTTGTGGCCGACAGTTCAAGAAGAAACAGTTGTATTTTTTGTTCTCGTCATTTGTGGGCGGACGCGGATAAAACAGGTATACCGTACAGTTAACATTACCGCAACAGCTTTGCTCACAATCCGCGGAAGAGTTCACTGTTAACCCTTTAGGAACAGTGACGATTCCTTCATTTTTCTCGGCGTTTTCTTTGGCCTTTTTGATGTTGACCATTTCGCCGTTGAATCGCTCTGTCATTTGACACGAATCGCTTTCTTCTTCTGCAGCACTTGGGCCCGGTACCAGCACAGTTACCAAGAAAATTCCAAGCAGAGTCACTGCGTAACGTTTTCGTTTCTCCAGCATGTTGAATCTGAGAAAAAAGCTTTCAAAAGTGCAGCAAATTCGAGGCAAACCAACCCCCATATCGCGAAAAGAACAACAAAACACGTAGCGTCTTCAACTAGTCACGTGACCCTTTTCAGTGAGTCTTACATAAAGGATGAAATATAGAGCTGCTGTTGTAGTGCGGGCGTATTGTGTAGAAAGACGTCTATTCCGATTCTTTCCGTCATTCTTTCCATCTTCGCGACTCTTCGCAGATTCTGTGGAAAAGCTGGACTAAATTTCGGTTGGACACACTATTTTAGTACTGATAAACAATGGACAGCGATGGCTTTCCGATTGTGGGACCTAATGTGGATTTTACACAGGTAGTGATTGATTTATGCACCTATCAATGGTTTACCCCAGGATGGAGGGGTGGGCAACCCCAGGGGAATTTGACATTTTCAGGTTTTCTAATGTCAATTTCCCCACCCTTGGGTCTCTATTGAGAGTCAAATTCCCATCCTTGGGCAGGCCCTCTCCACTTTCCAAGATGGGGACTGAGTAAACTTACTCACCGAGGGGACTGTTGGGATGTCAAAATCCCTACCCAGGTAAATTAAATCTACGCAAAATCAAATTCTCGTGGATGCCCCCCCCCTCCTATCCTGGGGCAAACTATTGATAGGTGCATTACTCATTTCCTGGCAGGTATATCCCAATACAGTGGAACCCCGATATAACGATATGCCAAGGGGGCAGTAAAATTATATCGTTATATCGATGAATCGTTATATCGGGGTTCCGTCCCATACATTTTACTATTGCCGGGACATAACATATTCATCGTTATATCGGGAATATCGTTATATCGAAGATCGTTATATCGGGGTTCCACTGTATATGAATCTAAGATGCTGTCATGATCAACATTAAATTTTAACTTTAATTTATACTGTAAAACATATCCATAGAACTAGACAGTTGAACAGACAATATTCCCGGCATATCTTATCGAAAAAAATTGAACCAAAAATCAATCGAACCCAATTGAACACCAATCGTTCGATTGGGTTCGGTAATTGAACAAAAGCGAACATCTATTTTGCTGTGAGTTCGATTTTCGAACCGATCGAACGCAATGGAACTCAATCCAATTCGATTTTGTGTGGAATCCGTCTATTTGTAAGCAAGTCACACAGGACTAATCAGGGGAACGGTGCACTGTACAAAATGTGCGCAATAAAAACAAATACGAGTTCGGTAATTGAACGTTCGACTGAGTACCATTGTCGACTGTTCGGTAATCAGATGTTCGATTTTGTTCGATTGTTGACTGTTTGGTAATCGAACGTTCAATTTTGTTTGATTGACCAAGTTTTATTGTGAGTTCGATTATGTTTAATTACCGAACCCAATCGAACGATTGGTGTTCATTTGGGTTCGATTACCGAATGTTCCATTGGATATGCCGGGAATATTACAAGTGCTTTTTAATTTGCCATCATACAAGAGTAATGAAGACTGTTTATGTTTAGAAGTAATTAAATGTTTTTATGCACCAGTGTTATGATAGATTTGACAACAGGAAGAAAAGGTCAATTTTTAATGTTATTCTTATCAAAAACAAATTCTTATTTCTGATTGGCTCTATACACCTGCCTGTACATGTTACATAACAGGGATGCGAGCACATGGGTATTAATGGTTTGCAACCAATCCTGCCGATTGAATGGCGTGGCGGCCATGTTTGTGGAACAAAAAAGCTTTTAGAAATTACAAATCTTTTGTTAATTACCACAACATGGCGACAATGACATCACTTGCAAACCAATTTAAGAATACAATTCAAACCTTTAATTAATTAGATCTTTAAAATTTGATACCTACATCAGTTGAATGTCAATTAAGTGCCATTAAATGTGTTCCTTGAGGGTTGGGGGGGGGGGACACTCCCATATATGAGCTATATAGGTATGTTCCGCTGTGAAAGGTATGGGTTTCAAGCAATTTAGTCTGGTATAGGGTATAGAAATGAGAGAGTTTTGGTCTAGAAAAGGGTATTATTTGTCGGGAAACTGATCAGTGGTATGAAGAATTACTGGTTAGTCCTAAGAATAGGAATAATAACACCTAGTAAATAAAATCATTGTGACACTGTTGTTGACAAATGGTTTTCTATTGAACACTGATAGCCATACAGTTCTAAAAAAAATGCAAGTCTGGGATAGGTTAGGGGTTTTTGGTGTCTAGTCAAGTTAGGGTTACAAAATCAGCTAAACATGGTCTGGTATAGGGTAAGGGTTTCAAAGTCCCAGCGGCACACCCCCTCTCAAAAATATACAGAGTGAACCCCCCATGGGATGTGTTCATTCTTACTGTTTCTCTACTGTTTATAAAATGGATGGAATGGTATATTGCCAGTAACTTAAAACAGAAAAGGGTGGGAACCAAGTTTTGATTTGTTTTCTTAGTTTTTAAACCAGGGTACGTTATGATGTGTTTATGTAGGTTTATTATGTAGTTGGAAAGTCCTGTCATTGTCATCATCATCATCATCATCATCATCATCATCATCATCATCATCATCATCGTTTATTAACCACTTTATAATTGACAATTTACAGCAATAACTATGTAATGGTAGGTAGGGCAAGGATACCTCCAAGAAACCACCAGGCTTATGGGGGAGGCCACCTCGGCCACCTGCTCAAAAGGAGTAGGTGGGTAATGAACATATGAGGGATGAGGGAGGGGGTGGCTAGAATTTATTTAATATATTTATTTAATATAATAGATCTGTCTCTTTAATGAATGCTTACTGCTAAGGGTTCATCAAAAATTGTCATCACCAATTTGAAGTTTCAAAAGTTTCAAGTGGCGGTCTTGTGTTTTTTTTTCACTCGCTGACATTTTTTTGTTTGGCTTTCAGGTTGGGCCAATTAACCACAAGAGAACCTTAGCATTCCTCAATCATTTTATTACGCATTCTGTAAGATTCTTGAACAGATTTTCCTGTGTTTGTGAAGAGGTAAGCAAATATTGTTACCGGTACTTAGTAAATATTGATGTTAAAGTAAGGTAAGGTAAGGTAAAACTTGATTTCTGCAATGTGGCCCTTCGCCGTGGCTGGTCTCCGGGGCCCTGCTTCTTTCTTTTTCTTGTTTTTGGTTGCTTGTTGTTTGTGTTGGTGCTGCACGCATGCTGGTCGTTGGTGCTGATGTGGGCTTCGTTTTGGGGTGTCGCTGTTGTTGGTGGATGGGCTGTGAGATCTGCGCCGGCTGCTGGGTGGTGTGGGGTCGCCTTCGAGTGTTGTAGCCACGTACATTGTAAATATTGATCAAGAAATAATACTTTATTACTATTATTTTTTTACTTTTGTGTGTGTGTTATAATAAATTAAAAAAGTGACATGTAATTGTTTTTCAAATTGCAGAAATTAGCAGAATTGTCCAACAAAATTCAGAGAATAGAAATAATGATGAGCATCCTAGAAGCTAAGGTAGAAATTGCTATGTTTATTGCGTTCTTTCTGGATTCAAAATACCTGGTTCAGTTTCAATAGGGTTATAGTTGGAACAACCACAGTCGCAACTGTTAAGTACAGTAATAGCCATGCACCATATGCACGTGCAGTACAGTATTGTTGTTAACAAGTTTATTGTCTGATTTATAAACTGATAATTTAAGTGGAATCCTCATTTTTGGAACCCCTGATTTCTTAAACCTCCCAAGAGGTTCTTAAACCTCCGGGGAGCAGGGGGTGGCGCAGTGGTGAGAGCGCTCGCCTCCCACCAATGTGGCCCGGGTTCGATTCCGGCCCGGTGCCATATGTGGGTTGAGTTTGTTGTTGGTTCTCATTCCTGCTCCGAGGGTTTTTCTCCGGGTTCTCCGGTTTTCCTCCCTCCACAAAAACCAACACTCCAAATTCCAATTCTCGGATGCACGTGCACGTCTTTACGAGCTCCTGAGCTCTTCCGTGTCACGTGGGTAAATAAATTACAAGAACTCAAACCAATTAATGTTCATTTTTCTTGGATTTGCTTAACTAAGCTGAACAGTGCAATTTCACCCCCCTTTTCCCAAACTCCTGATTTACTGATCCAAATAATGTTTCCCTTGAAGGTTCGAGAAATCAGAATGTGGCACTTAATTAGTAACATCATGTTTGTTGTTGTACAGTTGGCATCAATCCCAGGCCTGGAAGATGTAACAGTGTCAACTCCTGCACCAGCTCCGTCTGCTGGGGCAGCGGCTGCACCTGCGGCAGGATCAGCCCCACCTCCAGCTTCTGAGGTACCACAACCAGCTGCAGAGGTACGTGTACCCAGCAAAAAATAATTGTGCCTAATTATGTATGTTTGCTTTCTTAATATGTTGCAGCACTAAATACATAAATTATTTTTAACCGCAAAAGGTTGCTAGCTAGAGCACCATTTATATGTATAACAAACAAGTTAAAAAACCAAGCTACATCTGACTAACCAGATGATGGTTCTGGTAATTAATTAGAGTGCATAATGCTTTCCATGGGATAAATCACTTTCCAGTAGATATATGTGTTAAAGGAACCAACAAACCCAACCATGTGCCATCTACTGGATAACTGCTTATCCAGTAGATAGTGAACATTTTGTTCATCCTTTAAACAATCAGGGCTCTGTTGTTTCAAAGGGTGGATAACGGTATCTGCTGGTAACAAAGCATACTATGCTATCCAGTAAATAGCTGATTAACAAACAGCATACTTATTCACCCTTCACACAACTGGGGGCTCCCAGAGCCTGGATTTTTGCATCTAGCATGCCTATTCTTGGAAATTGCAATTAATAATAAGAAGAAACAAATAGACTGAAACGTTTTAAAAACAAGCCTCCTTCGTTGTATTTATACAGGGACCTCCACCTCCTACAGAAGAACCAGGTAAGCATTAGTTACTAACCCCCCCCCAAAAATTTTTTTGAAAAAAAAAAAAACAAAAAAAAAAAAAAAAAAAGTAAATTATACAAGTAAATTATCCAGGTAAGAAGCAAGGAGAGTACCTCCAAGAAACCTATCACCAGGCTTATAGGGGAGTGCCACCTCAGCTATCAATTTGTTAGAAATTTAGTTGTGGATATCGACGAGGTCAATTCAGACTCAACCCATTAAAAATTCAATAAAAAAAAAAAAAAAAAGTCATGTGACAGGACCAAACCCTTCTGAGTACTTTTGCAAAATATTTCTTAGGCAGGTTAATAAACTTGAAGCATTTGATACAATCAACCTTAAAGTTTATTTGTATTTTTATCAATCTTACAACCAACAAAAAGATATTGTTCCTCATGTGAGGGTCGTTATGAATTTTTTTGCTAAAGGTTTATGACACTTGGTAGAATCATATATTGATGTTATGTACTTGGTTTCTTATTTTTATTTTTATTTCTCTTTTCAAATCAGCTCCAGAGCCAGAGAAACCAAGTAAGCATAAATTCACCTTTATACTTTTAGTAACTGTTGTTAAACTCCAGAAAGTTCCTATGTAACAAAAAGCTCTTAAATTAATTACTGTTCAGTTGATTCATCCCTCTTTTTCTTTTTATTCTAGCTATGACTGTTTCCAAAGATCCAAGATATGCCAAGTACTTTCAGATGGTTAAAGTTGTAAGTTTCCAGCAACAGCCAGTCCATAAATCTGAATACTGTATATAGTTATGTGATTTTTTTAATTTCCCTCTGAGAGACTGTATCCAGCCACACCGAAGTTTTCCTACAATATTTTCTCTGTTAATCACCTTAAATTTATCGACCCATAATGTGGATCAAAAGAAGAATTAAGTCCGAGAAGAGAGACATAATTTCTCAAGCTATCTTTGTGCTATATTTAACATTATTTGCATGACAAGTTTATGCAAATGGCTCATTAATTCAAATAATTTGTTGGTCAGAACACTCTGTTCAGTTTTCATAGTACTAGTTGAGGGGAATTTTCCTTTTTTATAGAGAAAAATTTTAACTCCTGATCACTTCCTTTGATGCTCTGGGATGCCAGAGCTTATTCATAAATGGCGGAATGCGTGGAAGCAGCTTTGCCGCTCACAAGTACATGAAAACGAAGCGAGTAATAGATAATCAGCCTCATGTGATCAAAGTCGAAGCAACGATCCAGAAAGGAAGTACTACGTTAGCAAAGTTGAGTAACATGCCTGTGAGTCCGACTGATAAAGGAATCCCAAGGTTTTTTATTCGAAAAAGCAGATATGGTTGTATCTTTTGTATAGTAGGACATCAATCCTGGACTGAAGTGTGCTCAGATAAACCGCATCAATCTTCAATCAAATCTACTTCACTTCACTAAGTTATGATATGTTGAAATCAAGGATCCTTCTTTAATTTTTTTTTTTTAATGGAATCCGCACTTTGTCATCCGCCTTTTATCTCCGACCAACCGCTCATTCGCCGCCATTCCGGTCCGCTTTATACAAAGGACCCATTAAGACTTTTTTTGAAATCTCCAATTGAAACCGCTCTATACCGTTAGCTTACTAGTACATGTTGGTATTTTCAGGGAGTTCCAATACAAGCCATTGCACCCAAAATGCAGGCAGAAGGTCTGGACCCAAGTTACCTCGAGTAAGTGTTAATAGTGAACAGTCTGACACAGGAGCAAGTCACTTTTTACATCAGAGTCTAGCTTGCGTAGTAGACACAGTGAAGTAGTATTTAATACAACTAAGCCAAGGATATTACTAAAGTATCATAGTTGATAAGCCCTCCTTGTTTTTGGTAAAGGACATTTGTTTTAGTGACTACCTCTGCTAAAATATTTTTTGGGTGGACGCACAAAAAAGGGCGCCTCCTTAGTTCAAGGTCTGGATCCCCCACCTTCAATGAAAGGCTGGACGTGTCTCTGCGACCAACTGATTTCTCAGTTCTTTAAAAATGGCTCGTTGATAGCCAATAATCTCATTCGCATCCCACATTCCTCTGGATATTTATAGCCACATGTTCACGTTTTGCTGTCATTCTCTTCTCAGGAATCCTGACGCCCCAGCTCCTGGTGGTGCCCCTCCACCCCCCGCACAAAGCGACTCTGATGAAGATATGTCATCAACATCTTCATTTAGCGACGAAGATTAAAGCACATGTGGGCCATGAATACATAGAATTATTCCTAATGTGCTATTTTTGTACATTTAGTTCGTTCTGAAACTAGAAGTTGGAAACAAGCCTCTATACTTCACAACTAAAATCCTTTATTCGCCAATCTTGTGGTCTCCTTGAAAGTAAAAATTAAGATTTTAAAAAATGTACAAAACAAGGCATTTTGAGATACGGAGTACATGACGCCCCTTTTTCTTCCGTGACATTTGATTGTGATAACGTGTAGTTAGCTTTTCGATTCTTTATAAAAACCTTGCAGAACGTGCTTTAACCAATCAGAACAAAAATGTTTTTTCACAACCAATCAGGTGCAAGATAACGCAGCCTTCTGTCGCGCTTACAATATTTACCCGCGCTTGTATTTTGTGTTACAGTTATTGCAGCACTGCCACAGTTGAAATGTTTTTGGTTAGATATCAGACTGTTTGGTTCTATGTATGGTTAAAGTAACTACTGCTGTTCTAGCTTAGGTGTGTGAAGTGTCCAACTGTGTCTTTAGCCTAATATATAATTATAAAACAGTAATTAGTCTTATCACTTCATTTAAATTGTCTAGCTTATTCGACAAATTATATCTTGACAATTTTACAAATCCTAAACATGCCGTTAGTTTTTTCAAGTTGTCAATTATGTACCTGCAGAAAAATGACATATGAAAAATTACCCCAGTTTTTAAAACAAGTGAATTTAATTCATTGAAAGATATATTTGTAAATAAATGTCCTAAAGATTTTATGGTAATAAAATTTGAGAGCCAAAGATGAAGAAGCCTTGTTGTTGTATAAGAGGGGACCCAGCATTATATTAAAAACTGCTTCGTACTCGCGTTGCAACCGGACGTCGTTATGCTTGTTTTTGGTGTGCTTTTATTGAAACCAGTTAGTTCAAGAAAGCTCTTGATTTGCCATTTACAGTCTACTCCCGCCTTGCAGACACCTCGCTATTACGGACACCCCGTTATTGCGAACAGGAGTTGAAGTCCCGGCGAATAAGTCGAATAAGAATTACTGAAATTAACTCCCGCTATTACGGACTTTCTCTATTGCGGACACCAAATTGTGGTCCAGAAGCTGTTATAGTGAGCTGACTGTACAGAGAAATCGGGGGTAAAATTGCACTGTTTGTCATACTGAGTGAAGCAAATCCAAGGGAAACCACTTTTGGTTCGAGCCATCTGGAGGCTTGAAGAGTCGAAGGTTCGAGACTGTCGGGATTCCACTGTACAGAAAAAAGCGATTACACGCAGCAAAGAAGAGAACATTCTTCTTCCGGACCATAACGTCCAAAGATTTTCCTTACCCATTTTCTTGCCCATTTCTAACGACAACCCGACAAAGAGAATATTTACATTTCTCTTTCTGAAAGCGATTTACCTGGTCAGATAAAAATAACTATGGATAAAGAGAATGGAGGTAAAGTCCGTTTCAATCCTGAAGAACGGGGGAGCATTCGGTACCGCTTATTAAATTTGGTCGTACGCTCGTTTTCCCGCGCTTGGCACCAGCTACATCTTTGTTCCTTGAGCTCCGGATTGGTTTATCGCTTTATTTGTGATGAACCAGATGTGCTTTCATTGGCTACTGTATACTAACTTCTCGTGATATGTCGGCCTGACAAGTCTGACAACATTGATATTATTTTGATACTGTCGGGTGACCCAATACATGCTGTTAACACTTCCGGTATATTTAGGGTTGAGGTGGCTCGCGGGCATTAATTCTTGGCACGCAAAATTAAGAATTATTCATAATAATCCTCATCTGGTTATGGTGATACTCTTTCCGCGTGGGGAACTTGACACTTTTACCACGGATGTAGTACCAGTATCACGTAGTTGCAAATCAATTCTTCATTCTTGTCTACGGCCAAAAAAGGACATATTTAAATATTTTTATGCTCTAGCACACTGCTGTAATGTGTGAGAAGTTAATACAACTAAAGCATTCAATTTTTGGTTTTAATATTTCCAGTGTCCACTAAGTGTGCGTGCGATCCTTGACAGGTGGTGGAAACCTAAACCCCAAAAAAATGTTTTGTTTAGTAAACTTTCCAGCGACTTCCGAAGTCTTCCGCTCTTGTGATGGTTTAGATAACACACTGTTGGACACTTTCCACTGAAATGAGCAAATTTAAATAAATTGTTTTGCCAGACTATTACGCACTTCGTACGCACGAACGTCTTCCTGTGCAATTTGCATTTAAAACAAAGGATTGCGAAGGATATTTATTATACATACAGACTTTTATTCGCACCCGAAAACAATAATAAAATTCAGAAGTATTGTTAAGTTTAGACGTATTACTGAAAGTCCTCCGTAGTGGAATTTATTGCAACATTGGTCAAGAACACGTTTTTGAAAAATTAGAAATGTTTCACTTAAATTCGTTCTTTTCACGATATCGCTTTAATTAGAGGCTCCCAAAATAGGATCAAACTAAATTGGGTATCCAAAGTAACACTAAATTATTTATCATGTCAGGCATAAGCTAATATTCAATAAGCAAGGTGTATTGAAGTTGTGTTTATATGGTTCAAACTCACGCAGAGTTTTGCCAACAAAAGTGAAAATTACTCTTTGATGTACTTCATAGCAACAAACTGACTTCATAACAAAGGAATAGGGGATGTTTTTATTGCGAGAAACGTCGCTTGAAGTGTCAAAGCGCCTAGCTCGGTTTGAAGAATCTAAAGGACGACAGCAATGCCTTCTCCGTTGTCAAGGAAAAGGGGAATTTCAAAGAAGCCGGGAATCAGCCGGCAAAGGAATTTTAAACCAGCATTTAAAGCCGTAAGAAGTTTAGTAGATGATATTGCTGATGCAGAAGATCCCGAAGATCATGAGATGAAAAGTAAAATAGTTGGCCAAACATCATCTTCCTTAACTAGGAGCTACACTGGTTCTACAAATAAACGTCAGGGACATAAAAGTACGCCGACAAATCGGTTGCAAACTATTTCTCCTGACTCTTTTTTCAAGAAGAGTGGTTTGTTAGATAGTTTCGACAGCGACTCAGAAAGTGAAGACAACGAAGATGGTTCCTCTGAAGAACAAACCGAGACTCGTACACTGACAGAGATAGAGAGGCTCGAAGAAGTACAAACAGCCTTAGAGGAAAAAATTGAACAGACCAAGGAATTGCTCCAGAGAGAAGACTGCACCAGAAATCAAAGACTGCATGGCAAACAAAGGTTACGGCGACTCGAGCTTAAACTTGAAAAGCTGGAACAGCGTTTATCGCACGAGAGAAAAGGGAAAAGTCAGTGGACGTTTGTCAGAAAGGTTGTGAGAAAGCCTAAGGTTGGATTTCACAGCAGCGAGTTGTTGAACCGAAAGGTGCCATTGGAAATGTTGGCCGCATCGCTTGACGACACCCGACCTCATCTGGCTGATGTTGTTCTGCAGGAGATGGAACGCAAAGAATACACCGTTCAAGTCGATGATATCCCGCAGAAGCCAGAAAAACTGTTCAAATCTAAGGCACTGCATGAGTTTCATCTAAGTCTTTCAGAAGAACTGTCCCAACAAGAAAGCAAGGTAGAAGAATTTGCAAGTGAGAATGATGCTGACAGAAGATGGTTGCAACTTGATGACATTGGTGAAGAACTGCAAGACAACTTCAAGAAAGAGCAACTGTATCGAAAAGAGATAGATAAGGGATGGCTACGAATCAGTGACAGGCCTGAAGGTTTTGTAAAGAAGGTTCAAGATATTTCCGATACCAAGCAATCCAAAGAAGCATGGGTCAATATAAATGAACAAGGACGCCAAATGTTCGCAAGGAAAGTTTTCAGGGCCCATGTGAATGGTGACCCATTCCTGTCGCGTTCCTTGGATGGAAAACGAAGCGCATCAAACGTTCATGGAAACAAAGTTAGCACAGATGGAAGATCTTTTAAAAGTTCTCAAGAGACACTTCTTGACAGTAAAGACAAAGGCAAAGTAGGACGAATGGGAAGAAGAATCACGTCTTCCCGATTACCTCGAACTGCAACGGCCGTCAAAATGGAGAGCATTCCGGGGACCACTACTTTTCTGCCCCCAATTCCAAAATCAGAAGCTAAGAAACGTCCCAAAAAAGAACAAGTAGAAGAGATGAAGGATGAAAAAGATAAGGAGCAACAAAAAGAAAGGCTTCTGCTGGTTCCTAACAAGAAGCGACTAGCCAAAAAAAGAATGGAGATGTACCTAAAACAGCTGGAGTTCGCCAAATCTCACGGACTTGAAAAAAAGGAGATTTTAAAAAATGCGGCCTCTGCAGTTAAGGACTACTACGGTGACAAAGAAGAGCCAGTTGAACACGAAGCAAAAACTACTCCACGCAACACCCTGTATTTGATTGGGGCATTGTCAAAAAATCACCTTCGCCCTCCTACGGCGCCAACTTAATAAAAACACTTTAGTTAGCTCACACTCGAGTTTGGGTTTGTAGGGAAAGACAATCCTAAATTCTAATTAATAGCGGCAGTTTCAGTTGACATGTCTTGTACCATGTAATGTAATGTACCATGTCTTGATCAATATTGTCGAGAGGTCATATTGCCAGTTCGGAAATAGGCCGAATACAAAATTCGGAATCATTTACATAAGTAAGGCAAAACAAAATAATCTCACAAATAGGTAGAATATAAAACCTAACACGAATTTGGATCCGATTATCATTCGGACTGAACTGAATCTGTTGTTTATTCAGGTTTTCTTTGGCGGCCATTCTGTGGTCATACATTCTGGTGGTAACATCGATGTCAAATGTTTTAAACATTCGGTTTAAAACAAAGTTTAACAGTGAGTTTCACTGAATTCTTTTGAAACGAAAGTGCAATAAAATTTTTTGACTCCTATCGTACTGTAAATGTACATATCTCCATTCAGTGATATGAATTCTGTTAATTTTAGCATTTATTTTGAGTTGTTTTAAGAAAATTTTGAACTTGCTTTCTAGGAAAGTTAAACCACTGAGACTGAGGAATTGGACAAAATCAATTTAGTTGCCTCGAGGTTTTAATGTATTGGTAATGCGTTTGTCAGTTTGCACTCGCTCCAATTCACTCTATTAAAACTTTATCTCGAATTTGTAACTTGAAGTACTCAGCTTTCTGAGTACGCTTGCATTAAAGAGGACTTAGTTGAGGTCCACGTTTGTCTGGGGAACATCTCGTTTTCCAAAGAGAATTTTTACACCAGGTTGCCTACACCAAAATCCGAGCTCCAAATTACTGTAGCAGATGGTATATTAAAGGCACGCCGCGAGTCATCGGGGGAATTGCTCAAATCTCTTTTTGTTCAGTAAGTCCTAAACACGAGAGTGCGTTCTACATTTACTAAGTATGAAGTTTCCGAAGACTGCAAGCCAAAAGTTTCAAGGCGTTTCAAGTTTGTCCATGCGGTGTAATTAATTTCCATCTTCGCCATCGCTACCCATCCCCCTCGTGACGGCCCTTTGAAATCAAACCATAATAAGATATGAATTTGTATCAAATGAGTTTTGAGAAACTTTGGGTGTAACAAGTTTTCATTTCACTTGCAAACAATAAAAAGTTATACCTATAATCACTAGTATTACAATTCGTTTTTTTAACTAAAAAACAATGTACTTTACTGATTTAAAGTTTTTCTTAAAATCCATATAAACCTACATACAAACAACAAAACGTGTCAGTGTTCGATATACAAAATATAAAAATGTCACTCCAGATAGCTCACGCTCGCACTATTGGTGTCATAACATCGCGCTGTTCTAATGATAATGATGATGATGATAGCTACCATATTATAATTTTAGAAGGCAATTTGATTTGTGATGATTTAAGTACTAATTTTCAATATGTCAACTTCTAAAAGGAATATGTTTTGCCTGAAAACTACTTAAACAACCTGCAAAGTAATAAACACTTCAAAATAAACTTAGAAAACAATTCTAGAACACAATTCTAATACCAACCCCCCCCCCCACCCCCCCACCCTCCCCCTACAAAAAAAACCCTCATCCAAAGCGTCTTTTGGACAAATGTAAGCTTGGAGCTTAGCTTCGTTTTGGACTTTTACGATATTTAGTGTCACACAGAAATTCTGGTGTAACTTTTAGAACATACTCTTACATAGTTCTATTGCCACTACTGCCGTGGCAGCATCTCATCTAGATCTGCCACTGTATAAGCCACTACAGCCCACACTGCGGCACACAGGTCCATTGCATCAGGGTCCTGGACGGTCATGGTGTCACCATCTGAATGGTGAAAATAGAAGTATTTGCTGTTTGCATTGTCCAGGGATCCACCCGGTACCCCCTCACGGACCCAGAAGGTGATGTCACCACCAACATCAACAATGCTAAGGTTGGTGGCATTGATTGGTTTTAATAGACTCATGATTTCCCTCATTATATCGACTGCTTTGTCGCTGCCATGAAAGGCTATACCCTCAGGCATAAACGTTCCAATGTCAGACTCCATCACCAAGCTGAAGTTGCTGGCGTTCACTTTGTGACGGTTGTAGTACTGCTGTGCCCCCAGAAGACCCTCCTCTTCACCTGTCCATAGCACCATACGCATGGTGCGCTTGGGTCTCAGATTTAACTGACGGATGACTGACAGTGCTTGCCATGAAATGAATGCACCGCCCCCATCATCCATAGCACCTTGGCCAACATCCCAGCTGTCTAAGTGACCACTAACAAGAACAACCTGTGTGGACAAGAGGGAAAGACAAGATCTATGACCCTATGTCATGTTTATATCATACGTCTTGAAAAAAATATCACTCCTATGAGGGGTGGGGGCGGGGGGTGGTGGTATTCTCTTGTGGACTATATGGGAGGCTCCACCTGAAAGGGGTACCTTTTTCAGGCTGTAGGTATATTAAAAGGTAGGGGTTTCACTAATAAAGTATACAAAAGGGTAGGGAAAACTGTCATTTAGGTGACCTTTCAAAATATCGCAAACAGACGCATGTAACCTTAAGTATTTTGAGGGGTTCTTCAAGTGAAAGAGATGCAGTATCACTTCTGTAGGTATGTGAAAAGGGTACCATTTTCCTATCAAAGGTATCTGTCAAAAGGGTAAGGGTTAAAGCCTCGGAGTGGAGCATCCCCCCCCCCCCCCCCACCCCCAGAAGACACATAGCCCATCAGAGTTTTAGAAATCAAAATGCCAAGGATTAAAGTGAACTCTAATTTCAGTTTGAGATGCTTGCAAACATACTCAAACCTCCGCTAATGGCCACCTCCCTGCAATAACAGCACTCTACAATGGCCAAGATATTTTGTCCTGATCATGCACTTTAGTCAAGTTCTTGAAACCTCCCGACAACCATCCCCCTCTTTATGTAACAGCCTGTTCGTTCCACCACAAGGTGGAAGTTGTAGAGAGGTCCAAATGTAATTTGTTTGATTGTATAGTACATTATCCTCCCTGCTTACTCATTACAGGGTTTTCAATTTAAAAAAAAGTAGGAGGTGGAGATTTGAAAGTACCCGGAACACAACTGCGGCGCGCAAGCGGCGCCGTGCGGCGAAGCCGCACGGGGGGAGGGTGCGGGAGGGGGGTACCCCCTCCTGCCGTGGGGGTCTGGGGGGCCTCCCCCGGGAAATTTTTAAAATTTACATCCCCGGAGATGCATTCTGGTGCATTTTCAGTGCCAAAAAGTGTTTTTGGAGGCCCCCAGTTAACTTGATTAAACCACATCAAAAGAAGACGATACACTGTTTTCTGAGATTTACATTTCATGCGAAATGCTATCTCTTTTGCAGACAAGGAGCTAATTCAATTAGCATGTTGCTCACGTTCAGTCACGAAACAGGCAGTTGCGAAATAAATTATACGACATATTTAATGATTTGAATGTCTTGAAGCCGAAAAAAATTTAACCTAATGCATATTTCATTATTTTTGACCACTGTTTCATTCACAACAAACGAAAAAACCTATTTTTAGTTAATTAGAAGCTTTTGTTACAGACAGGACGGCTACAATTTGTAGTCGTTCCTTTCGACAAATGTCGGCAAGCTTGTTATTTTTATCACAATACGTGGGATCGGAAAACGCTTACCATCTGTCCTCCTTTGCTGTTTGAAGCCAAACTGGGTTAAAAGCGGCTGTGAAATCCGTCTTTTCATTTGTGGTAGGCTAAATTTCTTGTAGAAAGTAAGAGCGTCTTGAAAGATGTCTTTTTACCGAATCACAATTACCGAGTCGGAGGAGTGGAGACGAGTTTCACGATTCGCTTACGCAAGATCATGAAAAGGAAAAAAAGCGGGTGTCAAATGTCTAAGTATACGGGAAATGCAAATGGTTCCCGAATCACGCTAAATACTGTTGGAAACAACCAAAATCATCACTGAATAAAACTATAAAAAGCCTGTCAACAAGCAAATGATGTGGATTAATTTAATTATTACAGCAAGAGTTACAGTCTGTGCAAAAAAATCTTTCTCTTGAATCAGCTACATCATTGACGTGAAGTAATACTTTTGAGTACAAAAAGTAGCCGACGCAAATGTTAAAAGTAGCCGGCGACTTGCGTCGGGCGTCGGGTGCTTTTGAAACACTGTCATTAGCATTTATTATTGGGTAGTGACCCCTGACAGGCAAATTCCAGGAGGTATGCTAAGAGAGCTAAGAGCAGCAGGGGGTGTGGTGGGTGAGGCACATCGTCTGCCATTGGCTAAATGTTCACAACAACTCACAATTCTAATTAATTTTACTTTACATAATGCTAAGTGACATCACCAGGGAGGCTAACGAACTATGAATAGCTCTTATATTTTGATTTGTGCTGATCTTAAACTCCAGTGAAAAAGTAGAGTAAAATCTTTTCTAATGCCACAGAGCCAACTTTCCATACAGTAAAACCACCGATAAACAAAATTCACTTACCTGTTCTGGATACTCACTGCCTTTGATCTCAGCAACGGTGTTCCTAGAAACTGCAGGTGGCAAAGTTTTAGCTTCCATTTTTAAATTGATAACTATTTTTGTTCCTCTAGCAGCCATCCGTGCTAACATTTCTGCATCTTCCACTGTAATGCAAGCTGTGGGAATTTTCTCTACTCCTAAAGGAACAAATCAGAAAACAATAAAGAAATAATTGGAGTTGAACCTCCCCTTCAATGGATGTGAACAGTGATTAAATGCACAATAAATCACTGCAGTCTGCCCTTCTTCCACCCCTCCCAATGGCTGATAAAATTCCAGCGTTAAGAGTGTTCTGTCGGCCAAAGACATTGTTTTAAAATTCATCATCTTTGTGTATGTGTCTGCCTGAATAATTAAAATTGCCTTGTCATGACAAACAATACATGCTGCTATTCTTGGAGGCCGTGTTTAAAAACTTATTTAAAACTGCGGCAACTCAACTTTGCCATAAAATCACTTAAGGAAGTCGCTTGCCGTAATTCTAGGGGTAAGCTCTTCCACAGCTGAGCACCACTGTATGTAAAACTTCTCTTTAAATAGTCAGTGCGTGGTTGTGGAAGAGTCAGTTTGTTTTCAGTGTCCATTAAATGGTAAGAATTCAGGCTATTGCGAAAAACAAAACTTGATGTCAAATTATTCTGGAGTCAGACCATTAAAGGTCTTATACATCATGATAGCTTTTCTTTTTTATCTTTAAGTTATAAGACCGAGTTTCTGCCACCCAAGTGCCAGGAACAAATTGTTCAAGTTTATATATATGTTACTTTCATAGCTAGCAGACATTAATTACATTGTGTTGTTCCAAAAAATATCCATATGTGATACAACTCCCACGAAAGGCTTTTTGTATTAAATCCCCCACCCCTCTGAAAATTCCAGATAATTTCCAAACTTTCCTTTAAAAATTTGGGCTTTTTGACCCCCTCCCTCCCCCTTGGAAATTCCGGTGACGTTCCATGGGGTGGGTATAAATATTTTCTGGAATTACATATTACCTGTTTGATAATCTTGCCAGCCAGTATGGGGACTGTAGATAGAGAAAGGAGTCACAGAGCGAATAAGAGAGGCCAGTCCACCAACTTTGGCTGTTTCTGCAGCACCAAGCTGTCGATAGATCACTGATGTCCCATAATCTACATACTTCTCATTAAAAACCACAATTTTACCCTTAGCCTGAAAGTTGAAAAAAATAAACAAATGCAGAGTAAGAAAACTGTTATTGTGTAGAGCTTCAGAAAGGAGAGGTTTTGATGACCTTATTCTTTCTTTCTTCTGTGATATGAGTGCTTATATAGCACATTTACAAAGCTTGTGATCAATGTGAAGATGGTATCAAAGAATTTATAATAAATATTACATATTAGTCACAACCTTGGCTGTCTCATAGCTGAGGCCACTTATCTTGGTTTCTGAAGAACAGATCAGAGTGACTTACAGTATTACAGAGCCGTAAACCTATGGAACAGCCTTGATATTAAAATCAAAAACGCTAAATCTCTGTACTCTTTTAAATCAAAGCTTAGGGATCATCTTCTTTTAAACTTTTAATCATTATTTTATTTAGTTTTCAATTTTATTTGTAAATATTAGTGTTTAGTAGATCAGGGTTGGAAACTAAAATTTCGGAGCACTCGCCATCTGGGCGAGTGACCTTCAAATTGCGCTCGCCCAGATAAATTTTCTCTCGCCCAGTCTCCTCCATTAAAGAAAGGAAAATTTAGCCCCCCTCCTCTAACAATTTTAATCACGTTCAATACTCATTGTGCCACAGTGGTGGTCGATCATGATACAGACTGCAATCTAATTCTTGAATGAAAAATCGCCAAAAAAGACCTTACTTTACAATTTAACCATGAGCATGCTTACTTCAAAAGTTGATACGCAGTTTTCAATTTGATACATCTTCCCAAATTCCTGTATGTTGCAAGCAAAGTGTCGAAATTGTACAGAAAAAGAGGCAGGAAAAGCAATCTTGCCGCGTTTCGTGGATCAGTGGACGCTTACTTTGAAAACTATAATCTGGATATGAAAATCGTACTCGCCAAACTGGGCGAGTGATCCGTGATTTGTACTCGCCCGACAGTTTTCACACTCGCCTGGGCGAGTGGGCGAGCGCTAATTTCCAACCCTGGTAGATTTATTTTTTATTGTAAATAGTTTCTGAAAAGCCCTATGGGGAGATTACTATTAAAGTTCTTATTCTTATTTCTACTCAGTCCCCCCTGGATTGGATACTTGTCCATCCATCCGGCCCATGGAGCATTTTAATACACTTAGGTGGAGAGAGGCAGTATAAGGGTAAAGTGCCTCATCCAAGAAAATAGTAAAATGACACCATGGTCAGCCAGGGCTCAAACCCAGACATGAGTGTTACCAGAAATCCTGCCGTTTTTGTACAAGTGTTTGAATGTATGGTTATTGCACAGTAAAACATAAAACACACCTTTGAAGCATTAGCATGAAGTTCATCAAAGGAGTTGACCACAAGAACCTCCGCGGTAATACCATCTGGTGGCGTACCCACACTACCTCCCAGGCCAAGCAGGGCAATAGGTTGAATTCTTGGTTCAATCAATTGCGCCGACTCCTTTCCTCGCACCCAGTGCGTGACATTTACATCTTCACCATGTACATTGTCAAGCTTGTCATTCTTAAGCTCATCTAACATATAATCTATTGCATGTTCAAGATTAGCAGAACCTGCGACTCGGTTACCAAAAGTGTCCACAAATGTTGCCAGTCTGTTATAGACTTGATGCTTTCCTGGCCCTTTAGTTAGGAAGTCTATTATCTTGTTTGCATCATCTTGGTGCTTTGCTATCTCGGTCTTTAACTGCCTGGAGATGTGCGAAGCTTCGTCAACTCGACTGGCTGATGCCAGTGAACATAATGGTGAGCACAAACACGAAAGGCATAATGCAAAGTTCCAAAGGTCCATGGTGATCTGCCTTATAATTTAGAATGGTGAACATGCATGAGATGAGGAAAGAACTCTGGTTGGGTCAAAAGCAAATTACTTTTTGAAAAAACTGTTTGGAAATTGTGGACTAGCTAGGTTTTGAGGTAGGGTGTTAACCATTTGGAAGAACAGACCACTTTAGATGATCATTGATTAATGGTAAGTGTTTTTCCAAAAAAACTGCAATCCGACCAAAAGAGATGGCGTTCCAATTTATAATTTAGTTTGTTTTCCTCCCGGAGGGAGGCTCCACCCCTAGGTCCAACCCCTTTACCCTTTTATATACCATTTTGACAGAAAAGGCACCCCTTTCGTATACCTTTTATTGGAAAAAGGTCCCCCTTTCATATACCTACATGACATGACATTTACTTAAAACAGGACGTTTTCTTGACATTTTAGTGTAGGGCTTAAAAAATTAAGACGATACAGCCATAAGTTGTGCCTGTTCAAAATATTTAATTTAAAGGCCTTTTAAGCTTGTGAAATCCCTACCCTTTTTGCGTTAGACGAAGGAGAGCGCAAGCCTAATTTTGTTTTTGCGTCCTGTGTCTTTTGAGTTGGTATGCCTGTGTACTGTTATGCGGAATGAATCGAGCCTTAATGTGCGCGCACATGTATGGACGCCAGATTGGCCGCCCCGATTGATTTTTGCAGGGGCAATTCTCGACCGGGAAACTGGTAGCCACAGATGGCCTGTCATGGAGAATAGAAGGTTATCATCCAAGGTAGCAGAGTTGTCTTCAGCCACCGAACGTCATAAAAAGAGTGGAAAGCGAGTAAGTCGATGCGTAGTTTCGTACGGAGTTCGTTCGTAGGTAAACCAGCGTATTTCGTTGTGTGAATGTAATCTGCGTATAGTGGATTACTGTGTGAATTATGTCTGTGGAATTTTAAATCGAAGTAAAACTATTTCCAGAAGTTTGTGGAAAACGATAGTGCCAAACGATAACAGGTCAAGTGAAATAAATAATTATTTTTGTGTACATAATATTTCATTCATTCTATGTTCTTTTGGCACGTCACACAATCTTTCTCACACTTATCCTCCTCGCGTTTGGTTCGGTACTGAAGCATAGTAACTAACTTTGACATAAGGCATACTACAAGTAGGCCGACCATGTCGGTTTTTTTGCCACTGCCTGCTTACCTTGGGTCTATTTTACCTATAGGTCGAACGCACTCCCCTGATCTCTGATTACTACTAGTATATACCTGAAGCCTGCAAATGGTAACCCTTTCAGGCAGAGCCTCCCCGTATAAGCCATTATAGGGAGTAACCCCCCCCCCCCCCCCGGGCGGTTCCTTTGATGGGAGACTGGATCATGGAAACGGTACAAATGCCCGTACAAATGCTACCGAATTTTTCTACAGAATGAAATAACTACCTCAAAACGAAGTCCAAAACTCCTGATTTCACAAGCTTTTACACCGAGGTTAACCCTAACTTTAATGACTACCTAGTAGTATATTTAAAAGAAGGTTTATTACAGAAGACACAAAAATGTCGGAAATGTTTTATAAACACGAACAACCGGTAAGTTATATATGAAATGTGTTCGCCATGACTGTACCGGTACCCGTCAATAAACTGTGACACCTAAACATTCTGAAAGTAAATAGCTTACCGGTAGTTAACTCTACCACAAAGTACAAAACCAGCAAGTTATCAGAATATTCATTGATCGCTCACCTTCTTCCGCGCTGAGACCGCTGAGACTGAAATAGAAGACCCCAGCGGTCAGTCACGTGTTACGATTTCATTTCCCCGATCTTTTATCACAAACAAGGGATCCCCCGCTGGCATTTGCACGGGTTCCTTTTGTGTTCTTTTTCACTCAAGCGAAGTTTTCTATTAATTGTTTTATCGGTCGTTTCTGTTACGTTTAAAGCGACCACAAGAGCCCTCAAGCCGAACATTCTTTCTGCACCATCCCTACTCCCCTCCCCATTATAGCACCACCCACACAGGCAGAGTACAGGCGTTTTTCACCATTCTCGTCCCAGCCGGCTGGCTAAGAGAAACGATAGGGCTATGGGGACGAGAATGGTTTTTCACGTTCCCATAATACACCGTGTTTGTCCCCCAAAAATTCTGCACATACATTGTTTTCAATTTATCTTTATCTCCTATAATAATGTAGCATGTACCGTTGGTGTTGTAAGTAGCGTAAGTTTCTGTTATAAGAATGGGCGTCTTTGTGTTGCAACATGAGCCTGGTTTTCCCAAAAAAAATTGTCTTGGGACGATCGTAAATCCCAAGAGAAATTAATACTGCTTATGCAAAAATTTCGGGGGGGGGGGGGGGGGAACAAGTTGTATCATGGGAACGGTGAAAATGGCGAATTATAGACTCCTTTAGATGTTTTGTAGACTCAAGTTCATTCATTACTGCCACAGGAGCCCATTACCCGGAGCGTGCAACTTCGGTATATTTGTGCAACGGCGTTTTTACAAATAAAGTTTTTTATAGCTAAGCCTTTCCCGCGAAAATTACTGCTTCCGATGAATTCAGCTACTTCTTTGCGAGGAAATACTGAAATCATCGCTTGATGAAATGCTGTCAGAACACTACGAAAAAGTTACCTCACATGTATCCGCTATGTTAACTTCCCAGGTGGACGAGGTACTGTAGTTACGTATCAACAGTCTATTAGGAAATCACTTGTGATTGGCTATAGGAAACCAATTCGCGGGAAAATCTTATCTAAAAATAACTTTACTTGTGAAATGCCGTTTCACAGACAAAGTATGGAAGTTGCACGCTCCAAGGTTCGCAAGTCGTCGAGATATCTATTGCGGAACCCGCTTCTAAATGCTAAGCCTAAGGCTCACAGAAGAATTTCTTGCAATTAAATAGGAGAAACCAATTGGACCGAAATGGGAACAGGTGAATTTTTCTGCGCTTCGTATTTACTTCTTGTCTTTATTCGATCCCGTTGAAAGCCGGGATATAAAATGAACGAGAAGGCCAGAACGAGAAGAATAGTTGCTCTGTGATCGAGAGAGAAAGAGAAATATTATTTTTTTTATGTCTTTTTGTATCCTATTTTTGGTAGATTTAATGTACCGTTATTTCGAGAAAAAAGTATTTAAGCGTTCTGGTACCAGTTAGGTGTTAACTTAAACTATCAAGATCAGCTACATCATCTAGCCGTTAGTCTATAAAACGTATGTTACTTACTGCAATGTGTTTTTCTTATTCACTTTGTTCTTCCTGTAACTCCTCCGCGCGCGACAAGTGAGATCTTCTAAGTTACCGACAGTTGATTCTCTGTGGAGAATTCAGTGGATGGGATCTTTAGCGTTTTCTCTTTTTAGGAGTCATAGTTAGAAAAAGAAAACTGACAGTTGACACCTGACAAATACGGCAGGTTACAGCTTGCAAACTGCGCTTGTCTATAAAGGGCACTTCTCTAAGGAAAGGAAAGTTTTGCCCATTGATATTTAGTTTACTAGTCAAAGATTTCCGTGGCGCTGCAAAAATAAAAAATAAAAAAAATACGACAGTCCAAGCTCTCCTTGCTTTCTTGCGACCACTCTCTCAAAGCGACCAGCTCTGAGCTAAGACCACCATTGTAAAACCCCCTTCTATAAATTAAAAGATCTTGAAAGCGGCCGCTCCCGTAAGAGCGCGCGACCATCTCTGGTAATTAACAGCTGGTCTTTTCCTTAGTTTTTAAGCTCTCTTTGCGATCAGTCTAAGATTCAGATTCATATTGGTCAGCACACTTGCACAAAGGTATACAATACTTGATCACTGACATAACACAGCATTGCCCAATAATGTTCGTTGATAATTTCGAATTGAAAGTTGAAGATGGTTTACAGCTGGAGAAAGAGTGTTACCCTGAGACTGAGTTAAAAAGCTTGTGAGGTCGCTTTTGATCAGTTCGACTGTACTTCACTTTAGATAAATGTTAACAAACCTCAATAGTGCGAAGATCAACGGCTATTTTCACAATTCTTAACTTAGGTTTGACTGAGACTAATGATCAGATGTGCAAAAAAAAAAAAAAAAACAAGCTCAAAAGGTCACCGTGAAAAAGAAACTGAAAAAGAAACTGTCAACAAACAGGTGATACTTAGGGACGGACCATTATTTTTTTGGAGGGGGGGGGGGGATGAAAAATATTGAAAAAATTGTTTGCAGGGCCTGGAAAGACAAAATAAATTGTTTGCAAACACGATATGTATAACAAAAAATAGTAAGAATTTCGAAAAAAATGTTTGCAGAGGTGCATAAATTAAAAAAAAAAGTTTGCAGAGGAAAATAATGGTCCGTCCCTTATCCGGAGCAAACTTGCTGGCGCTACTTGCTTAAAAAAATAATCTTGCTTGCGCAACCAGGGGCAACTGGCTAGCAACGTATACCTTGTCTGTCTGTATTGATATTTACGTGATGACTGAATATGTTTGTGAAGCTGACCGCTCACAGTACCATATATTAAACCTAAAACTAACTAGAAACAGTGTCAGAACAAACAGCTATCTCCAGTGGATCTTGATGAGATTTATCTGATAGTTAAAAATTGGTCCATATTAAAGTACCACCTGATGACGCGGCGTTTTTAGCTGGTCCGATAGCTGAGTCGAGTCTGCGCAATTTATTAAAAGCTGAGAAGCAGTCTGAAATTTAACAAAAAGCAAAGAAACCGCTAAATTTTTTTTACTGATATATGAGATTGCAGCACCCGCATATAGACTTCGAGAATTCAAAAGGGTCCAAAAAAGAAAAGAAGTGATCAAACGTGGAAATCTATTGAGGAACCCACTGATTCCTACTCGCTTCCAAAGAGAAATACTGAGGCAAATCTAACTGGAGAATTCCTTCAAATTTAATGGGATGGAGTGCACTGAAAAATGAAAATGGAAGTTGCTTTTCTCTAGGTCTGCTGTACGCGTTTTAATATAAAAGAAAGAGACCCTCCCTTACCCGCTAAGGAGCCTGGGTAACTATGTGCTCCATCATTCCCACAGTTCTTTGCAAGCCCAATCGCCATGCTTGGCGCCGCCGCCATTTTTTGTTCGAGTTCGGTCTGTTTTTCGCTGTATGTTGTATATAGTTTAGTTTCAGGGTTTTTCCACATTGCTGACTAGATCTTTAGGGGTTTAGGGTAATGGTCTAGACTCGTTGTAGAACTTTAAACGATGGAAGGAGGCGGAGAAGTCGTCGGAAATGGCACCAATGAAAGACGAACAAGCTCAGACCACAAGGTGCAGTAAGGTTCTAAAACGTTCTAAGGCTATATTTTGGAGCTGAATTTTCCTTGGCCATAGCTTTCTGGTTGGGTTTTATACACTTAACGTATGTAGATTTTACCAAGTTGTTTAAAAAGTAGTTACTGGTAATGGAATCAATGCCAAATGAAATCTGTTTTTTGTAAATTAAGTTAGAGCGGCTGCACATGTAGCTCAAGGTCACTTTAACTTCATATTAAGCTTATTTGTTGTTTTAGGAATGTTATTTACATCGGTTTGATGACATGGTCTTAGGTATTTTACTAAATGCAAAAACTACCTCTGCATTTCTATGATCAAATGGAGGTTTGAGAAGTCAAACTATTTTGTTGAATCACAAATTTGAAGTAACCATACTGTTACTGCAGCATTTTCCCTTGTGTCTCTTGCCATATGTTATTATATTATGATTAAAGTAAAAGTAATTATTATTTTGATCAAAGGTTAAGAAATAGAAAATGTTTTCTGTTTTTTTTTATCGAGTTATAGAAACACAAGTGGATGTTTTGGAGAACAAGAAAAGCTGTCTGACTATCTAGAATTCAAACAAAGCCAAAAATAACTATATAGTCATTTTGTGGAAATAAGTTGATAAATATTATTTCATATCATGGCTAGTTACAACATACAACAAGGTGACATCAAAAAACCACAATACATGTAAGTTATGTGTGTTTGGAGCAAAGGAATTTTAATGAGTGACATTGACTTTGTATGTTAAGGATGGTGGTGTCACATTCTGGAGTAAAACTGAACGTGGAATAAAAGCAGAATTGCGATTACAGCATCATCCGTATGACACAGAATCCTGGGGAGTTCTGATCAGAGAGGCACAGGTAAAACATACATGTATGTGCATGTGTCATAAAAAAAAAAAAAACAGAAAAGTTGTTGTCACTGACTAAAAAGGTTTGAAAATGGACATTTTGGTTAAAAATACACTAACCTTCTTCAGCAAAAGTTCAAATGGCCTCCAGATGTAAAAAAATATATTTTTTTAGAGAAGTGAGAACCCACTAGCGATTGGCCAGGATTTTGTACATCTCAGGAATGTTGTATGTGTTTGTTGATCAAGTTCGTTTTGCGGATGGAATGCCATGCTTCTCAAAAAAGTCTGTATGACCACTGTGAACAGCGGTCCACAATCTCGTTTAATTTGTGATTAGTTTGTGTGCAATGTTATGCCAACAGGAAGTTCTTGTCACCTGTGAAAACAGCTCTTTTGTGTTCTCTAATTCTGGATCTTAGTGCGTGTGTTGTTTGTCCGATGTAAACTTTCTCACAGTATTTGCAGCTAATTTTATCAATGACTCCCATCAATAAATCTTGTTCAAACTTGTCTTTAGGTTATTCCCCTAGGATGGGATGTTAGTATAACTGTACATCAAAGGCTTACCCCTGGCATTATTTTGTTTAGTTATTCTAACAGTCTGTAAACATCTGGATGGAGAGAGATACTGTGAGAGTGAAGTATTTTACATAAGAACACAACACAATACCCCCAGCATCTGGAGTCCAGCATGTTTAGCATTAGGCCACTGCTGCTTCTCCCATATTTATGCAAAAATTCCCAATCTTTAACAGTCTTTTTGTCCTTCTTCTTTTAGAATACTCCATTAGAAACATCTAGAGTGCTGTGTGAAAAACTTGTAAGACGATTCCCTAATGCCGGCCGTTACTGGAGATTGTACATTGAGCAAGAGGTTTTTAGAATTTGTAGTCTATTTAACATATGTTAGATCTACATTATACTGGTTTCCATCAGTTTTACAATTTTAAGTCTCCATTCTTGGAGTCGACTTGTGTCTTCTGAGTGGTCTTACTTACTAAAGGCCATTTTATACAGGCAATTTTTGCTTTATTTTGAGAAGTGATTTTAAGCAGTATTTTAAGGTGACTTAAATCACTGGTGTAAACTGCTGACAATTTGTCTGTAATTTTCACATAATTTCTAAAATTGCTGGTAATTTACACAAGAATCACCATAAAATACATGTATCAGTACTGTTGAATTTGCCACTCAAATCCAAGCAATAATGCCTGTATAATTGGGTCTTTGTGAAGACAGATTTGAAAGACACAAATTAACATAAGAGAGACTGAGCAAATTCAAAGGTGTAGGTCCACTAAATTTGTTTATTTAAAATTTACTTCACATAGGAGAGGTTAAAGGTAGGCAGTTGAAAAGTATCTAATGTAAAAGCGACACAGAACATAGTGTTTTGGAATTTTGGTTCATAACATACAGTGAAATGCTGTGTTGGTTTGCCCTCTTTAGGGCCTAATAAATGGGCTCTTGTGAAGATTGTGTCCATTCTAACACTAAACAGAGATTGACTCTCAAACTGGTTGTGTGGTGTTTACATTTGTGTGCAGTCTCATTATTTGTCTCAAGTGTGAGTTACTTATATTATTATTGTCAACAGTAGTCTCTTTAGAAACTCTCCCTGAAATCCCTGTTTTTTGGGGGTCCAAATGCAACTTCCTATCCCTTTGCCATGGTGGTCGAATGTCAACTCTTAAAACGTTTGTGGTGAGCAGGTCCTTATTTTACCTAGAAGGTTGAGAACTTTCTTCTCATGTTGCTTTCTTTTTCTGAGATGTTTGATTACAATGAGTATAATTTGTCATATACAGACATCACCTTTTTGGGCATTACCAACTGTGTGATAATCTGTTAAAAGACATGCTTGGGTTGCTTTTCCTTGACACATGTGAATTAAATTTAGTTTAAACAATACCAAAAGACTGAAAAATTGTTTGACTGTATGAATTTTACAAGTCCCTTTAATACACTTTAAGCCAAAAGGGTGCCTTCCCACTGTTTAAAGTAAAACACATAAAAGTCACTTTTAAAACCTTTTTGTGACTTCCCTACCCGCTTCATCCCCAGACCTGAAGCCCTGCTCACCCAATTACTATTTAGGTCTCAAGATTTTGAGAATAAGGTCTCGAAATCTTTTTAAGTAAAAATCATTTTTTTAAATTGAAGGAGCTCAGTCACGGACAACTCATCTTGAAAAAACTGGCAAGTTTTTTCAAGTTTGTCAGTCGTAATCTGTCTTAATCTTCGTCAGTCAAAACCATCCTTGGTTATTTTCGCATTTTGATTACTCCTTTGTTGTTTTCGTACATTACACAACTATTATTTTAAGGTTTCCTTGAATTTGAAAGTAATCAGAAAAATGACTTAAAATGTCGTGACAATGCCCCTTTAATGGAAGGTCATAACAAGTCTCTGCCTTGACCATTCCTTGCAAGTGATTTCTGTTGTGGAAACATTTGTGGAAACATGCCCATAGCACTGTCATCAAAAGCCTGTTTTGGTTTTGTTTGACCCTGGTTCAGGTACTAATCTCAGTTTGTAATCTTTGGAGCCATGTGGATTTTTTCCTCAGACCCCTCTCTGAAGACAAAACCATAACTGGTGGCCCTTGGTCAGGTAAAAACACTGCTCCGAGCAATGATGCCATCATGTCAGTGCTCAAAGTATCTATGTATGTCTGTAGGAAATTCTTGATGGGAAGAGTTTTAAAAAATATGAGTGCACTTGTTTGTTCAAACTGGGTTGCTATCATTGGTTTATTAGGGCTTCAACAATCCTGCGCTTGTGAAAGGATTGTGCTGTACAAAGAATTTGCCAGTTAAAGAAAGAGACGTATTTTCGCATTGATGGTGGGCATGTTGATATGCATTAGAAGGGTTTGAGTGTTCAACAGTGAACCAAATTTCTCATGGTCTCACCAATTTAATTAACAATACAAGAACATTCTCCTTTGACGAGATGCAATCTGTGCATGTTTTTATCTTTAGGTTGAAGACTTTTCCTTTGTCCTGTTTGTCAAAGAATGATTTTAGACTTGGTGATTGACCAAAAGGGAGCTTGATAAAAACCTTCTTACAAATAAAAATCTTCTATAAACACTTCACCCATATAAACAAACTGATGGATAAATGGGCAACCCATTATCTCAGTAAACATCACGACTTTGAACCAAAACATTTTTTCCTGATACATAAGCTCCACAAACCCAACCAATCAAAACCGGTTCAGTTTAATAGAATATGGCCTATATGTAGCAGTCATTTTAATAGTTATTCAATTTAAAATATTAATTTTGAAAAAATGTTTTATTGGTGCACTTTATCCAAGTTGGTCCTAGTATAGAATTACAAGGCCCCACCAAAAACATGTTTTCAAGTCTTGATATGCCATTAAAATATTGTAACTAAAATAAGAGAATTGAAATTTTGACCCTGGTAGTGAAATGATTACATACAGGCAAGTGTGTTAGCGGCCTTTCAATGGAAATTTTGGTTTTAATGAAAGATATTTGCAACCCGCAAAAATGATTGGACAGCATTTAAGGTTTAGATTTTCAGTACTGTTAAAAAAGACTGCAGGTATGAAAAAGAATGATTACTCAAGACTACATGGTATAACTTGGACTATATTCACATAAGACTAGAAATTATGGGAAATCTGATGAATAACGTGGTATCAGTATGTAGACCAGCCAACCTGAACTGAAAATCTCCAGGGTGGAAAACAAAAAAAAAAATGGTGCAGACAAAAAATTCACTGACAACAAAAATATTGTATCAGACTGATAAAATAGTAGCTGCTATAAGAGGAGGTTGGACAAAACATGGGGATCTAAGTGGACTGGGAGACTTGCCAGGTGTGCTGTCTATTTTATGGCAATCAAGGGAAAACACTACCAATTGATAGTAGAAATTGGTCTCTGCTTCATGCTAGTGAACACATTGAGGCCTTCCCCTTCTAGAGTGCAGGTTACACATTAATAATCCTTAAACAGAAAATGGTCAGAAAACACTTTTTAGTGTTTTGGGCTTAGCCCTTCTTTAGTCTGGTCAAATACGAAGTCACACTGTGCACATGCATGAAGAGTATGCATTTGTACATTATACAAATGAATTCTATGAATTACTATGTACTACATGTAAAAGTTTTTGACATTTAGAGAGTCTTTAAGTGTCACGAATCGTAGAATTTATTTCATTCTACGAATAAAAATCAGAACCTCTATGAATGAATGTAAATTTGTCAATACTGCACTTTTTCCTGGACTGATGGGGTGTTGTGTAAATTAGCACCTGTAACTTTTCAAACAGTCTCAGATGATTTGTTAAATTTGTCTCATATTAACCCTTACCGTACCCAAATTCACAAGTAGCCAATCAGAAGTGCGATCTAATGTCCTGATATCCTACGATATCAAGTCACTGACCTGATATGCCACCATATCATGGTCACTTTGAAGTAAAGTAGTGTTACTGTAAAGCTAAGATTATTTCACGCTAATAAAGTATCTATCATCTATCTATTACTGTACGATGAATTGAAAGGAGGTTTTACCAATAAAACAGAACCTCGTAATTTAAATTTAGCAGTGTTTAGCGGTCGTAAAAAGAGAAAAACTTTCCCGCCAAAACTAAACTTGAGCGCGCTTGCCAATTGCGCGATGTTTGCCGCCGAGTTGAGACATTCAAACTGAAAAAATGGAGTCAGAATTTCCAATTTTTTCGCTTAATTTTGATTTTGAAAATTTAGAATATGAAACTCTAAACAAACGAGTGGAAAAAAGCAGAAGAAGAACTTGGTAAAAGTGTTGAAGACCAAGTCAACACAATTTGCAGTACGTACCTTGTAAGCACGCCTTCAACAGAACGATAAGTTTAACCAGATTTTTGGCTGAATTTGGGTACGGTAAATACCTAATCGTACCTTTTTGGTACGCTTCGGCTGCATATCAGGCTCGTTTGGTCTCTCCATGAGTATTTTGGCTCGACTACGTCTCGCCAAAATACGAACCATGGCTCGACCAAACTCGCCTGATATGCTAGCGAAGCGTACCAAAAAGGTACGATTAGGTATAAATATTAACAGTTAAAATGGATCTTTATGGAGACCAGTGTGAAAGTTGTATTGGTGTTCTAGAATCACTGCCTGAAACATACAAAATATTACATACAATGTAGATCAAGATTTGTAGTGTTACCGTTAAGGATCTTTAGAATGAATTTTTGTGGTTGGTTTTCTTTCAGATGAAACATAAGAACTATGAACAAGTAGAAAAGGTAATTGAAATAGTTCTTTGATCCTGGTGTCTCTTTGCTTGCTCTGAGCAGCCGTGCCTTGGGAAGGCCCCCTTGGGAGGTGCAAACATTCCGATGTTCATATTTTGTCCAAAAAAACTTAAAAACGGCAAGGGGTACAATCAAGTGTTTGGAAAGTTTTTCTTTTTTTACACATGATGATTGAATTGACATTTGTTTACCGTAAATGTTCAAATCAGTGCCCAGCTTCAAATAAGTGTCCCCCTCCCTTTAATTTACATGTTATGCCCCTCCTAAGACTAAAAATATTGAATAAGTGTCCCCTTTGTATAAGCGTATGAGATGTGAGAGTAAGACGTGGTTCCACATTACTTACTTCCTTGTAAAACTTTATTCCCGGCTTCTTGTTGTTGACTTGAAAGTGTTGAAAGTTCCAGGAATTATATGAGGCCATTTTTAAGTTTCCTGGCTGAAGAATGTCTTAAGAATCTCCTGGGCAAGTTGGCAATAACTGCAGATGTTATTTGGCTAACTAACTAGCTTGCTGGTGTGAATAACCCAACTTTGTACTGTCTTTTGACTTGTATCATTTCAGCTTTTCCAGAAATGTTTGATCAAGGTGTTAAACATTGATCTTTGGAAGTGTTACCTGTCATATGTTAAGGAAACAAAAAGCTCCCTCCAAAATTTTAGGTAGGCTTTCTTAGCTGATTTATGTCTTAAGATCTGTTGTACCTTTTGAGGGATGGTGACTATAAAAAAATTGCTACCTCTAATGGTAGTTAATTGTTAAGAAGTTCACGATAATTAGGAAAGTAATAAAAGAGAAGTAGTGTTGATGCATGAATGTTGGCTATGGGTATAAAACTTACAAAGAATCTCACTCTTGAATCATCTGTGAAGAGTGGAGTGAATAGGTTCCCAGATTGACAAATTTGGCCCTAAGAAGTGCCCAGATTGCAGATTTCTGCAATGCATTGCAATTGAGCAGATTTTGAAAATACAGCGGATGGCTGATTAGCTGAGAATTTTGGCTCGGATTCCAGACTCTTTATGTCAAAGTTCGGATCACTTTGGTTGGTCTTTGGCGGAATTGTCGCAAAAAGCAATTAAATAAAATGGCTTAAAAAATTCGCATAAAAAAGTCTTCAAGTAAGTGGGTTTCAGATTTGAACAAAAATAGTGTCAGATTGATGGATCAGGCCAAAAAATTGCACAGATTGGCAGATTTTCTTACCCCTATTCACTCTCCCCTGTCAACAAACAGGTTGATCCATTTCCTTTATTAAAATAACAGTTATAGACAAAAAAGGTTCACCAGCAAATTGCAGGTGAGAAGGAATTATATTACTGATAATGAAATTACCTGCAAGTTCCTTAAAATACAGTAAATAATAATTCAGAGAGCTCCACCCCCTCCAAAGAGCACTACCCTGTTGGGATCTCTATATCATGAACACTTGTGATTTTTCTGCTCCCCTCACAACACAGGACGTTTTTTGGTTTGTACCCCCACCCATTTGGAAATTCCAGTTTAGTTCCATACTTCATCATAGAAACCACACAGACCTTTGTAGAGCTATATAACCAGCACAAAATTGTTCCTGTCATCACACTCACAGAGGATGAATTAAGTAAATATGATAAAGAGAAGTTTGATCTCTCATCTCCACACCATAATGATTATCTGTGGCCATTTTCCACAATCCTTTTGGCCCATTCCAAATTGTTTTGTTCCAGAAAATATCAATACTCCTCCCATGGATGGTTTTTTGGTTATAAAACCCCATTCCTTAAGAAATTCCAACCAAGCCTTATACATTCCCTTAAAAAAATTGCCCTTTGAGACCCAACCCCTCACAACATATTGAAATATAAAATAACCTTTCATGGGGAGGGCCTGCAATTAATGGGCTTCTGCTCAAATCTGACCGGCTAGCAGTCAAAAAATAAATGAGTTTTCTGTGATTACTCAAAACATTAAAACCAGCCAGAGCTGATGAAGTTTTCAGGCCAAGTCTCACAGTGCATTTAATTTGTCCCCTGGAATAAGGATAAATCACGAGCAATTTCTTTCAGGGGTGGGGGGGGGGGGGGGTCATATTGTATCTCCAGTATTTGGGGTGTGGTCAAGTTTTGAAGATATTTGGAAGAGGTAGGTGAAGTCTGTGTCCGAGTCAAGTGGCCCATACAGCCAAAGCTTATCCTGGTTTCCAAAGCATTAAGGGACTAGGACTGGAGTTTGGCTACTTCCCCCTGAATGGGATGCTAGTCCATTGCAGGGTTACCCCCCAGGAGTAAATTCACTGGGCTCGAACCCAGGTCATTCGACTTGGAGTCAAGCGCGCTTACCATTAGGCCACTGCCCCTCCCTAAATTTGGAAGAAGATAAATAATTTTCTGTCAGGAAAGGGGGCAGGTTTTTCTCTGTCCAATCAGGATGGCTCCTGGTCCAATTGGGTGTTGGTTTGTTTTGGGGGTTGAATTTCTATTAGTTTCCATATTTCCCACCCCCTTGGAATTTACATTTACCCTGAAAGAAATTAAATTGAAGATTATCAAGCATATCAACTGAGTTACAAAGATCTCATGTTCTTATTTATTGCAGAGATAAAATGCTGCAAGCATATGAATTTGCCCTGGATAAAGTTGGGCTAGACTTTAACTCTTACCAGGTAAGTGTTTTGGCCAACATTTCAGTGTATCTTAAAAAGTCATGTAAAAAGGTAGTGGAAGTCTGAAACAACAAGCAATTACAAAGAAATTATTTTCCTTAAAATAGTAATTTACTATAGTAAACTTTTGTTTGTTTTAATATAATAATGACTTACACTGAGGCAGTCATAGCATGTGGAAAGTCTGAAAATGACAGTCTGTCACTGTGACATCTCCATTTTTAAGCAAACTGGTTGCATGGCCATGGAAAAAAGCACAACAGAACATTATTTTAGACATAATACTATAGATGATAAAATAATAACACTTGACGGTGCATTTCAATATTTTTATGAAAATTCAGTCAGAACTGTTGTACTGATTCCTACTCTACTGTTTTGCTTCCTACAGATCTGGATGGATTTTGTGAATTTTCTGAAGTCAGGGTAAGAACTATTGTAAACAGGGTTCAATTTGTTTTCGGACTCCCAAAATGTTTTCGGACTCCAAATTTTTTTGTTTATTAAACAAGTAATCAGTCTTTTTTGCTTAATAAACAAGTTTGACTAATGAAAGTTGCTTATTAAACAAAAAAGACCCTATTTTTTAATTGATAGACAAAAAAGGTGGTATTTTTTGTTTATTACACAAAAATTTTTTGCTTATTAAACAAAAAACCCGCGCGCTTTTTGCTTATTAAACAAAAGTTTCACAACATTTTGTGCACACGAAAATCTTTACCTTCGGCCGCCATTACATACAAAAATATTGAGAGGAAAAACATCGCTACGGATGAATCATTATTTTAACAACATATATATTAGAAGTCTCTACTGCTAAATCATTCCACTGAGGGAAAACAAAGGCATGACTTCCCTTTTAGGAAGAATATTTTCCAAAAGTTTGACTACGCAGCGCGATCGATCGGCTGCGTTCAACGAGCTGCTTGTTGGATGCTCAAGTTTTAAATCGGAAACGAGCCCTCGTCATTTTATTAATTACAAAATAAAAACATCAAGAGATTTCTAAAAGCAGAAAGAACCGGGGATTTGAACGAAGATGGCCTGTTTGTCGTCGAGTTTGTTGGTGATATTAGATCTATTTTATAAACGACGAAATGAACAACTTTCTAGCGATGTGTTTTACGCGGTCATGAAATTTGTACTTTGCAGCGTAATGTGGGAAAAATAAGGCTCAACTCCGTGCAAAACCTCGGCAGCAATGGATAAATCATTGTTAAATGAAAAACTTTTAACAGAAGACTTGTCTGCTGCATCCTATTTAAGCGACCTTTCTTTTTCTGGAAGAATATTTTCCATGCATTAAACGTTGTGCGATTTCGCGGCGAGCGATCGGCGATTCCGGAACGAGCTGCAAAGTCGAAAGTTTTTAAGCGATTTCTAGCAAATAAGGAGCTTTTTGAAGGCAGCAAGAGCAGAAGATTTAAATAAACACAGCTCTATAAATATAAAGTCGTAGTATTAAATATGCAGTCGAGATAGCCGGTGATAAAATCTATTTTTAGACACGTTGACAAAATAAACAGCAGAGCTAGCTGTCATGTTCAAACGATTCACCCGGCAGACAGGGAAAATTACCACGGTCAGAAAAAAAATTCTTTTCGCGTCAACTTTCAAAATTTGTGCTGAATTCCCGTGCAAAAGCTCGAAAGGACTTAAAATTCCTAGGTTCATTAAAATTAAGCGGAGTTTTCATTCAAGAACTGTATGTATGAAGCGTAAGTCTAGCTAACGATTACTTTCACCACGGACTTTTTTTACAACAGACTTGAAATGCCAGCTTATGTTTTGAATATCAAGCAAGAATAGCGCCTTTTGTTTATTAATTAAAAAAAGGTATAGGTTTTAGTTATCAAACAAAAGTGCCACAACATTTTACGAACTTCATGCAGTCACGAGTACGGTGAAATCGATCTTGCAAAAGAAAACAGCGTAATGTCATACATGTAGACAGCTAATTAGAGTCACCAGTTTTCTTGAAAATATTTATAGGTTTTAACCAAAACGTGGCACGTTTTGTTTATTAAACTATTAAACAATTTGCTTTTCAACCGAAAACGGGTCATAACAGTCTAGTTTGCAAACACATTCGTATCTTCATGCAGCTACGTAACTACGGACAAAAATATTTGCGAGCAAAAACAACGCAATCATTCCACCCGAATTTAATACAATGAGGCAAAGAGTTTTCTGAATGTAGCAAAAATGGGTCACTTTATTCTGGACAGGGCGAAATAAACAGTAGCGTGGTTTGTATATTTCCGCGATTCACACGAAAGTTTTACCCGGTCTGAAATCAAGTTTGTACTTTACGCGACAACTGGACAAATTTGAACTGAATTATTGTGCCGAGTGTCGGTGAAGTAAAATTTAAATAGAGAGAAGGAACTGTAAAGCGAAAACTAGTGTGAAAACGTTACTGAAAAGAAACTCATGTTTTCAGTTCAGTGTTGACTTCTCGACGCGACTGAAACGAACACTTCGGTTTGATAAATAGAATTTAAAGGAAAGATAAAAACTCTCGGCTTTTTGCAATTCGTCGAGTTCGTTCGTACTGTAAAATTGACTTAGGTGCAGACAATGTACACAGGAGAATATTCATTCAAAAAACAATCAAAATAGACTTGTAAAATCTGAGAACACATTCGATTCGTAAACCAGAAATATTTACGAGAAGATCGATCAAGAGATAAAATGTGTGAAGTTTTAACGCATTCCGTCGAAATGGATTTTGGAAATGAAAGCTGGTGTTTAATTTGACGGACAATCTGCTGGCCAAAGATTTAAAACAGTTCATCGCACAAGAATTTATTTGTACTTGTTTTTATACGCTGCCCAAAATAATAATAACAAAAACAATCAAAACAGACTTGTGAAATCTGAGAACACATTCGATTCGTAGATCATGCAGAGATATTTACGCGAAGATCGATCAAGAGATAAAATGTGTTCTTCGGTGCGTTTCCGCTTGATTAAAAAACACACGTCCAGTAGAACAGAAAAATAGCAATACAGTTATTAAAAGGCTTTTACCACTCAAGTAAACAAAGTCTTTCAACTGAAAGAGTTTTTAGTTTGAATCAGGATTCCTATTTGAAAAGTAATGTCACGCAACTCGCCGGCTAAGAAAACGCGAGAAAAGGTCGTTTTGTTAAATCTAATTGCCCTTTATTTTGAGCGAAAGTAGCTACAGAAACTTTTAAAACATCTGGAGATTTTTGAATGATCGTTTCGAGCGATCGTTTTGCCGGGTAGAAAAAAAAACAGAGCTTGACAACTGGAAGCAGTTTAACTTACAGTTTTCGTTGGCGCCAAAATGCTTTGCGCGGGAAAAATTTCAGACAGCTTTTAAAAAAGCTTCGGCAATTAAATTCAACACGACAATGAAAATACAATTTTTTGGTATCAATCCACACTTTTTTAATAAACTTCAATATCAACTGACTGATCGAGAGAACAAATATGAGACATATGAGCTCACCTCTTAACAAGTCACAAGAACATCAGGGCCACGGCGCGGCGTCCTTAGCACAGAAATTTATGCACGTCTGTAGATTCTTTAGTTGTCTTTCCCTTTAAATATTTAAACCGCCATCAGTGATTTGACCTGCTAAAAGTGATATGACTTGCAATTTCTATGTTATACGCTTACAAACACTGTCCGGCCTGGTACATGTACGTATTGAACAGTGTCCAGCACTCCGTTAGTAAGTCTTGCTTACAAACAGAACAAAACGAATAGTTCTCAACCAAAATTGTTTTAAAGTTCGCTCCTGTTTTCTCGAATACGGTAGTCCCGGAACTCGCATTATAAGTCGCGTATGCACGTGTAGATTTCAACGGCGGTTCACCGTCAAAAATGACGACGAATTAAGTCCAATCAGCAAATCGCAGAATAGGCCATGTCAACAAATCTTGATTCCCCGACTGAGTTGAAGAAGGCACTATTTCTCCAATTTAACCAATTTTCGTAGCCAAAACATTTGCACAAATGTCGCCACCGCCGCTATAAAGCACAGAACTGTCGACTAGCCGAAAAACTTACAGAGCTCCAATGTTCACCGTTAAACCGTTGAATTGCGAACACGCTGCTTTGATCGCTTATGGCGCGTCCACAGTGACCAATGACAGCGCTTGCTGTCATAAAGGCACGTGACGGGAACCAATCACGGTGCTCGCTGTCATAAGGTGTCAGTCACAGATTTGGATGACACGCCTATAATGATGAACGTGAGTTCCCTAATAAGGTGGCTCCATAGGGTTTCTTGACCGCGCGAAGACTGGGTACGAAAGGGCGAGCTTGAAATGCCGGCAAATCAAAACAAACATGGCAGCTTCACGCGAGCGTGAAATTTTCGGCGAGAAAACGCGAGACTTGCTTCCTGCCAATGAAATAACACCTGTACTTTCCTGTGTTGAGCAGATTAAAGAGTTTACAACACCCTAAAAAGGTTTTTACAACGTCCGCGGTGCTTCTGGCCGCTTTTGCGAAGTTCGTACGATCGAAAGCAAAAGACAAAATAAAAAATAGTCTCCGCGATTGTGAGATACTTCGAGCAGAATTTCAGAGATTCTGCTACATAAAGGATTAGGGTATGTCTCTAACTAACCTTGGGGTTAACAGATATTCGCACAAAAACCGACAACAACGGGAAACGCTCGTCTTTACACATCAACTCGTATGGTTCGAAAGTTCGCGCATGCTCAAATAGCGATCTTGGACAATTTCTATTCTGATGACGTAATTATTTCGGGGCGAAAATAAAAAATTTCGCCTGGAATTTACTAGAGTTTCCTTCGGTGAAAATCCTTAAAATTTGGCAGAGATGTGATACCTTTTTAACTGCCCATTTTGCCGTTTTTTTAAAAAAATTTGTAAGCCAGTTTTTTTGCTTGGTCAAAAAAACACAAAATAACCAAAAACGAAAAAACGACCTGGACAACCCCCACTTTTTTTGTTTTTAAAAGTTACTTCTCATCAGATTCAATTAGTTGGGAGATTTTCAAAACTTTTCACCGAAGAAAATTAAAGAAAATTAAGATCAAAGCCACAAAAACACCCACAAAATAGGACTTTTTAGGAAGATGTAGCTCAAAAGCAAAGGCTGTTATTTTAAAAAAGAATAATGCACAACATATTTTAGTCCTTGTTTTTAATATTTCATCAGCTTTTATTAAGCTAGTTTAAAAAAATAACGCGAAAATGATCTCTTGATGGGTATCACTTGTGCGCGCGCCGTAATATCTCAAAACCCTACGGAGCCACCTTAATCGTTAGAGCTCTGTAAAGTTTTTCGGCTAGTCGACAGTTCTGTGCTTAGCGGCGGTGGCGACATTTGTGCAAATGTTTTGGCACGAAAATTGGTTAAATTGGAGAAATAGTGCCTTCTTCAACTCAGTCGGGGAATCAAGATTTGTTCACATGGCCTATTCTGCGATTTGCTGATTGGACTTAATTCGTCGTCATTTTTGAGGTGAACCGTTGAACCGCCGTTGAAATCTACACGTGCATACGCGACTTATAATGCGAGTTCCGGGACTACCGTATTCGAGAAAACAGGAGCGAACTTTAAAACAATTTTGGTTGAGAACTATTCGTTTTGATCTGTTTGTAAGCAAGACTTACTAACGGAGTGCTGGACACTGTTCAATACGTACATGTACTAGGCCGGACAGTGTTTGTAAGCGTATAACAAAGAAAATGCAAGTCATATCACTTTTAGCAGGTCAAATCACTGATGGCGGTTTAAATATTTAAAGGGAAAGACAACTAAAGAATCTACAGACGTGCATAAATTTCTGTGCTAAGGACGCCGCGCCGTGGCTCTGATGTTCTTGTGACTTGTTAAGAGGTGAGCTCATATGTCTCATATTTGTTCTCTCGATCAGTCAGTTGATATTGAAGTTTATTAAAAAAGTGTGGATTGATACCAAAATAATTGTATTTTCATTGTCGTGTTGAATTTAATTGCCGAAGCTTTTTTAAAAGCTGTCTGAAATTTTTCCCGCGCAAAGCATTTTGGCGCCAACGAAAACTGTAAGTTAAACTGCTTCCCAGTTGTCAAGCTCTGTTTTTTTTTCTACCCGGCAAAACGATCGCTCGAAACGATCATTCAAAAATCTCCAGATGTTTTAAAAGTTTCTGTAGCTACTTTCGCTCAAAATAAAGGGCAATTAGATTTAACAAAACGACCTTTTCTCGCGTTTTCTTAGCCGGCGAGTTGCGTGACATTGCTTTTCAAATAGGAATCCTGATTCAAACTAAAAAACTCTTTCAGTTGAAAGACTTTGTTTACTTGAGTGGTAAAAGCCTTTTAATAACTGTATTGCTATTTTTCTGTTCTACTGGACGTGTGTTTTTTAATCAAGCGGAAACGCACCGAAGAACACATTTTATCTCTTGATCGATCTTCGCGTAAATATCTCTGCATGATCTACGAATCGAATGTGTTCTCAGATTTCACAAGTCTGTTTTGATTGTTTTTGTTATTATTATTTTGGGCAGCGTATAAAAACAAGTACAAATAAATTCTTGTGCGATGAACTGTTTTAAATCTTTGGCCAGCAGATTGTCCGTCAAATTAAACACCAGCTTTCATTTCCAAAATCCATTTCGACGGAATGCGTTAAAACTTCACACATTTTATCTCTTGATCGATCTTCTCGTAAATATTTCTGGTTTACGAATCGAATGTGTTCTCAGATTTTACAAGTCTATTTTGATTGTTTTTTGAATGAATATTCTCCTGTGTACATTGTCTGCACCTAAGTCAATTTTACAGTACGAACGAACTCGACGAATTGCAAAAAGCCGAGAGTTTTTATCTTTCCTTTAAATTCTATTTATCAAACCGAAGTGTTCGTTTCAGTCGCGTCGAGAAGTCAACACTGAACTGAAAACATGAGTTTCTTTTCAGTAACGTTTTCACACTAGTTTTCGCTTTACAGTTCTTCTCTCTATTTAAATTTTACTTCACCGACACTCGGCACATAATTCAGTTCAAATTTGTCCAGTTGTCGCGTAAAGTACAAACTTACCGTGGTAAATAAAACTTTCGTGTGAATCGCGGAAATATACAAACCACGCTACTGTTTATTTCGCCCTGTCCAGAATAAAGTGACCCATTTTTGCTACATTCAGAAAACTCTTTGCCTCATTGTCTTAAATTCGGGTGGAATGATTGCGTTGTTTTTGCTCGCAAATATTTTTGTCCGTAGTTACGTAGCTGCATGAAGATAAGAATATGTTTGCAAGCTAGACTGTTATGACCCGTTTTCGGTTGAAAAGCAAATTGTTTTATAAAAAAGTTACTGTTTAATAAACAAAACGTGCCACGTTTTGGTTAAAACCTATAAATATTTTCAAGAAAACTGGTGACTCTAATTAGCTGTCTACATGTATGACATTACGCTGTTTTCTTTTGCAAGATCGATTTCACCGTACTCGTACGACTGCATGAAGTTCGTAAAATGTTGTGGCACTTTTGTTTGATAACTAAAAATGCTATACCTTTTTTTAATTAATAAACAAAAGGCGCTATTCTTGCTTGATATTCAAAACATAAGCTGGCATTTCAAGTCTGTTGTAAAAAAAGTCCGTGGTGAAATTCCACCTCTGAAAACTCCGCTTAATTTTAATAAACCTAGGAATTTTAAGTCCTTTCGAGCTTTTGCACGGGAATTCAGCACAAATTTTGAAAGTTGACGCGAAAAGAATTTTTTTTCTGACCGTGGTAATTTTCCCTGTCTGCCGGGTGAATCGTTTGAACATGACAGCTAGCTCTGCTGTTTATTTTGTCAACGTGTCTAAAAATAGATTTTATCACCGGCTATCTCGACTGCATATTTAATACTACGACTTTATATTTATAGGGCTGTGTTTATTTAAATCTTCTGTTCTTGCTGCCTTCAAAAAGCTCCTTATTTGCTAGGAATCGCTTAAAAACTTTCGACTTTGCAGCTCGTTCCGGAATCGCCGATCGCTCGCCGCGAAATCGCACAACGTTTATGCATGGAAAATATTCTTCCAGAAAAAGAAAGGTCGCTTAAATAGGATGCAGCAGACAAGTCTTCTGTTAAAAGTTTTTCATTTAACAATGATTTATCCATTGCTGCCGAGGTTTTGCACGGAGTTGTGCCTTATTTTTCCCACATTACGCTGCAAAGTGCAAATTTCATGACCGGCGTAAAACACATCGCTAGAAAGTTGTTCATTTCGTCGTTTATAAAATAGATCTAATATCACCGACAAACTCGACGACAAACAGGCCATCTTCGTTCAAATCCCCGGTCTTTTCTGCTTTTAGAAATCTCTTGATGTTTTTATTTTGTAATTAATAAAATGAAGAGGGCTCGTTTCCGATTTAAAACTTGAGCATCCCCAACAAGCAGCTCGTTGAACGCAGCCAATCGATCGCGCTGCGTAGTCAAACTTTTGGAAAATATTCTTCCTAAAAGGGAAGTCATGCCTTTGTTTTCCCTCAGTGGAATGATTTAGCAGTAGAGACTTCTAATATATATGTTTTTAAAATAATGATTCATCCGTAGCAATGTTTTTCCTCTCAATATTTTTGTATGTAATGGCGGCCGAAGGTAAAGATTTTCGTGTGCACAAAATGTTGTGAAACTTTTGTTTAATAAGCAAAAAGCGCGCGGGTTTTTTGTTTAATAAGCAAAAAATTTTTGTGTAATAAACAAAAAATACCACCTTTTTTGTCTATCAATTAAAAAATAGGGTCTTTTTTTTTTAATAAGCAACTTTCATTAGTCAAACTTGTTTATTAAGCAAAAAAGACTGATTACTTGTTTAATAAACAAAAAAATTTGGAGTCCGAAAACATTTTGGGAGTCCGAAAACAAATTGAACCCTGTTTGTATTGGTATTGGGATTGCTACTGAGAGAGGAATTTTTAATGTGATTCTTAAAGTTTTATTTAGAGAAAGTGCTGCCATTTGTCATTGTCTTGATATAATCATTTGCAAATGTTTGTCACACAATTGGGCAGCACTGAATTCGTGTTCACCAGACACAAACTGCTTTAAACTGGCAACTATTAACATTGATCATTCCAACTGGCTTAGCATTTCTGTACTGATATGTTATTTAAATTGTTTCGTTCTTAGTGATGCAGTTGGCAGCTATGCAGAAAACCGCAAGATTATCACCATAAGAAAAGTCTATCAGGTAATATACGATATTGGTGACATAAATGCACAGTCGCAAGGGTGCTTGCATTTTATTCTACTTTTAATTTTTTGTCTTAAACAGCAATAAACTTTCTTCAGAAATTGGAGATCATTTTCACTTTTTTTCTATCAGGAAACTAACTTTATGTTAAAATCATTTTGTGGTCTTTCCTGTGCCCTTCCCAGATTAAAAGTTACTAATCTTAATAAATGTATTTCTTTTAGAGAGCTGTGGTGACTCCCATCTTAAATTTAGAAGCACTATGGAGAGAATATAATGCTTTTGAACAGGTGTGTAGACAGCCCTCAAGCTCTGTACATATTACGTATGTCATGAAGATAGTTTAATTGTACCCTTTAGTTGTGGACTCCAGATGTAATCATTAATTTTCATCTTACACAATTTATTGCTGCATAAGATAAATTAAGTAAGAAAATATTTAAGGGGGTATCACCAAATTATTAGCGATAAGCTACCAAATGTATCACTGACACTCCAATAAAAATGTGAATCTAAAAATTAAAAGATTGCAGCTAAGCAAAAGTGTTCCCATTTCAGAATGTAAACAAGCTTTTAGCTAAGAAACTGATTGATGATAAAACAAGAGACTACATGAATGCCAGAAGAGTTTCAAAGGTAAATATTGCTTATTGTGTGGTTTGTAAATTGGTTATTAAGTGGTATGCTAAGGGACCAGCCATTATTCAGAGAGGGAGGCTAGGGTTGATGATTTTAATGCAGGAAAAAAGGGGGATTACATAAATTTATGCACACAGGGACCTCTAAGGGAGTGGGCGAGGGGGGAGGGGGAGTGACAGTAAAAAAATGTGCTTCCAAAAAGGGGAGGGTCAGGAGCATTTGAACATGGCCTCCCTCGTTTCTACCAGCCCTTCCCTCTCCTATAAATAATGGCCGTTTTTATACTTAAGATACGAGTTACCCATCTGGACGAGCTTTGGCAAAAAATTTTTTTGTTTGTCTGGTTATGCGTCTCTAGTATAATGACAGGCACAAGACGAGTTACCCGTCTAGACAAGCTACTTTTCGAAATGCATCTTGAAAGACGGATAACGAAAGGAAGCTCGTCTAGAAGGCGTAATGTGTCTTGTGCCTGTCTTTATACTAGAGATGCATAACCAGACGAACAACAAAATTTTTGCCGAAGCTCATCCAGAGGGTTTTGGGAGGGGGTTCCCCCCCTTTTTAGCTTTCCCTATTAAGAAAACCCTGCAGAGGTAACACTTCTCTAGTATAAAAACAGCCAATGACCAGCCCCTAAATGGTTTTAGTTATTGTGATGGTTCAACCCTTCAATGTCAAGTTTTGGAAAGGATGATCTGTAATCATGTCAATAGGCTCATTTTTGTAAGAGTAATGAGTCCAACAGTACCAGGGCTGTTAGTTAAGATAAGGCTGCCATAATTTGTCTGTCGGCTGTAAATAGTTTTAGAGCCTGCAGGCCCCAACACGGACTACTGGTACTGCAAAACAGCATGAAGATACATGGTATTTTGCACTGACTAAAAACTACACCTGTTTAAACAAATTTGGTGATATTGAAATAAAAAAAAAAGCAATTTAAAGGCCATGTGAGTTATGATATTTTAGAAGTAATTTAAGTCTTAATCATTGTCTACCTTACTTCCTCTCCATTAAAAACCAATTAATTCATATACCTATTACATAGTAATTTAGAAACAACTCAAGTTCGGGAAAATTCACTTTAGCTTCCCTTTTTTAGGAGTATGAAGCTATAACTCGTGGATTAGTGAAAGGAAACCCTGCTGTTCCTGTGCAGGGAAGTGCAGATGAAACTAAACAGGTATTTTTACTAGTATATTTTATAAATTTCTTTGCACTCAACTGTTAATGCTAGGCCTGACTAGGAAAGAACCACAAAGTTGCTTTCACAGAGATTCCAACCCTCCCGCTCTGATCAGGAGTCTCCGGATTTGATGCGTTGCCTCCCGCTCTCCCGATTTTTATCAGATTCTCCTGATTTATCATGAAATTCTAAAAACAACAGAAAAAATGCTAATCTTTTGTACTTTTTTGCGATCTGAGCTTTACCAAACTAAAGAAAAGCTCCAAAAATATCTGTGAAAAGAATAAAGACCTTATAAAATAATTCAGAAATAATGTCAAAATGCCAAAAATGGCACTTGAGAGAACCTTAATTTGCAAAATTTCCCAGTGGAACATGCCCCAGACCCCCCTAGAGGCTCACACCTTCAGCGCTAAAAATTTTTATTAATACTCCCTATTTTCCTTAAAAAAGGGTTGGAATCTCTGCTTTCATTATTTGGGATTTTATCCACAGACTTTAAAGTTAGAACCAGTTAGGAAGTGACACTAGGGAGCCTCCCACTTGGCACAAGTAAAGTTGTATACCATTACATCAGATGTTCTGTTGTGTCAGCGTTCATTTTGATTAATATCATTCAAAGTGTACTAGCCGCAGTGTGTTTAAGTATCAGTCTTGTGAACTTCTTGTTTTTTTTTTTTCAACCACTTAAGTTGCAAATTTGGAAGAAGTATATTGCCTGGGAAAAGAGCAACCCATTGAGAACAGAGGATACAGCCCTTCTAACTAAGAGAGGTTTGTAAGATATTTACAGTTGTAACATTCCAAAAGAGTGGGTAGGCTTACTTTACTGTTGGCATAATTTGGGGATTAGTGTTTTTGGAGAGTGGTTATGGTTGCAAGTTATTGTGCATGGGACATAACTGATTGAAATTCCTTGTAGTAAGAATTGTTTTTTTTTTTCATCCTATTCAGATCAACCACGAAATATATAGTGTTGTTTGTAGCTCTCAATAGATTTCTAAACATTCACAACAAAACAATACATTGCTGTCCAAGCTAAACCTTTGTTTTTGCACATTCAATGCACTACTAAAATTAATACCGGTAGTATTTTTTTGCAAACTTCTCCTGAGTTTTAAAGTTCATAGTTTATAGCTTAATGCTGAATTTAAGTAATATGTAAAGTGAGGTATCATTTCTGCAAAGGGTTCACTTAAGTTTTCTCTGTAAAATACATACTAGTTATTATGCAACACTTTCGAGTGGTATACTATGGAATATCCCACGAGTCACTTGTATTTTCTCGGTATACACACGACCCTTTAGGGGAGTGATACAAGAAAAAACAAGTGAAAAGTGGGATATTCCATAGTATACCATGAGAAAGTGTTGTGTAACTATTTTATACCATACCATAGAAAATACGCTTACTAAATTTCGTCGAAAATACAATCGCAGCGCACGATGGGAAGGTTGGGTTGAATACCGTCGAATATACAACGGCTTTCCTGTATTCTGATTGGCTGTATTTTCTATGGCATGGTATAAAAGTTAATTATCAATGTGTTTCTTTGCAGTGGTGTATGCCTATGAACAGTGTCTGCAAACAATGGGATTTCATCCTAACATATGGTGTGAAGCAGCTCTGTACCTGGAACAAATCAGTCAAAAGATGATGGACAAAGGGGTAATTACAGACTCTGTTGGCAACAACAGCGATAATTTATTATGTTGGAAAAAATAGTTAATTTAACCATGCAAGCACTGCCTTTTAACCCCTTGCCTACCAAGGACGTATATATACGTCTTCTCTGTTGTCACGCCGACCGAGGACGTATTTATCGTCCTCACAGGACATCACTGCCTGGTTGTTCCGATGCCTTACAAATCTCCCCGTTGCTGTAAGGTCTGGCACTACTTCAACACCGCTGACCCATATTGCTTTTCTCGACAATTCATGGCCTTGTGTGCGTGAGGCAGATGGACACAGATGAGCTTTGCTATTGTGCCATCCCACTCTATGTGCGATTAGTCACAGCGAATCAAGCCAGTGATTCTGAGTCTAACAAGATGAGAGGGCGAGGGCCTCGATCGATCGAGAATGCCTCCAATGCACTGGTCAGGAGTTCGACAGGCAGCGTACGAGCCAGTACAAGGATGCAGAGGGGAGGCTCATGTAAGCTATCCGGGTGTCAGGCCATGCGCCAAGATCTCACAGGCCGCCGGTGCTTGTGTGTTCTCTGGTAGGCAGGGGTTAAAATGCCTGAGAAAATCCTGCCCCGAGTCTTACATAGATTACCCATGTCAGTCTTTAGACAAAAATTTTAACAGCTATGTGCTGACCGTTTGAAATTATGACATGACAATATTTTAAATTCAGGTGGGAGACATGAATACCCCTCTCCCCCCAGCAGGCCCCAATACCCTACTGCTCCAGAGTTGTTTCCCAACTTGACAAAGGATTCCTACACCATATTATACCTCAATGGCACGGGTTTTTTTTTGCAAGATTTTGTGCAGTCTCTATTCTGAAGTTCCTTTATGCAATCAGCACACAGTTTTATCTGAACTCTTTTACATGTGTGTGTTTTTACATGTAATATTGCAGGATATGCAAGGATCAAAAGTGCTTGGAGATGAAGCCGCAGCCATGTATGAAAGGGCCATCACAGGACTGATGAAACACAGCATGCTGTTGTATTTTGCATATGCTGACTTTGAAGAGGTAACAAAAAAAGTTTGTTTAGCACCGACACCAAGTTCTAGTCAATTGGGCATATGCATAAAGGATAATTAAGTCTGAAAAAAGGCTAACACATAAAAACTACTGCTTATCTTGCATCTGTTAAGATAGTTAAACAAATTCAAACCACACCAAACTTATATTGGATCAGGTTGACCAAATCGGGATGAGACTTGTTAGGATTACCGCCACCCTCGAATAAATGCTGCATATTACAGCATAAATTTTAATTAACGCCACCCTTGAATTAAGAAAAAAAATAATTTATGCCACAGCGCTTAATCAATTTAATACCTACAGTAGATTGATCTGGTGGCTGTCATGTTCTTTTATAAGTATCAAATGACTGTACATGGTGTTAGTATTGTTGTCACCAGATACACTTCCTCAATCACTGTTGTTAAGGGGATTGTGACCACGTTTTGGTAAAAACTTGATTCAAGTCTTATTGGTCCAGTCCAAAGTACTTAATCTAACCCTGCCAACCACATGTAAAATACTCTTATCATTGCTGTTTTCTGTAGGGAAGGATGAAGTTTCAGAAAGCAAAGGAAATCTACGAAAAATACCTAGCCCTTGAGAATATAGATCCAACTTTGGTGAGAACATAAATTTTAATTTTCCTGTGTTAGACCAAGTAACTAGTTTTGTTTTTAATTCCATTGTTTGGATCCATTCCAATGCTTGCAAAAGCTAGTTTAATAACTTTAATATGGTTCAAGTATGTTTGGGGTTTATAATTTAATTAGTTAGGATACTTAGGATGTGTGTATTAGGATACTTACTTAGGATGTGTGTATATTATTATAAGATTTTATTTGCCTCTCCAAAAATGGGTTTTCAGCGTAAATTACAATGAAATGTACAGCTAAAAAATAAAATCATTCTTACTAAATATTATAAAGGGTTACGTTTATAAGGGTTCTATGTATCAATAAAATTCTTCCAAGTGCGACGTTTTATAGCATCCTTAAAAATACTCAAACTATTTACATCTGTTAGAGTCCGAGGTAGTTCGTTCCAAAGCCGAGTAGCTCTGAATACAAATGACTGCTGGCTGGTAGCCGTTTTGTATAGCGGGACATCCAACTTAATTCTGTGTCTTGTATTGATAGAATGGACGTCAGCTCTAACAATAAATTTGCTGCGCAGATATGCTGGGGCTTGTCCGTGCAAACATTTATAAGCCATTACAGCGTCTCTGACTTCAAGCTGCCAAGCAACCAGCAACCAATGGAGTTGCTTTAACGTAGGGGTGATGTGATCAAATTTCCTTGTTCCGGTGGCAACCCTAGCCGCAGAGTTTTGCACTTTCTGAAGTCGAGCTATGTTTTTCTTTGTTGTACTGGCCCAAACTGATGAACAATAAAACATTTTGCTAGATTATTATAGATTTTATAGATATTTTCTGGTGAAAATATGGTCTTTTTTCAATCTTTTTCCTTGGGCGATAGCAATATTGCTACAATGTATGCTAATTATTCTGTATTCTGATAATAATGTCTTTTTTCTGGTGTCTGGCACTTTCAGGTTTATATCCAATACATGAAATTTGCAAGAAGATCCGAAAGCATTAAAGAGAGTCGAGGAATTTTCAAGAGGGCAAGAGAGGATTCTAGAACAAACTTTCATGTAGGTATCAATAAAAAGAATGTAATTCCAGGATGAAAAGTTAAAAAAGGAACCATCCATCTGCATCCCTCCATCTTTCCAATCCTTTGTCCATCCATCCATCGACTTACCCATCCGTCCACCCTCCCATCCCACCCTCCCACCCTCGGTCGGTCGGTCCGTCAGTCTGTCGGTCCGTCGGTCCGTCGGCCGGTTGGTCTGTCAGTCAATCAGTCAATACATCCATTAATCTATTAATCTGTTTGCAGGTTTTCATATCTGCCTCTCTTATGGAGTACTACTGCAGCAAAGTAAGGCCTACAATTTTTTATTATGTGTTGTCACAATTATTTAATTAAACAGCAGTTTTAAGGTCCATGCTAATAACAGAATGCTTCCTTATTATTTTATTTCAGGACAAAGCAGTTGCATTTAAGATCTTTGAGCTTGGTTTAAAGGTATCGTTGAAAATCATAATTTTCTGTAACCAAGAGTCATCTATTAACCTCTGTTGTTAGTAGAGGTCCATCTAAACTTTGATTTTATTCTTATTGTTAATAACAATTTTGTGCTACCTTTTTGATGACAGAAATACATGAATGAAACAGACTATGTGCTGGCTTATGTTGATTATTTATCACATTTAAATGGTAAGTGCACTGAAACTTAAAATTAATACCTATGTTTTGTTTATCGGAGGGAAAGATTTTTTATTGTACTCCAATATGTCACGAACATCATGGGATGTGTTGCATGCAGTTTTCAAATTATTTGAATGACACTTACCGGTAGTTGTATTGATCAAGATCCTTTCAAAGTTTAAAATTTTAAACAAGAAAACTGTGCCTAGGCATGAAAACTTTACTTAGTTGTAGTTTGGTGTATTCTTAATTTTGAAGACTTTCATTTTCCTTGCAGATGACAACAACACGAGAGTACTGTTTGAGAAAGTTCTGAGTTCTATGCCCAAAGACAAAGCAAGGTTTGTCAAGTGTTAGCTAACTTTCTGACTGTGCCAGGGCTGTAACCAGACCTTTGCCTTAGACGAGGCATGATCTTGCTGGGGGGTTCTCCATAAAAAATTTAAAATCTTAAGAAGCTCTGAAACTCTTTCAGAGACATATTTCGTGATGTATTTCTTGAGAAAAATCAGTCTTGTTCAACGGGGATTATTTTTCTGACGAAACATATTTTGTTCATCATCAGAGAGGTAAACTCTGATATGCCTATCTACATATTAAACAGAACAATTGTCAGAAAAAAATCAGATGCTCCAAGCGGGCATCTGATTTTTAATCCCGCCCGGGTATCTGATTTTTAATCCCGCCCGGGTATCTGATTTTTAATCCCGCTCAGGTATCTGATTTTTTTCTGACATTTGTTCTGTTTAATATATAGATAGGCATATCAGAGTTTACCTCTCTGGTGATGAACATTTGTTCATCATATTTTGTTTTTAATTTTGGGTAAAAATCTAGATGAGGCAAGTGCCTCGTCTTGCCTCTTGCTAGTTACGGCCCTGACAGCTGGTCATTTTAACAATCTTTTTTTCAGTGACGTTTGGGGGAAATTTCTGGAATTTGAAGCCACAAGTGGGGACTTGGCCAGCTTAGTAAAGGTGGAGAATAGAAAACTTGAACTCTACAAAGAGGTGAGCCTGCTTGTCTAGATCTGTTGTTCAGATTTTTCACTCATCAGGAAGACAGTCAAGTATTTTCTTGGCATTTGTCTTTTCTCCCTATGCATCCTCTTTTTAACCATGTTATTTCTGCTTTATAGGAACTAGAGGGCCATGAATCGTCAGTACTTGTTGACAGGTACAAGTACTTGGATCTCTTCCCTTGTACTCCTTTGGAGCTAAAAATAATGGGCTATGTGGTAAGTGACAAAACTAGCAAAATTAGTTCTTACTATTGTAAGTCTGTAACATTTATATGCAAAACAATGGCAATAAATATGTGGAAAAAAGTTCTTACTATTGTGTTGTGCAAGCAACTTTAACTTTTCTGTGTAGAATTACCTATACACGCTGCATTCCCTTTAATCCAGGCTATAACATACCACCAGAGCTTATCCCAGTTTCTGTAACATTTTTTCTACTCATCTCCATGGATGGGATACTAGTCCATTGCAGGGTTACCCTCTGGCATTAATTCTCTTGTACCCAATTAATATACCCTCAGGGGAGAGGGGCACTTTGAGAGTAAAGTGTCATGCCCAAGAACACAGCACAATGATCTTGGCCAGGGCTCGAACCTGGACAGCTCAATCTGGAACCCAGCATACAAACCATTAGGTCACCACATCTGGTGGGGCTGTACAGTACAGTTCTGAACACAAAGTAATAGAGTCCTATAACACCATATAAAGAAAGCCTGTTAACCACTGCCCCTTGCTGTGCATGTATGCTGAAATACAGCGGTTGGAACTTGATGAAAAAGTTATTGAGAACGTTGCAGCCTGCGATGCACTTTGAGTCCTCTGAAGAGTTATTAAAAAGTTGATTACTTGTGGAAACAAACAATCAGTCGTAGTGACGATTTCATTAGTGCTGCATGCAACGTCATGATAAATATTAGACTGATATATCATTTTTTTTTTAAACTTGCATTTGAAGGGTTCCACAAGACAGAGTGGTAGTGTGCCAAACATTCTCTCCTCTGTTGCTTCTCAAGAGGAGCAGAGTGAAGAAAAGCCAGTTAAATTTCCCAGACCAGACACATCACAGATGACACCATTCAAACCAACAGCAGGGGCTGGTAAGAAGATCAATTGAAAATGGTCATAAATCATGTACCTTACTCATTGAAAACATTCTCCTGCAGACTCAGTTGTGTCAGCAACAATTAGTGGGGCGTTCTTTCTGTCAGTAGTTTCTACCAATATAAAAGCCCCCTTTTACAGTCATAAAACCCCAAAAGAATAATTATTCCCGGACTCCCCCCCCCCCCAAAAAAAAAAAAAAAAAAAAAAAAAAAAAATTTGAAGTAATTTTTTTAAAACACGATTATTATGCAAAATAAGTCTGTTAAGGTTAAAATATTGCACATTATTTTTCCTGAGGACAGTTTATTATTTTAACACTTTTGGTTTCAATTACTGATAAAAATAAATGTGCATTACTTTGCAGTTGGCCTTCATTCTGTGCCAGGTGGAGTGTTTCCTGTACCCCCAGCAGCTGCACATCTTATGACCTTGTTACCTCCTCCCTCGTGCTTTCAGGTAATTAGTCAGCCACATAAATATATTTAAATTTAAGGGTTACCACCACACTCAGCACCAGGGGAGGTTTCTGTGACAAGGTGGTTTCTCAGATGATGTTTACTGCTGCTCTTAGTTCTATAGTTCCATCCAGGGTGCACTGTGAAAATCTGATATGACTTTTGTAGTCATTGTCAGAAATACCAGTGCCATAATAACCAGCAAAATAGGCAAAACCACTTCTGTTACTAATTTAATAAGAATTGTGGTGCCCTTTTTGTTGAACATGTATTTAATGATAAACATAGATGAATTATAGACACCAAACTCATTATAAGATGACAGATTTTTCCATCTCACATTGTCTTATTTTGTAGACAATAACACATAATTTATCCAACCTTTACTGTCATAATTACTCTGTGGTCCCCACGTTAGTCAAATGACATCATACAAGCTTTACAGATGATGGCGAATTACAGTTACTGTGAAATCTTCTGAAGTTGCTAAGCAATTATTTATTGAGTGGAATCTCTGCTTTTGTGTTCAGGGTCCATTCGTGATGATTGACGACTTTGTCAGGTTAACCTTGGAGTGTCAAATACCAGATCTTCCACCCTCAGGTACAGGCTACTTTGACTTTTCAAAAGGCACCAGTCTAATTTGCTGCTAAACAAGCTCAGCTATAATAAATTTGCTTGTAACAGTTTGTCTAGTGTCTTACAGATTTCTTTGTATTGTTTTAAATGGACCTGGTAGTTCTAAAACTTTAATTAGAATTTATAAGGATCTTGGTCACAATAAGAGTCTTGGTATCCCATCACGTCTTTAATTTGCACACATTATATTCATGTTGTGTCCACAGGACTACCTCAGGATGCCGAGTTAGGTCCTGTAAATGGTGTTGAGCCAGGCAGTGAAGATGGAATGGAGGTTGAGCAACACAAACGAGGGGTCAAAAGACCAGGTGCTGATCATGAAAGTGATGATGAGAGTTCTGCTGCACCTCCTGTCAATGACATCTACAGAAGTCGACAGCAGAAGAGAGTGCATTAAAGCAGAAAGATGCCATTTCTTCCTGTCATCGTAACCACCAAAATATGAACAGCATTTACTGAAAATGCACCTGTGTAAAAATATTACCTTCCCAACCAGTCCTGTATAAAGTGATGGCCCTTCAATCCTTCCTCCCCCTCACCCTATCTTTCTATAGGGGCCAACAGCCGTCAGTGTATAGATAGCCCATTAGAGTGATAGTATTGGCAATCTTTATTTTAACGTGGACATTTTTTACCTGCATTCCAGTTAATGCAAACAAAACAATTACGACATCAATCTCAAGTTAAATAAGTTATGAAACTTCTTGTAATAAAGGATAAAAACAATTTTATTGAATCTCTCTGTGTCATTTGTGATTATATACTTAAAGCCAACTAATCTCCACTACCAGCATGAATTTTGGTGAGCTCCCCTGAAAACTGTTTTCAAACTAAAGCTGAGATACCGCAATAAACACCTCATAGTGCTTTTCATAGTACTTTTCTAGGTTGCATATTTAATGGCTGTGTATACGTGTTATCATTCATCATCTGCAAAAAAATGACTGTGTTTAATAGCCTGGTCACTAAGCAACCAGAGATGTCTCTAGGCTATATGTTTTGCATTTTTGGAGGATGTGAACCATAATGGCAAATTATCTATTTTAATTTGAAATTAAATGCTTTCTTTACATATTCAGCTGTACTTTGTAAATTCATAAAATAATAGTCACTATTCTGGGAGCATGTACAATAACATAAAGGGGGGGGGGGCACTCCCCTATATGGCCTATATGGGGACGTGCCGCTGGATAGGGTATGGTTTTTTGACTCCTCTGGCCCTGAACAGGGTATATAATTTCAAGCTCCTCTGTCCTAAACAGGGCCTGAACCTGTCCTAGACAGGGTATGTCTGCAAGACTGTCGTCGAGTATTTACATTGTTTTCACTTTCGCTTCAATAAAAAGCATTATTTTATTTGGTGGGATCGGTGTTCTGATTTCAATGCATCGAACGTCACGTATGGGACGCAATCACAATAAAGCGTAAATGATTGACGATGTTGTCCTTTGTCCTAAATAGGGTCTTAAAATAGGGGGTTTAGAGTAGGTATTTTAAGTTTTTATTGTCCTAAACAGGGTCAGGGTTTCAAACCCCCAGCGGCACCCTTATACCTAAACGTAAGTCAAGTACCCCCCCCCCCCACCCCCCAGGCCCAACTAAACGAACACCTCCACCTATTACGTCCAAAATGTTACAAAGGTGTGAGGAAAGATACACAGTATCAGGGCTGTAACTAGAAAGAGGCAAGACGAGGCCCTTGCCTGGTCTAGATTTTAACCCAAAATTAAAAACAAAATATGTTTAGTTGGGAAAATAATCCCCAGTTGAACAAGATTATTTTTTTTTTCAAAAAATGCCTCATGAAAAACATTCAAGGAAGAGTTTCAGAGCTTCTAGATTTCAAAATTTTCCAGAACCTCCTAGCAAGATCTTGCCTTATCTATGCTAAAGGTCTGTTTACGGCCCTGAGTGTTGGGTGGTGGGGGGGGGGGGGGGTCCTTTAAGTTTATTCTTTTGCGCTATTTGTACTGGTATGCGTATTTTGCATGTGTCAATTAATTTCAAATTTAATCATAACCTCTCGGCTATCTTTCCATTTTCAAGAGTCACACTTATTAAACCCCAAGCACATCTGTCAGCTTTGTATACTTCCTATACTGTAAGGAGATAGAGAAAACTCCTCCAAGCGTTCTTCATCCGGTAAAACGTTATTAAGCCTTTCCATCATGGGTACAAGCCGTTTAAGATTAGCATCAATTCTCTTCAGGTTTGCATTCATTTCTTCAACTTTCTTCAGCTGCACAGCTGCCTGGGATAATCTCTTATACCTGTCGTTTACCCTTCGCAGAACTGAAACACAGTAAACATCCATTTCTCGAATCTGTGATGAGAGCATGTGTTGATCAAACGACACGGCTTCTGCACATTGTTTCAAGTGTTTTTCGTACCGCGAACACAAAGACAATCCAGGACGCGGGTCGAATTTATCAAAGAATTCCAGCTCTCTCGCTGCCGGGGCATTTATCGTCCCTCGAAGTAGTGGATAAAAGAATGGTATTTTGTTCAGCTTTTTTATGTCACGATCTTCCTTTTTGGAGACAAGTTTTGTGCTTCCAGTCGGGGCATTGACAACCATAATGTCTTCGAGCTTGGCTCTCTGTTTTGACTTCGATTTCCCGTCGTCATTTTTCTGTACGGAATACGAAGTATAAGGCACATTTGGATGGCCCATCTGACCCGACAAACTACTGCTTTGATCTTGTCCCATGCTTAACTATTATTGAAAGTCTAACTTTCCTTTCGAACTTCAATGAATGTGTTTAGACCAATCTTTTCCGTATCGTCCGCCATCTTTGATTTGACGAAAGGTCTCAGTCTCCTCACGGTATTTTGCACTTGGATCCAGTCAAGCTCCGTTGGGAGCAGTTTGCGAGCAGTTGACGTTTCCAGAGTTCATTCCCTATAATGGCCTATACGGGGAAGCTCCGCACGAAGCGGAGTCGAAGGGGGTACCTTTTTCAGGCTTTAGGTATATAAAAGGGTAGGAATTTCACAAGTTTAGGTGCAACTTATGTCTGTATCGTCTTAATTTATTAAGCGCTACATAAAAATGTCAAGAAAACTTCCTGTTTTAAGTATATGTCGTGTCGTGTAGGTATATAAAAGGGGTACCTTTCTCCAATAAATGGTATAAGAAATGGGGTGCCCTTTCTGTCAAAATGGTATATGAAAGGGTAAGGGGTTGGACCTCGGGGCGAAGCCTCCCAATATAAAACTTTTTTGAGTATCCCCGGGGGTTCATTAGGTGTATTTTAGAATAAAATGGCGGTGAAAGCAACTCCAAGTTGAGCTAGACTGTTCACAGTCCTATTTTTCAACGCAAAAGAACATGACAGAAACAGCTTAACTTAATTTATACACTTCTTAGTAGTTTTTATTTTTCTATTTTGAATTTTTATTTCGTGTAAACTTGCTTTCTAGCTAAGCGTGCTGACCACGTTAATAAAGATTGTATTGGTATTGTAGCAAGCGCGAGTGTTTCTCCAGCGGTTCTTTTACCGCGTGCATTAAGAGAAATTTGAGAAACAAAAGGGCTGTGAACAGTGTGAAGTTAAGGATTTTCTTCTTCTTTCGTGTGGCCAGTTTTATTTTGACTGGACAGGAGGCACATGGGGAACCCTTACCCCCTAGGCTAGGCGTTGGAGGGGCGGGGGGGGGGGGGGTTGGGTCAGGGTCGGGGACGAAAAAAACGATTCTGGGTTAATTAGGGAAGAACAAATTCCGGCGTGCCAAGGGACTTCTTTGAGCACAGTTCGATGACTAAGATGGAAACACAAGGTTAGATCATAGCAAAGAACTCAGGTCAAGTAATGGACAATTAAATCAAAAACAAATCCTACTGCTAAAGCCATCTGGTCAACTCATAGTAAAAGAGATTGATGACATCAATATAACACATTAGCACTTTTATTATGGAATTGTAACTATTTGTTTTAAAAATCTACATCATCTCTTTATTTTAATACCGGGAACAAATGGAATTATTTCGTGTTCTGTATCTGAATTATCAAAGTTAAATCGCAACCCAATCGATAGATATTGGGTATACCATAAATACCGTAACTGCAATGAAATGTTTAAAATGCTAAAATGAAATACTTTATAAACACAACACTTCTTATACCTATTGTGCAAAACCTAACTAAAATCTTTATCTTAGCGCGCTCTAACAGAGTCATGAGTTGTTTTACAACTTTCACAACGCAAAACATAATAAATAACGAGTAGTTTTGGTTTTTCACCTGACCCTGACCGGCCAACTAAAAAATCTTCTCGAATCTTCAAATGATTTGGGATTGCAGAGCTTGAAACCAAACACTACGCTCAATGAATCAAAGAAAAATACGTTGTCACGTTCGCGGCAGTCCGTGTAAAACCATTCAGCGCAAATAACAAAATCAGATTTAAGTCGAAACTTAAATAGTGCGACGCGCCTTACCGTGGCCACCCAACAAACGTTTTTACAAGTGTCATCTTGTATAATTGATTAATAATATACATACAAAAATTTCTGCACGCTCAATGGCTGAGAGCACGTCAATTAATCCCAAACAGGGCAGAAAGTTGAAATTGATTTGAAATTGATTTGATCGTATTCAACTTTGCAAGCGGGAGACGAGTTCATCAAACAAATAATAATATTACGAGAGCATACTTGTAAAAAAGTTTGTTGGGTGGCCACGTTAAGGCGCGTCGCTCCGCTGTAACCATGCCCGATGTTAAAATTAACTTTCGAAAAGGCAACCGTAGGCCCTCAAAAAATCTTCGACTGACTTTTTTTCTCCTCTACACTCTACACTGGCTATAACTAAACAAGATTCAAAATAACTAAAAAAAGGGTCAAGCCAAACCTTTTAAACCTGCCGAGGCACTTATGGGCCCTCAAAAAAAAAATCGATTGATTTTAGCAAATGAACTACACTCTTCGCTAGACAATGGAAGAAAACTTCAGTACCTCTCAGTGGTACAAGAGTGTTACATAATGGTCAATCCATTCATTCATGTAGAGCTCGATAAGCTTTTCTACGCTTTTCTTGCGTAAACTGAGTTTAGGCAACATGCAGCTTTATACGACCAAATTATCTTTTCTTAGTTCTGAACTCGCCAATCTAATCTTAATAGTTTACACAATGTTTCTTGTACAAAACCTTAATCTTATTCATGCATTTTTCTTTTGCTGCATAATAAATATGAAAAACTTTTTCTCTAAAAATTTTTTAGTCTTCTTCTAAGTGACTTTCTAGACTCAAAATAACTGTTACTATGTCGTTACCGATAACATCTTCTGGTACTTACTCAATTTTTGTATAAAACGCAACCTTTTTATCTATAATTGGTACTGTTTACAGAAATATTTTAAGTGTTTTGTTAAAAAGTAATGTTACTGTTTCTCTCCTCGTGAAGCTGAGAGACAATACCTGTTAGGGACTGCGCTGTCTTTTTTAGTTAATTTATATTTAGGTTGCTATCGCATAGCATCATTACCGTATAACTAAGCTTGTTTCCATCCCACAACGATATAGTAGAGCGCATTTTTATTAAGTTCCCATTGGCAATAGATTGGCGTAGTTGATTAAGTTCTATTTTAACCGTAAAACAACGTTCGCCCTTTCATGCTACTGTCACGAGGTTTATGGACAAGGAAGAATCGATGTGCCATTTTATTCGCAGGGAAAGAACACTCGTTGTGCATAAGTGATTTGACTTCGACATAATGGACATTCCTTGCACATGGCTGAACACTCCACACAACAAACCACGTGACCACACGGGCAGAAAGCAGTGGCGACCTCGCTATCCATGCAAATCTGGCAGATTCGGGCGTCCTGTAGATGTCGCACCATAACCTTGAGTTGATCTGGAGACATGTTTTCCGTGAACTCTCTCTCACCTAAAGCCCTTCGACCTTCACCCCTTGATGGTCCGGCTTCGTCAATTCTCTTTGTGCTGTAACACTTGCGATGGGAGAGGGGGGACTGGACAGGGCGATACTCTGCTGACGCACCAACTGAACGGAAACTTGCGGAGGTGGAGCTTGTCATGTCAATCATCCGACACGAGTTCAGCTCGCCCCACGCGTGGCTGTACGCCTGACGTCGCGTGCGCTGTACGTCAAACAAGAAAATCCTGCCAAACTCGTTACGAGGCACAAACACGGAAAACAGCCGGCCGGCTAAAGTCCTCGTACACTGATCGATAACGGATCGTTTTACAGTGTTACACTGGAAAAATGTGTGGTACTCCGTAAAAGTCCGGAACAAGGCCACGGCATCGCTTTCGCACTTCATCTTATAAGTGTCTCGTTGAGCTTGGGGCCCAGTTCCCCCGTGGACGACAGTGAACGAGCGGTTATTGTAGGAGACTGTGGAGACATCTTCAAAGGACACCCTGCAAGACAAGACAAACGGCACGTACGGGCCAATATCAGTGTTATACACCTGTCTCACTAATAAAATGAAAACCATAGCTCTTTTCCTTTTCTGCATGTTAATGAGATCGTTTAAAAATTATTGCCAGGGCAAACAACATTTCCTGACAGATATCCACCTTCGTGTGTGCAATATGGTAACATTTATTAATAGCATGGGTTTGATGAAAGGTTCACTACCGGCGCGCAATTTGAGTTCACTTTCTCTACTCACTTTATATTCAGCGGCCTAAGTATCTGTCTGTCACTAATAGCCAAAACAAGCGACTTTCCTAGCAAAACAATGGCAAATTTCCGAATCCTCGAATAGAAAAAGAAACATTCCGGAAAAATACTGCCATAGCACAACAGCGTGTTAGTCCGGAGGAGGAGCATTGTGAAGGCTGAACGCCATCCTTATAGGGTTTAATAAGCGTCTATAAGAGCTTAAATTTTAATTGTCGTCAAATGGACCGTTTTTTAAAAAAATTCAACCCTTGAGATCCCATGCTAAATGCCAAATCGTGATTGTTGCTACAGTGAAACAAAGGGATTAGGAAAATGAGCTCGTTATGCGGGGGTTGTTTCCACATATATTTACTGTTAATTACCCTGGCTGGGCTGAAGATTATCCTTCATTATACCTGGGATTACGCTGTTTAGAGGTTCTGTTTTTTTTGTCGCTTTCTCGCGTGTTAGTGTAACCAAAGGTCTGAGCGTGTATTTTATTTTGGAAATTAGCGCATCCCCTGACGTTTTTGGCCATTGAAACTAAGCATCATTTTTCAGACATTTTGTTTAAAACAACAAAAATCCATAAGAAGCTGTAACTTTGGTTTCAGCAAGAATTCCAGGTAAACGACCCTCAAATAAAAATCAGCTCGGCACAAATCCAGTTGTACTATTTTCAGTGATAGCTTTGCGTGTTGCTACTTTTTCATTCATCTGCTTCACTGGTTAAGCCTGTCGATGTCTGATAAGAAATCGTATTTGTACTAATTAGAGATTTTCGATCGGATATCGCAATGAACACCAGGGTTTCAGAACTGGAATCAGTAAAAGCAATATACTTGTTTCTTGTATTTCGATTTCCACTTTGAGTGACTATTGATTTGTTAATACAAAATCTGTCAGCCTAAACGACATGAATTATATATTGTATGCAATTACATGTAAAATTAAAACAGGAACTCGAAATGGCAGAGGAAGTTTTCTTTAGCGTAAGTTGTGCTTCACGTTGGGTACCCACTTTGGCAAAGACTCTTTCAATTGGTTATCGCTAAGCCCGCCAGCTTGTGAGTTTTTTTTTTTTTTTTTTTTTTTTTTTTGGTTCTTTTCCGCTGTTTTTTTTTTTTATTGTTTTTTCCCCCCCTTTTTTTTCCCCCTTTTTTTAAAATTAATTTTTGGGGAAATGTCTCCCCCCCCCCTGGCAAAAGTTGCCCGTACGCCTATGCTTGTGAGGTTAGCTTTAGAATTGTAATAAAACACGATACGAGTGAAGCAATACTTCATCTGCCGCTGTTTGGCAAAAGCACTATTACAAAAGCAAACAGCACGGAGTATATAACAACACAAGGCCTCTTCTCATTTATACCGGAAACTGAGGAAAAAGTTGTTAGTCCTTCGTAGATATACAGGAAAAACTGTAACACAAACTGACCAAAAAGGAAACGAAACATTAGCAGTTCTTTTTCCGTCACCACCGATTTTTTTTTTATTTTTTGCATTTCTGCATGCAGTAAATTTAATACTGCCGCGATGTAATCAGTCGTTCTTTCATTTGCCTATTTATGGACACAGTTAGCACTGTCAACACAATGTCGCATTTGTTTGCTTGAAGTCCAACTTTGTTATTTAATATCTGACATCCCACTATTCTGCTCTGTTGAGGAGGCTTTTCAATTGTGTTGCCCATAAAATTATATATTTCTTCTTCAATGCACCGCCGCAGAGAAGACAGAAATAAATGAAATGAAATGTAATGAAACAGACATAACTTTAAGATCGTTTAGTTTGTAAGCCCACTGGTTTCTATCGCATTATTTAGTTAGTCGGTTGAATGCAGCTTATACTTTCCCCGAGAAATATTAGGAAAGTCCTCACAGCCAAAAAATGGCATTCTGCGGTTTTGACTAATAGGAATTAATTATGCAAGTTAAATAATATCTTACTTCTATAACAGACAGTTGGTATAACGCGAAGCTGAAATACTTAATTATTCTGCTTGTGTTTTTGGAAGACTCGAAAGTTTGCGGAAAATTTTTATTGGCACCAAAGCCGATCGAATGATTTTTAAAACTGAAACTAGACAGGAAACAATAAAACAGTGTTACATAAATTTCTCGTTCAATTCCTGCTCTTTGTGTTGACAAAACACCATTCCAGTTGAAGAAAATTTGCTGTTTAGTAGATATAAGCTCTGGTATAAGTTCATTGCTTGAAGATACCTTACCGCTGTTGCAACAGAATTTCAAAACACACTTAGAAAGGCAACTAATGATTTTAACAAAAAGTTTAACCTTTTCAACTTCACGATATTAATAATTTTGTATATGATAATTATCTGCACTCACTTTGAAAGAAAAATAAGAATAATAAGTGATAGGTAGTTACGGGCTATATTAAAACTGTAGTTAACTATGGTGGTTGATCCGCCAGTACGTATTATAGGTTTTATAGCAGCTTTCCACAGTATTGTAAATACCTCACCACAGGCTTATTTAAAACGCCGTCTCCATCAGTTTTATTTAAATATCGTAAGGCCAAAACGATTTTCGTGAAATAATTTTTAATATTACTAATTTTTTTTTTTAACCGCGGTCTTGTCATACACTCAATACACGAGACAAAACACAAGCTTACCTTTTTTCAAGAATTCTTCTGGCTACATCTTTTCCTTGTTTCAAGTCGTATTCGTGGTTAATGCTGAACACGCGTATACCATCATTGCCAACGTAAATATCCACCTTTTTTAGCGCTTTATCATCGCTCAATCTGCCATGAAAAAGTTCAATACCATAGCCCTGTATACCACAGACTATGTGTAAAAACTCTACTTTCGATTCACTGACAGGAACGCCGACTAGCTTGCTGTGTTCGATCGCTGCGTCCTTTTGAAGGTCTGAGGTTTTGGCGTACACATTGTAAACAGACATGGGAATGTAAGATGAATATTTTGGCACCCGCTCTTGGCTAAAATCGCCGCACTCTATATGAGCAACCAGAGCGCACAGTCGAGCGATGGTTTTCGTTTGAACTGACGACAGCTCTAGCTTCCCTTCGTTTAGAAAGTTCTTTAAAGTCAGATAGTACTGGTGCCTGAAAGAAACGAAAAAATTCAGAGAAATATAAACATGTGAAAGTGAAAGCGGCAGTTAAATAAAATAAAGACATATGACAAACACCATCCGCGAGAATTGTGTATATTTTCAGCACGGCGACTCGGCAGGTACAATTGACAGAATGCAAAACATACATCAAAAATTTCACCTGTTTCTCTTACCGTGTAATTTCTTGCTGAAGTTCTTGTGGTTTGACGAAGAATTTTACCAAGAAATACAGTCGATAAGGCGGCTTCCCAGTCAGCTGCGACGACATAGAATTTCTCAAATTCAACCAAAATTTTGCTCCTTTCGCGCCACCGAATTTCAAACCGAAATAATCTTTCTCGACTAGCTTCAGCTTTTCGCAAACCTGTAAGATTTGACAAAGCATAAAATAAGTACCGAACAAAACAACGAAAGCAAGTAATTCGAAAGTGAAGGAAGTCGACTGAAATTCAACTGGCATACAGGTGTCTTGGGAATATTCATTTCACGGTGAGAATCGCCGAGTTGTAATTCCTCACCTTGTCCAAACACTCTTGGCCGACGGCATTTTTCGGGAGGAAAATCTCGTGAATTATGCCGTTCGGCTCCGAAATAAAACACCACATCGTTTCCTCCAGGTTGTAAGTTGTTTCAGAATCACTATAATGACTGTTTCAGCCGCTGTGGCTCGTCCTTTCCTGAAGCTTTTATCTCCTCCATTCACCGGATATTCATGCACAAAGAGAAGCGACAGGCGAACAGCTGAACGCAACAGCTTTGTACTTATTTTGGTCGCCAGCCAATCAGAAGCGTCGATCGACACAAGTCGTCTCATTTGCATAAATTACGGAAAATAGATTACATATTAATTATTGATATCGCGTTGTCATTGGATACATCAGCTCTCTTCTTGTGAAAGTAAAGGAAATCTTTGATGTGAAAGATGATTTCGCATATATTACTTATTTGACGGACAAGAAATAATTTGTGGTTGTTTTATTTTAGAGGCCCCTGAACATAGAAAAAACATAATTTGTAAAAAAAAGGTGGGTTACATTTAGCATTCGTTCAGGAGTTTTATTTTATTTTTTTTTTTTTTCATATTTTATTTTTAGTTCCCTTCGATATAAAGATATCCACACAAAACATTATATTAACACGTCCAGAGTTTATTTCAGTTTGCTTTTCACCTGTTGATTCAAAATGAAGGTACTTGTTGTTATTACGATTTGTTTTCATTTTGACAGAAACCGAAGATTGTTCGATTTTTTTTTGTCCAATCACAAAATGATCCAATGATATTAAACGGAATTCAATTTCGGGAACTTGGAGAACATTCTCTTTCTAGTCAAAGTTTCACACAGGCTCTGATTCCAAGAAACTTTCACCAACTGTTGCACTGTTGTGCTTCCCCTGGAACGACGATATTTTGACATGTCTGGCGTGTTCTGATAATTTTGAAAGAAATGTATTGAATCTTATTTGAGATTATATGTATTAAAATATTTATATCGTTTTGGACGGTATGAAAGACGGTGCATGTATTAATTTTATCTAGCTCCAAGTTACGAGATAAATTATTGACGACAATACAATACAGGATTCTATGAAAAGGATAATAATTAAAAATGTCTTCGTCTAGGTCCAGATTCATTAAGTTTGTTGTAAAATACAAGTAAAAAAACCCATCAAGGTTTAGTTACATATCTCCCTGAATCGCTTTAATTTTCTAAAAAAAAGATTTACACATGCTTGCAACAGGGCAACCTAGTTTTCACCTAAACAAACAGTGTAACTAAAAGAACAGTTATAACCGGTTTTCAAATTAAACCAAATGTTTCATTTAGCTTCATAAGCAGAAACGTGAATTTTCCTCTCCCATGATGGATGAATTGTACGATCACCAAGATACATGTAGATTTTTCAAGCATCAAACATCTTTGAAAAGATGAGAGATTTGCTCAGGGTCATTTGTCAGCTACTAACAAAAACGCTTTGTTTCTTTTTTCTCATTAAAAATCTCCCCGCGGAGTCCAAAGAAGTCATTAACAAACGCTGCATGGGAATAACAAATTGTATTTACATTCGAACTGAGTATTACAGACCACCTTAAAGATATCACGACAATGACCCGACTAGCTATAATTGCTTCACTTGGTATCACAGTTTACTATCAGCCACAATGATGTACTACCTCAGTGTAGGCATGTACTAAAACCCGAAACAACGAAACGAAACGACCGAAACGAAACGACCGAAACCGCCGAAACGACCGAAACGAAACCGCCGAAACAACCGAAACGGCCGAAACGAGCGAAACGAAACAAAATTACCGAAACAAGCAAAACATCAATATTTTAGCCACTTACCGTACTATACACTCAGGTTAGCCTACTATACACTCCGTTTAGCCTACTATTCGCTCCGGTTAGCCTACTATACACTCCGGTTAGCCTACTTTTCACTTAGGTTAGCCTACTATGCACTCCGGTTAGCCTGTTTACGGTTAGCTCTCAATAATTGTAATGGGTTTTGCTTGTTTCAGTGATTTAGTTTCGTTTCGCTCGTTTCGGCCGTTTCGGTTGTTTCGGCGGTTTCGTTTCGCTCGTTTCGGTGGTTTCGCTCGTTTCGGTCGTTTCGTTTCGGTGGTTTCGTTTCGTTGTTTCGGGTTTTAGTACATGCCCTCAGTGTAACGTTGCCCCCGAATAGAGAGCCTGCTCGCAGGCTAACATTTTCTTCGAGGAGACATTTCAGTAATTGATAAAATCTCCTAGATGACCGGACTAAATTGTAGAACTGCAACATTTCGTTTTAAAACTAAAACTTAAACACTATTTAAAACTGAATAAGCTTGTAAACAAATTAACTTACTTGTCGATTTAGTTTGCTTTTTGTTTGTTTGTTTGTTTTTGCCACACAGCCTGTGTAAATTTTAACTCACGCGCGATGAAAATGATTCAGTTCTAAGTTCTCGTATAAACGCGGAACAGAAAGGTTCGGCAATGTTTTCAGACTTTTCTACTCATGGTGAAAGACAATCAAACTGTATTTGTTTGTATGGGAATGCAAGTATTCTCGGACCTCGGTAGGAATTTGAAATATTTATGGAAAGAAAAAAAATGGTTCGACCTTGTTGTTTTCCTCTTTACCTTTTGTTTTGTTATACAGCCACTTCTCTCGAAAACAGACACCTTCGGGACCTGCTTCAACTGTCTGTCTTAGAGAGGGTGTCTGTTTTGGAGGGAGTTGAGTGACATTAATTAATGAAAAACGGCAGGGACGGGACCATCACCAGGTGTCCTGTCCGTCAGAGGTGACTGTAAATTGCTCTAAAACAACACCAATTTCAGTCTTACAGGGGACGGTTGGAGCCGGTCCCGACGGTGTCCGTCTTAGAGCAGATTAGAGGGAGTTGCTTCAGTCCTCAAATCGTTTCAGTTTTTAAAGTCCGTCATTCCATTTCCCAGAGTCCACCATTTCATTTTCAAATTTCCAAGCGACAACTCACCCGCAATGCTGTCTGGGTAACTAGAAAAACCAAGATGGCGTTCAGAGACGAGATAGATGATGCATTTGATGCCGTTGTTTTTCTGGAGGAAAGGTGCTCTTTTACTCTTACATTACTTAGCAATTGAAAGCAAAATAAGTAATATTTCTTTTGTTTTAGGTGTTTTGAGGGTGGTTACAAGGAAGGCTATCAGGATGGTAAATTGAAAGGTTTACAGGAGGGACGTCATCTGGGTTTAATAAAAGGCTGTGAAGTTGGTGGCGAGGTTAGTTGCTAGTGAAGGCAAAAGAAAATTAGTGGGTATTCATTAAGAATAAATTTATAGATAGGGGTGATCGTAAATTATTTACATGTAGTAATTCAGAATCGATCAGATAGATCTTGATAGTTTGGAAGAGAAACTGATTGTTGATCACATTTTAATACTATTGAAAGGCTGTGCACTATGTATTTTTTTCATGTGACTGCCAATGTGATCTGGTTGCTAAAGGTGTTTTGCATTACTTTGATCTTATTTGGCAGCAAAAAGAATGGAAATTACACAGATCCACCTGTGAAGAAATATTACTCAAGTAGCTCAATAACTTCTGTATAAATAGTAATTCTCTTGTGAGGGTAGCAAAGGGTTTATGCGTGACACGTGAAAAGGCCAAAAATTAAATCGTGTCACGTGAAAATAGGGCAAAAATTACCCATGATTCGAAAATTTTGCTGTTTTAAGTATATGTAACGTGAATTTGGTTATAATTTGTGTGTGAAACAGGATGACAACACCCCCTTTGCTATCCTCTCTTGTGGCTCTGCAGCTGGCAAAGGACTAAAAGAATACCACAAATCCTCTATTAACCCCTCCTCGTTTCAAGTTAGCCTCCTCTCTATTTAAGCCTCCCTCCCTGTTCACTATTATCTGAGCCCCCCGAGCCACTCCTGTGCCACCACCTCTGACATAACCCTGTGTAACCTGTTCTCTTGTTGCCTGTTTGTTAATGCTGACCAGTATCCTGCACTTCTCAGGTTGGATTCTATCTTGGATTTGTTTCAATGTGGCTGGAAATTTTGCAGGAAAGTCCTGATGCAAAACAGAGGTACGTGCATCTTTTCAGCCTACTTTGTGTAACCAAACTTTAACTCATTTACAATGTTAGTGAATTTTAAATAGCAGTTGTGGATCTAGGGGAGGGGCTTGGGGGCCAGGCTTCCACCTTGCCCCCTCCCCTGAAAGACTGCACAACTTGGTTACATGTGACAAGCTTATGAAAGTCTACAATGTGAATTGGTTCTTGTAGATGAAACATGTTAAACCCTTCCAGAATCCAGAATCTCAGGCAAATAGTACGTTAGTGGTGGGAGCTTGTTCTCGAGTTATGAGTTATCTTAGACGTGGATGGATACTCACATCTGTTTCTCACTACATTTTTAGGTGCGTTAAATTGTTGGAAACAATGAAAAGGAAGATCTTGGCTATTCCTGTTAATGATGTCACAAATGAGGAGTTGTTTGTTAATCTTGAGAATATACGGGCCAAGTTTAAACAGGTAGTGATGTTAAGCTGTAGCTTTGATCACTCAATCAAAGTATTTATTTGATTTCTCACATATTTTTGCTAGCTTCTTATTCAGTAAGTTAACTTGATATTATAGATTTCAAACTCCTGTATAGGACAGACCATGATTACTGCACCAAACTTGCAACAATCAATGGTTTTCATTTTTTGCTGCTGTCAATCATGTTAGTGGACCTCTAAGGAAACAGAAGTTCACTTAAATGAGTTCAAAAGGTCATGCCCATGATAATGATTAGTTACGTTCTGAACTTCAGTTTTGCATGTTATTTAAAGGTGCAGTAAGTAATTTTTTTTCTTTTCTTTGCCTTAGCTCTGTTCATTGTTAGGAGTTAGTGCAGAGTACAGTGGTGGTGGTGTGGCAGGAATGTCCTTCTGAAAATGGAACATCAGCATTGTCAGCAGGAAAAAGTGAATTACATGGAGATGGAATTCAAATCACTTTGAGGTAAGTTTTTCCTTCCATCAAGATTCAAAAGGTTAAAAAAAAATTAAATTATTTAATTAAAGGACAAATAAACCATTGTTTGTAGATAAAATAATTGTCATATCGTTAATAAAATACAAAATGTTACATCATAAGTTATTGATTCAGGGCTCAAAAAAGCGCCATCTGGTTGTGCAGGACAAATAGATTTTTCCTGCTGGGCAGGTAATTTTTCATTCTTACTTGCTCGATGGGCATGGGTCCAAGCAAGTCATCTGTCAACTTAACCCCAAAAAAAGGAAAGTAGGACAAGCAAGAAAAATTCAGAGCTGCTTGTCCAAAGGGCAAGCTGGAATCCAGGTTTTTTTTCAAGCCTTGAGAATGCAATTAAGAATTTAAGTGTCACTAAATTTTCATTAGTAATTGTCAACTTTTATAATATATATTATATTTTATAATATATTTTAAATTATTAGTTTGAAGAGGTTTATGCTGTTGCAGTGACAGATTGTATACTTGCAGCAAAGAAGTGTAGACCATCTTTTTAATTAATAGAATATTTTTTCTGTTTTGATATTGTGGTACGGATCTTTTGTTGTTACCCATGCTGATTGCCCAAGATATGCCAGGAGGATAAGCTTCTGCCAGGAGTCATTGTGTTAGTTGGATGAATATTGTGCACGTGGTCAACACACCTTATTGTTACTTATTTTTGCGGGAACTTAATTGTTTTTGGTGGGACTTAATTTTTTGCGATTTGGCCGAAAATACGTAATAAATTATTGCAGTATGGGAAACCTAAAAAAGACCATTAAAATGGTTTAATAAAAAAAAAATTTAATTTTGGAATTTTTGAAAATTGCGAAAATTCAGTCCCGCGAAAATTAGTAACAATAAGATAATGGGGGATTGTTTATTCAATATTATTCCCAATTCAGGAAACCTAAGTTGCTGCTTTCAAGAGTGTTTTTATTTGAAATTTTATTAAATTGTATTTCAGTTGTCAACATGCATTGAACATGTTTAGCTCTCTGTATCAGCCCATTCCTTTGAAATGACCCTCCACTTTTTAATTTAAGCATCATTTAATTCATGTTATTTTAATATTTTTATCATTCTTTTACAACTTTTTTCAGGTTCCTGAATAAATTATACAGAAAGGATAAAGAACAGGATTGCAGAGCTCAAGTGATAGTCCTATTTTCACATTTATTTTAAACACTTCTGGAGAAAGATTAAAAGCCGGTCACAGTTGACAAGTGTGCATCTAATGTATGCTGGCTGAATAAGAACTCCAATGGTTCAGAATTTTAGTGTGCATTATACTGGTTGAAACTCTTATAATAAATCTTAATCATGTAAAAAATTAAAAGAAAAATAGTTAATTGTGTCCTTAGTTACTTTTTTCTATTTGTGCTTGTGTGTTTGATGTTAGGCCAGTTCTGGTCCTCTCTCTGTTAAGGCGATATATTACACAACGCAACGATGAGGACTAAAAAACATTGCAAGTTGCAGAGGAGGTGTCACAGGCACACTATTTTGTTCCAACTTGTTGCAGGAAATATTGGGTCGTGTAACATGGCCTTTATGCAATGTTACAAAGAGGTCCAGAACTAGACTAGTTTGATGTAAGTAGTTTTATAATAACCAATAAACAGACCAAAACTTGTCTGAAAGAGTTATCATACTAAACTTGCTTTTATTCGCTCCATAATTATTTATGTGAGGATGGGTCACCCTGCTTGCAGAGCCTTTGCCATGAGAGTTTGGGGAATTAAGAGAGGCTGTAATTGCAGGGTGGAGATGTGTGGGGAATTTACAAAAATATAGTATGTTGAATAAATTTCAAATTTAAAGAAAAAGCATCTTGCTTACAATATTATTAACATGATCTGTGAGGCCTTGCTTATCAGTATTTACTTAATTTTTGCATTAAATGGCAAAAAACTTTCCTGGATTTTAACAACAGAAATTCCCTAACAGTTATTTCTTCTTTTCCTTTGCCTTCCGATTGTCAATGTCTCTGAAGAGAAGAGGTGGAGATGCTGGCTGCATTTCCAGTTTTCCTTTTATTCTATCACTGTTTCTTTTAACTTTTGGCGGCATCCAGGGAATAGGATTACAATAACTTGGTGCAGGATATGAACCCCATTCATAATACCCTGTTAGCATCCCTCCTGTATAACCAAAGCTGTTATAAACAGGTCTAGGTCTTTCTTTAACTTCTGAAATCCATTTATTGTAAGCTTCCTCATTATTCAATCTTCTTGTCACTTCTTTGTCTTTCTTTATTCTTGCATCTTCTTCCTCTTTTCTTCTCATCTCATTTTCCTTTATTTTCTTCTCTTCGATCCAGTTGTTGTATTTCACTGCTGCTTTCTCTTCAGTCATGCGGTTTAAATTCTCTTTCTTTTCCTTTTCCAACTGCTCTTGCTGTTGTTTTATTCTCCTTTCCTCTGCCGTCAACTTCTTTTTGCTTTCCAGCCATTTACTATACTTCTCACTTGCATCTTTCAAGAGTTCTTCCCTTTCTCGTTTTGCCTTCTCATTTTCTTCCCGTGCTTTCTTCCTTTCAAGTCTTTTCTGTTTCATCTTCTCACGATCTTCAGTAGTCTTTTTCACGAGCCAGGTTTCCCATGGTGAAAGACAGTCGCCTTTATTCTCAACCGTTTTAGAGCTATTAGTTTTGCAGCCTTCTGTATTTGACCTCGAGCCTGATCTAGTGCTTTTACTGACGGATTTTTTAGGTCCTGAAAGTGACGAAGTTGGAGTCGTATAGCTTCTTGATGTTTTGGCCTTGTGCTTAGGTGTGCTGTGAGATCTTTCAAATTCAAGGCTATAATCTTTTTCGTTGTCTGTCTCGTCATCGTCGCTCAAGGAACCTTCAGATAATTCTGGTTCTTTAAAACGGCCGCCATTGCCATAAACTGGAGATAGCAGAGAACGAGTCGATTCGCCAAGGGAATCATCTGAAAATGTGTCTGTAAAACCACGTCTCTCTCCTTGTTGTCCCCCAAACATTGCTGCTTCTGGATTCTGTTTATTACGATGTCCTTTCTGTGCCTGAACTTCGAGCTTGTCACACAACGGTCAACAATGCCGCCGCCATTTTGAAAATAACGGTGGGAGACTAAGGCGAGAAGTTTTGGCGGTGGAGTTCGAGAGAAGCGAAGAACGTGTAAGAATGTCCGTTCTTAGAACTGAACGAAAATTATGGATATCCATTTCTTAATAGTAAGAGCTGTATTCGCTGTTTTTTCGTGTTTGGTGATCGTTCGACACGGTCTAAAGAAGAAATCTCTTGATTTGACGGGCGCTATTGCTTCCGTTGTGGTTGGATTCATATTGACCTTGAGCAACCTTTGTTTTTTCGCCTCTTGTGTGACTTTTTTCCTTACAAGTTCTAAACTAACGAGGTTCAAGTCCGAAGTCAAGGAAAAAATTGAAGACGATTTCAAGAAAGGTTTGTATATTGTTAAGATAATGCTAGAGATAGAGGGCGTAAATTGTTGAAAAACTATGTACACTTTGCGAGAGGCGAGAACAGACAAACAACCTGATGTTCGAAAAACTTTTCATTAAATTAGCAACCATCAATAAAAGTATTAAGTCTTAAGCCCTTTTATTGATGGTTACAAGCAATCGCGAGAGATTCAAATGACAATGGTGTGACGGCCATGTTCGTGGAACACAATTAAAATTAAAATCTTTTTTGTGAATGACATGCACCAACATGGCGGCACCAGTGTCATCAGTTACAAATCACGAAATATTTATCATAAATATCATGGCTTCACCACTCAGCAGAAATAAGGATGTGAATATAAAATGCACGTTTTAGTCAGGAATGAGCAGTAGGAACGAGCTGCTCTTAAAAAAGGCAAACAAATTAGTGAAAATATTTCATTAATCGGGCGGGGCCTGGGCCCGATTCATAATCTGTGTCAGATTTTGTCGTTTTTTTTTTGTCGGTAAATCGTTCCAGAACCTCGCACCCCAGCCGATCCCTTGGTCACGGTCACGCAAGTTTTCATTACTTGCGAATGATTACGTTCAAATCGTACAAGTTTTAATGTTCACTCCCTGGAAGCTGTGTTACAAAATCATTCCCGTCTAATTTTACGAGTACTCTATGCTCTGTTAAACGCGAAATATATATATATTTTTGTGTTCGGCATTTAAGTCTTGACTTGGAGCGAGTACTGGAGATTCGCATTGCAAAATATTGCTTTCTTTGCCATTTCCAAACTATTATTGTGAACGCAATACTAATTAATAAATTCCACGGCTCAGACATGCACAATTTTTACGGCTTCAAAACTTTCGAAAATCAAATACTTTTCGAAACATTTCTTGGTCTTATCTTGAAAAAAAAAATCAATCTGAAACATCTTTTTAGAGATTCTTACGTTTGTCTCAGAGCGAGTACAAAATATTCAAATTGCAAAAGCTATTTTTTTGTAGTAAACACTACGTCATTCACGTAATTTTGTCCTCACCGGAAACTGCAAGCGTCACTGCTTTTTACAGTGCACTTTTTTCAGCCAGACTCCACTTTAAAGAAATTTCATTGAGGAAGAACTATTTTATTGAAGCGTTTGGCTCAGAGTGAAAACAAAACGCCGTATTACGTACCCGGAATGTACTGAATACCGCAAAATAACGCAGTTTGACATGTACAAGTGGTGCAAGCTAAAAAAAAAAAACCATTACGTCATGACAGATTCAAAACCCCAGTGTGCTGTGATGCAATAGCATTGTTGATGTCTTCGTTCGCTGTGCTAGTCGAGCGTTTATGGGGAGTTGCTTTGAGCTTTTAATCTACAGCAGGGTTTATTTTATTGAACATTCGGAACAAAATAAATATTTGCATGCGAAGGCAGGCATTTTTCCGGCTAGGCATGTGGTTTTAAAAAGCAAAAGATGACGTGGTAAAGGAAATTCATGTCAAGTTCACTCCGTGACTAAAGCAAACACGATTTGTGTGTTTCTCAAGTGACCGCTTTTCTAAAGATTTTACTGTGCGGCGAAAGAGGTCAGGTGGTCAAACATTACCCGCACGATTATAAACTGCTTGCAGTTCTTGTTAATTATTAAACACTTATAATTAATTCAATTTAGAAGCTTATTACCTGTTTCTGGTACCGGTAACTTACATAATATGGTCCTGAACATTTGTGAACAATAGGCCTGGTTCATACTAGCAACATAGCAATACAACCACATGGACATGAGACACAAAGAAAAGCCCAGTTTTTTCCTTATGTCATTATCTTCAAACTATGTCATTATGTTATGTTGTTTACACTGGTGTCATAAAACATTAACATGAGGTGTTTTTGCATTTGTGTGACCTTGCTATTACCATAAGTTATGTTCCTAATCGTCTTTTACTGACATTATACTTCCAAACATTCATTTAGATGTCGCTAAAAAGTCTTTTTATTATCATGGTGCATTCGTTTTTAATTGTCTTCCGATGATTATTAAGACTATGCAGCCAAATGAACGTTTCCAAGCTATCTCTGCTTTTTATTCTTAGGTTATTTTTAGAACATTTTTAATTCGTAATTTACTTATTTTTATGAGAAAAAAAGTACTTCTTTTAATTTTTTAAACTTTTTTTTAGCATTTTAGCGGTTTCTTTTTTAAAGTAGTTTTTATAGATAGGTAGATATTTTATGCATACTCTCTTTTACTTTAAATTTGTTTTATTTTACATAGGGCCCCGTTGATACCAGTCCTGCGACTGAAGGGGTCACCCTGTTAAAAAATATCGATTATTACTGTGATCCAGGCCTTAGCTTAAGTGATCGGTAACCGGTAAGCGGTACATGTTTCTTGACAACCTTTGATCAGTCAGCTGTATAATTTCCTAAACTGAACCGGCATATTTCAGCTCTTAGAACAGGGGCCATACATTAAGACATAATCTAGACTGTCACTGATTGTTTTCTTTTTATTCATTACCTATTACGGTAGTTTTGATAGGCCGATCACTGCAAACAAACTACAGTTTTTCCACATTATTTTGCAGGAGGCCAGAGAAACTGGATTCAAGTTTTATGTAATGGAGGCGTGCCAACACTTCTTGCTCTGTTTTACATGATTGATGTTGGTATTGGTGAACATGCAATTAATTTCGCTAAGGATTTCAATGCATCAGTACTTTCTATTGCTGTGCTTGGATCCTTTGCGTGTAGCTGTGGTGACACCTGGGCATCGGAAATAGGAACAGCAATAAGTTCCCATGTTCCTGTACTGATAACAACATTTTGTAAAGTTCCTGTTGGCACAAATGGTGGCATTACAATAACAGGCACAATTGCAAGCATTCTTGGCGGCACAGTGATTGGAGTTGCATACTATTTATCCTTGGTATCAATCTTGACAATTCGTAGAATCACCGTCGTTCCACCTCAGTGGCCAGTCATTGTGATTGGCTGCTTGGGAGGCTTCCTGGGATCTGCTTTTGATTCATTACTGGGTGCCACAGTACAGTACTCTGGATATTGCTCAGTAAAGAAACGTGTTGTGTACAAACCATCTTTAACTGCAAAGCACATCTCAGGACGATCAATCCTGGACAATCATGGTGTTAACTTTGTGTCATGTCTTCTTACAAGTATTGTAATGCCTATTATAGGATACTTTTTATGGAAAGGAATGGAATGAGTATCCGTGGAGTTAACTCATGAGTTTTACTCATTAGGTTCTTGGTCATGAATTTTATCTTCTTGGCCTTAGGAAGTAAATAATAACCTTATATATTATAATACAGTGTAGTGCCCTCTAAGGTGAATTACCATATTTATTTGATTAAGCGCTTGGGACACTTATTACATTTTTGGACCTTGAGAGTGGGCGCTTATTTGAGGTGTGAGCCTCTTTGAGGATGGGTGCTTAGTAATTTTTCACCATTTTTAGCAAGTCGTAAGTTTATTAGCGACACAACACTAAAAAACAAAACGTGAAAATGTACCAAGCAGAATTTTAATTGTTCAATGACAGTTCCTTTAAAATACCAGAAAACTCTGTCTTCAGGGGAATCTCTTAGCAGTACTTAATCAATTTCAAACTGATTGTCACTTAGGACAATTAGTGGACTTTTTTAGGTGTGTGCTTATTAACTTTTCCAACCTACAGGGTGGGTGCTAATTTGAGGTTGGGCACTTAATCAAGTTAATACGGTAAGTTGTTCACTAGTACATCTAGGGAAGCAAGGTTGGCCGCGGTATAACACTTGGGTATTATAATTCACTCTTATAGTGCCCTTCTCCATCCAGATTGACAGGGTACCAGCAAATTATTGCAATGGAATCACATCCCATCCAGGGGGGAAGCAATGCCTCTAGTTTCTTTATGCTATAGAAACAAGAGTTTGGCACTGCCAGGCACACAAAAGCATCCCTGTTGAAACACTATTATTATTTTTAACAATTAGACCCGTTGCCTGCAAAGGCGACGGGTCAAAAGCCCATGAGGCGAAAAGTTAGTAAGAACTAAATACATTCAAATCTTTACTAAGCAGAGGCCCTCAGAATGCTTAGTGTCTGTTGAATAAGGGTCCATAAGTCCTTCTTTCCATGATTGCAAGAATATTCCAGTAATATCTTGGCCTCATTTAGGCATGTTAGACAGATTATGGTAGAATCACATTGAAATGACTATTTCAGCCCTATTTAGGTGTCTGTGCCTGCTTTATAGAGGTATTAAAAGCAGAGGTATAATATAATTTATTTTGGGACCTTTGCTACAGTGTTTGCTTAAAATACAGGGTTTGACTGTACTGGTTTTTACCATTAACAGTACCCCATAGTATATGTTGTGATAGCATAATATTTAATTGATGTCATAGACTTTGAGTTTTCCATCATGTTTCTCAGGGTCAGTGGAGTGGGCAAGCACAGATCACTTCCCACAAGGAGACAGCCCTCACATGTTGTATCTCCTCATGCGAAGTAATCATCTTCCGTGCCTACTGACTTTGACTGATCCTTCAGATATTGAAGGGTTCGAGTTTGAGCACAGCCCAGTAGGTTTTAAGCTTGGGGAGTTTTTGTGCAGGCTTACATTAGAAACCACTTGAAATGAATCAATCATTGTGATCTTAAATTAACTGCAGTTTATCAATCAGGTCTTTGACAACTTCAGATTGAAATAGGACTTAAACAAAACTGCCCATTGTTTCCTATTGTCAAAGTTTTAAATTGGTGATGTTATTTAACTACAAGAAAATAGTATAATCATTAACATGTCTGCTAGAGTGCAATTGCACAAGATTAATTATTTATTATTAGACAATTTAAGTGTAAGAAGTCTTTATTTAACATGTGGTGTATATGAAATAAAAATCACCGTTATTACTGTGGACATTCATTCATCGTGTGGGAGGTGCGGTGGCCTAATGGTTAGTGCGGCGGACTCCAGATCAAGCGGTCCAGATTCGAGACTTGGCCGGGGTCATTGTGTTGTGTTTTTGGGCAAGACACTTTACTCTCATAGTGCCTCTCTCCACCCAGGTGTATAAATGGGTACTGGCGACATAATGCTGGGGGGTACCCTGCGATGGACTAGCATCCCATTCAGGGGGATTAGAAATATTCCTAGCCACTTAATGCTACTGAAGCTCTTGCAGTATGGGCCGCATGGCTCAAGGCTTCCCTTTTTACCGAATGGTAATGAGGTTATGTTATGGGCCGCATTTTCTCACTCAAACACTCACTCAGTCACTCGATTCTGATATCAAACCGCAATTAATTTATCATTAAACGAGAAATGTGCTGACAGAAAGGTCCTTTAAACGCATTCAGCACATGTCAATCAGGAACAAATTACTTCTTTTTCAACCTCGTTCCAGGGTCTCTCTCTTTCAGGGAACTAAATTGAATTTCACAAAACAAATCGAAAGAGGATCACTTACACTTATCCTCTGCTGATAAAAGACAATAGAATTTGCTCAACGAAGCCTCAGAGCATAGCTATCAATGACCCATTCACGTAAGAAAACATTCAAAGACGTGTTTTAGTAAACACAACATTCATGCACGTTTTTGTTTTGCGTCACATCATCTTCGTGTCACGTCATCCGTTCTTCATCTTTTTGAGTCGTGCAGAAACGCGCATCTTTCTCTCAAATTTTATTCGCTGCTTAAAATAACGCTATACGTGCTGGCAGAAAAGTAAACATATTCACAAAACAAATTTACTTAATGCTAAAAAGGATCAAAGGTTACACTTAAATATTTTTGTGAAAAAATAGAATTCGGGCTACGAAGCCTGAGAGCACGAACCATCAATGGAAAAATAAAACATTCACAGGGAAATAAAGTGAGATTGTGTTACATTATTGAACGCTTATTTGAAGAAAAAAACTATCAATGACCCATTCACGCAAGAAAACATTCGAAGGCAAATTAAGTGAGATTGTGACATTACTGATAGCACCTATGAACTACATTTTGTTATGCTTAAACTGTTAATATAAAAAACTATTATGCTCGCCCTGTGACGTGTTTTAGTCAACACAACATCCACGGCACGTTTTTGTTTCGCGTCACGTCACCTCGTGTCACATCATCCGTTTTTAAAAAAAAAAAAAAAAAAAAAAAAAAAAAAAAAAAAAAACATCTTTTTGAGTCGAGCAGATACACAAAGTGCTTTTCTCTCAAATTTTTTCCGCTGCTCAAAAATAACGCTATACGTGCTGACAGAAAAGTAAACATATTCACAAGACAAATTTACTTAATGCTTAAAAGGATCAAAGGTAATACACTAACCGGTAAATATTTTGGTTGTGAAAACTGAATAGCGCTACGACCCGAGAGCACAAGCCATCAATGACGCAACTCACATGGAAAAGTAAAGCAAAGTGAGATTGCTTTACTTTATTGGACACTTATTTAGAAAAAATGCGGAGGTCGGCACTTCATTCATCGAATAACCAGGAGGTTGCTCAAAGAGCCTTTGATTTTTTCCAAATTCTATATTGTCTGGTTTTTTAACAGACAATCTTGCATTAAGCCACAGAAAGTCTCTCTGTCAGCTACACCTGTACTATTCAAATTAATTTGAGAGAAAATGTAAGGTTTTCAGCTAAAAACAGAGCAGAAAGGGGGTAATATTATTTTATTCATTACAACCAATTTTCATCTACCGGTATGTTAATCAGTATCTCTACACAGCAGTACATTAACACCAATAACAACAACAACATAAGCATAAAAAAGTTTATTAGTAATCACTATTAGGAATCTATTAGTAAGAATCACATTTTAGCTTTGAGCTCATTTTCAATTTCATTACCAATACGATATCTCAAATATAACAAAAAAATACAATAAACCAAATAATAAAAATATTGATCCTGTACAACCTTACACTCCATCATAAATACCATATGACAATGAAAGGAAATCAAAATTACAAGCAATTTAATAAAATAAAGGAAACAATTTTTAAATGTTCAAAGCTAGTGCAATTATGTAAAAACTACCACATGAAGAGTTTAAGCTTAAGAGTTGGTTCTTGTGCAAATTTTTGTTCAAGTCTTGACACTTAAAATTATTTTACAACAAAAAACATATTTCAAAGTAAGAAATTTTTGTATGTATTGTTACTTTAATATTTATACAGGCCATTTATATGTATATCAATATTGTATTATATTAATTTGGTGTAGTGAAAAAGGGGCTTTTAGTCTACAAGAGACTATTTGAAGGGTTTCAATGCTCCAAAGAAAAAACTATTTTAGTTATTACAAGCGGTATTGTAATAATATTAATACGATTATTAACAATAAAAAACAGTAATATTGAGCCTTGAAGATTGACCCCGGAAGGAAGACCGGAAGGAAGAAACCAACAAACCTAGGGATGAGACCTTTGAACCTGCCGAGGAAAGCTGACATGTCCGTTTCAAAAACTAAAAGCAATGAAAAATTATGCAGCTTTCAGTGGTTCTTAGCTAAAACGTTTGTATTTTACTGAAAGGCACAGCAAAAGTTCATATTTTTACCACGTAAATTCCTACTTCCATTACTTGACAGTCTTGGAAAACACTTGATGTGGCATTAGGTTGAAGGCTATTAATTTTTTTATGTTTAGCTAATCTGTGTATTACTACTGATTCATTTACACTGATTGTTAATACTTTGTTACTGAGTAGTCCTGTTGTGAGATCGACTTAGCTGTGCCAACAGTGAAATGTACTTATTGCGTCTTTCAGTAACACACAAACTCCGAAGTTCACCTGATATCACTTCCATTTTAGGTGTATGGCATTATTACAGGTAAGCTCAAGCTGATCAAGCTGGTATGTCTCGAAATGTTTGGAGAAAGCATATCGATGGCACTTAGAATATTACAACTGATTTCCCACTGTAATTTACAGATTTCATCATAAATGTTACTTATGCTTTAAAACATTAATAATAACAGAATCTTGGATTGACATAGTCTCCTTCGCAGCCGCTTTTTGGGACATCACGCAACGCACCCCCCAAAGAAGCTTCTTTGGGGGGAGCATTGCGTGACATCCCAAAAAGCGGCTGCGAAGGAGACTAGGATTGACAGCAACAAGTTACAATTTAACGACGCCTGAAATGCCCTAAGCTGCCCATGACCAGCATTGGCCTTTGTTACAATTATGGAACTCAAACTTTGATTTGTGCGCTTGCCTGAGTTAAAATATCGTAAAACACGATGCTGATGGCAAGCAAGCTTCTCATGCTGCTGTGGTTTGAGTAGTTTAATCTAATTTAGCTCATACATGTAACTGACCATAAAATGTCTTTAAAATGCATTTTTTTAAAGAAACTCTAGGTCAGTCAATGGGTTAACTAATGTTACAGTTTGTATTCATATCTGATATAACAATTTTTTTTTAAATTTCCAAAAAAACTTTCATCAAAAAATTTTTATATCTCCATCTAAGGGATGTAACTTTACCACTCTGAAAACTTCAGGGAGACTTGCAACCAAAGATTGTTACCATTCATACCATTTTCGAGCTACCATGAAAGGATAACTTTTTTCTGCGTTTTCTCACATGTTAAACATTCAAGTTTTTCTAGACAAACTGTTGCGTTTTTTTAAGTAAACCATTTAACGTAGCTTGACAAAAAAATCCCCCCAAAATATAAAAAATAAATAAACCAGCAAAGATTGCTGTCACAGCATTTAATAGAAATGTAAAACTGCCTTTGCTATCGACATTCAACGAAGAAATATAAAAAGTCGACGCAAAAGTTTTCAAAACCACTGTTTCATGTGCAGAAACACACAGGCAGAGCTGTCAAACTTGACATGTTGACGCTTCAAACTTTAAGTTTCAGTTGAAAAACGCAATGATTTGTTTAGACAATCTTGAATGCTTTATGTGTGAAAAAAGTGAAAAAAGTTGTCCATTCATGACAGCTCAAAGATGGCAGTATGTGAGCTATGATTGTTTGATGGTTGCCATTGGAAACCACTTACCAATCATAGCCCATTTGCCGAAAGCTAATGTTCAGTCTCTTCAAGTTTATAGAGTGGCAAACTATTTGTAAGAGTAACTATCCTTTAATTTCATGTCTTCCTTGCAGCAAAGAAAGCAGCCATGGTTCCTAACATAAGTACAATACCAACTGTGTACCAACTGGGCTCTGACAGCCGAAAATCTAGCACAGCTCTCTGTGGAGGAAAAATCTCAAGATTAGAAAACACATATCATATCACAAAGGGTCTTACATAATTTTGAGGAAAAAACTTAAAGTAAATAAAATGAAATTCTTTGTAAATACCCAAATTAGCCCCACAGTGCTTAATTGAGAGCAGCGCTCAATAAATTATATTCGTTAAAGGTGTGGTGTTTATTCCAGTAGCAACGCTTAATGGATCATTTACAGTAATGAAGAAATCCTCCACTTATACTTGTTGATGCAACACAAAAGTTCCTTTCATAGAAACCAATCATTTTTGTTAAGGTCATTGCCCTGTATTGCATTGTGCATCCTTTCTCACAGAATTTTATGCGTAATAAGCGCGCTCACATAAACAAAATGGCGGCTTTTTTCTATGCGGCTTAGTCCACGAGAAAAATAAATCGTCCCTTTCTAGCAAACCAGTATGGTGACCTATCATTTTTTCTCATATTTTGGGTGTAGCGATCAAGTTCTTTCTGTAAAACGAAAATAGTTCAATTCATATGTTTAAAAAATAAATTATCACTGAAAACATGTACTTTTCCAGTACTTGCAAGGGAATTATTAAGGAATTATACGGTATATACAAGGTCCTCGAACTCCTAAACGAATATGGGGACCCCACTTTTTTATTTCAAAATTTAAGTCCTCTTGAGGTAATCAACAAGTAGGCAAAGTTTGGTTGAAAATCTACGTTCAGTTCTATTTTGGGGCAATGACCTTAAGTGACTAATGACCCTCTATCATGTCAAATGTGTGCACAGACCACGAGTCCCAAGTCAAACATGAAAATTCTCCTGTTTATGTATTTTTAATAAGTTTTCTGAGACTTTCAGGGTGCTTCACTCTCCTGATCTCTCCACTTGAATTTGCTATTATAATCCCGGCCTGACCAATCGATGAAAATCGATGATCGGAAATCAATCAATCAATATCAATCGATGATGGTTAGTTAATAGTAACAGTATATCACGAAAATGAATAAATGAGGTATTGATCACTTTTAAGAGCCACTGAGTTGATGTAATAACACCCATATTTGAATCAAACCAAATAAAAAATGATCGATGAGAATCGATGAAATTAAAAGTCACAAAATTTTCCGTCATCGATTGGTCATCGATTTCCAATATCAATCGATTAATTGGCATAGATTATTATCGATTGGTATCGATTATCATCGATATTTATCGGTTTCATCGATTGGTCAGGCCGGGTATAATAAAAATTCAACTAAAGAGTTATAATTAATCATTCCCATGGATTGAAATCTAAACCTTCAAAATTCCTCCCTTCTGCGTTTTCCTTGTGACTCTAACATTTTGTACCAGGTCTGTTTATCATTTTTAAACCTGGTTAATCTGTGGCCCTAATATTGTTTTTCACAATCACTATAAAGCGCATTACATGTAAGAGTAAGAAACAAAAACACTTCATAAAATTCTTACATCTGTCAAGTTTCAACTTGAAGTCAATGATAGCAATTATGAGGATTGATCACATTAAACGTTTAAAAAATTATCGGTTCTATGATAAACTAACATGACTTCACGCTGAGCTATGGTATAGAAATTGCATTGTCATCGAACATATACATCGACTTAGAGGTGTGAACCTAAGTGGATGTTAAAGTGACAAACAACAAGAAAAATCAGTCACACAAACGGCTTAAGTTCTTATGATGATTTGCCTAAGAAATTATTTATCAGACAAATCGGCATAAAATGAAGGTAAGGAAATAACAAGTGCCAAAGAGAATGTTTGATTTATTATAAAGTCAAAAGAAGGACGCGTTTGTGGTAGATTTAACAAAAGTCATTAGCTAAATTCATGCAACCCTCAATATCAAGGAAGCGATATTTCATAATTATGTGGCAAACAATCTTAACTCACCCATCCGCCGTGCTGAGCAATCCAGCGAGCGATTCTCTCATTGAATATAAAATCCACCACAAATCGTATGATTCTCCGTAGAAAACTCCCACTGAATCCTCTGCGTATGACAGTCACGGCAATTTCGTAGCCAAAACAAAGTAAAGCGACTACTCTTCCCCAGTTAATTCCTGAGCGAAACAACCTTCGAGCCACAGCGGCGAAAGTCTCGTAAGCCGTTGCAGGCGTAAGGCTTAATGAATCGATCATATCCTTGAATTGGTCCTTGTATTTAGCATCTATTTCATCGCCTATCTCTCCCAAGCGTCTACCAATAACAGGAACATGCTGTGAAAATGGATGAACGTCATTACAAGAACGCAGCTCTTCTAACGCGTCTGGACGAGCGCTTGCCGAAGGGCTGCTCATTTCGCCCAGTTCTTCGTCTCTTTGCGTCTCATCCTGAAAACGCTGGAACATAAAATGCCGGAAAACTCCTTCAGTGTCTTGTACGACAGCTATTTCATCTTCTTCAGGCTGATTTTCCTGATTATTTCTGCTAGACTCTTCACCACCTGAAGCCATTTTTTCCAAAACCACCGACTCACCAAACCGCTGAGCCGACAATCGTCCAGCGGAAGCTATCATCAAGAAACCCGCGGAGACCCGCCAGACGACCCGCCAGACCCACTTTTATCCCGCACGATCCCGTACTATTTTATTTCCTGCCCTTGTGGCCTTGTCAGGAACAAATCAATCGATCTGCCTTCCAAACATTTCCATCACAAATGATTACAACTAGGTTGATTTTCCTTCTTTCCTCCTATGTAAAATTAAAACCTAATGTCGGTCTACAGACTGTATTTTAAACTACAGACTTGTAATTTACAAGCCGGAAAAAAAGAAAGCTAAAAAATGATAGTCAAAAAAGTAGTTTGATTTAACATTAAAGGAACTAAATTATTGTTAAACCGCCTTGCTTTTGATTTACGATTTTATAGCTGATTTATGTTTAGTGAATCGTTCACGAAGTGTACGTGTACTCTCATGTATTGTTTCTTACATTTATTACATTCTACTATGCAAGTCAGGTCGAAGATTTGCAAGTTATGCGATGTTTGATTTCTGCAACTCTCTCGTGTTGCAGCGAAAAGTTGCATGAGGTTGGTTGAGTGGAGTGTTTGCAGGATTCTTGAGTTTTGCGCGAACTAATAGGTCACGAAGGTTAGTTAAACGTCGGTAAGCTACAACAGGTGTTTGATGTTTCTCTGTATATTTCACGAAAGCATTCTGTGGAATTTTATAAGGTTGTTTCTTGTGCAGTATTTCGTTGATGTTAGGTTAGGCTGGGTTGTGGGTAATGGTGAAATGGACTCGGCCAGGTTTCTTGATTTTATGACTTTGTTTTTTCAAAGTGTCTATTCTTGGAACTAGTTTGGCTCTTGAGATTTGGCTTTTTACGAAACTGAAACGGGCTTTATATCCTCGTTTCGTTAGGAAATGTTGTAGTTTTTGCTCCAAAGACGATTTCTTCGAAAGCCAATCAACAAAACTCAACTCTATATACTATGAGAGGCGTTTGCACGAAACAATGGTAGTTGTGTAAAAAAGTCCTAGACAAGGCAACATTGAATACAACTACCATAATTCCCTGCAGCTGTGTCTTACAGTAGGAATATTACGCATTTATTCTTTCCTTGATTCCCTCTTTCCCGTGATCCTTTCTTCCTCTCCACAGAAAAAGGGAATCAGTGAGATACTGGAATCGAATTTGCCCTGAGTGAATGGAAAAAGCATATCTTTAGATTAATCAAGAAATAAAGTCGCTTCTTTGAAAACAGTGCAATTTGTATTAAAAGGAGCTATTTTTAGAACTTAATGGCTTTGTGGCCCATTATACACTAGCAATTATGAACATTTGTATGACCACCTTGTATCACACTCCGCGCCAGTGAAAAATTACAATTGCCACCTGCTCGTTATACCGGACATCATTGTCAAAACCGTTGTGAAATGTTTACCGTTAACATATTAAATGCATTGACGACACTGCTTTAATATTCTTGGCTGGAAACGGCGGTCATGTATACAGACAACCTAAGGCTGTTGATATCTGCACGCTGAATGGACTCGATGGGGACCTTCAGAAATTCGAAAATATTTTTCTTCGCCATTGATTAGAAGGGTTGATATTGCTTAAGACTGCGATTAAACTCTCGTGGCTTAATTGGCTCAAAACAAAGAACGGAAGATCGCCTTTAACACATTTTCAATTCTATGATTCCGGGGCGTCCGAAAGTTATCATAAATTTATGAGCTTATATACTGGCTTCTCCATAGATACGGCTAGTTTACAAGAAGTTACTCTCAGATAACGATACATCATATCCGCAGTGTTAAGATATCAGTAGCGCCGGAACGTGTCGGCATAACTGTTTACCATTAAACCAGGTTGCTTTATCTAATGCAAATGTCTGCCACAAAGAAACAAGTACGCTTCAGCGACACCGATGGAAGGAGTCCATCGGTATTGAGTGAAACTTTAACGACGCAGAAAATAGAAACACCGAATTCTGAAACAAGTTCCAGTCGAAAGAAAAAGAAGAAGAAGAAAAAGACGCAACTTCAGCAACTCAAAGCGGAGAAGAAAAAGCTTACAAGAGACTTGAAGGATGCCAAAAGAGGAATTTTGGAAGATAATGAACGAAAAGCAAGCCCGGATTATACTCCATACGAAAATCGACAGCGACTTGCACGGACAACAAGCGACCAACTTTCCAAGCTCCAGCAGCTAGAGGGAAAAATTATGACGAAGGAAAAAGCAAACAAAATGAAAATTCAGAATAAGCTGCACACTAAGCTAAAGAAAAAATCCATTAGGGCTGATAAGCAACACAGTCGTCTTATCAAAATGACTTCAAAGATGGAAAGGATGAAACTGGGTGAAGAAGAACTGCGCGCTGCGATAGCGCGAGAGCTGAGAGAGAGCGAAGAAAATTTGCCAGCCGCAGAGCCAACGATTCGTTTGCCTCGCTTAAACATGATAAACGCAAACTCGGCTGATTGGATGAGGGTCTCCTCGAGCAAAAGTGAGGCATCAATGCCCGACAATAGCCTAGAAGGCGAACAAGAAGACTCCAGGCCCGCTTCTGTGTTGAGTGAAACAGCAATTCATCTGAGCCCCAGTGGAAAGAGAATTGTGGCGGATAAACTCGCTCATAAGTACGATATGACAAGGGAGCTAAGAAACACTATTCACGAACACATGATTTCTCGCTCTTATAGTTTTTCGTACTTTAATATTATTCCTCCTTACAAGCGGAGAAAACCGAAACCACAAAAAACCAAACAAGCTTTCAATCGCATGGTTTACGAGGACAAAATAGGAGTAATGGCTTTCAGCAAGTTGTACCCGAAAAAAGTTGTACTTAGCGCTTAACACTTCTACTCGGTTTCCTTCGAAATAAAATTTCAATTTAAGTAACCCTGAACCTTTGTTTCTTAAAATAATCGGTATCAATTACTGAGTTACGTTTAAAGTAACAGTGCGTTTTCTGGAAGTTTCAATTAAGTGTTAAGTCGTCAAAATAGTCACACCTAAACATTTTTCTTCAGTAAACAACTCTAAAAAATGTTTTTATTACAAACAGAAAAATATCCTTAATCAGACTATATAAAGCGGAGAATGGTTTCGATCAGTAAACGCGAACTGATGTTTCAGAAATGGTTTGTAACTAGGCAACCTAATGATTGCTGAAATACTCTTATTACTGATGTACCAGCTTTTACCAGCTATTAAGCAAAATTTTTTGTAATGAGAATTAAATTTTAATGTGCTTGTTTGTGACTTTGCCAAGGTATACGTGTTGAAACATACTAACAGGGTCTAAGCAGAAATATGATTTTTTATATATCGTTACCTTTCATTAGTTTTTGCCTTTAAACGAAAAGCACTCAATAACCAAACAAAACGACGAGTTAAATGGTAAACTTAGAACTTGTCAACAAATATAATAGTTGGTTATTATAGCTGCTGTTGATGACAATTATTTATTAATGCGGGTAAGTTTTTTTTTTGTGGCAAAATGGTCTTCAGCATCTCCCATCCTCAGCTGCAGCCCATGCCTCCTTTCTTGTCTGCCTGATACAACAACCAAAAAAGTATATCACTGCTTAGCGTTTTCTTTTGACGAAATCCCTGATACCCAATGAACTTTTGAATGCAGCAGGTTCTTCATTCTAAATGCGCCAAAGATTTTTTTTCGCTTTTTTGTGACCGTCACTTCTGAAGATGCGTGCTGTAGCATGCGAAACGTCAAGTAAATTTTAGGTTCTTTTTTTCAAACCATGATTAGTCCATATGTTATGTTTTTCACAGCTGTTTGTATTTTATTTCTTGCAAGGGAACAAGTTGAACCGATTGCGTCTTACTATACGTCCATAATATCCGAGCAAGGGGCTACGACCGAATCTAATGCAGATCTTCTAATTCAGTAGAGGGCGTTGTAAATAAATTTAGTTTTCTTCCTTCTCGCACTCCGCTTCGCGCTCTCGATCTTCCTTGCTAACTCGCCAGCTGATGTGCAGGCTATGGATCCGGAGGGGGGGGGGGGGGAGGGGGCGTCATTGAGAGCTCCGGCGAAAAGCTTGTTTTTTTTTTCTAGAATAGCATGCATGCATAAGGTCTGTACTGGAAAAATAAGATCTCATTTGTTTAAGAAATCCGGAGAACGAAATTGTCACAAATAAAACGTGGCAGATGAAAATATATGGATTGGGTGGGGGGGGGGGGGGGGGCGCCGATTGGGTATATCTGCAGATTGAAGTTCCATGCCACTAGCTAAAATCCTAGCCTGCGTATGGCGGTTTTATATGAAAACCTCGCATTTTGAATTGCAGTCTAAAAGATAACAAGAGCTCTTAGAGCTTACAACTGCGCTGGTCTCTAGCCTTTGGCCGGGGACAACACCCCCCTCCCCTTTCCCCTTCCTCGTCATTTCGACTCAAAATGTAGGCACCTTCTCTTTCTGTTACTTCCATCCACATTTTTCTTTTCTTGTGCCAATTTTTCCTCCTATCCTCTCTTTTCCATTTTCTTTTCTTATCAGCTCAATATTACAACTAAACACTCTTTTTTTTTTCAACTCTTCCTCTTTTCATTTCACATTAATTCATCACTTTAGCGACTCTATTTAGCTACTTTTCCTTTCTCCACCCATACTTTGATGTTTCCTCACACTTCACTTCATTTCATCGAGCATTTTTAGCTCCCCCTTCAACTACGTCATATTATTATTCTCTTCCTTTTTTCCAGAATCTCTAGTTTCAACTCCTCCTTAGCATTCCCCACCCATCCACTCCTTTCACCTATTTTCTTTCTCTCATTCTCTCCTCAACTTTACAACCCCTCTTCCTCTCTCTCCCATCTACTAAAGTGGTAACGGGGAACCGGGAACCGGGAACGACCGGAACGACCGCAGTCTGACGAGTGTCAGCTCCTAGTCATGCGACAACACGAAGGTTAACATTTCTCTCGAAATAGTCACTCTCTGCTTGTTTCAGTTCGGGCACTGTTTCTCTCACTTCACAGTAGCAACCTGATTGTGACACTTTTTTCCCCATACTCTACCACTTCCACCATCTTCTTCTCCGCCTTCTCTTCCACTTTTCGCTACCGCATCTCTTCTCTCACTCCCTTCATCCATCTGAGCTGCTGTTGCACAGAGAATTCTTCTTCCATCCTCCACTTCAATCTGAGTCCTCACACTCTCCCTCCACTTTCTCTCTTCCCAGAACCTTCTACCATCAACTACCCGTCGCGCCCGCTCTGGCTCGGGCGCGTGGCTCGTGGGGGGGTCTCCTGGTCCCTGGGCTCGCGTTTTGTCGGTGTGGCTTGCTCTGCGGGCTCGCTCCCGTGTCGGCCGGGCTCCGTTGATCGATCGGACGCATTGCTTGTCCGCTAGGTTCCTCCTGTCTCCCAGCTGTAGTGGACGCTTGCTCTCCTTTGTGCTTTTCGTCGGCTTCCTCGCCGTCCGCGCGGGGCCCGCGGCTCTCCTCTCGCTCTCTGCGGTCGCGGCGGCTTCCCTGGGGGCCGTCGGGTCTGGCTGGCCTTGTTTCTGTCCTTGTCCGCCATTTTCTCTTCGGATCCGCTGTCCTCGTTCCCCTCCGGTTCCCGTTCCTCGTCCCGTCTGTTCCCCGTTCCACTGCTCCCCCTGCGTCCTTTCTCTGGCTCTCGATCTCTGGCCGCTCCCGCTGTCGTTCCTCTTGTGCGGGAGCCGTGGGCGGGGGCATGCGCGCGCGTCGGGGTGGCCACGACGGGCTGCTTCGGCTGGTGCTCGGTGTTTGTGCTGCGTCTGGTCCTTGCTTCTCCCGCTCTTGTGTCGGCGTGCCGTTCTGTCGCTTGGGGTCTGCGCGTGGACATGGCGACCGGCTCCTCGTTTGCTGGGTCTCGGACGCGCTACGGCTCGTCCGCAGTCTCGTTCGTTCCGGTGGCGGTGGGGTCGCCTCTCTCCCTCTTCCCTCTCCGTCTCGAGGGGCCTGGTACTCGACTTCGTCTTGCTGCGAGGTGCGTGGTCTGTGGTGCTTCGTTCTCGGTTCCGCTTCGTGTGTTCCGCTTGGTCCTCCTCGGTTCCTTCGGGGCTGGTCGGTCTTTGTGTGGGCTGGGTTGTCGTCTGCTCCTCCTGCCTGATCACGTCGCAGCGCGTTTCGCGCTGTCTGCGGTCCCGGTCGTCGCGACTGTTCTCTCGCCTGTGATGCTGCGTCTGTTCGGCCCTGTGCCGTCGGGGCGTTGTTGCTGGTCTCGGGGCTGCTCGCGCCACATGTCCCCCTCGACCCTCGTGGCCGTCCCTGGCTCTCACGCTTTCGCTCTCCTGTCGCATGAGAGGTGTCTTTCCCTCCGCCCGATGTTTCCTCCGGCCTGTGTGTGGTGGGCTCCTCCGTCCCACTTCCCTTCCGTCCGGCGGCCGTCTGCTGGTCACACCCACTTCCCGTCTTTGTGACGATCAGTACCACGTTTGATCTTCCGCGCCATTCCCGTCCGCGGTCTGTGCGGGCCGCGCCCGCCCTCCGCTCGTGTGCGTCCTCGGCATTGCGTGATCTGCGATCGTGCCTTGTGGTGTCGCCGCACTTCCGGACACAGTTGTGATGTTCTGCCGTTGCGTTGCGTGGCTCGCCTCCCTTGTGTCGGGTGCTGATGCTGGGACTCGGGTCTGCGATCGAGGACTGTCTCGCACCTCCCCTTGGTTCCGCGTCCGCGCGCGTTCCTGAGCTCTCGTTCACTCTCTTCGGCCTTCTCATGGCTCGCCGGACGGCTACGGGGGGTGCGGTCACGACAGCCCGTGCGGCAGAGCGCAGCGCAGTTAATAACATGTACTGAGAGATAAACTTAGCTTCAGCCGGGAAAATGGCGGGATTTTTTTTTGTTTTTCAGATGTTTTTCAAAACCCCGTCGTGAAGGGAATGGGTTCTAGAGGCCCAAAGCACACTGGGATACCCACATGTAGTGTCTGTCATCCATATTTTTCTTCGGTTCTGTAATTTTCTCTTGCAAACTTTCTATTTCTTTATTTCTGGCCTAACTAACCTTGTTATGGACATGACCTCGATGGACAACGGTGGAACTATTCCCATGCGAGATGCAGATGCAATCAAGCTGTTCATAGGGCAGGTCCCGAGAACGTGGGATGAAAAAAACCTGAGGCCCTATTTCGAAAGCTACGGACAAATCCACGAGCTAACTGTGTTACGAGACAGATTAACGAGAAGTCACAAAGGTAATTTCTGCAGCATACTCTTTGCGGTTATTTGTGTTAGCAGTATCTGATGTTTGTCCTGTTTTTAGGCTGTGCATTTCTTACTTTCTGTTCTCGCGAAGCTGCCCTTGCGGCGCAAAAGGACTTACACGAAAAGAAGACCTTACCAGGGGTAAGTAACTGTATAAGAGTTTCGTTGTAAAATACGCGTACAAAACGTACATTAAACATTCAATCTTATAATCTTCATTTTACAATGTAAATTTTCTTCAAGATCAATAACAAATTCATGATCTGGAAGTGGGTTTCTTGCCGAACTTCGACACAGATTATATACATTCGAAGACTTGTCTGCAAAGTTTCCGCTTGGGTTGGCATTGATGTCTTTGAAACCACGTTGCCTTTGCTATCGGTTTCGTCTGGAAATCCATGTTGTGTCTGGAGTCATAACAATAGTTCAACAACGTTTGATCTTCTTAAACTGGATTTTAAAATTAAGCGAAAAATCAGCTAGTGTCGGTAGTATTTTCCTTATCGTAGAAAGGTGTGATAAGGATCGAGATAAAAGTCTGTTTGCCCATGAAATCGCGGATATTCCAAGAGTTTCCTGTTGCTTGTGTATATTGGTGGAACGAAATTTGAATAATGTTGTATTGGTCTTTTTCTTGATAAGTTCTAGACCAACTGGAGCAAGATTAGTTGCATCAGCAGGCATGAAATATTGCAGGCTATATGAGTTCAGGGAAATTGCAGCAACATGTATAAATTGAAGGGAATTTGTTATAAGTTGGGGGCGAACTTTAGGCAAGGTAAATTAATAACCCTTGTTTCAAAATTGAACAGCTGATATTTCAGGTCTTCTTTCTCCATATTAAGACAAAGTACGGGCTATTTAAATCTAAAACTGTGGTCAATTTATATCATTAACCTTGAATTGTCAAAAAACTATATGCTATTTAGTTCAACTTGTTTTTCAAATTATTTTAGTCTTATGAGGCAGGTGCTGGGTTAGACCTATTAACATAAACACAAAATGATGGTTTATAACCTAAACAGTTTAAGTTGGTAAGAAAGCATTTGTAGTGTAAATAGAAGCCTTATTCAAAATAATATTTAGTTTACACACCCCGAAACAAAAGTTGTCAAGGTACTATATAGTATGCAAAAAAGTGTTTTTTGTTTATCTCTTTCTTTGCATTCAGATTTTTTTTTAGAACTGCCCACACTCCCTTTTTCAAAAATGCACCTGTCCTACAGTTCCTGACATGGTATTGCGATATTTCCCTGAAAGAGGGTGGGATAGGAGAGGCAAATAGAAAGAAAGTACACAGAATTTGTTTAAAAATGACCTTCATTTTATTGTTGTTCCAAGACTTCTGATCTGGATTGTGTCAGATGAGATATTTCACATTTTCTTTTTCTTTTTCTCACAGATGCCAAATGCGATGCAAGTTAAACCAGCAGAGGGTGAATCTAGATCTGGTGAGTTGAGAAATTTTGTGATAGTAATGTGTTGATACTGAATAAATCACGCAAACATGTTTAGTAGTAATCCTATCTGACTTAATCTTAGTACCCTGCTGCGATGTCTTAAATTTTGACTGCGTTCCAAAAAGGTTCTGCAAAAGTATTTAAAGTAAAAAAGTATATGGCAATCAGATTGAAAATTCAACATCCTTTTTTCCCTTGGGTTATCTCCTGCTTGGGGATTTATTAATTGTTGTTATTTTTTGTTATTATTTTCTGCTGGTCAGATGTAAAAATTAAATTGAGGCACTCATCATTTGTCCACAATCTCTTAAATTTGAAGATGAGAGATGCCAATTCCTTCTCTCTCTACTAGGCGTCCCTTGGTGTTGAACATCAAGGGCTTGTCCATGGATGGGATTGTTGAAGTTTCAAATTGATTAACAGACAAAAGAGAAAATCTTAATATTGTGGACACTTTAGGAGGAGCAACACTTAAACTTTCAAAACTTTAAACCAGGTGTCACAGACTACCTTGCTGCTGTGCAGCAGACAGTCTGCTTACTTGTTGTTGTAAATTTTATTTTTCAAATTATGGCAACTGTATGATGTGACATTGGGCATTAGGGTTGGAAAGTTCTGGTGAGTTAGACGTGTTTTGAGCTGGGCACTAACTATGCACTGACAATGGAAGTACAAAATTTTGGAAATAGTTGTACACCTTCAGTAACTGAATTATAAACCATTTGTTGACAAGTTATGAAAGTAAAAAAAAAATGTAAATGTTGTTTATAGTGGTGATGCACTTAGCTTCACATCCCTTTGAGATAGCTAGTTTACAGGCATGCCACTTGAACAGAGGAATCAAATATTTTAAATGAACATAACATAGTTGAAAATCCCAACTAGCAGAAGGAAGGCCAGTTGGTTATATACAAAGCGGGACTGAGGGTTTGAACTCGGGAACTCCGGATTACAACACCAGCGTCCTAAACCACTCAGCCATGCTGCCTCCTTAAAGTGACAAGCATAGGTCCAACACTAAATCAATCAAAAAAAAAAAAAAAAATATTTATTTTCTGGGGGGGGGGGGGGGGGGGGGGGCCCCGGAAAAAAAAAAAAAAAAAAAAGAAAAAAAAAAAAAAAAAAAAAAAAAAAAAAAAAAAAAAAAAAAAAAAAAAAAAAAAAAAAAATAAAAAAAAATTAAAAAAAAAAAAAAAAAAAATAGCTGCGCACAGCAATAAGAAAGGCCTGTAGTGTAGCAAATGTTCTTACTCGGTCTGGCAGTTGATTCCAGGCGTTCGCCGCCCAGTATCTTACAGACTTCAGTCCATACTTGGTCGTATTGACCTTAGGTAAGACAATCTTATTAATGCCTCTCAAGTTCTTGATATAATGAAAAACACTGTGTTTCCCAGAGTGATCAAGATCTTATTTGTCTTTATAAATTAACCAGTACATTATCAGCAGACAGATGACAAAAATAATTACAATATATTTTTAACTGGGTGCAAAGAAAATAGATTTTCTACATTGTCCTTTGGGCAAGTTGAAGCCACTGTGTACTAGCCCAAAGGCTTTTTTCAATAGCCTCCTTCATCTGCTGACAAACAAATGTCCAATTACATTACTTGCCCATCAAGCAGGGGATGAATATAATCCACTTGCCCAACAGAAAAATCTACTAGCCTCAGGCTGTCGACCAATGGCCTATTTTCCCCAATGGGGTAAAGGTCGAAAGTCAAAGCCAGGCTATCGGACAGAACTTTCTTTGCACACTGGATTCAAATAAATTATATAATCTTTGGGTTCCATCAAACTCTGAGTAACAACTTTAGCTTTTAGTCCCTGTTGTTCTATTCATATTTTATTTTGTTGTTGCTGTTGTTTTACAGAGGACCGTAAACTGTTCATTGGCATGATATCAAAAAAAGCGACAGAGGATGACCTAAGGATGATGTTCTCCCCATTTGGTACAATAGAAGAGTTGACAATTTTAAAAGATAGCGATGGCAAAAGTAGAGGTTTGTTATATCTGTAAAAGTGATTTGTTTGTTTTAGGATGTGAAATGTATTATACAAATCCTCAGAAACTAAATATTATTAAGCAGTTATCTAAAACTGTCATGATTTTTTTAGGTTGTGCCTTTTTAAAGTTCCCAACAAGAATGCAGGCTCAAAATGCGATTGCGGAGATGCACAACAGTACTACAATGGAGGTTTGTTGTTACAATTTATTTTCTGTTTCTCTAGAATGCCATGGCAAGTCTGAAGAGTTGCTTTGAAACTTATCAATTAGCCTGAACTTAAGCTTGATTGAACAGATTCTCCGTTCATCTCCTACCCAGTAGATGCCTCAGCTTTGATTTCAAAATTCTCTATTGATAATATGTAGCATCTCAAAATGATTCTTACTGAGCTTAAAGAGACACAACATATTTATTTGTGGAGCTAGATCATCAGCGTGGAATTTTTGGTTCAAGTTGTTTGGGTCAAATCTTGGACATTTCTTGAGTTTTCATAGGCTAATCGAATTTTCATAGGCTAATCGCTGTTTAATTGCTGTTTCTTTTTCAGGGCTGCCCGTCACCTATAGTTGTTAAGTTTGCAGATACTGAAAAAGAAAAGCTTCAAAAGAAAATGCAGCAGATGGTAGCTCTTGGTGGTATGGGCATGAACATTGGATTAGGAATGGGATTTCCTTATTTTCAACATGCAAATTACAATGCTGCCTGTCAACAGGTGAGAAAGAAGCACTTAATTATTAAATTTTACTAAACAGGCCTAGGTCTGTTACATCTGAGGTCTCGCCATGGTGTTTGAGAGCGCTTTCCAGTTGTCAGAACTGGCGGGCTAGGCCGGTACATGTATATCCGAGAACAGAATTTTGTTGTTAGTCAGATTTGTCCTGTCAAAATGTAAATATTATACATTGTTATGGTGGACTTGTGGGACAATCTCGTGTAAAAGGCCCATTTAACCACCAGACCAGCTGGCCAGTTCTGACAAATAGAAAGCTACTGGTTGGCAAATACCTGCAGCTAAGAAAACTACATGTACATGCGAGGACCAACATATTTTTGGAAAATCTTTTGGCAGTGAGGCATGAAATTATGTGTATGGTACAAAGGTAAATGAACAATCACAGTGTTGTAAATAATAAAGAATAATAAAGATATTTATTACCGAGCTTAAATTTACCATCTTTATTATTTACTACAAAACTTGATGAATTTGACATTGCTGATCCTAGCAGTATGCAGGACGCGTCACATATCAACCTAGTAAAAATGGCCCTAGCTCACAACGAGTCTCTCGTAGCTCAGTTGGTTAGAGCGCCCAACTGGTATCTGGGAGGCCATGGGTTCGATTCCCGTCGGGGACTCAGAATTTTTCTTTGTCCCATGCTCGTGTCATGTAGAACATCTTATCTTTATTATTTAATCACAGTGTTGTTAGTTCAAATGCAAAGGTGTGAACTTGAGGAAGTTGGTGACTCGAGTCTTGTTCGCTCATGTTTGATAATTAATAGTTTCTTCAACAGCAAACTAGTAACCCATCAGCAGCAATCCAATCTGGTTTCAATGTCATCCCAGGTGTCACAGGACCAGGTAAATAAATTACATGACTCTTATATAGCTCTTGGTGCAGTACCAGTCAATAGTAAGCTGACCTCCTGAAATGAACAGCCACCTTTATGTAAAGCGTAAACTCTTCAAGTCCAAAGGGTGACCAACATCAAATTTCTCCTCACAATATCAAAACTTCATCAAAGAAAAAAAAAGGTTATGAGAATAAATAAAAATAATAAAAAATTGCTCTGATATTTCAATAGTTTCTCCCAACTAACATAAGAAAATGTATGGAGATCAGTCAGAACAATTTGTATTTGGAGATATTGGGGAAGGGTAAATTCTGTGTCAGGGTGGCAATTGTGGAGAGGTTTGGCTTTAAACTCATTCCATTCCTTGTGTCTTCAAATTGGTTGACGTTAAAGTTGTTGATTTATCATTGCCAGTTTTCATTGAGATTTAATTTGACTTTGTCATTAACTGTCTGTCATTTTGTGCTTGCTTTAGCTATGGCTCCTGGAACGATGGGTGCTCTTGTAGCTGCTTCAGTGCTCGCCGCACAACAGCAACAGCACCAAGCAGTACAGCAATCAGTATCATCACAGAATAACATCGTAGGAGGAACAGCTGGTTTAGTGAACAGTAATGCCTTATCTGCAGGTGGTGCTACCAACACTTCTTCTATGATAGGAGTACAAGGTGTTCCAGGAATGACTGGCCTTGGTAAGAACTATGATCAGTTTAGTATTGGTGATTCATGCACAACTTGAAATCTTGTAGAGGTGTGGATGTTGTGTACCTAATTATCCAGGCAAAGTCTAGGGCTGGGCTGTGCAAAGCACGATAACGCTAGTCCAGTAGAAGTGAAGATTTTGATTTCAGTTTTTTTAACTTTTTGGTGAGGTTTTTCTGTTTAAATTTTTCTTTCCTCCAATTTTGATGTGGATTAATCTCAAATTCCACAAAACATGAGCAATAAAACACTTTTACACACGAGAAATTGAACCCTCAATCTTGCTACCTGTCAGTTTTTAGGTTTTGAAATAAAAGATTTGCATTGTATCGGTTGTTATATGTTAAGAATTAAAAATAATATTTCAATCTTTTGAAGTCTTCATTTTTCTCCTGTGTGTTATAAATCCACTTATCCCCCATCCCTTTTTTCTTCCTTCATAAATGTTGTAAAATTCAATGAAAAAATCTCCAAGTTTGTGTGACCTTCATCTGCATATTGATTAAAACGTTTTTCTTTTTTTATTATTGCATGTTCATTTCATTACTTGTAACACTAGAACTTGCTTTACTCTAGGTATGAACATGTCTGGGATGGGTGTTGGTAATCTTAATACAATGGGGGCTGGTGCCCTTGGTATGGGAATTCCTGGACTCAGTAATGTCGCTGGTGTAACTAGTGTTGGTGGTAACATACAGACTGGAGATGCGCTTACTCAGGCATACTCTGGAATACAGCAGTACAATGGTAAGAAAGTATACAAAGATGTTATGGAGGCAGTCTGAGGGCTTTGTGGGTGGCCTAATGGTTAGTGCGCTGGACTCTGGATTGAGGTGTCCGGGTTCGAGCCCTGGCCAGGGACACTGTGTTGTGTTCTTGGGCAAGACACTTTACTCTCAGTGCCTTACTTCACCCAGGTCTATAAACAGATACTGGCAAATTTAATGCTGGAGGTAAACCTGCGATAGACTAGCGTCCCATTCAGGGGGGAGTAAAAATACTCCTATTTGCTTCATGCTCTGGAAACTGGGAAAAGCTCCAGCCTGATGGGCCAGTAGGCTCGAATGCAGACTTAACCTACCTTACCTGATGACTTTGTAGCAGAAATGTTGGTTGAGGTCCTTTTTTAAAACTTTTGTTGACTGAGCTGAAGATGAGGTCCAATAACAAGTTTTTCAGTTTTGCCTTATGAACCAAACTACTTGTAGTTAGTTCAGTAAATTTATTATGATAATTGTCTCTTTTCAACTTTGCTTTGGCTTCAACTTTTCAATTGTGCATAACAATGTTAAGTTCATTCAAGTATCCTACTCCCCAATCCAAAGTGAGTTGCAGTACTCCTAGTCACATCATGCTATGGAAGCCAAGATAGGTTCTAGCAATGTACTGTAGACCACTTTGACCCAACTGCAGACTTTACTTAGCCTTTCCAGTTTAATACATGGTATCATTTCTTTCAGCAACATTTCCTGGCGTTTATGGTCAAACTATATTCCAACAGCAGCAAATACAACGACAACCACAAAAGGAAGGTCTGTGTAACTAATTAAATTAGGTGGAATTATTAGAACATTTCATTACAATAATAACCAATAAGAAAACGTTTCCACATCTTAAAGACATAATTATCAAGTTAAAATGCAAATCTCAGTTTGTGCTTAAATAAATCTACATCACTTTTTCATCACTTATTTCTTTGTTGAAATGTTTTCCACAAGCCTTAATTAGTCAGAAAACAAGAAAGAAACTTGAACCTCACAGGGATGTACCAATAGCTAAGAAAAAAATACTACCCATTAAAAAGCCCAATTGGTTTTAAAGTCTTTGTTTTCTAGTGAAATTTCAGCCGGTGATAAGCTCCCTTTGAGCTGGTGAAATTAGCCAGTAGCTGGCTCTTAGCTACATCCCTGACCTCATAGGATATATTCATAAATTATAAACAAGTTAATTAACTTGATCAAAGAAATCACAGCATGTTCAATACCATGAACATTTTATACAGTGCGAACTGTACTCTATGTTTGCCTTTATGTACAACTTATTGTAACATAATATGCGAAATAATGTTTCCTCTAATTTAATTGTATGATTATTTTTCCTGTCCAGGTCCTGAAGGAGCTAATTTATTTATTTATCACTTGCCACAAGAATTTGGTGATGCTGACCTAATGCAGATGTTTATGCCTTTTGGCAGTGTAATAAGTGCTAAAGTGTTTATAGATAAAACAACAAATCTAAGCAAGTGTTTTGGTAAGTTCTGTTGTTTATAACAAGAAATACATGTATACTCATGGGAAGAATCTCATTGATTTTGAATTATTTGTCTGGCAAGTATCTTAATTTGAAGAAACAGCTACACTGTAGAGCCCTTCCATTCTTAATTTAGGGAAGCAGAGCATTTACAATTTGCTCAGTATATCAGACTCTGTCCTATTGACTCTGTTTCTGTTTGTAGAGGAATGACAGCAACTTGCAAACAAGAAAAAAAACATGTTTAAAGAAACATGATAACTTTTCTACTGTGTTTCCCTACTTTTATTTGTGTTTATTTCCCCTGTTGCATAATATTGTGAGAACATGAAAAAGGCTAGATGTTTATTTTATTCTCACTGGTATTTTTCAGGCTTTGTAAGTTTTGAAAACCCAGTCCACGCCCAAAATGCCATTCAGTCAATGAATGGTTTTCAGGTAGGGCCAAAGAGACTTAAGGTGCAGCTTAAAAGACCAAAGGATGCAAACAGACCTTACTAGCGTGTTTGGTAGGTATAAGGTTGATTTCAATATTCAGGGCTTTCAATGAGAGCCAGCACCGGCCAAAGCTTTGGCAAGTATTCTGTTATGAATCAGCGGCTAAAATTCATGCAGTTCCCTAGAGTGTAGATGTTTTCAGCTTCCTTTATTTGCCTCAGTCAGGTACCGCACAAGAGCAGCCACCTACCGTAATTACTCGAATAAGCGCCGCGGCGCTTATTAAATTTTTTGCGCCTCAAGTGCGGCGCTTATTCGAGGGCGGCGCTTATTTAAAAATTAGACGCCACAAAGAATCAAATATTTTGCAGTTATCGAAAATAGCGTCTTCTGATTGTCAGTATTCGTCTCTTGCTGAAGAGAGAAGTAGCGCTGGCTGTCCTGGCAAGGTTCACGGCCTTCACAACATTTACAGAGCTACGTATTGTAAGAATGTTGGATAGAAAACTAATAGGCGAGCAGTTAAACGATCACTGTAAACTGCAAAGCATCGCTCTTGATGAAAAGAAATGTCCATGTTTGCTTTAGAGTTGCTTTGAAGTGCAGTTTTTAGTAAAACGGAATTATTTGAATAAGCGCCGCATCGGTACTGCGGCGCTTATTAACTTTTTTATCCCAAATGCGGCGCTTATTCGAGGGCGCGTGGCGCTTATTCGAGTAAATACGGTACTTCAAATCTTACTGACAGCCCTGAATATAAAGCTCTTGATCTTGGGCTGTAACTGCCAACAGTGCATAGTTCTTGTCAATTTGCTTTTCTTTGTGTCATCGCTGTATTATTAGATCATCACACATTACTCAGTATCTTCAAAATATTTATCAACTTGTATCGTAGAAAATGTTTGGGCCAGTGTAGAGAGTTTATTGTGATGGATTCAAGATGGATAGGAAAAGAGCAGATGGGTTCTCTAACCATTTCGTTGCCTACTTGAAGTTTGAATTTGCCTTGTCATGTTTCGTCAAAAAGTTTTCTTTATCAGACAGACAAGAATGCTGAGAAACATTTTTTGTCATTGCATTTATCTTTTTTGTAAAATGTAAGATGCGCTGTGTAAATTGTTTTCACCCCAAAGGGAGTCTCTTTTTAACCACAAAAGCCTTGTAGCCTTGGTGGTAGGCACAGATAGCTTACCTAAACAGGGTTCATTGGATGGAACATGATTTGAAGCCCTTGCACTGTTGGATGCTGTTTGGCATTCTTATTAACCAGGTCACTCCTGCCTGTTATGTTTTATGAACATATGACAAGGAGCAAATCTTTGTACAGATCCATTACAAAGGAAAAGCCCAATGAATGCAAGAAAGGAGAGGTGCTGCACCCACACTAGCACTATTGAACTGTGATTGGTTTACAACATGGGCATTCGGTGTACTATAGTTTCCCAAAAGCCTTTGCTGGATAATTCACTATCCAGTGATTTATCCAGGTAATGTTGTGCCTCCTTGTGTTAAGGTACCTACTTGAGAAGTCTGATTTGCACCTCCTGGAGTTTGGGAACACTAAGCTAGCTTTCAGCACTGAGACTTCTGGCCTCATTTATGTAACCAAATTGAGTTATGATTGGTTGGTGGTTTTGAAAGATTATCTCAGACCAGTCGCAGCCCAGTTTGATTACCAAAAGGATCCCAGAAATTGTAGTGCCGAAAGCTGGCGTCGACTCTCTGTGTCGGTGCCTTGTTGCGAAGTAGGGAGAGAACCAAATGTCATTGCCTTGCGACCTTCTTTGCATAAGTTGCTTGTAGTAAATGTGTGTTACTGTCCACTGTCCAGCGCTTCTAACACGTTCCCTTGTCTCTGTCTCGCCTAGATCACGTGACTGTGTACGTTTATTCGTCGTCATGGCGGTGACCTTTTGCGCATGTGCTTGTTTGTGTACCACAGTTGGTGACGTCACTTGTTGTGCGGTGGCATGGTATATATCGTCACTGTTGGTGTTGGGATTCAGTAATACGTCACTGTAAAGCAGTGTTACATCATTGTTAAATACGTAATCGGTGCATGTTTAGCAGTATTGTAAGCTATTTTTCAGTTGGATTGTGCAGTTATTCGTTATGTGACTAGTTATATTATCGTCAGGCAAGCTCACTGTTTACTATTTATAGAGCGTGGTCCGTGTTAATGTTCTCGTTTAAGTATGGGCTCTAGTGTGTTTACAGTACATGTGATGGTTTTCAAAAAACCTTGTATTGTCAGTGCCTTGTAGATGGAGTTTGTTGTTAGCCTGACTTTTACTAAATAAAAGAGATTGACATTTATAATCATGCCTCGTGTTGATTGTTCATGTCTAGTGTCATTTCTGTTAAGGGGCATCAGTTATCTTTTGTGGCCCAGGGGTGGTTACTAAGGGTAAAACAATAAACTGCAAATCAATGACGAAAGAGTATAACAAAAAGAAGCACTCTTTTGGCATTTCTTGAAAATTTTCCTTCTGCCGATTTTTCCTGATAAGGAGGGGCACGATATTTTAGGCAATGAAGTCACTAAATGCCCTTGCCCCAGAAGTTTTCCTCTTTCTTCTACTGACTTGATTGATATGATTGAGAAATAGAAAAGAAACAACTCTGGAACCAGGGAAGTCACTGAATGGTCTTTATTTGTTATGAAAAATAATTATGACCAGCAGCCCATGTTATGACCAAAACCTGACTTATTTTGTATATGATTTTTAAGCCCGTTTAACAATTTCGTTCATCCCCCCCCCCCCCCCCCGGGGGGGCTCCCGGGGCTCCCCCTCCCCCCCCCCCCCCCCCCCCGCCCCCCCCCTCCCCCCCCCCCCCCCCCCCGCCCCCCCGCCCACCAAACACATTTGCGTTACGAACATTTTCTTTCTCGATTACTGATTATAATCGACAGCAGAATAATATTTTGCAACAATTTCCATGATCTGCCTAAAAGACTACAAACCACTTTCATAATCAATTGCGGCTGTACAGGTCTGTTGTTTGATTGCTGGCACAGACACTGCGATGGACTAGGATCCCCTCCAGGGGGAGTAAAAATACTCCTGGTCGCTTAATGCTACGGAAACCGGGATAAGCTCCACCCTGGCCACTAAACTCGTATGCAGACTGACGGGCATTGTAAAAAATCTGTTGACCTGCCAACAAATGGTAGTTGTGCAATTGTGATATGATTGTGAAAGTGGTCTGTAAGGTTTCGTTCTTCCTGATCCAATGGTGCCTTTTCCCCCACCTTTTTCCTTTGTATCATCTACAATGGTTAGACCACTAATTTTGGGTGAGGAGGGGATTTTAATTTCCAGATCAATTTCCTCTATCACTCCTTAATGTTGACCGGCAAATTAATGTTCACCAAAATGTGTGAAATGAGCTTCACAACGAAGCCCGGTGCATAACCTTTTACATGCAAATATACATTCTTGTACGCTCACTGTCCCCGTCATTGTCTGCCAAATCAAACTCATTTGAATGTGAAAGGCTGTGCACCGTCTGCACCAGGACCCGTTTTGAAACAGAGGTAAAGGGTTTATTGCTTGACCAGCATTGTTCAAAGTGCGACATTCTCGGCTGGTGTCGAAAGGGTCGTGACTGGAATAGACACTCCAAAATCAGAAATCCGCCGAGAGCCTGAGATTTCTGACTTGAGTATCTATTCTAGTCACGACTAGTCGGAAAGACCCCGGGGACAAGGTTGCGGTTTCTCGTCGTCAGTAATTTACTAATATCTTGCGAACCTAACACACTCAGTAGGTACAAAAGATAAAGAATGGTGTTTCACGAATGATTGCTGATTTTACAATCGATCAGTGACCAATCAATACTCGTGACCAATCATAGTTTTCCCGAGCATTCTACGCGCGTCACGTCCTTCAAGTTCAAATTGGTTCATCGTCTAATTTTAATTCGTGTTTGCAATCCACTGTACCGAAAAAAGATGGCGATAGGTATATTTACCCGTAATTGTTAGCCCATGAAACCTCTGAAAAACTGACCTACTAATGCCCGAAGCTAGATTCAGTTTACTGAATGCAAGCTAATCGTAGATGAGATGAAGGTAACTCATTTGCGGTCTTAACGCGGTTTATAAATTCAGCGTCGGTATTTAATTGTGAAAAAAAACTTTCTATAACTCACAAAAACGCAAAAAAAAAAAATCCAAAAAACTTTAAACCAGGCTTACAACCACGTTGTTAGTATGGCAAGCCAGGTACTTTTTGGCGCTTTGGGAAATATGATGCTATCACATCGAGATACCTTTTTGGTAAAAAAAGAAAAATTATACATACCCCAAAATCAAAACTATTACCTCAAAATAACAGAACAATAAAAGATGATAGTAAAGCCAAAGGAAAAAAGCATGGTTTAAAATAATACTTTCTACCTGTAAAGCAGGAATTATAGTTAGAGTGATTTTATTAAACCCGTGAAAAAAAAAATAAAAAATAATGATAAAAAATAAAAAAAAAAAAAAAAAAAAAAAAAAAAAAAATATATAATAATATATATTTGAATAATAAAAATTTCACGGTTGAAATAAAATCACTCTATCATGCTCGCAAAAACGTCTCTTTTTGCACATAAAGGTGGCTGTACAAGCATGCTTCAGTTTTGCGTTTTATGAACGCAATGATAAGTTGAAAAGCGTTAAAAAACTGAGCTGCTATTTATCAGATATCACCTGAACTTATTAATAAATTGCAGAAAAGAACGAACGATGCTGCAGGATTGCCAGGTAATAAAGTTGGGCGTGGCTGTTTGGAAATGTTAAGAACACATACCACAATGATTGCAAGACTGAAGATTGGCTTGTCGAGGACACGACCAGACATCAAGAAATGCATTATGGCAAGACCCGAGATGGAGTCAAGGTAACAGTAGCTTTATATTATTTTCACCAGTGCCTCGCTTTCCAAGGTGCAAGCCAGTAATGTTTCTCATCGACAAATTCGTAAACCAATAAAGACGAAGAGAAGACTTACATAAAACTGAGTAGCGTGAAGGTGTATGTCAAAGATTTGAAAAGAATCGCGGGCAAAATTTTCGTATCGAACCATTAATTATAATAACAATTCAGTTGCGAGTCTTGTTCTTTTCGTGATACTGTCCGTGTTCGTGATCGAGGGGTAGTGTGAAATCTTTGAAACTGTAGCTCTAATCTTTTCGAGACTTGAAATGACTTCATAGAACGTCATATACAGAACTCGTCTAAATGTATTTTTCATGTTTTTTTCATTTTTTAGATTGATGTGTTTCACGAATTCTTGGTGCGCGGTTTTATATGTTCCACCAAAATTAGTCAAAATAAAAGTTCCGGTATCTGGAACAATCGTACAGATATCTGAAACAACCGTTTGTAGTTTTAAAGAACAAATCCATAAATATTTTCTTTAGTTATTACTGTAAATACAAGTTAATTGATTTGTTTGTACATGGTAGCATTTAAGTGTAGTATAGCTGTATACATAATTAATTACCATCGGGATGACAGGGGCTCACCTAGATGAGCCCAGAAGGGTTTATTGAGAGCTAGCTAATGCTCCATAAAATATATCCACAATTATGAAATGCCAGTATAGTTTACACCGAAAAGAAAGAACGGTAGTTCTAGCCTCGCGTACACTTGAAGGCTATGCAAGCAACTGTATAATAGGAAAACATGGACAAACGGCCACTTTAGAAAAGAGGAGGGGCTTGCTATCGAAGGCGGCAAGTGATATGGCATTGCGAAATTCATAGACTTATCGATTATTCATAGACTTATCGATTAACTAAAGTCTTGTGTCATACTCCGAGAGTTCAATCTGTACCTCTGGCTCATGTCGAGGGAGCCCTTGGGGAGCTTTTGATAACCAATGCTTGAGCGAGTTTCTAAATCTCGCCAAGCGCCAAGAATACAGAAAGGGATTCAATAAAGAATTAAAATAAACAAAAATTGATGAAAATCCGAGCCCTTTCATGAGAGAGTCGAGGTTTGGGCGACATAACATGCACAAATACAGCAGTGCCTCTATAAACAGCCATGGCGTGAAACACACTACACTTGTGCACACTATTAAAGCTATGGCCTTGCTAAGATTTTTCTCTCTTTGATAAAAATGTCGAATTGGAATCACCTCCATTGAATTTTCGCTCCTCGTGGAACCCCTTAAAAAATGGCACAGAATCACAATATTTATACAAATGATGGCGGAGACAGCTACGAGGACTTGCGCAGTGTATATTATGCTGAAAATAACGAAATGATCAGCAAGTGAAGCATGAAAAACTCCCAAAACCAAGGCGTAACACCAAATAGTGCAAATCACGAAACAGACGCGTCCACTGGTGACTTTGACTCGATACGGCAACGGTGCAAGCAAAGCGAAGAGTCTATCGATGGTTAATAACAACACGTGACCGATCGATACGCTTATCAAGATGGCGTTTATCGCGAGTGGCACAAACACGGTGTAAAGTGGTTCATCTCCAACAGCTGTCACAAGCGACCAATAAGAATGCATAGGACACAAGATGGAACCCACTAAAAAGTCTGCCACAGCCATTGACTGTAATATGTAGCTGGAAGTGAACGAGCGAAGGTTTCGTAAAGGGTCCTTCCACACAACCAGGATAATCAGGGTATTTCCCACGACAATCATAGGACACATTATAACCATGATGACGCCCACTGCCAGTGCCAAGGATTTATCCCTTTCCAAGAAGTTCCAGACTTCATGTGTGTTTAAGAAACTGGCGTTTTCCGCCTGCATTTCGTGGTCTTTCACCGGTTGTTTGAAGTCACTTAAAGTCTCTCCGAATAAATTAAGAAGTGTCGTCGAAGTGTTTACTCTCAACGTAACACGTCAAAAGATTTGTCGTAAACAAACCACTGTCTTGTTTTGTGAAATGATGAGCAGTTTCCGTAAACCATTAATCTCAACACCAATCATGTAACATAAGTCTTGGTACAAAAAACACAGATCGCAACTTTTTGTATAAAATTACCAGAATTTTATGTCGTTCTTGGCAACGAACACCCATAACATAAGTAATCACTAATATAACCAATGATAGCAAGACACAGCAAACAATAGCCAAATGCCAAGGTAAAGGAAGTTACTGAAAGCGGAAGACTTAAACGCTCTTTTAGCTTATTTTTAGCTACCATTTTTTTAAATTAACCTATTTTTAGCTTTTTGTTACATTGTTAAGTTACAAACTCAAAAATATTTTTTTTTAAAGTTCACTATTGGTGTCATGACGCCGGGTTGTTGGAGATAAGATGATGAATGTATATATTCTTTTGAGACATTGTTTGCACATCAAGTGAGACATCTCCTAAGGTTGATCGAGATTTTCCGAATGTCTGCTATCTTATGCATTGCCAGACATTGCAATGAGAAGTAAGATTTTGGTTGCTGTTGCATGTTGATGAGTAATATTCTTCACTTACACCGATTCACCCACAAGCTCCTTCTCATATCGGGGCAATGACCACCAACTTACCCTGACAACCTCCTATTCAGTAAAAAAAAATTCCCCAAGACCCCGAAAAGGTTTGTAGAGTCGCCGTTAAACTGTAGTGTGTTGGTACAGAAGGCATTTTGAAGTGTTATCAAGTATTTTTGTTCATCAAGACGTCAAACGAATTGCAAACCAAGTCACTGAGTAGAACTCTAAGTTTTAGTAAATTATCTAGCTCACTTTATTTAAATTAAAAGTTAAAACGAAGTTAATGCTATTATGCAAATTAATACGACATTTATTTCCACTTCACTTCAGCTTTAATGTTCTTGTCTTCCTAGGAAAGTAAATATCAATTAATGTTGCACAACAATTATATAAGGCAAAACTGACTGATGTAAGACGTATGTTGTCACCGGTCGCTTTTTATAGTTGTTCAGATGTTGTCACCATAGAGCGCTTTTGTCAGTGATTGGTTGAGGTATCTTGCCTAATGCTTATGCCACAAAAAGCAGAAATATTTGAACAGGTGAGGCTAAAGATTAATTAGCAAAACGTTCTGCGGGAAACGTTCAAAGAAAAGCTCTTATTTTCCTGCTAAGTGGAAAGTTTATTAGTTTTGATGTAGTGTTTACTACTCCTAACAAACAGTAATCTGTCATCAACTTGCAATCATTCAGAAGAGGGAACTAGTGCTTTTGGGGGGAATTCCCCTTGGAGCATTCGGGGAGTTGCCTTGCCTTCTGTCAGAGTTGCCTCTGATTCAAAACCGGTCCTGGTGCACATGGAAATGAGTCTCACAAATCAAACTCATTTCCATATGAAAGGTTGTCCATCAGGACTCGTTTGGAACAGATGAAAAAATACATGGCTTAATATTGTTTTTTTTTTTATCTTGTTTATATTGTTCTACATAGTTTATGAATTAATAACCAGTTAAGATAGAGGATCACAAGTTTTTTAGTGTTGTTTACTATTTAGTACTACCCTCTAAAAAGTTTTTATCACATCTGATCTTATCTCATCTTATCTAACTACCCAATCAAAAGCTTAAGCGAACACTCGACAACCTCGTATCCAGGGTCTCTCTTCTAGCCGCCTTTCGCTCTCGTTTCAGGAAGCAGGAAGAAGAGAGTTACCCTGGGAACGACTACCTGAGATGCGTTTAAGAGTTGTTTTCATTCCGTATTTCTACACCCGTCTGCGAGAACAAGATTTTGGCGAAATTTCCGGTTTTATTTTTACGCTACGTAAATTTAACCTCAATCTCTCCCTGTTATTTTGTTCCCCTTTTGTGTATGCATATCATTAAAGAAAAACGTCATTTACAAGATGTCAGTAATGATGATTGTCATATCGCATCACCTGCCAGCACAGTGATCACAAACAACTGGAAAGTGTATTTTGAAAATTCAAACCATACTCGTTTGTTCATAGTTTAAAACTACAAATGCAAAACATTGTCACCCCTGGCCGTCAAAGACGTGTGTTAAATGATAACCTTCTTTCAGTGATCCTGACAGTCTGATTTCTTCTTCCTTTTTGAGAGAACTTATTCCAGAAATGTTTGAAAGTCGCTCGAAACTTTGAAAACCTCCAAGAGTAAAGAAACGGGTTTAGGGCAGAATTCACAAAAAGTAATACCGTCGTTACGTTATAACAAATGATCACCACTCTATAATAGTTATAGCAAGGTTTGCAAAAATATAAGACAAGTTGTGTTACCATCCACGGAGAATAACAGATATCATATACAAAAATAACCGAAACAATTACCCGAAATACTTTCTTTTCCCGTTGATAAAGTAAAGCTGCATTTGAGTGAGAATTTTCGACCATATTTCTTGCTCTAGAATGTTTGATTAGATTTACTAACGTCATAAGGTACAAAATATAGACAGTCTCGGAAAACAAAAATATCACTACGACAGCGATGAACCAAATAACAGGGAAGTATTGCTGTATGATGCTTGTCGAGACTGCATAACAAAAACAGCAAATCCATATCGCAGACGTTGTGATGATGACTCTTCTTTTGGTAATTCTTGTTCGATATTTTAAAGGCGTGGCCAAAGCAAAATACCTGTCTAAAGTTAAAAATAATACGTGACTAACAGACACTATTAGCAAAGCAGAGGTGAATATAAGAAGTATGGACTGGAAATACCATGGGTCTGTTTTCTTTATCCCGACACGAAGAAACCACGAAGCAAGACCAGGAGCGTTAATTATTCCAACGATGAAATCGGATATTGCTAACGACAAGAGTATAAAGTTAGTAGGCGATGTTCGTAGTATCTTTAACGGGTCTTTCCAAACTGCAAAGATTACCAATGCGTTTCCTAACACAGTTATCACTGATACGAGTACGTAGACGATACCAATAATTGTCGCCTGACCATGTGATTCCCAATCTATCACTTGTTTTTTAAACTCGTTGAAAACTATTTTTGCTGTTGCGTTCCAGTAATACGTATGACCAAACAGCGCTGCCATGTCGCATCCTGCTTTTGCTGTGGAACAAGATGCTTCGCGATGGAAATACAACTGACGAATCTGTTTCTACCGTTCTTCCGTTCAGTTCATGTATCTCTATCAAATGGAAACAACCTATACGGTAAAAACCAACAACTTCCACAAATTTGCTGACAATTTTCCTTTAAAATACCACTACTTCGTACTCTGGAAGCTGTGCTCAACAACCATAAAACAGAGGTTTGCCACTTTCTTAAAGAGTTGGTGTTTATCCTATAACAAGGAAGTGTGATAGACACTCCTTAAAAGGGTGTAAATGAACCTACTGCTAGTTGTGCAAGCCTATTGTTTTCCAGTCCTCTTCCCCTCTCAAAATACAATTACTGCAGAACAAACAGTACGCTGCAAAATGTCTGAAAACCCATATATATGCAAATAATGTTCAAGTTATTTTCAAATTTCGACCATATAAACGAGTATTATGGACAAAGTAGAAGAAACGGGAAGCAATTGCAAGAGATAATTTCAACGATGTGTTATTGAATTATCATCAGAAGTAATATAAAGGTAGTTTTTTTACTGCGATAATATGTCTGATAAAATTATACAAGTAAATTATATCCCGGGGCTATTTACTTAATTCACTCTCACTGGATTGAAATTATAATAATAATTACTTCTTTGACCGAAGTTTACCGACCATTGTGATATGGCCCTCTAGTATTGGTCGCCGAGGTAGGAACCAAACATAATAGAATAGACTTGTTAGTTATTGAAGAATTTTATGGCAATTTACAGTAGGCTCCCATAACTGAAGTAGTCAGGCCCAATACATTCACGCGAGTATTTTTGTTAATTGGATTTTTATTCAGACTGAAGTGAGCATAATTCTTCACTGATGACAGTGAATAAATGCGATTTCAGTAATATCAAGACTTAAAAAAAAATGGAGAAGCGACATACCAGGGGTGTACTTATTCGGATGTCGCTTTGCAGGTCGCTGATTGGAGGATTTTACATCAAACTGAAATGCTCAATCATGGTCTATTTACCCCCTGTACCTTAAATCACCATTTCATAGATAAACACTTTGGTTTGTTCTCGGCTTATTACATTCTCGTCTCTAGGACCGCCTGTTAGTGTTAGCCAGCGCAGCCTTTGCAGAACAAAATGGTTGCTCTGTGGACACATGATTTTATTTGCTGGATTTAAATTCCCTTTTCCACGTACAAAGGCATTGTCGGCTAAGAGGTACAAGCAGCTTTGGGAAAGAGAATAGGCTCATAAATTCCAAGACTACGTCAACTTTGTTTGGCAAGTGTGCCCCATGGGGTAGAGGTAACCAAAGTTTGTTTGTTTGTTTGTATAGATCCAATATTGAAAGCTCTAATGCTGAGGGAACACAATCCTCGAACTCTTACCTGGTGTCCCTTTTCTGTTTTTCTATTATTTCTGTAGCTGTCAGTAAGTTGTGTTACGCTTGAAGATCAATGAAGAAACGTCTTATACCAAATTAAGCATGTTTTTACAACACGTGTTTACGTTTAGATGCAACTGACTGAGGATGCCTTGATTTTTAATATATTTTCTTTCCGAGAGTCAGTTACACCCCTTGAAGAAGGCAGTTTCACTGAAATGATTAGCTATGATTGGCACAGTCATAAAGTCTTTGGATTTTGAAGAACCTTCTGGAAACTTTTGATAACCATTTAGAACATGTGTTGAAACTTAGATGCAACTTACCGGTAGATTTACGAATGACCGCAGATAAAACCAATTTATTACAAGGCTGGCACTAATGCAAAAAGGCAAAGGAGTATTTATTGTCACATACCGTATTTACTCGGCGCCGCCCCCCCCCTCTGCCCCTTGCAGTTGCGCGCCCCGCGCCGCAGTCTCCGGCCTGTTCGTCTCACTCACCTCTGCAGCTGCATTTCCATCACGGTTGCAGTGGGGTGCTCTCCCCCCCCCGTTCTTCGCCGTCCCCCCGCGCCCTCTCTCACCCTCATCCGCTCTCCTGATACTTGTCGTCCATTCTGCGCCGCCCTCAAATGCCCCCCCATCCCACCGACTGAAACGCGGCCGAGTAAATACGGTATGTCAACTGGCAGAGCTAGTCTTCTTCATGGCTAGAACTATGTTTTTGAGAGGTTTATCTTTTCTAATGTTTTTTTTGGTCACAAATTTTTGTACTTACAGATAGGAAACTTTCACAACATCACATTTTCCTGTTTTTTTTTTTTTTTAAATGGATGGTTCTGTTCCTCAATTCAGAGACTTGAGTTTGCTTGTAAGCAAAGACGTCAGTTGGAAAGCTCGTGTCGATAGTATTACCGCCAAAGCCAATGAGTAGTATAGTGCGCACCGGTTAGGCCGTTTTCTAGGGGGTGGAATCTCATTACGGAATACATTAACTGGTGTAACGTCATTACCTTTACCTTTATTTACACACGGTAAGGATTAAAGCTATAAGCTTGTGGGGCCGTGTATTCCCGATCGAATTGGAATTTGGAAGTGTTGGTTTTTGTGGAGGGAGGAAAACCGGAGAACCCGGAGAACCCGGAGAACCCGGAGAAAAACCCTCGGAGCAAGGAAGAGAACCAACAACAAACTCAACCCACATATGACACCGGGCCGGAATCGAACCCGGGCCACATTGGTGGGAAGCGAGCGCTCTCACCACTGCGCCATCCCTGCTCCCCAAGTCATAGACTTGAATAAAATGCGGTGGATGTAAATAAACCATAGGTGATGTCATGTTCTATTCCCAACTTTTTCCACCACCAGTTCCACCTTCACTGCCACCGTGGTGGAGGAGGAGGTTGAGGTGGTGGTGGTGATGGTAGATTGGTAAAGGACGAGAAAACATTTTTTACATCACCTACTTACCGTTAGTGGGTGACAAACCACTCCGTCCCACTGTGGATGCACCGCAGAGGTAAGATTGGACACGGCGCGAAGATGGGCTGGGAGGTGGGAGCTTATAAACGTAATAAGTTTTTAAATATGATGGTTCTTTTTCCTAATGGATTCGTAATGTTTACTTTAACTTTAATTTGTGGAATTGGTCATCTTAACATTGTGGAAGTGACCATATGATCTGATCTCATCTTATCAAACTATCCAATCAAAAGCTTAAGCGAACACCACCAACCTCGTGTCCACGGTCTTTTTTTCTTCCCGCCTTTTCTCTTTCTTTCCAGGAGAAGGGAAGGAGAGAGACCTTGACAAAGACTGCTTCAGATATTTTTATCAGTGGTTTCTTATTCTATTTTGTATAAGGGATGACGTCATGAGCGCATCGCTTAATGTTATCAGGCAATGCACTCGATCTGTTGCGCGCGCAATCGACCAGTCAATAGAACTGAATACGACTGGGAACTAAATATAGGAATAAATGGCATTTAGAAAGGAATGATAGAAAGTATTAAGAAAAGAGACAAATTGTAATGATGAATTCTATTTTATTACAAGACAGCGTTTGTCTTTCCTCACGAGAATTATCCCATATAGGATGTCACGCAACAAGATAAGAAAACTGTTGAACAATCATTCCTCACAGAAGTTGTCAGTTACTTTTATTTACGTTTATTTTTTGACAAATTTCCTGAAAATTATTTAAGACACCCATGTGAAATGACATCGCTTCTTTGCATTGGATGCCGTTAATTACACCTGTCTGCTAGAACTAGATTTTGGTCAAATTTATGATTTTTATTTTATATTGTGTTAATTTAATCTCATCTCTCGCTAGCAGATAGAACAAATCGCTGTTTCTTTGTTCCCCTTTTGTGCGTGAATAACATGAACGGAAAACATCATTTACATGTAAAAGGTACAAGATGTCAGTAATGATCATTATCATTTTGCATCACCTGCCAGCACAGTGATCACAAACAAATAGGAAGTGTATTTGGCAAATTCAAACCATATTTGTCCGTTCTTAGTCTAAAACAACAAATGTAAAACATAGTCACCCCGTCCGTCACAAATGTGTGTCAAATGATAACCTTCTTTCAGTGATGCGGATTGTCCGATTTCTTCTTCCTTTTTGAGAGAACTTATTCCAAAAATGCTTGAAGGTCGCTCGAAACTTTGAAAACCTCCACGAGTACAGGAACGGGTTTAGAGCAGAATTCACAAAAAGTAAAACCATGGCCACATTATAACAAATGATCACCACTTTGTAATAATTTTGACAACGTTGGCAAAAATATAACACAAATTGTGTTACCATCCACGGAGTAAAACAGATATCATATACAATAATAACCGAAATAATTACCCTAAATACTTTCTTTTCCCGTTGATAAAGTGAAGCTGCATTTGACTGAGAATTTTCGACCATAATTCTTGCTCTTGAATGTTTGATCAAGTATACTAACGTCATAAGGTACAAAATAAAGGCGGACTCCGAAAACAAAAATATCACTGCGACAGCGATGAACCACATAACAGGGAAGTATTGCTGTATGATGCTTGTCGAGACTGCATAACAAAAACAGCAAATCCACATCGCAAAAGTTGTGATAACAACCCTTCTTTTGGTGATTCTTGTTCGATATTTTAAAGGTGTTGCCAAAGCAAAATACCTGTCTAATGTTAAAAATAATATGTGACTAACAGACACTATTAACAAAGCAGTGGTGAAGATTATAAGTATAGACTGGAAATACCATGGGTCTTTGTTTTTTACTCCAATACGAAGAAACCACGCAGCAAGCCCAGGAGCGTTAACCAGTCCAACGATGAAATCGGCTATTGCTAGCGACAGGAGTATGAAGTTGGTAGGCGTTGTTCTTAGTACCTTTAATGGGTCTTTCCAAACTGCAAAGATGACCAATCCGTTTCCCACCACAGTTATCACTGATACGAATAAGTAGAAAATACCATAAATTGTCGCCATCCCATGCGATTCCCGCTCTACCGTATATCTTTTAAACTCGTCCATAACCATTTTGGCCGATGCATTCCAGTAATACTTATCACCAAACAGCGCTGTCATGTCGCTCCCTGCTTTTGCCGTGGAATAAGATGCCTTTTTTTAACAAAATTCGTGAAGGGAATAAATCTATATTTCCGTTCAGTTCTTTTTGTAGCTCTAGCAAACCTATGCAGTAAAACCCCACAGATTTCCTAAAATTTGCTAACAATTTCCCTCTTGAAGCCCACCTTTTTCTTTTCTGGAAGGAGTGCTTCACGACCGTAAAACGAAGGTTAGTGTCCACTCTCTTAAAAGAGTGGGTGTTTTTATCCGATAACACGGACGAGTGGTAGACACACTTTAAAAGGGTTTTAATGAACCTACGGCTGGTGCTAGCCTATTGTTTTCGAGTCATCTTCCCTCTCAAAATACAAGTACTGCAGAGCCAACAATATCTCGAAACAATAGGCCGTTAGATTTTTGAAAACTAATATATATGTAAATTAAAATTATTTTTTAATTTCGACCATATTACAAAACAAATATTATGGAAAACGGTTTGCCTATTTACGTTATTCCTGTTTGCGCGATGCCCTTTTGCGTTATGGCTGTTTGCGCGATGCCCTTTTGCGTTGTTTTTGTTTGCGCGATGCCCTTTTGCGTTATGCGTATTTGCGGCCCCATCAGCTTTGGATTGATGCATTCGTGTTCTCGATGATTTTCTTTCAATAACTGAGATTTAAATTTTGTCATAGATATAACGCCGTAAAAAAGGAAAAGAAACAAAGAAACGAATGCAAAAGATAATATAAATGTGCGTGAATTCCCATTAGAACTCAAGGTAGTTTTTAAAATATATAACAATTATATCCTTAGGTTATTTTCATACTTGTAATAAATATAACAATTGCTTATAATAAATATAATTATTATTTTGTTTTCTCTGAGTTTTTCTTTTTTGTATATATGAACTTTTGATGCGTGCCGCATGTACCGGTAATTTATCAGCACTCGAAATTTTCACAATATCACATTTTTGTGGTATTCAAAATTTTTTGTCACAAAATAGAGCAGCTTACTTGATAAAAAATCTTTAACAAAATTTTCTAAATTTAAAATTTCGCGAAAGAAAACTTGACCAAAAATTTCGTGTAATCTTTCGGAAACCCGTCGGTGATTGCTACACGACGTACTTACTCTTGGTGGGGGACTAACTGCTGACCGAAAGGTCCGCTGTATTGTGTGGATTCACTGCTGAAGTGCATTATGGGAAGAGATTGAACACGAGCAATGTGTGGCGCGGAGATGTGTTGGAGAAGGCGGGAGCTTTGAAACTTTGTAAGTTTATAAATATATTGGGGTTTTTGCCTGATGGTTACCTTGTGAGGTTGAGTTAGCGACATAACTGTGTGGAAAATGTTTTACCAGGTCATTTCTGCTCGTTGAACATCTTCGCCTGGCTTTCTGCTCGATAGACGCTCGAACTCCCGGAAGGCGTGTCGAATTTCTGAGGTAAGCTCGGTCATGTTTTCATCCGACTTGTTGAAATTCATCGTTCATGTCTCTAAACTAGTGAAACTAATTGCACGTTTCAGTTAATGGTGCTTTATTTTTTTTGAAATATATGTTTAGAAAATGTCCTTTTGGCTTTAGAAGCTCATGGCGGCCAACACGTGTCTCTTGTTTCACCTTCATGACAGTCCAGCACTGTTCTGAGAGTTCTGCAGAGGTATTTTCAAAACAACCAATAACTGTTTGAATCAAACAAGTTTAAGCTTATTTAGCTGCTTCAAAGGAGACGTGTTTGTATGAATATAATCTGCCCATGAAGATTCAAACGTGAAGAAAGCTCTGCAGTCAAACAACATAACAAATTTGGTCATTTGATACTTGATTTATACTACCTTACATTGCATTTCTTTGTTAATATTTAATAGGACAGATTATAACAAGATGTCAGCCACCGAAGCGAAGAGGGACAGACTGGGACTGATTTACAGGAGGAGTACAAGGTTGTTTACTTTAAAGTACTGTGGGAAAAGTCGTCTTGAAGGAGAGAGTTAAACTGGTAGGCTTATTTATATATAAGAACATATTGCAGTCAGGTATCTTAGTATCTAGTAGTTGTTGTTTTTTCAAAATTCTACACTTCACCTAAAGTTAATTGACAGTAAAATCTTGGGAATTAACTCAGTTACAAGTTTCTTTGTCAAAATCCAAAAAAAATCATACTTCCTTTTTTGAATAACCAAGCCTGCAATTTGTTATTTGAGTTGCAACGAGAAGATAAAAAAATACATTAAGATTAATCCTTTTTTACACAGGGTTTCTAAAAAAGAGTGGCAGATCAGGTTGCTTTGAAAGTAAATGAGTAACTGAACAAGGTCATCTGTGTTGAGAGAGAGTTTATGACTTCTTGAAATAATCGTGGTAACAGGGCAGAAAGGTGCAGGCATTTATTGTTTTATTAAAAAAAAAAACTTAGGTGAAACTTATGGTGGGACCTCAAAATGGATATGCAAATTCAAGTGCAGAGTGCAATTTTCGCACTGTCATTCGGGTGCACTCCTCCCTCCGCTCTCTCTAACTTTTTTTTCGGTCACTTTAATTGCATGAAATAAGGTAATCAATTAAGAGAAACATTCAGAACAGATTGAGACATGGGACATTCGGGACAAGTGATTCTGACTCACCAATGTTTAAAGTTCCTGAAAGACGTATTTACCAGTATAATATTTTTATGAATCACCGATATCTTCTGTTCTATTCTTTCTTCGTTTTTAATGATGTACCTTTCACTGCTGTCCATAAAAATTTTTATGGCCCTTGAAATGGCTGACATTGAAATTTGTTGTCCTCCAAACTGCTTTAATTCATCTGTGATTTCAAAAAGGAAATAGCCAGGGAGTGGACTTTCAACACTTTGATGAGTGCAAGGTCATCTTCCTGTAATTTTGGGGATGTCAAGCCCTTCTTTCAGCTTTGCTTATGTTGCATTGCAGTACGAGTGTGTACCAGAAAGATTGTATTGTATCGTATTGCATTTTACAGTGTTAACTGATGCATGCAACTTGTCTGCCAATTGAGATCAACCCCAGGGAATTTCATTTGGTTAACTTCACTCCAGATTTTGAACTAGGAGACAACATTAAAAGTCTTTGAAAAGAATTTGAATTTGTTTGGTTTAGTTTTATGAACCACATGCCAGCATCGCCCAAAAACATGTGCCAAGATGGCTAAATTAAGTGCTATGGTAATTATCCAAATTGATGAATGAGCAGCTGTCGAGATGTCAGATCAGAATTCTTTGTAAGATAAGGACGGTAGTCACTTTGCACTCAATAAAACGCTTTCGTTGTAGCCAGTATGAGAGATATGGTGGCCTAATGGTTAGTCCATTAGACTCTGGATTGATCAGTCCAGAATTGAGCTGTGGCTGGGGTTGCCATTTTGTGCCCTTGGGCAAAACACTGTTCTCATAGTGCCTCTCTCCACCCAGGAGTCTAAATAGTACTGGCTAATTGTTAGGGCAACCTAACAAAATGCCGGGGAGTTACCTGGAATGGACCAGCATCACATCCAGGGAAGAGTAGCAACACTCCTAGGCATTTCATGTAGCAGAGACTGGAGTATAGCACTGGCACTGATGAGCTGTCTGGCTCTTCCAATCCCTGGGAATGGAACAGACCTTTTTACCATGTAGTTTATGAATTATTCACTGGAATGTTTTCATTCCTAGCTACAAAGACGGAAAGAGGTATTTGTTGTCCTGTGTGAAACAAAACCTTTCACCATTTAAGTCCAACTCCTTTCACTGGGTGTACCGCAACACTCTCGAGTGAAGGAGGGAGGGGCATTTGTCAACACACTCTTCTTGCAAGCATTTTCATAACAGCTGGGTGGAAGTGTGGAATGGCAGATTGGAGCTAGGGTAATGTTGGATTGTGGAATGGGGTGGGAGAATTGGGAGAAGGTATCCCTTGAATTTGGCTGTACAATCAGGTTGATTTAAGAACCCCAAATAAAAGACAATCCCCCAGTTGTGGTGTGGTTAGCACCTGGTGCTGGAGACACCAAGGCCAGGATTTGAATTTCTGAAGGGGCACTTTTTGTTGTAGAGAAATGATGGGTGATAAAATCGAGTGTTGGAACAACAGTTATTTATGCTTGATGTTTAGATGACACATCTGATTTGGATGAAACTTGGCCTCTGATTGGCTGCTGAAAATTGGGGAAAATGATGTGTTGCATGCTTGTTTGGGATGATGTCACATCTTTCAAGTCACAACAAGGCAGCAGATTGGATGGAAAGCGAGTCATGGCAGGTGATCTTTTCCATTTCGGAGACTTCTCCATCCTTTCTGGCATTTAGTTCGAGATGTTTAATGTATTTCTCACAGGATCTACAGTGCAAGGATGTTCTGGTTGTGACGACACATTATTTTCCATATATTTAGGAAGAGTATCGAGCAATGAACTGATCATCTTTATGAGGCAATGGTTAACAACACTTGCATGAATCGGGGAGAATTCACCATGTATCTGAACGAAGGTGTTACAGGAGGAAAGATGCATGCAGTGGTGCTTTCGCAGTAGCTGAGGTGCAGGGGCAGAATTGTGTGTGTGTGTGTGTGAGTGTGAATTTAGGATGGGCTGCTTGGTGTTGGTGCAGAGCTGGCGCAGAAAGGGGTGCGGCATCTCTGCTGCTGTAACACCTTAGAGCAGACATGGTGAACTCTCCCCGGTTCAAGTGACGGTTGTTAGCCACTTCCTCATCAAGATGTGTCAGTTCATTGCTTGATACTCCTCTTGAATGCATGGAAGACTTTGTGCTATCACAACCTGAACATCCTTGCACTGTAGGTCCTGCAAGAGATACACTTGAACATCTTGCACTGAATGCCAGAAGGATGGAAACGTCTCCAAAATGAAAAACAAGATCACCTACCATTGCTCACTCTCCATCCTATCTACTGCCATTGTGGCCTGGAACATGTAACATTATTTCAACTGAGTATTCAATGCATCATTTCCCCCATTTTCAACAAAAAATCAGAAGCTGAGTTTCATCCACATCAGATGTGTCATCTAAATATCAAAATGAATAACTGTTGTTTCCACACTGCATTTTGTTGCCCATTTTTTTTCTTATAACAGAAACTGTCCCTTTGAGATTTGAATCCTTGCTTTGGTATCTACAGCACCATGTACTGCCCATACCACTACTGGGAGATCGTCCCTTATTTTGGGCTCTTCAATCCACCCGGTTGTACAACTAAACTCAGAAGGCACCATTTTCCAATTTGTCCATTCCATTCCACAATCCACCACTGCCCTAGTCCCAATCTGCCATTACACATTTCCACCCTTCTGCTGTGTAACGTGTCTGTTGGAAGTATGTGTTAACAAATGCCCCTCCCCTCCCTTGCTTGATAGTTTTGTTGGTTCATCCAGTCAATGGAGTTTGACTTCTATAGTGAAGGGTTTGTTTTATGCAGGACAGTGAATCCCTCCTCCAGTCTCTGTGGCCAAGAATGGAAACACTCTGGTGACTGATTCACTGGCCGCAGGGCAGGAAAGTTTGTTTCAGTCCCAGGGATTTGAGGAGCTAGATGGCTTTCCAGTATTAGTGCTTAACTCTGGTCTCCGTTACATGACCTGCCTAGGAGTATTGCTACTGCTTCCTGGATGTGATGTTAGTCCACTGCACGTTACTCCTGAGTATTTTATCAGGATGCCTTAACAATTGGTTAGTTCCATTTACAACTCCTTTGTGGAGATTAGCACTGTGAGAATAGTGTCTTCCTTGAGAGGACAACATGGCCACCCTGTCCATGGCTTGATTGTTGACCTCTCAATCCAGAGTCCACTGAACTAACCATTGGGCTGCCACACCTCGCACACTGGCTGTAGAGTTAGTGTTTACTGAGTGTAAAGTGATTGACCCTTTGTTTTTACAGAATTCTGATCCAACATCTCAATTGCATGCTATTTTAGTGGCATAATTTTAACCTGGTGGGGATTGCTAGAAATGTCAGATGTGCCCTACGAATTGATGAAACTATGTTTTCACATGGAGGAAAGATCCCAGATTAAACGATTTCTATCTGAAAGATAATAAAATGCAAGTCTGGGAAATGTTTTGAAAAGAAAGTCAGTCGAAGTAAATCAAACGTAACATGGCCAATTCACAGGTAAATGATAAACATTTTATTGGAAACAAAAGCAAAACTTAATCGATGGATAATCTATTCTTTTTTGTTTATGGCTGTATTTAGTTTGATGAACCGTCAAATCAATGCTAAATTGTGCTAGAAACATTGAGAGTTGTACACCTTCTTGTTGGGAACATAACTGTGAAATTAAAATACATTTAAAAGTAATTAATTGGCCAAAAAAGTGACTTTGTTTTTCATTATGTATGCATGTACTGAGCGACCGGTCACTAAATGATCTTGCAAAATAACGGCTTAAAGGGCTCGGGGCGGCAAAAAAACATGACACAAGACTCAGTCAACATTTCATCTTAACTTTTATTGAAACATTTAGAGTAAATTTTATATTTTGTAGTAAATCGAAGCGACGTAATTATATATGTTCCTCTATATATCTTCTATATGCGCCATTGATTTCAACGTAACTTTATGTCAACAATTATTAACCACGAACACATAGGGTGGTCTGCCTGTGGCATCAGTTCAGCCATTGTGGTAAACAATCCAGTGTTTTAAATGCAACTCAACTTGAACTAAATTATTTGGAAGATTAAATAAAAAATTCATACATCTACACAGCATACTGATCATTTCATAAATATTAATTAAAAGAGTCAAACGCACTGACTAAATCTGTGTCTACTGCTAGTATAGTGGATAGTTTGCTTGAAAGCAAAGTCTGTGCTTTTTAACAAATAAATATTAGGTTTAACTTAACCCTTTCAGTCCCAAGAGTGACCAACATCAAATTTCTCCTCACAGTGTCAATACGTATCAAGAGAAAAAGTTATGAGAATTAGTAAAATGACCACCAAAGGGAAATTGCTTTGATCTTTTCACAAATTCTCTCAACTAATACTATAATAAAATGCACATGGAGATCAATCAGAAGAATTTGTATTGGTATCGTTAACTATTTTATTTATCTTTTAGCACATTCAACATTGTCGAGTATTGAGTTTCACAAATTGTGCAGGTGCAATATACAACCCTACATCAGCTCTTTGCAGGGAAGCTCTGTGTTAAAAAGATCTTGGTATATTTTTCCAGTGCCTACCTCCTACATGTATAAAGGAAAAAGGTATCTATTGCTTTGTCCCAGTTCAAAACAAAGGAAATGCCCAGACTTATTTAATCAAAATTTTACGTCAAATAATGGACTGGCCCAGCCCCTAGCTCTTAGCTTGATACTGTATCTATACTTGATACTGGGAACAGTTTAACCCCAAATGTTCTGGAACATGACTAGTGATCAATTATTATTATGCTTTTTGCTATCTAAACAGGGTAGAGTTACTAAGACCATGTTCAGGTATAATTATTATTATGCTTTTTGCTATCTAAACAGGGTAGAGTTACTAGACCATGTTCAGGTATGATAATATGCTTTTTGCTATCTAAACAGGGTAGAGTTACTAAGACCATGTTCAGGTATAGATTATTATATGCTTTTTGCTTCTAAACAGGGTAGAGTTACTAAGACCATGTTCAGGTATAGATTATTATTATGCTTTTTGCTATCTAAACAGGGTAGAGTTACTAAGACCATGTTCAGGTATAGATTATTATTATGCTTTTTGCTATCTAAACAGGGTAGAGTTACTAAGACCATGTTCTCATAAAACACTGCTAATCATTATCAGCAGATTGAATTACCAAGCCATGTATCAAAAGATTGTAAGGGATTGTGCTTTCTTCATGATGTCTTGTACACATAGAATTCCATAGTGTATGCAGAAATGAGAAGCCTTGTGTACACCCAGGTACTGATAGAATAGATAAACATAAAACTTACACAATATCTTTGAGATACCTTGTAACAGGAATGATTCATGGCAAGCAATTACAAGTGGAGTGATACCCCAACAGGGAATCCTAGCTGTAGGGATGAAAAAGGTGAGAATGCTATAGAATTCAGCTGTGTTAAGAATCTGCTTAATAATTCTATGTCCACTAGTTAGTATCAGCATTGAATGCACTTTATATATTTAGGAAGCTTTTATATTCCTCTATGTTTGGGCAAACACTACAAAGAGGTACATTGCATGCACTCAGGCGGTGCAGAATTCTGCAGCCTGCATTGCAACTGCTGTAAGAAAGTACAATCACATGACGCCATTTTTAAAGCAGCCTCACTAGTTACCAGTCCCACACATAATAAAAATAAGAGACATTGTAATGACTTTTAAATGTGGTAAACAAGAAGTTCCGGTATAAAAGGGGCCTGGCCTGGCCATTCTCACGCCCAGTTGTCAGTCAATAATCAAAGCGTAAACAACTTGCAAACAACCTGTGTATTTTCGACAACTGTTACTGATGAAATGTGTTTCATTTTTGCTAGGAATATTCTGTTAAACGTTAGGAAGTTATTTTTCATATTTTTCAATGATATATCTGGTTTTTTACGAGATTTCAAAGCAAGTTCAGCTTGAAGGATGCTCGGCACCACAACGTGCCACGAATGCAAAAGTACAAATTTGCATTTTGCGCCCGAGAAGTGTAAAATGTGGGAGGTGCCATCCCTTTTATAGCGGAACTTCTTGTTTAAAGGACTTTCTCTGTCCCATCTCAAGCCATATTAATGGAGACAACTAATAAACTTGAACTTTATATTTAAGGCTTCAGAATGGAAATCTTTGAACTTGTGGATTTGTCAGCACAGTAGTTCAACAGCTTGAAGTTGATGCAAAATGAATTACCAGGAGAACTAAACCTTGCATATCATGTGTGGATGGGTGAATTTGCTCAGGTAAATCAATTTACATTTAGCCCTTTGAATGCCAAGGACATATTATATATACGTCCTGAAATATGAGCCTCAGCTACCAAGGACGTATATATACGTCCTCTGTTAGCCCTTGTTTTAGTTTTCTCGGTTGCCCGAGGATTTTTTCCGTGGCTGTTTCAAAGGACCTGGGAAGCATTTTAGAATCCGCTGACCAAAGAATTTTGCATTGTTGGCACAACATCGGCACGACATAGTAAATCCAATATGGCGGCAAGATCACGTCGGATGAAAACCACGGAAGTTTAAGCTAATTAAGTTTTTGCCGATTGAGCGTCCGATCTTAGTGATGAAAGTGATAATGTTTCCGAGTGCAATTGAGGTAGTTCAGGCTCAGAGGACGACAAAAGGCAGAGAAAAAATCGAAGGTATCGAACAACATCAGTGTTTCGTTGTAAATACAAACATTTGTTACAGAAAACATTTGAAACTGCGTAGCGAGTTCATATAAATACTTGCTGTAGTGGCATTAAGCAAGTGCTTAAATTGTCAGAAACATTTTTTTGTGAAAAAGCCAATATGGCCGCCAGTCGCAGGGCCTGTACCTGGGTTGGCATTCAAAGGGCTGATTTGTGTTAACACTATGTTTTCAAATGCTACACTTTCTCAACCAAACTTGCATAACCCATTGACTCCTAAGGTTTAAATATGACAAATGCTCATTTGGAGCTGTCAACTTGAGAGATTGCAGCCAAAGTACCAAAACCATCATTTGAAAATAATTTTCTACTTTATTGTCAAGAGAGTGAATATTTTTTAATGAAGAGTTCAATAGTGACAAACGTCAAGTTTTTTCTTGCTTTGAGTTGATTAACAAAGTTTATTCTGAAGTGAAAAGTTATGACATCTTAAGTGGTACAAGTGCCTTCGTTTTTAAAGAGCAGTTTGCCAAATAAGGAGTCAATGGGTTAACGCAAAGCTGGCTAATATATCATCAAAGTTATTGCTCAAAGAAAGCAATATCAAATGGGCCATTTTCGATTCCCTCACCTCTGTTTTAAAACGGTCTACGTGCCTTCACGTGGTGTCACCTAAGTCCATTTTTCTCTTTTTCATTTGAATGGTTTTGCGTGGCTCGTGAAACAGAGGCAAAGGGTAACTCGGAAATGGCTCATTGCAATCAAAATGTTTGCTGGTGTTGCTGTACACTTTCTTCAGTGTGAATAAAGTGGTCAGCGTTCGAAGAAGTTAGTTTCTGCTAGCCTGGGGCTAGTGGATTTTGCAGTCAGGCTAGTGGACTTACTCCTTCACTTGCTCAACAGGCAAGTTAAGTATCATAAGCGTCATGCTTACGATAATTTTCTGTGCTAGTAAAAGTGGCTTTTGGGCTAGTACATCCTAGTTACAGGCTGCCTGAAGGGCAAGCTGGAAAATTCAATAGTGTCACAAATTACAGGGCTCAAAAATTTTTCTAAAGTCTTTCTAGCCATGGGCTAGCTGGTATTGCTACTTTACTAGCCCAGAGCTTGAGAGCTCTAACCCAGTACACATTTGTTATGTGAGCCATTTCACAAGATTCATGCTCTCGCGAACGCTGATGGATAAGATGGATATTTGCGACAAGTTTGGCAAAACATTACACCCTTTTCCTTTTCATACGTGTACCACCCACGGCCATTTTGTTTTCCGCGGTGGAAGAAACAAACGTTTTTACTGCATATCATCCTTCTTGTTTTTGGTCTGAACTTCATCTGCGGCAGCTGGCCCATTAGCACTACGCTTACGCTAACCTTCAGCAACACCGTCTCCTTTCTTTTCTTGTGTGAAGCCAAAATTCAAGGCTATACAATGCTTTCATCCTACCTCATTTCGAGTATTGCGCACTGCTGCTCCTTGGGATTGGAAAGGGCCAAGCAAAGCGATTGGAAGACGCAAATTTCTATGTCATAAGAACACTATTTAACTTGCCGAAAACGTTTTGCTATGACGATGCCTTAAAAGTAATTGGTTTGAAATCTTGGAAATATCGTAGAATCTTTTTATCTCTAGTTTTATTATTAAATGCCTAAAAAACAACGCCCTTTATATCTGCAATCGTTTCTTAAAATACGGACATGTGTTAAGTACAACTTGCGTGGCTACGGCACAAAAATGGGACAACAAAGCGTCTCAACAGCATGGCTTGAACATTCATTTAGCAATTCGATTAGACGCATTTGGAATGGTTTACCTATTGAGTCCGCAGGCCGAAGATCTCACTTCTTTTAAGAAATTACTGTCCGAATCCAAATTACCTATAGAAGAAAGCTGCAGTTGCTCTTTCTGTTGACTGTAATTTTCAAAGACCTTTTAATTGTAATTTTAGCTTCATTTTTAATTAAAATTGTAATTTTTTAATGAACTTTTAATTGTAATTTTAATACCTTTTTAATTGAAATTGTAATTACCTTTTAATAAATTATATTTATATAGATTTCTATTTATTCATGTCATAATCAAATTTTGTATTATACACTTTTTACCTTTTTAACCGTCTTTTTTTTAATTTTTAAACCTTTTTCATTTCACGAGAGCGTTTTAACGAGCTCGGCTCCTAAGCTCTTCGTGTATAAATAAATTATGTCTATGTCTAAGAGGCTCATTGAAAGAAACAAAGCTAAATACACCCATTACATCGCACATGCTCTCACTTCTTTGTACATGTCCAAGTGGTTCCCAGACTTCTCCCATCCACATAGAAGGCCTTGCGAATATATTCTCTTTAAATCAAGTACTTGCCGTCTTTTAAACCCGCTTTTGACTCCTTCGTGGTATAGGTGGTAATAGATAACAATACTAGTGACTTTTCATGTAATTTATTTCATAAGAAACTATTTCTTTATAAATATTTTAATGCAGATATTGCCAGTCAATTTAACAACTGGGCTTTTTAGTGGCTTGCTAGCCCACTGGGCTAGCAAAGTACTTTAATTACTAGCGAAACGAAAGCTAACGTTAGCCCCGGGAGTCGGGCTAGCAGATTTTTTGAGCGCTGAATTATCCAGAATTCTGTTGGCTTTTTTTTTTCCCCTTTTTCCCTTCCCCTCCCCTTCCTTTTTTTTTTTTTTTTTTTTTTTTTCTTCTCTTTTTTTTTATTATTTTTTTATTTTTTTTTTTTTTTTTTTTTTTTTTTTTTTTTTTTTTTTTTTTTTTTTTTTTTTATTTATTTTTAAAAAATTTTTTTAATTTTTTTTATTTTTTTTTTTTTTTTTAATATACCTACTTATTTTTAAACCCCTGGGCTGGATAGGCGCTATAAAAATGTTTATTATTATTATTATTGGTTTGCTTAACTTTACTCCATGACTTATGTTGCAACACCAACTGAACTTATCAGGTAAAAACAATTTACAAACTTAGCCCTTTAAGTCACAAGGGTGATCAAAATCAAATTTCTCCTTGTAACATTAATACATACTTCATTAAACAGGCCACAAGAATTAACCAAGTGGTCAGCACTGTGAAATTGTCTTGATAGTTAAGCAATTCTCCTAACTAGTACTGTAAGAAAAGTATAGATACCATTAAGGAGAATTTTAATGTTGACCATGGGGCTGAAAGTGTTAGTCATGCACATTTTTAAGCAGTGATGAAGGTTAGTGCTTTACTTTATGGGCTGTTGACCTGTTTCGCACAATTGATCAACTGAATAGGACTGGTAACTAACTACAGGAACAAATGAGAAGTGAACAGAGATCAAGTTTAGCACAACAAGAAATCGCTGTGAAGGACACAAAGCAAAATACTTATGGGAAGTTAGAAATGACAAATACAAAATAAAAACAAAGCAGTGATTATATTTGACAAGTTCTTTTAGATTCAGCCCCTGTCCTGTGTAACACAATTACCAGACTACATTTACTTTGACCTTGGTCACTTGAGGGAAGTATCGTATATCGTGTATCAATAAAAACCTTAAACCAGATGTCACACTACAAGATAACACAATGTTTGTTCAACAATAATAATAATAATAAACGAATATTTTTAACAGGATTAACCCATCAGTACTTGAGAGTACTGTTATCTTAGGGGTCCTGTAAGATTTTAAAAATTTAAAAAGGTAAAAAAGTTTAAAATGTCAAAACTACAGTAGTCAAAAACATATAAGAGCTTATGAATAAAAATGACAAATAAAAATGTTCTTTATTCAATACAGAAGTTGTCAGCTACTTTAAATTAAGATGCTACATATATTTTTTGACAAATTTCCTGAAAGTTATTTGAGACCCCATTGGGAAACGTCATTGCTTCTGCATGCACTGCATGCTATTTACTGTATTTATTTGATTATAAGCGGAGCAATTTTTCCATTAAATTTTAACATCCAAAGTAAAATTTCCACCAGAGAGGGGTTCGGCTTATAGCCAAGATTTTTTGGGAAAAAAAATAGACCCAAAGACAATAATAAAATGAGAGAGGGAAACAAGTTTCCTGTGTGATCATTGACTTAAATATACGCGGTGGCTCCTAAAAGAGACTTTGTTTGTGTTCCGAATTCGCCTTCCATTTCATCTTGCTCAGCTAACTCTGGCATTTCTTCTGAATAAACAGCATCGTCTTCAGTCCCGTCTAGTGAGTTGGAGATGCTGCAAGATTTAAACGATCTCTCAACCATCTCTGCAGGTATCTCTTGCCAGGCGTCTTTCACCCAGTGGAGTACTTGGTTACCGTTTGGGGCTTTGTTCTTGTCAGCTGGTGTAAACTCAAACCACCCTGAAATCAGCCACGATAGGTACTTCCTTCTGATGTTGTCTTTGAATGGTTTGTTTAGGCACTTGTCTAATGGCTGGAGGAAACTGGTTAAACCACCAGAAATAAATGCAACATCGATCTTTTGCCGCTGGAGATCATGCTTCACAGTATTTTTATTTGCTTTGAGTCCTTATTTGTATGGTTTGAGTCCTTAAAAAATTTATATCCAATTTACACATTACAGCTGTGAAAATTAACATAAAAATCACAAATCACATAAAAAAAACACTGACATGAATTTGAATCAAAGCATGCCTTAGAGTCTTGTCACCTTTGTAATTACTGTATCGCCAATAGGCAAATGTGAACATTGGATTTCAGGTGATCGCCTTAATTCGCTTTTTGACGAGATCAGGAACAAGAGAAAGAGACTTGATGGTGTAACAGGACACCATGTCCTAGCCATTCTTTTTGTCCATTAAGTATGCTTATTTGCATCAAGAAGCTTATCCCTTCAGGTTTCTCTCCTTCAACTTGCTTGTTTTCTCTTCAGAGCCGGTTGCCCCCAAGGCCTGTGATTTTGCATTGCATTTTGTCACAAGCGAAATGCAATTCTGGCTCCAGAGCTCGTTATTTTGTAGTGGTCCTAGGAACTTCAGAGATCTTAAATGGGAGACACCTCACGTCTGCTCAATGCACCGTGCGAAGCATGGACGTTGCCAGAATTGCGATCTTTTGAGTGAGAGCTTGTACTGTGATTATACAGTTCCAGCTTGCGAACAGGAATGGCACAAACTGGTTTTACTGAATCTTTAACTATTCCACGATGCCTTGTTAAAAAAATAATAAATGGTTTTTCAGTGTACAAAAGAGTTATAAATACATAACTGTTCAACCTAGTATTAAAAGGTCTTAGTATAAAACAAAAGGGAACATTACATGTTAGTGCTTGAAAAACTGGTCAGTGAACATTGACAATAAAATGTACAAACTTTACAATTTTTATGACAAAATAAACAAAACAACCTTGTTGAATTTTTCTTCATTCTTGTTAACTGTCTGGATTAAAATCAACTTAAATTTTAACAAGAAATTAAATGTTGATCAGTAACATCACTACTTTACACAGCTCTGAATATTTTTGTACCAAATTTTCTTTTTATACAATGTATTTTGCTCTTGATTGGTTGGGGCAAACAATTTTACCACCGTTTGCAAAAGTCTTGAAAACTCTAGAATGGAGAGCTTTCTTTCCCTTGTTAGCTGTTTCTCTCGGTGAAGTGCAGAGTTCATGCACTCATTTCCGTTCTTGTCGTACACACCTGGAGGCCATCCTAAACCAGCCATGGAATGCAAATCCGCTGTCATTGATTGTTTTATGATATCCGCCTTGTACTTACAAAGGTACTCAACGAAACGCTCTCCAAGTGGGTGTAACGAAAGCCACTTCTGTAGATAATTTTTCCAACTAAGTTGTGCGGCAGACTGACTTTGAGTTTCTTGTCCTTTGAGGATGAATGACCCATGGCATGCTTAGGTGGTATTGTGGCTTGGCCAGCGAGGTTGATTGGTCAAAAAGGGAAGGAACCAAGTAAAATTCTCAGATAAGAGGCGCGCAGAGATGGTATGTTAGATTTTCTTGAGCTCATGCTGTAATGGAGTTTTGATAAGAGGCACATCAAGTGAAATTACAATGAGCGAAGGATTAAGGCTAGCTACTCTTGCGACACAAACATGCGGGCGAAAGATTACACCATAGGCTAATGACAAGCAAATAAATATAAGTAACCTTGTTTTGATGGTTGTCAAGTTTCAGATTTGATGGCTTTGCCAATTTATAATTAACCTTGTTTTGATGGTTGTCAAGTTTCAGATTTGATGGCTTTGCCAATTTTTCGAGGTGGCACCCTTGATGTAAAAATGCTCTTCCATTAAAAATACATCTATAACCCAAAGGAATAGCATAAGCCATTTGAAACGAAGCTAGAAAACATGAAAAAGTTTAGTGAAATATTTTATATACTGTCAGCCACAAAACAGTTGTTCAACATGTCTTTTGGTGTAAGCTTTTAATCACACCATAGATAAAAGCTGTGGACAACTGCTAGCTTGCAATAATTTTTGTGCACTGGCATAACCCTACAAGAATGAACCAGGGTATGTTTTGCCTGCACTAAACAACTGAACGCAGTTAAAAGGCTTTGACACATGGGTGCATTACTCAGCCAGGCCAAGATACATTTTTATTGACTCATCATCAAAAATATTTATATGATAAATGCAAATGCGGCCTTACACTACTGAAGACCTGAAAAAAATTTTCAGGCTCTGAGCGGGAGTCGAACCCACGACCTTTGCGTTGCCAGTGCAATGCTCTACCACTGGGGTAGTTCAAGAGAGAAACGCCACGGATAAAGTTCTGTTTGCAACACGCACGCACACGCGCACACACAAAAACAATCATGTTATTCATTTAAAAAATACAAATTAGATAAAGCATTAACATCAAACTGTATGGTATTAACATCTAAAAAATTTTGCTTAACCTTGTATTGATTATAATTGTTTAAATCAAAACAAGCTAATAACATAAGGTCAAACCGCCTCTTTAAAAAGAATTGATTTGATTGCTACATAAAGAAATCACAAATGCATTAATCCTCAACCTATTTAAGACACAAAAGAAATGACCAATTAGCTTAAAAAAAAACCCTTGCAGCCAGGGGTGGGTGGTGGGGCAAGTGCAAATGCAAATGGAATAACAACAACAAAACTTTATTTAAGCAATCAAATTAATTACAATGTTTTTCACTTCCGACAATTAGCCTGGCTATTCGAAGCGGGAGGTGAAGAAAAAAATGAAGAAGAGAAAATAAATAAATAAATATACAAATAAATATACAAAAAGGTGACAACTTATCTACATAAAAGAAAAGAAATTAAAGCTACATTAAAGCTACATTAGTCAATAATTTTATTGATTTTAACATAGTCATTCTCAGCTGAAAGTGAATTGAACATTGAGTCACGAATTGTTTTTCGGTAAACTGTCTTAGGTTTGTCCCATAAGAAATTTTTTTTACTGGGAGCAATATGGATATTGTAAAACATTTAAAACTCATGTAAAAAATAGTAACAAAAATAGAAGAATTTGATAACAAAAGAGACTTGAAGAGAAAGAAGATTCCGCTCTACGAAGCACACATCACTGGCTTCAATCAATGATTTCAACTCTTCGTATCTTCCATCTTCTTGTCTCGTTACGTCATCCTTGAACTCTTTAAGGACATCGAGTTGATCATTCTCCCCTTGGTCTTCTATTTCTAGTACATCTAAGATGTATAGTCTCTCATAATCATTCACCTCTCTCACGAACATGCACTAGTCAGTGATGTGATCGTTTCCCCCATGAATAACCCAGCCGAAGGTTGTACCTTTAACACCAGGCTCTCCTGGCTTCCCTTTGTAAATTTCCTTGGTCTTGATTTTGCAGTAAGTGCTGTCTCCTAGAATGACATCAATCTTGTATTCGTCACCAGGTTTCACATAGAACTTTGTATCTCGAGCATGTTCATATTTGAGTTTCAGATCATTCATGTTTGGCCATCTCACGGTTGCGAATTCCGGCATTTTGCTTCCAGTGACTTCGATTCTCTCTCTTGTTTGCCCATCCAAAGAATCCATGGCGATACGGAAGACTGGCATGGACTGTTGTTTTGTCCCATTCAGCGTGATCATTTGACACGATTCATGATGGTTAGGGGTTAACTTCGGCCGCTGAAGTGTACACAGAGAGTACAGTGGAATTCTCCTTGCTGGTGTGATGCTTTCCATTACACTTGTAGCAACAATGACTTCGACACTTGACTACTGGGTGTCTAGGTTTTCCACAGTTGTAACATAACTGATGATCGGAAAAGAACTTCCTGCAAGTCTCCAAGGTGTTGAAGGTTGTACAACTGTCGCTCCAATAGTCCTTCTTTAAATACGTGCACACAGGCGTTCCTCTGCTTCTTTGTAAATTGAATGAGTCCTTTTCTCTGCCTTCCTTTGTTCCAAATAAAATAGGTTATGTTAGGTTAGGTTAGGTTAAGACGGTTTCCGCCGAACATTCGAGCAATAAAGGAAACTTGTTCGCAAATGCAGCAACGGTCTCCAGGTCAGTTAAAACCACTGTACCTCTGGCATGCTGTTTCTTTAACTGCACCCTTGGTTGCCAATCATCTACCCCACGCCCTTCATTGAAGTCTGCCGGTAAGGAAGGTAGTGGTATTCTGGAAGACAAGAGTGGTCAGGATATGGTTTACGACATCTTCCCATGGGTGGTCTAGCCCATTCAGAACAAAAAGAACAAACTTGACCTACCTTTCCTTGACACGAAAACTTTAAAAACTCCCTTAAGTTTTCGCCCTCTTCATAATGTTCACTCATGAACCGCTCTATCTTAAGGTGGATTTCCACTGACGCGTAAATTTTTACGTACGTGAAAAAAAAATATGTAATTAATTTTATTAATTTTTTATTTTTTTTTTATTAATTTTTTTTTTTATTTTATTTTATTTTTTTTTTATTTTATTTTTTTTTTTAATTTTATGTTTAATGTTTACGTGCGTAAACATTTACGCAAGTCGTTCATACATTGTCTCTAATTTTTTTACGCACGTAAAAATTTACGTGTCAGTGGAAATCCACCTTTATGGACGTAACTATAGGCTGGAACAATCTTTCCTCGCTCTTGCATTGTGGTACGTACTGTACCATGCAGGTAAAAAAAAATAGTATAAGACATAATCACATTTTCCAAACAAACGAACCGAGGGAATGATTAGCATTTTTGTGTGAAGTGAAAAAGCGAGGTGTGCTAATACATTTACATAATTACATATTACATATTTCATTTCTGGATTATATGATCATATAATTCATAAAGATGATACTTTTCTCTTTCATTTGTGCTGGCAAGAAAGTTAACCTATTCACATTCTTCAAAACAACCCTCCAAACTTCTATTTAAAACAAAATTCCTTATTCCGCAGTATTTGATACAATGTGCCTATAATGGGGGGGGGGGGGGGGGGAGGGGAGGGGGCTTATAACCAGAATTCTACAGTAGGCATGCGGAGTATATTCTAATACAGGGCACTCCCAACAAGGCTCTATGATAAAATAATGTTCAACAATATCAAAGTTACTTTTTTCATAAATGGCCTATTGAGCTCGAAAACCCATATATACACCAGTCGCCGAGGGATAGTGCCTCGGATGCAAAGAACACAGCAATCCCTAAACCTAAGGGGAAGGAGGGAACAACTTTCCTTTTCCCAAGGTAGCCATGTGTGTCTAGAATAAAGTTTCTATAGGCAGCTTTGCGAAAAGTATGAGTGCTACTGTCTTGCCTATCATTTCGGATGTCCGCTGTATTCTTTGCGCAAAGTTGTAAATACTCCGCATCCAAACAAAGTTTGCAAAATCGCCTTGTTTGAGAAGTACAGTTTCTCCGGTTACAACACTTGTTTTCAATGTCTTGTGTCATTGTGCGACAGCAACTACATTTACACCATTCCGGAACGGGTTCTTGGTCGATCGACTGTTTACTTGCTTGTGGCACTCGTACAGGTGAGCCATCCCCTGCAACATCATGTTCTTGGTCAGTACTGTCATCATCTTCTGTTTCCATAATCGGAAGTGAGTCAACAAAATCCATGCTTCCTACGCCTTTTTGTAATGCTCTTATAGCCAACTTCTTTGCCATCTCTTCGTCCAGGGTATTTATAAACTCCTAGGGAAATATAACATTTATGGACGATTACACACATTTCTGCATGACAACAGTGCCATATGTCCTATCCTCATTCAAAGTGGAATATTTTCAAGATGAACATAAAATTATACCATTTATACAAAGAAAAAGGGGAATCAAGTCTAGCCATAGTTATGATATCACACTGAACACATCTAACTACTGTATTGAGACCTATTTTATTACACATGGTAAGCATAAAGCTAACGAAACTTATCAGCCAATAAGAAATCTGAACTGCACGTTTTCTTATCCAGTAAATAATATACACCGAACGATTTGCTGCATGTAAAAAACTTGTTACTTATCCTTATCGGCCCCACGAGGACTCTTGAGGCCGGATGTAAACAACAATGAACCAAATATTCAGGTTTCGATTGTTACCGCAACCCGTTGATTTTCCAGTCTTGCCTCTTCTTCTTCGCTTATCAACTGCTCTTCATTCATAGCCTGAGGCACATTTGGGGCAGCTGTTTGCTGATGTGCACTTTCAGCCTGATATAAAAACATTTCAGAGTAAATTATCTGTGATGTGTTACATATGTTCGCTGGTTTGTAACGCAAAATCTCACCTTGTTTTTGCATGGCTTTCTCCACGTTCTGCACATACAGATCGCAGTGTAGGGTTTTTCTTCTGTCTTGCAAGGACATCCTTGATGTCAAGACCAGTTTTGGTCATGCTCGTACTTGAACAACTGCACGAAACTCGTGCCTATGTAAATTACAGATAAACGGAAGGTAAACAAAATATATTTCCATCGACGAACTAAACTCAGAAATTTCAAATTTGATCGCCAACGCACAAAACAAAAGCAAACTTTTTTCCCTTACCTGTTCCTCTTCATCGTGTGTATTATCTACAACGTTACTTGCCATTTCAAAACATAAATATCCTATAAGACCATAAAAAATGCTAAGCGAAGAGGTTTTCGAACGCACACGTGTGAATTTCCAGGCTGCTTGTTGTTGGTTCGCGTTGCGTGCGGTGTTGGTATAACGATTTCTATTGGTTAAAAAAAATTGGTGTCAATCAAGGTCGCATTTGCGCAGTATCGTGACATAGATCCTTTAAGCTGGCCACCTAAAATGCCAAAGCTACAATTAGTAAGTTGTCATATTTTCTACATCAACCATATGTTGTTGTTTTTTTTTTTGGGGGGGAGGGGGGGGCTGTAATATATGCGACTTTTTAAGCTCATAAATAACACAATGTGTTAGATTTGAAACAATAAGACACCCCACTTGAACAAGGTTATTTCCAATTAAAACAAACTTCACAAATACATAAACACTCAAGCAACCACCTGTCCCCCTGTCCATGTATACCTGTATGTGACTCTCCATGTATATCTCTATGTGACTCTCATCCACTGCAAGACTGCAACCACCTGTCTGTGTATGTATGTGTATGCGACTATCTGAGCCTGTCAACCAGCATTTGTATATTCCTGTCCGCGCTTTAAAAATGAAATTAAATAATACTTGTTTATCCAGTTAAAGGAAAACCAACCAAAAGCTTGCTACTGATGCAACAAAAGTAGAAAAAAAAAACAATTGGCTGTGCTCTTCACGTTGAATTGGCCATTAATGGAAGTTTATAGAAGAGATGTCAGCCTCAGTGACCTACAAGCAGTAAAATTACTATTCAAACAGTGCTTAACAAACTGCAGTGATGGTTTATAAAGATACGTAGGTATCCTCGCGTTGAACTGTCCATATGCACCACTAAACTTCAAGTTCTTTTCAAAATAGCTTCTTTGTGAATAAGGAACGAGTGATTCCACCGACATCGTAGAAGTACCATAAACCAATTTGTCAATTGATTGTGAAAGGTATTCATACTTGAATAACTTCATTTGCGCCTCAGTACTGTTATTGGTTTAAACTATGTTTGTTGCGTGCTGTTTTCAAAAAGTCTGTCCCCAAATGAACTTCCCATAATTCTGTAAGTTTGAGTTGTCTTTACAGTCTGGAATCTTTTAAAGCCTTACCCACTTGTAGAATTTCTCCTCTGTACGAGCATAGACAGTGGTATTCACGTGCTGTAGAAATAACTCTTGCTCAACAGACTAAAGGCTGTTTTTCTCTGCCTTCTCTGCAACACTATCTGTGGAAATCACAATTGTAAACTAAACTTTGGCAAACTGTTTTTGGAGGGTAGCTATTTCTGTGTTGGAATAGTTAACCATTAAGTAAGTCAGATTCCATGCTGGGTTCTACACCTTAATGATGGCAAGTGCTTCACTTATATAGGCTTGATCTTCTGACTGGTATATGAATTTGGCGTCAACCTTGTATTCAACATTTGTGAAAACGGATAATAGTGGAATTGCATAACTTGTCGTTTCAGTACTGTCATAAAATGGCTCTTCGCCTGAAATACATTAAAAAAAAAATATAACTACATGTGATTGATAAACATCTTGTCACAGATGTATTAAAAGGGCAACTCTCGGGAAAATTCGTCCAATTTTTTATACTCTCTATGCTTGTACTGGAACCATGCCGCTTGTAACACCCAGTGACTCAGGGAAACTACCTGAAACCCAGGGTGAGCAACAATACACTTAGGAGGCTCGTCAAGCTTCTCAACATCAACTGCCTCTAAAATTTTTTCGTAGCACTGCATCAACCTCCTGGCAGCAAATATTCTCTTCTTCTCAACACATTTGTTGGCAGTTACCACACAAGCACCTTGCAAACAATCAATAAGAGTATGACTTTCTAATTAAAGGAAAGGGACTAAGATTGCTAGAGGAAAACGAGAAGGTATTATAAATTATACTAATGCCTAAAGTACTTTGAGCCAGCCCAACAATATATTTGTGTCAAAATACTAAATATAAATAATTATTGTGTCCAACTACTTAATGCATTTTGCGTTTTGAATGACCGACTATAGCGTTTATATTTGTAAAAGAAAATTCATTTTCCCAGTTTCGTACGTATGGCTTCTTTTCAGATAACTAGGGATAAACATGTCAAGGTTGTACGACACATCGACCCGCTACAGCACATTAACCATCGATCTCAAATAACCACAAGATAAAAACAGCAAACAAGAAAATTAGATCACTTTTACAAGAGCAACTGAGTTGAGTGGGTGTTGTGCATTGAGCTGGTGTTGAGTGGATGTTGTGCATTGAGTTGGTGTTGTGGGATGAGTGGATGTTGTCTAATGTTTGAGTAGTATCCATTGAATGGGTGCTGTGCGTTGAGTGTAGAGAGGGTGTTTCACACATGTTGTGTGCTGTTGTGTGTGGATTAGCTGACAGCTGGTTTGTTTGCTGATTTTAGCATATAATGGTGCTGAAGTACATGTTAAACGTACATTTTGGTGAGATGATAAAGGCAGTGGTGTGGAAGACCCATTTCTTCAATGAAGTATCACTGGTATAAAGTTGGCACTTCAGGTGTGACAATTGTATCATCAGAATCTGAGGATGTGGATGACCATCTTTGTGCTGCCTGTGTTTTTCTTGATTTTTTTTCTTGAAGGAGGTTTTTCCCTCGTTGTTCCTCTTCTTTTTTCCTTTTCGTTTTGCCTTTTCGTCCACCTGTTTGTCATTTTGAGCTTGGCTATCTGACTGTCTTTTTTTTCTGCCCTGCAACATCCCTGTGATTCTTTCGTTTCTGTTCACCTTTTGGATCTTGGGTTCTTTCTGATGTGGCTGTATCACCATTCGTTTTAGCTTTCTCTAACTTCATTCTTTCCTTCATTAGCTTACTCTTGTCAGCTACAGTAACAAAAGGTTTCAATGCGGAAAGTTGTAAACCTTACATGCTCTCATACTTAAATAATTTATTAATGAGTATGTCATTGGGGTTAGAAAACTGACTGGTCACACTACAGGCCTGTTTACATAAGTGGGTGGAGAGTGACTGTGATAATTAGATTACATCTGCCTTTAGGAATCCTTTTTGTGCCCAGCCTTGTCCTTTATGGACTCCTTCAGTCCTTGCCAAAACAAGAGCCTCGGGTGGTGATTGACTGCTTCTTCGTTAGGAAGTAACTCAGCACCATGGTTCTTGGCTTGTTGGATTTGATTATCCAAAGGACTCGCAAACACAGACACTTCCTTGCTTTTGTTTTGACAAAAATTGTATGCTGGAGACAACAGCTCGTCTCCCATGGCTGCGCCCAGCTGGTCTCCATAACATTAGTCAAGCTTCTCAAGTATCTCCTCTACCAACACTCCATGGACAAACCCAATGATTTTTGTCTTGGCTTCACCGTGAAGCAACTTGCGGATTTGTTCCGCGACTACTTTGTGCAAGTGGAGATTTTCTCGGATTGTGCTGTCAATTTTGAATCACCAGACACTAAATGTGACACCTATTTCGTTGCTAAATCCAAAGAATGAGGAGAAGTGTGGGTGAGTAAGGTAGCCAACCATCAAGGACTGAAAAGATTAGGAATTTGATGCAACAGTTTTTGAACATACAGGATGTATCAACAATCAGGCTTACAAAATTAACATGCTGTAATTGAAGACACAACAATAAAAATGAATTGACTTATATGTCACAATACAATCTCAATCTCTGATAAAAACCAGATCACTTATACGGGACAATTACCCACTTTTAATGAACTATTACCAAACCATGTGGCTCTATTATCACACCGGTCTGTATAATGTCACTATTAAGTGTCACACAAGTCTGAGCTCACTTGCTACATTTACTCACCCAGGAAACAAGAGAAATTAAAAACTTAATCTTGAAATCAAAGCATTAGAATCGAATGCTTCTGCTCCTTCTGGAATTTCATTGTCAAGGTACTCCTGTCTTTGAACACATTTTAGGCAGTCTTGGAAGTGATCCATAACAGCTTTCTCGATTTGTCTTCTCCAAGAACCAGCTGGTGAGTAGTATGGATCTATCAGGGAGAACTAGTGGACACCAAGAGTCAGCTACTCCTTTACGTTCGCACTAGAAAACAGTGCAGGGTTCGTACAGGTCTTGGAAAACCTGGAAGGTCATGGAAAATGGTATTGATTGCACAAAATAAATTAGGCAGGTTATGTTTTGTGAAGAAAAGGGTAAAAAGGTACCTGAAATCAAGATAATTTTTGAAGTTTTCCAAGAAAAATGGTCACATTTAGGTCATTGAAAACTTTGAAAAGTCATGGAAAAGGGTATGGAAAGTCATGGAATTTCAAAAGCTCTAAAGAGTACGAACCCTGCAGTTGCTAGCACACAGAATGAGTATAGAAATTTTGGAAAAAAATATACAGACAAAGTTTGAAGTTCAAATGACGCCTCAAGTAAAGTTCTATTGGTAAACGAAAGGGCAAACAAGCACGGTTTCAAAACACTGACATGGCGGCTGTTGCAATGTTTAATATAAATTAAGTCTTACAAAACGCGAAATTTTACTTGTCATACCTTCTTTTTAGTTTGAGTTCACAATATCTTAAACTTGAATACTCTCTTGACATCATTTTTTCGAGGTTACCACTTCTAAACACTCCTGAAACACAGTTGTACTATGTGATTCGTACGGATCTTTACGGTACTTTTGTAATTCACTCTTTCTTTTCAGCTTTTAAAGTAGCGTTGCTCCCTCTCTCTTGCTTGTCTTTTGGTATTCTTGACAGCGGCATGACATTAATTTCTTTCATTTTTATCCAGTAAGCCATGCATGCTTCTTTGTGCTTTTCTGGCTATTTGCCTTGTCTGAAGTGGAGTTTGTTGGTACATCGAGGCTTAAAAGCTCGCTCACAAGCAATTGCACAAAATTGCACAGGCATGGTCCCATTTGGTTTTAGGAAAAGACAATTCTGGTTCATTCGAAGTTCAGATGAATGCTATGATCCCTGATCTGTAAGTGATCCAATCGACAGCTCCAGTTTTATTCACATTTGAGCGTGGAAACTGTAACAGCCACATTTTCGTCGGCAACATTCGTTGGCTCATAAAATAGCCTTAAAGGAATGTCTTCTCCGGCTTGCTGCTTAAACTTGCACAACTTAAGCGCTGCTTGGAAATGCTCATGGTAAGTGCACCCCTTTAACTTGACGTATACAGAATATAATGTCACTTCCAAGTCCAAGACATCATCATCTTTTTCATCATCATCATTTGCCACAGCCACATCCTTGGCCACATTAACAATGTCTTTGGTGGTATTTTCTTTTGTAATAATTACATTCTTTAGCTCAGGGAACCTACTGCAATTGCATTCAACTGTTTCTGGGTCCAACCATGGCATTTCAGGATACTGATTTTCTTCATAATCACTCCTTGGAGGTAATGGGGCAGAGACTTAACTGTGATTTTGAAGAACTTCTATTCTACTGATAAGAACGACCACTTTTCCTTCATCCATCTGTAAACAAAGACAGGAAAAATTGTTAGATGAAATACACATGCATGGACAAATGAGTTGTATTACAAATGCAGTGTAGTAAAGTTAACAAAAGAAATCAAATACACAGTATGACAGACTGGTCAAAAGACAAACTTTTTCCACATTTTCACCGAAGAAATGCTTCGATTTGAAAGCTTGCAAAACCTTTGACAAGTCATTACAGGCTGTAGCCTACATATTTCCGAACCAGGGATGTTTAATAAACATTAAGAAGACATTTGGCGTGTCGAAAACTTGAGCTACTACGAAGGAAAGTTAAAGAAGCTAAATTTCGAACTCAGCTGGGTCACGAACACATCGCGACATTTACCGCATTTTTGACTCTGCAAACGAGAAAACGTTGAACAAGACAACGGAAACTTGACTTACCTCAAAGAAACAACTTGCTTTCACTCTACAAACAATCGGGGATCTCTTGTTTTCTAAGCAATCCTTGATTTCCTTTGTCTTGAGCGAAGATCTGACGGAAAACTCACGTGTCCAAGCACAGTTATTAGGTTTAGAGAAGCTACTCCACTAAAGGAATATTTGAATTGAACATTTGGATGGACATAGCAAAGCATGCCGGTGAAACGTCCTCCTTTGATCATGTTGGTTGAGAATGTCTTTAAAACTTGAAAATTGGCCTTGATAAAAGTTTAATAGTTTGTTTTACAGTTTTTTCTTATACATATCCATTAACCGCCAGAAGGCGGTTACTTGCACCCATCATATTTACATGTGCTCATGCTTATACTGATCAAACAGTTCAGCAAGGTCTTCCTCACTTTCAATGAACCCTTCCCCATCTTAACCTGCCCTAACAAAATGAATGTTGTTGCAGAGAACGAAATCAATATTGACTTTGTCAACATCTTTTCTTTTAGGCCATGAATAATCTTCATGTTTAGATCTTGGCATGAAGTTTACTTCCACTTCCTTTTCATCTACGTGTGATCTTCACCACCTCCCCAATGTAATATGTGTCATCATAAGCAACTGCAGCCACCATGTCATGACAGACTATTTTATTGCCCTTGTAGTTCTAGAAAGGAAGTTAACAGTACTGAGTGAGGATGTGTACACTGTACCTATAATATTTTCTAGAAACGTTTCAAAGATCATAAAATTGTAGAAATTTAAATAAATATGAATGTATGTCCGCATAAAATACCCATATCAACCCCACACAACGGGTTATCTAGGGGCTCTAAAGAAAAGACTATGTGCAATGCAGTATAGATATTTTTGGAGCAAAGCAATAACATATTGTACCACCAAAATGTTTATCCAAAAAAATCACAACCCTGAGTTAAACTTAACAGTAAAAGGTTACTATATTTTTATTTTATTTTGTTACCACATTATTGAAATGTTTTTTCTTTATCTGGGAATTTTTAGCAAAGAGACAGGGCTCTCATTACCACTGTCTCACTTTTGTTATCAAGTTGTCTTTCACTATGAATTTCATATAAAAGACAGACATACATACAAACAATACAAACACACCTTTTTAACTTCAAGTGCTTTGGGCTCCTGATCATGAACTGCAACTACTTTTTCAACAGACGTTGTGAGTTTCTTTGAAGGCTTCTGTTTCACCTGATTACTCTACAACAAATCAATTTGCAGATTGTTGTAAGATAATTTTTATTATTAAAAACCAGGTTTTAAATACTGTAGTTATGCACATATTAATTAAACCAGTAAACATCTTATATCTGCGGTTTCAGGAGCTGTTTTCTTTTTGACCACTGAAGAACCTTTGTGAATCATGTCGATCAGAATCTTAAGCCTTGGCCAGGTGGTACGCCTTGAAATCTTTCTCTTATGCTCATTTTATCATTTCTCCAATATCCTCCTTTAGAACCAGAACAACATCTTTTGCTTGGGTTACAGCTGTAAGATCTAAAAAAGCAGTTAAGATTTTCCTTTAATCTGGAAGTATTGATCCTTCCATGCTCGACCTCTAGCTTCTCCAAGAAGTCAAGTGTTGCATGTAACCATCAATACTCTCGGTTACTAAATGTACCAGAAGTTTGTGACATGAAAGTTTTTGTGCTTTTCCTTCATGACCTTTTCGTAGGATTTAATTGCAATACTCTCATGTTTACAACCGTGTTCTGTGGCGGCATTTCTAAATTTAAAAATATTTGAATAACAGATTTTTTGTAATAATAAAAATATTAATAATAAAAATAATAATTATGATTTATTGCAAAGTAATCTACACTATAAATCGAAAAATAAAAATAAGATACGATAAGATAAGATAAAATACAATACAACATAATATCTCTATATTTACAGTTGTGTTGGCTGTTTAGGATTCTCTACATAAAAAGTGTCTCTTTACAGTACAACAGAAGAAATTGTACTTAGTTATGTGACTGAAGGCTGTGCTTGATTTGTGTAAGATGCTGATTTACAAATTGATGCCCCAACTCTACCGGTTCTGTGACTATAGAAACTAGAACCTTTTTATTGACTTCGGGTATCTTCCTTTATGAGTTTCCTCTCTTCAGCTGTGATTTGAATGTTAACGTTTGAACATGCCTCCAGAAGATGGTGATACTCTAAATCTAGGTACTTTTGTCAAATAAGTCAGGAATAGTTGGTGTGTGTTTCTGATTCTTGAAACAAGATTCAGAGAAAGAATGAGTCAAGCTTAAGGTCACAGGCTTTGTCTTACAAATTCAATTCGCATGAACTAGACCTTGGCTGCCTTGTCGGTTTTTGCAATTCCTTTCCTTGCGCGACCTGAACAGTGTATAATCAAACGTATCGGAATCGTGGTTGCCACCCTCTAAAAATCTCACTACATCAATAAGATGAGTACGAAGGCATTCGCGCACTTCACCACAATCTACCCTCGTGGCGGCCATGTTTTTGCTGAGTGACCGCTCCTTTTTTCTTTTTTAAGCAAAACCGCTGACAATTATGTTTGAGGGTTTAGTGAGTTGAATTTCGCAAAATTCGAGTGACCAAATTCTGTCGAATTTGGCTTCCTGAATTCTGCTCAAATTGAGCATCCATGGGTGCAACTTAATGCATAATTTCACAAAATGTGCCTTTAGCGGAAGAGAAACGACTAAAGCGAAATGACAGTTGCTACAATAAAAAGAAGAAGAACACTACCTTAAAATGAAAAAAACAATTATGGCGGGGATAACCCCTCATAGGTATCAACCAGTTACATTTTACTTGAGTACATGATAAATAAATAAAAAATAAAATAAATTAATAACTTTATTTAAGCATCTATGTATTTAGCACTGTAATGTGCTAATTGTAGACACTATAAATAAATAAACATATATTGCAAATCGAACATCAACTTGTTAAAAACCCCGACTGGCAGGAGGCTAACCAGTTGGCTATTTAATTTAGGTAATAATGCTTTTTGGGACAATCGCTAGAAGAGTAGTTGTACCCTGTCCACTCGTCACAAATTAGGCTGCGTGGGATGGAAGTCATGGGAGGGGTTTAAGAAATTCGCTGGGACTGATGGCCAAAGGAGTCCTATCTCAGCAAACGAGCGTATTAAGTGTAAAACTTTGTAATGGAATGCATAAACCAATGACCACTTACATTGAGGATAAAACCATTAACGAATGGAAATGAACAAAGTGCTTAATGGTTTCTATTACCATAGAACACTAGAAGACTACCCAGACTAGGTCACGCAAAGATTTATGAGTTTCCTCATAACCAGGTCACGCAAAGATTTGCGATTGTGTTGAACCACATGGTTTGCACATTCAGTTCTCTTAATGCACCCTACCATACAGCAGAACGCTGTCGACAATAGCCTTGTGTACACTACTGTCTCAGTCACCACTAAGCCCAGTATACCGAATACCATGTGTCAGTTCACTTTGCTTAAACCCTTCAATGATAATGTCTTTCTCCATAGCCAATAAAGACTAATTCCAATTTTTGTAGCACTTATGAGTCAGGGGTGATTGATTCTTGCGTTCAGAAATTGCACAAACACTACAATACCTATTCCGGACATCGAGGAACAGTGACGTTCTGGTGCACTCCCTGATAATGACAGCCACCCGTGACACCGATATTGAAAGCTCCTCCCTCATTGACCACTCTCCATCTACAATTATGTTAATCGCAGGGATATTCTTATCTTTAACATCTGCTGCTTTTGCAAGTTGCTTCTCTTCCTTCCGGTGTCAATCATGTCAGTGTTTGTACATGTAGCTTCTTTCCACAATGCGCAGATCTAATTCTCAACATTAGAGAAACGTTTCTCTTCAGGAGATGGTATATTCAAACTAGATAGCACTCCTTTCATCAATTCGTCAGACAAAGTGGCGCGATCGCAAGTTTCGGGAACCCCGTATTCTTCAAGATGGTGTTGCTTCAACATGTATGGTTGGCCGAATTTCAGGAATTTCCCCGGGGAAATTTCGCGCGCTCTATACGCAGGCAAATGGTTTTTCCGGGTAGTCTTCTAGTGTTAACACGCAATGGTCCGGGTCTTCCACATTGATAGAGCACCAGTCGTCACTTACCGGTACGTTGCAGTGATACACTTCAACTGCTATACCTAGTAAATTTAAAGTAACATGCATTTTTTTAAGGTACCTTTAACTTGTAAGACATTCATTTCAAAAAAAGAAATGGAGGAAATGAAGAATAACATTATTCTTGTTGGCAAGAGAAAAGGAATCCGGCAATTATTCCTCTTACATTTTACTTGAGTACATGATAAATAAATAAATATTAAAATAAATTAAAATAAATATCTTAAATAAATAAATTATTTAAGCATCAATGTATTTAGCACTGTTGTGCTAATTGTAGACACTATAAATAAATAAACATATATTGCAAATCGAACATAAACTTGTTAAAAACCCCGACTGGCAGGAGGCTAACCAGTTGGCTATTTAATTTAGGTAATAATGCTTTTGGGACAATCGGTAAGAGAGTTGTTGTACCCTGTCCACTCGTCACAAATTTAGCTGCATGGGATCGAAGTCATGGTAGGGGTTTAAGAAATTCACTGGGACTTATGGCCGAAGGAGTCCTATTTCAGTAAACGAACGTATGAAGTGTAAAACTTTGTAATGGAATGCATAAAGCAATGACCACTTAACATTGAGGATAAAACCATTAACGAATAGAAATGTACAAAGTGCTTGATGGTTTCTATTACCATTGCTTTGCTGAATGATTATCAAATAACCAGGTCACGCAAAGATTTGCGATTGTGTTGAACCACATGGTTTGCACATTCAGTTCTCTTAATGCACCCTACCATACAGCAGAACGCTGTCGACAATAGCCTTGTGTACACTACTGTCTCAGTCACCACTAAGCCCAGTATAGCGAATACCATGTGTCATTTCACTTTGCTTAAACCCTTCAATGATAATATCTTTCTCCATAACCAATGAAGACTCATTCCAATTTTTGTAGCACTTATGAGTCAGGGGTGATTGATTCTTGCGTTTAGAAATTGCACAAATACGGTACTGCAATACCTATTCCAGACATCAAGGAACCCGACCACCCTCCATCTACAATAACGTTAATTGCAGGGATTATTCTCATCTTTAACATCTGCTGCTTTTGAATGCTGCCTTTCTTCCTTCCTGGCCTCAATCATGTCAGTGGTTGTGTATGTAGCTTCTTTCCACAAAGCGCAGATCTAATTCTCAACATAAGAGAAACTTTTCTCGTCAGGAGATGGTATATTCAAACTAGATAGGACTCCCTTCATACATGTATTAGCGTTACATCTGCCAATGCTTATAAATCCCCACACTGCTGCTATGTTCATGCTGTGACGCATTTGTCCACTTGGACCTTTTGATTTAGGCTGTGTTTGAACAGCCAAAGTCATATCACAACCTTTGTACGTGAACTGGAGCACACAGCCCAAACCCTTGCACCCTATTTCCTGTACAATACGAATTTTTCCATTTCTGGGACAAACTGAAGCATGGTTGATAACACTTCAAACAATTTTATTTCCTGTCAATTTGAAAGTTGGTCTTTTCCCCTTACATTATCTGAAGTCTGACCAGAAAGCAAATTTTTTTGCACTTGCTTCAGGTCTAATGCAGCCTTTGCAATGGAAGCTTGATCCTTACTGCAACTTTTTTTAAATTCATCCCGACTTGCAGTATTTTGTTCCTCTAGCCATTCTAGCCATAACCACAAGAAATGGCCATGTGCAGCAAATGCTCTTTTGATTTGCATTTCAGTTATTTTTTTTGAGAAAACAACAAGCAATGTCCGAGCCAGAGGCTCATGTATAAAACGTAGGACTAACATTAAAATACACTCGAGTATATGCTATTAAAACTAGTGGTAACCACAGGTTAGAAAGTGCGGGCCTAGATACACTTAAAGATCCTTCACTGTCACCTTCACCTTCCATGTGACAGAAGCGTCGAGCTCACAAACTTTTGTGATTTACACTTCGCATTTCTTCGCATTCTAATCGTTCTTTGTGGAGGAAAAAATTCTCAACTTCCTAATTGAACGACACAATTTCGGATCCTTTTGCATTGTAGCCGTTCATGGTGGAAGAACAAATAACTTAAGTCACCTCAGTTTACAGCAATAATTTCAACAGGTCGCGAAAATTTCTCAGACGGTGTCGATAAAATCACTGGACAAGAGACAGTTATTTCGAGTAGTGCGTCACGCAAGGAATGCATGATTTTATCGAACATGCGGTGTAATTGAGACGCGATTCCCGGACGCGATTTTCCTCGGTCGGTGAACTCGCTATGTTGTCAGTGTTGTAAGGGATTCGAGATCAATCGTTGTTGGAATCATTCGTTTTGCCGTGGTTTATCTGTTTCGACAATCTGTTGTGATTGACACATTTTTCGCATTCTGATCGTTCTTAGTGAAAGAACAAAATTTTCAACTTCCGCTTTGCAGCTGGTCTTTATAAACGTGGCGCGCACGCGTAATACGCAATCCGCTGGTCACTGTCAAGATTAGGGTTGCGGGCCTCTCTTGGGCCCGCAAATATAAAATTATCCCACCCATTAAAATAGAATGAAAAACAAGAACAAAACTAATACCACCCCCCTCTCCTTACCCCATACTGTATAATTAGTTAAAATCAGTGGATCAAGTGATTAAAAACATATATATATATATATAAACGCACGAGGATAAAAAGATAAAAATACATCAAAGGGTTCAAATATAAGTAGATCTAAGATAAACAATAGCTATATTTACAGCTTGTCTTAAAATTATCGAAATTAAAAGTGTTCAACCTTTTGCGAAAATCGTTTAAGTTCATTGATTGTTTTATGTAAACAGGCAGTTGGTTCCATAAGTGTGTTACTTTATATGTAAAAGAATTATGGTAAAATCTGTTATTATATGAGGGTTGGACAAGGTTGTGACCCCCGTTCCTTAAGCTATAACGCAAGGTACATTGTTCAAATAGGTTTGAAATGTAGTTAGGTTCGTAAGATATGGGAGACGGTCCGGAGCAGGGAGCTCCTGGTTTAGTACTGGTTCATTGCAGTTACACTTTCTTCCTTCGTCTTGCTGTAGTGTTGTTACTTCAGCTTTCTTTAAAATAGCTTTGTTATGGCCATTTATAATTTGTTTTACGCTCGGCATGCAGCTGTAACTGAGTTTTAGGGTGTTCCTATTGAAAAGTTTTCTCAGCTTGCGGCCCGGTGGGAAGGATCTTTCGATTAGGCTGATGAACTCACGCCCGATGTTGTTCCTGATATTTATGTTGTATGGTGGATTAAACCATATCACATTTCTCTGACGTTTGCACTTCTGTGATGGTCCATCCTGTGGCGGGGTTTTGAATTCAAGTTTGAATGCATAGCCGCTCTTCTGTAATGCTTCTTGATACGGGGGCGAAAAGACGTTACTTACTTAATTACTTACTTACTAGATTGTTGTTCGCAAAGATTCGGCATGTTTGTTTCTTTGCATTTTCCATCTCTCTTGGCGTTTGGTTGAGGATGGCAAGTCCGTCGTCTCTGTACAGGCCAATTTCAATGCTGTCTATTTGTTTGAGCTGTGACAAGAGGTTGCATCCCACCAGTTCGCAAGTTTCCACGCCATCGTAGCTACCCATGGTTACGTCGAAGTTTGATGTTGAAGTTCTCTTTTCCCATGGTTGCCCTTTGCCGAATAGCAGGGAGTGCTTGGAGTTGATGATGGTTAGTCTCTTGTCTGCTGTAATGTTCACGTGCTCTGCGGCAAAGTCGAGGGCGCGATCTAAAAGGGTTTCTGTGATTGATGGATAAAACTCAACGACGTCGAAGCATATAAATGCTGAGTCCCCTTTGTTGGTCAGTTGTTTAAACCATTGCAGTACAGAGAAGAGAAGCTCTCAGATGTCAAAAGTTGTATATAAGGCTAGTTGTTGGGACTGCCAGGATTTCTACATCGTAAAAAGTTAAACTACAATGGCCAAAGAAAAATAGTATTAGAAGGAAATGTCTAGTTTTCACTTGTTACACTGAAGGCAAAAAGGTCCTATGAAGTGGGTGAATTACAAAACTTGAATAAGGTGAAGGAAAGAGAAGAATCACCAAATCCCCATGGCCCAATTGTAAACGGGCATGGCTGCAAGCAATCAGGATAGGCCACCAAAACGGGAGTGGGTAGAAATTGGAAACGACAACAGAGAAGCATAGTTTGGATTCAACCAGGAATCTCAAAAGTGAACCAATGAGTACAAATGGAGGAACGAGACACATAAACAAGGTAGACTCACTATAACACTTCAGAGAGGTAAACTCACAATAGACCTATGGCGAGACAAACTCACTTCAACATTTCGGTGAGACAAACTCACAAAAACACTTTGGTGAGACAAACTCACTTCAACACTTCGGTGAGACATACTCACTGACCCTTTGGATGAGAAACTCACTAAAACACTTCGGTGAGACAAACTCACTAATCAAACACTTTGGTGAGACAAAGTCACTAATTAAACACTCACTGTAATCACTATAACTTACGGTGAGACGAACTTACTACACCAATCCGTAAGCGAGATAAACTTTCAAAAACGCTTCTTAGCGAAATTAAACAAACTCACCGTAACACCGCAGCCAAACTAGCTATACAACGATCGAAGCAAGACTAACTTGCTAGAATGGTTCGGGTGACATGAATCCTAACTGAGTACGAGACTTCAAATGAAACTAGTCACCACAACAAAGAGCAGAACAAATTCAATACAGCAGAAGGGGCGAAAGTGACTCACTATTTAACCTATTAACAATAACGCTATAATCGAGACAAACTAGCAAACAACAAATTCGCCTATAAAGCTAACCAAACAACACACTAAAGCTGCAACGTTCCATAAAACATTCATGCTAGCCACCGATAGCCAAAAGAAAGCAAAGCAGGCGAATGTAAGGCAAGAATGACTTACCAACAGGGATGGCAACTTGCGCTAGTGCAGCTGGATGTTCGCCGCCATCAACATTCTGCGCGTCCTGAGCAGCTTGGGCTGGTGGTACTGCGAGAGCGCCTTGTCATTGTTGAACATCAGGAACAACAGGAACTTGGTAAGCCATAAGGAGACAAGTACGTCACAGCGATGATGCGATTACAAAAACGAGAAAAGGAGCATTGGTAACACCGAAAAGACTGAATGAGCTATCACGACAAGGGAGTGGCCTTATATAAGAGCCCCAAACTATTGAGACACTTGATGGATTGCCATGGACTGAACGCGGAGCCCCTAGAGAGAATAACACATGAAAGAGAGTAAAAAAAAAATAACACATGAAAAAGAGAATAACACATGAAAGAGAGAATTACAGATGAAATTAATTTATGGAACAAATTGTTAGGGATAAATTTAAATGATAGACTTTCAAATAGTTTCGGTCTCAGTCGTTGCAGTTCGCACATACGTTTTAAATAAATACAGACACAATGAGAGCTAGGGTCCTGCGCGACCTTAAATCAATCTTGCACAAGCCTCCAGCGGTAGATTATAATAATAATAACTTTATTTAACGAGGGTAAAAACACTTTACAGTTAAAAACTGAGAAACAAGTGGCCCTCATTATATTATACATAGAAAATTATAATTGAAATGACTAAAAACAAAATATTAAAATAGAGTTTAACTTAAGAAATAGAGAAATAGTCGAGACCTATATATGATTCCTTAAGGTAATTCACATAATTATTTTTAAAAAGCTTAACATTCTGACTAGATCTAATGTTAATAGGGAGCTTATTCCACTCTTTCACTGCCGTGACTGCAAAAGTCCTTCCTCCCTCGGTTTCACGCGAGTATTTCGGGCATCTCAGGGTTATGCTTTCATGCCTTGACTGTCTCGTAGAAATATCACTAACCCTTGTCAGTGTATTGGACAAATACTCGGGGCATTGGCCATTAAGGCATTTAAACACTAAGCATAACTTGATTACATTAATTTCGTCATAAAATGGTAGACATTTCAATTTCTTAAAAAGGTTAATTGTCCTCTCCTCTTTTGTTCTTACTCCGAGAATTACTCTTGCGGCTTTCTTTTGCAACCTTAACCTAATTATGTTTGTTTGTGGACACAAGTCCTGTCAAGAATTCTTTATCCTCTTCATTAGCTTTTGACCTGTCTGTAGTGATGCGTAAAAGCTTGTGGTGATTTCTCCACATTCATCAACTGAACACTGTGGTGCCTTACAAGCCCCTGAATTGTGGAAAATGCTTCCTAACTGTAGACAATAAGTTACTTTTGTGTCATTAGCATATCCTATCTCTCTTTGGTGCTTTTACTCAGGGCAGCTGGGCACTTTGTTGTCAGAGGTATCAACTAGTGATATAACTGACATTTTCTTTTCGTCATCATCCAGATTCTTTGATCTTCTGCTCTGCCATTCCTCCTTCTGTGCTTTGGCAGACCATCCCACCTGAAACAGGAGTCTGAAATTTGTTTGTCAATTTATTGTCTCTCAATTTAATAGGCATTGATGGAAGAATTGGCAAAGACTTTTGCATCATGTACACTTCCTGGCCAACGACATTCAACATCCAAAAATATGCCTTTGTTGTCACACAGCCTTTGTGCACAATGAAATTAGGAATAGAATTGTTCAACAGAAGAAATCTTGCGAGATTTCTGATGGGCATTTTATGGGAATGTGTGTCCCATAAATGCAACCAAAGCCTTGTGTCTTACCAAATTTTGCTTCAAATTCTGTCACCTTTTCCGTCATGCTTTCTCCATCTTTGGGTAGATGTAAATTTAAGGGCCAAGATAGTTTGATATAGCCTGACAAACCTCAGTTACAACATCTGATGCTGTGTTGAGTGCTATTCCAAAGCAATTGGCTGTCATTCTCAGGGAGCCGGTGTCTTTTCCAAAATGAAATGCAATATATTGCCACCTTTCTTTTAGCCCGAGTGCCCTGTTACACCTGTTACATTATGGTAGCAGACACTTGGTACCAAGACTCCATTCTATTGCTTTCCAGGCGGAAATACATCACGGGATAAAACTTTCTTCATGTAATCTCCCAAACCTCTTTTCAAGAAGATTTCTTCTGGAAGCTGAGCTAAAATCTCGGCCCGGCTGAAATTTGCCATTTGTCCACTTTTCTACTTGGGAGTATAACTAACTGTGTCCAAATCTGTTGAGAATGATTATCAATTCAAAATTCCCTTTAAGGCCCTTTGCTGTCATTGGACTACTGACAGAATGTATCACGTCCTCAGAAAAAGAGAGGGCAAGGTCATCGACTTCTGGTAAGATGTTTGAAACGTTTTCAGCAGAATGTTTTGACTTTGTTGATAGAATCCATGCTGTCATATTGTAGAGCAGATCAGTTACTATAGTGCTCTCACACTCTAGATCTTCTGATGATGGTGGCTATGGCGTTGTTGGTTTCGTGTTGTGCAACCAGGCTTTTCTCATTTTGTGTATTTGTTAAATCTGCCTTTCTATCACTGATTGCCATTTGTTCTTCATCAACAGACGAAGTACATATAACGCAGTTTCTACCACCTTACCTGTTGTAACGTGTGAACTGTAGACTATTTTTGATTGGTTTTGGTTCAGTGGTCATTGAAAGTACAATCATTCTCCAAAACATAGAACCGGATCTTTAGCTTGACTGCAGCAGTGAGAACTTCTTTTTCAATCAAATCAATTTTTCTTAAGTCCACTGAGAAAAAGAAATAAGTAAAGTTCAAAAATGCATTACTTTGTAATTGTTTGGTCGTATCTATTCCACATGTGTCGATGAGATGTCTAACATCTTGAATAGAAAGGGGCTGTTTCGAGAATGAATTATCTTCACCGTGTTGTGCTTTGAAGTACCTCCTCAAAGAACCTGCCAAGTTCGGAGCATAAGCTTTAAAACCCTGGTCTATAAGTAATGTACTTTTCTTTCGCTTTTACATTGTAATCTCTTAAAACAGATCCCTGTTAGAGCAACTCTCAGTCCACCACTGTTTTTTTGGTTGCATCCTCGCTTATGATTTCAGGGTTGATGTTTGCCAGAACTTAAATTGATCTAGTGTTGGAGGGTATTGGTTGGTTTCCAGTCCCACCCACACATAACAGATATTAAATCTGTAAAAGATGCTTAATAAGGTGAAGAGGTTGTCCTGTGAAGCCAAATGGAAATAGACAATTTGAAACAACTTTCCACTGTACTTGCTCTCACATCACTGAGCAATATTTCTGATGACTTTAACAACAGCGTGGGCTTTGGACAAGTGTGGTCACTGCAAACACTGTTGTATGACGTGCCAAGTACTTTAGCCATTGCACAAATAAAGAAGTCGAATTCATTGTCTACCAGCAACTACATACTTTTAGTCTTCACACTTTTAGTCTATATACATTTAGTCTCATACTTTTATTTTTGAAAGTTTTTTTTCATTGATAGACTATTACTGATAGATTATTGATAGTTTCTCTGACTTCTATGCAAACTATTTTTTTAATACATATGATGTTTGCAAACAATTTATTTTGTCTTTTTAGGCCGTGCAAACATTTTTTTTCAATATTTTTCATCCCCCCCCTCCAGAAAAATAATGGTCCGTCCCTTACACTATGTATCATGCACAAAGTGTCCCATTACAAAACGATGTAAAAACTGTCAGAAATTCTTAGAATCGTTTTTACAGTGCACTAACAATGCTTTGACCGAATTTTTAGATGTATTATGCTTACAATAGCTAAAAGAAAGAAAACTCCTTATTTGGACAATGAGGTCATAATTAAATGCCTCTAAACTTCATCTTAACACAAGAAGTGAACTTGGCAACAATGATTTTCGAAATCAGCGTACTTGATTTAGTAAAAATAGCTATGTTGCCAAAAATCAGACAAAATGCCCGTAGGTATCACATTTTGGGCTCCTGTGTATCTGACTAAGTCAAATAGACATAGAGGTTTTGGGAGTATTGATAACATTAATACCAGGAAGATTTGACACATTAATTTTCAATTCCTGACCCCCCCCCCCCCCCCCCCCCCCCCCCCACCACCACCAGTTTTGGCACATCTTTGTTAACGCACTCGAAGAATTACAGAATTATTTAATCCCATCAAAAACTAGCGCGAGCGCTGGCGAGTAAAGTTGCTAGGCAACTTCTGGGACGAAAAGCACTTCAGTCACTTCTCGGAAAAGTGATGTCGCCATCAAGTTGCACTTGTTCCCCCGACATACATGTAGCTGATGTGAAGCGTGAGAAAACGTGAGTGTAATGATTGGGTTTGGTTTTTCTAACTGGATGAGGAAGTTGCGCGACTTTCACTAAAGCGAATCCGAATTTCTTTCGACACAAGTGAAAACCACCATAAAAATAGAATGCACCAGAATGGTCGGTATAATACACCTCTTTTCAAAATGGTCGAAAAAACCTGTATTCTTTTGTCTTCATGTTAATTGGCCTTTGTTGGCCTCCTTTTAATCCAAAAATTCTTTAACTTCTGCAGATGCGATCGAGGCCACGAAGGCCAATTAACATGAAAACAAAAGAGTAATGTATTTTCCGTCATATTGGAAAGAGTTGTATGATGTAGCTGTACAATTTGTGTTCCGTTTGCACCAACAAAATTGTAAAATAAAATTATAAGAAAAGTGTGGGTTTCCCTTTTCTTTTGTTTTGTCAAAACGGCCAGTTTTCATTTTTTGGCAAGTCACGTTACGTATTTTATTATTATTAAATCACAGAGTATTCATTGGATATCATGGTGAAAGTACTTCCGGCGTGTAATTTGTATACAGTGTTTTTCAGGGATTTCTTTGTTCCAAAACACGTTCCAAAAACATCTACTACAATTTGAGCCCTTTCTTTGGTTCGTGAAAAAAAGTTTTGAGTCGATTTGAAGCTCCGTGAGCAGGATGTAGGAAACTTGCAACTGAAGTGAATATTGACTTTACATTGGGACATGGTTGAATTTGTCTTATTTTTTGTACCTTTCCGACATTGTCTCATCTCTGGCCCTATCTTCCATCTTGGGGAAAAGAACAAAGCTAACCTTATCTCATCTCATCTTCAAATAAACCTTTAATTCACGAAAGCGCCAAATGGTAACTTCGAATCTGCAGAAAGTAGGTTTTATACTTATAGAAATTTGGCCAATTTGGCGAGCTTGCATTTCTTTGTCTTGGTAGGAATTCACATTGAACCTCGTCCAATAATTATATAACAGCTACTTTCAAATTTTCAGCAGCACTGATAAATGAAAAGATAAAAAATGTGATGGCTCTAAGATTAAGTGTAATCTTTCACCAGCATTTTTGGATGCATTTAAAATTAATAAGGACCCATATATATATATATATATATGTGGTATATAAGTAAAAAACACTCACTTCTTGATAATCATCGGTACTTCGGGTAGCACATTAAGGTTGCATTTGAGACAAAAAAGTAGAGTGGAAATCCAGTCATAATAAAGAATTTTATTAGGAAGAAATACCATGCCCAAACCGTTCTTGATCTTATACTGTATGTAAGCTCTGGAAAACTCGTTGTGCACGCAAATTCTAAGTAATTATTTAAAATAAAAAAGAAAACATTTTCCGTGTTTCTATCGCGCTATAGCACCACGAGAACAGTGCAGTGAGAACACAAGCCGCAGGCAAATGTTTCCACAGCTTTCCCAAACTTTCAGAAGTGTTTCTGTCACTCGACAGAAACACAGAAAATGTTTTCTATTATCAAAATGTAAATGCTATTCGCTTGCGCCATCATTACGTCAACAGTCCGTGATAGTTCTATGTTTATATAGATTAACAGAAGTACGGCTTTTAACGTGCACTTTCCACAATATAGTTTAGTTTTCGCGAAAGCCCCTTTTAGAACAAATTAAGGCTTTTGAAGAAGTTTATTTGTAATTAAATTCCAAATGCCAATCAAAGCGTAAAGTAAAAATCAATTTCCGTATTGGAAAAGTAGAAGGACTACGCGATGTCAATCATTTTTTTTTTTAGTTATATACCAGCATATCTTGTAACAAGTATTGACTCTTGAGAGTTGTAGTCGGAATTATTTTTAAGAAAATTAAGAGATAAATTTCGGCGTTAATCTAAAACATCGCTTCTCGAATTTGTGTAATAGTGACTTTTTCTTAGTTATCACTGCGAAGTTTAATTACTTGTTTACACTTTTCAGAGAGCACAGCAGCTGAGTAAGCTTGCCTTTTTTACCTGACAGAACTAAAAAAACCAAACGTGAAAGGGGAATTTTTTTTCATATTTCAATAACAAGCAAAAATACATTAATTGGTAATCTCGCTGTTTTAGCAAGGTATGGCGTTAGAATAACAGTTTCTTTAAACCGCTTCTTCGGAAAGAGTTTAGTTCACCAAACCTTCTGATTTGCTAATTATACACTGATTTGAACGCTATATTAGCACTTCTCGTCTCGCAGGCTATCTTGCGTCCTTTTCGGTTGGGTATGTGTAATGCAGGCCGTGTATAAAAGAAAAATTCTTCATTTCTGTTCTCTTCTACTGACAGCCCAAATGTTATAGAGGTACAAGCAATCTACTACTATTAAAGCCTTGTGTCATAAACGCAAATGACCTGTCTGTTTTGATTGCCACAGCACCTAGATCGCTTTTTCAAGAAGTGTTTAAATGTGTCTCGATATTTTTGAAGTCTCCATGCATACAAAAATGGATTTATCCCTGAGTTTGCAAGCGTTACGATCACGGCCAATGCATTACACAGAAGCAGCAACCATACATTGCGATGACACGGTAGGCAGAAGTATGTCATTGTTTGGGCTATGAACCACGGTAAGAAGCAGAGAAGAAATGCACATATGACAGGGGCGATGGCCTTCCACAGATTTATCTCCCTCTGAAACATCATCCGGCGATTGGCTGTTGATTGGTCCTTTAGTTCCGTTGTCTTAGAATATCGGTGAAAGCGACACAACATTACAAGGTACATGATAAATATGCAAACAATAATACAAAGAATCTGTAGGATGTGGAGTGTTGCCATTATGTTGTAATATTTCTCCAAGAGGCCAAACGCGCATCCAAATACCAGAAAATAGAGCCAACAAACTACAGTGGCTATGCTGACTCGTCTTTTTGTTACTTTCACTCTGTACAGGAGTAGAGTTACCAAAGCAAAATATCTATCGATTGTCAGCAGTAACATGTGCCCAATGCTAACATCCACTAACGTAGAACTGACTAACAGTGGCAGAAATGATTGGTGCTCAGGGTGAGACAGAGCCCAACGCCAGTATAGGGTTAATGGACATGCCACTAAACCAACAAGAAGATCGGCAACCGCCATGGATAGCAAAATGAACTTTGAAGGCGATGACCGAATGGTTTTCAGAGGATCTTTCCAAACTGATAAAATTACCAATAAATTTCCAAGCACGATGATTGGGCACATTGTCATCGCGAAAACAGAAAGAGTTGTAGATATAGTCTTGGTATTATTCACATGCATCCATACTTTGTGTAACGCCTCTTTGCTTGTCATGTTCCAGAAATTAAACTGGCTTGCGATGGCAGCCATTTTCGACTTTAGAACGTAGTAAAATAGCCGTCGCGCGAAGTTTGTTCGCGATTTCAGTAGTACCCTTTCCTCAGTGTATTTCGTGGAACGTGATCGAACTTGACTATTACGAATGCGCGAATCTTTTACTTTTTGCCTTACTCAGAAGAACAAATTGACGTATCAACTATGCAAATTTAACTAATGTTGTTTTCATACTCATGTACATCTAATTATTTTCTCACTAGAACGAAGCTACAACCTGCCATTTGTACGCTTTAAGTGAAGTTTTACATTTGTCTTTTTAAGTAATAACTAAGTCACATTGCTACAGAAATGGCAGGTCATATTTTCGATGGTTGTTACAAGGTATAGAGTACGTTCAAAAGTTGTATGTTGTTTTGCATTTATATTTCTTTAGCCTTTTGTAAAGCTGATATTGATATGTGATATCGTATTAATGACTCCTTTCAAAAAAATGATGCTTTTAAGATTACAGCGGAAGTCCTCAGCATGTCAAATGAGTATTAACCAAGTAAGGATTGAAAAGTTTTAACTTGGGGGCAAGTCTTCGTTTCTTTAAAGTTGCCTGAGTTCTGTTCACATAGCTAATGATTAGACCAAGATAATGCTTCTAAGGTAAAAATTGTTCACCAACTTAAATGTGTTTCTACTTTAAAACGACTGCTTAGTTGCAAAATGATAGTCAAAATTTGGCGCATTGGCGTAAACTTTTACTAGACTTTTAATGAAATCTCTTTTCGAGTCCCTTTTGTTTGAAACCAACGTTAAGCACTCTCCACAGTTTTATGATTTATGGAAGGGGCATTTAAATTAACGCGGGAAGAAAAATTAAATTTGCTTATAAGGCAGTCACATGCCATAAGTTGTTTATTTTACTTTGTGCGTGTTCCCTAAAGAGTAAGTTAATATAATTTTCTTTAATTCCCGTTACTTACAGCTTCAAAGTTATCGATCGGGAGGACAGCAAAATGCACAATCTTCCGTCCTCTACGTGACTTCAGCTTAAAGACGCAAGTTTCCAGTACTTTTCATCGATCGGGAAGGAGAACGCAAATTTGTTTTCAATAACTGTCATTGTACAAGTTTTCAAGACTCGTTATTAATCCATAAGCCTATGAACTTCTCAGAACATCTATAATACGTCACACGCATGCGCTTTATACTGATAAAACACCCCTTATTAGAATACAATAACCAAACTTTTTAAAAAAAATTTTATTTGCCGCACAAAAAAATAAAAATATAATACAAGAATACGAAATTAATATTAAAGATAACGGAGCTAAAAGAAGTAGCAAGGAGTCGTAAAACAAACTAAGGCACAGGCCAAACGTCGAACTTCACATGAGACGAACTAAACTGAGCAAATTAAGTTCATGATACGCTCGACGTTTGACTCAGTTGAGTTCTTTCGACTGAATTAAGATCGACCCGGCAACACGTTCTATCCGTCTGCTTCAGACGGTTAGAACGCGTGAAGATCGACTGTGTGACAAACGCCAATCTTTTCATGAAACGAACTTAATGAATAATTTTAAAATTTGTATGATAATGTTTTATAACCTCGAAATATTCGTTCTTGCTGCTCTGAATTTGGTTCAACCGTCCGTTCGACGAATTATGTTCGATGTTTGACACAACGGTCGAGCTTTGGGTCGACCAAAAATTGCAATATAGTTCGTCTTATGTGAAGTTCGACGTTTGGCCCGGGCCTAAAATGTTTGTATTAATTAAGCCTCCTTGTGTCTTACACTAATTTAACTTTAAATACATAAATGACATGAATAAATAATGTAAATTTATGGCGTGGAGTATAATCTAATTAGTATTCTTGTTATTCTGTAGAATACTAATAATGGCAGCTCATTAGCAATCAAAACATAAACTTACACGTCATACGGTGACTCGGTATTAACATATATGCTTTTAAGTGACAAAGTACATTTCGACCATCGGGGCTCCTTTCACTATTCTTGTTACAAACCAAAAGTTAAATACAAATCGTCATTTGTTTGATATCTGTACCCAAGTGCTTTACTTTTTGATACGTCAGTCTTAAAGCCGAGTGACTCCGATGTAAGATTTTTGTTCCTTTACCATACGTTCTTCTCTTCCTCGGAGAGGACACTATGTCCCCTTTTCATTAAAGACAGAGAACATGTGCACCAGAATACTTGTTTGCCTTGCATACTAATTTTATGATGTTTTATTCGTATGCTAATCTCAAACTTTTTGCAAAAGAACAATTCTTGAAATGATAAAATACTCCTGCTCCTTTGTAACATAACATAGTTATGGTTCGACTATTATAGCCTTGTCTCGACATATGCATCGCTTCCGACATCGACAGGTTGTCTGTTTTGGTCATTACAGCAGTAAGCTCGCTTTTTTAAGAAGTACTTGAAAGTATCCCGATATTTGGGAATCCTCCATGCATACAAAAATGGATTTAATGCCGAGTTTGCGTACGTTAAACCAGTTGCACATACAAAAGACATCATCAGAAACGATAAATTACGATGACATGGCAGGCAAACGTATAGTGTTATTTGAATAATAAACCACGGCATGAAACAGACGAGAAATGCACAAATAACAGTTGTGATGGCCTTCCAGAGTCTTCGTTCTCTTTGAAGGATCATTTGACGATTGGCTTTTGGTTGTTCTTTTAGTTCTACCATCTTGGAATGTCTGTGAAAGCGCCACAATATAACGACATACAAGACCATCATAGACACGAGAAAACAGAGAATTTGTAGGTTGTAGATAGTTCCCACTATGGCATAATATTCTTGCAACAGGCCAAGTACACAGCCAAATAGTAGAAAATAGATCCAACAAGTAACCGTTGCAATACTAACTCGCTTATTGGTAACTTTAGCTCGATACTGGAGTGGAGTCACCAAAGCGAAGAATCTGTCGACCGTCAGCAGGAACATGTGACTAACACTAACGTTGAGTAAAAAAGAAACGACTGCGAACAAAAGTGAAAATGATGTATCTTTATGACGAGAAATGGCCCAACCCCAATGTGCAGTTAACGGACACACTACTAAACCGACTAGAAGATCAGCGACCGCCATGGATAACAAAATGAAGTTTGAAGGCGATGACCGAAGATTCTTAAGAGGATCTTTCCAAACTGATAAAATAACCAGTGAATTTCCAAAGACGATGATCGGAGACATTATCATCGTGATAACAGCTAAAGTTGTGTATACAGCCTTTACATTGTCCACGCGCAACCATACTTTGTTAAAAGCTTCTTCGCTTGTCATGTTCCAGAAATTAAAATGCCCTGCGATGGCAGCCATTTCGAAGTTGTTTGGCACAAAATCGACAACGAGTTCTGTAGTTACAGCATCCTTTATTTATTTACAGTTAATGAAATGGAACCTGAAGATTAATCAATGTCACTTTTCTTTTGTTATCATGCATTTGGTGAACGGTGCAGAATTTTGGATCATGTACCACGAGTTGCACGAGAAGTTAATACGAAAAGATTCAACATTGGCAACTATGTGTAAATTTAATGTTATTTTTTTTAAAAAAAATCGAAGTATATGAGTGGAAGTTGTCGCTTTTGACTAGCTGGAAATGTTTTTCAAGCTGGCTATTTTCAATTATTGCCAAGTCACACTGCGAACTTAGTGATTTTAATCAAATCGCCGGTTAGTGTTGATTAGCGTAGCGTAAATAATGAGGCGGGTATACTGCGGTTTATGCCTTTGTGATCGTAAAAGTCATTAAACGAAGGAGACCAATATAAGAAGAATGTTTACTTGCCACTGTTTGTCTTGAGGCTTTTTGATGAGTGCCCTAAAACGAGGTTTCATTATTATTTCAATACGTGTAAGACCACCATGGTTCCGGAAAATGAGAAATTCATAGAAATGTAGATTCACAGTCCGGTATTACGAATTTAATCAAGATAAAAACCCAGCCAACTCAGTTGTTGGTTCTATGGTCGTGTTCTGTTGGGACCGGCCATTTCACAGGAACTGATTTTGGATGATTTTCCTGAAGTGTCCCTATAGGACACTTTTCCAATCGTTTTTGGTGAAAAGGTTGATAACTACTTGATTGTGTTTCATTGGGATCGACCCTTTTCGGTTGTTGGTTTAAAGTTAAGTCGAAGAAAACCTTTTTCGGTTGTTTTATTTGAAAGAACTGTTAAATATTGATCACCGTTCCAACCAAAATTGTCGAAAAAGTGTGCGATTGGAAAACTGCCCCTGTTTCAAACGATTTTCATACCGGTTTAAAGAGATGATAAATAGACCAAACCCAGAAAAACACATAAACAGTTTTTCCTAATAGAACACGCAAAAAAAAACAGAAAACAATCAATCTTAAATAGTTGATCCCATTAAAACGGGACCTATGTGTAAGCTATGGATAGATCATGGACTGGATGCTTTCATAATCCAAACCATTATATACATGATGATAATTTGTGCACTTCCTTGAAAGTCTTTTTTTATTTCAGATGTACTACATAATGAACTAAAGAAGATGGAAACTAAGATGAGAAATAGTCTTTATTTAAAGATAACTTTGCATATCTTCAAAACAAGATGTTAGATCTAAAAATTGGCCGCCGTCGGCATCTAATTATATTGGTCTATATTTTCATTAAGAAAAATAAACAAACTGAAATTTCGGCTTTTGTCTTAAACGTCGCTTCTCCGTTTTGTCCAAAGTCTTTTTCTAATTTTGGCGAAGGGAGACCAACAGCTGAGTAACTTCACCTTTTTAACCTGACAGAAATAACCAAACAAAACGTGAGCGGAGATTTCAAGCTTTCAAATTAACACAAATTTAGAATATTTACCATTTAAAAAGTTTTCTTGCTGTTTTGGCGAGGCATGCAATAACAGCACTCACTTTACGCCTTTTCTTGATATTGGAATAGTTTCTTGATTATGCATTTATATATGACAACGGGAAAAGGTTATAAGACAGATTTCCTTTGCTGTCAAATGCTCGTCGTTTTGAGTATTTAGGCTACAAATAACACTTAACTCTTCTCACCTCCATTAAACACTATTTAGAAGGAAAGCACGCGAATTTGACTTCATTAACTGTCATTTGAAAAGTTAAAATTGTGATAGTGCTATTAAAGCCTTGTGTCAGCATATGCAGGGTTTTCTGCGCTTTCTATGTTTTGATTGGTACAGTAGCAAGCTCGCTTTTTCAAGAAGTACTTGAAAGTATCTCGATATTTTGGAAGCCTCCATGCATACAAAAATGGATTCAATCCTGAATTTAAATACGTTAAGCCGGCTACTACTGTGTAAAACAACATAAGAACCGAAAAATTGCGATGACATGGTAGACAAACGTATATTACTATTTGGGTTATGAACCTCGGCATGAAACAGAAGAGAAATGCACAGATGATTATGGTTATGGCCTTCCAGAGTTTTCTCTCCCTTTGAACGATCATTTGACGATTTGCTGTCGACTGGTCGTTTACTTCTCGTGAATATTTGTGAAAGCGACATAATATAACGACATACAAGACCAATATAGACATGAGAAAACAGAGAATTTGTAGGTTGTAGAAAATTCCCCATGTGATATAATGTTCTTGTAACAGGCCAAGCGCACAATCAAATAGTAGAAAATAGATCCAACAACAAGCCGTGGCGATCCTAACTCGCTTGTTGGTAACTTTAACTCGATAATGAAGTGGAGTTACCAAAGCAAAGAATCTGTCGATCGACAGCAGGAATATGTGACCAACGCTAACGTTGACTAAAAAAGAGCTTAGTAACGAAAGTGTTAATGATGTTCCTTCATGATAAATGTTTGTCCAAACCCAGTACACAGCTAACGGACAAACTACTAAACCAACTAGAAGATCGGCAACCGCCATGGATAGCAAAATAAAGTTAGAACGAGACGATCGAAGAGTCTTCAGGGGATCTTTCCAAACTGATAAAATGACAAGTGAATTTCCAAAGACGACGATGGGAAACATCAACATCGCGGCAACAGAAACGGCTGCAGATAAAGCCTTGGCAGTGTCCGCTTGGAACCATACTTTGTTAAAAGCTTCTTTGCTTGTCATGTTCAAGAAATTAAAGTGGCCTGCGACGGCAGCCATTGTGGAAGCAAGAGAATATAAATCGCGTCCGTTGTATTTTGTGTGTGTTATCTACGTGTCTAATGCAAGATATTAAAAGGGAGCCAACGTCGGCAAGTCTTCAGTTTGCATGTCATTATTAACTCACAAAAGTGTACATGAAATGCCAGCACGTACATAGAATCTGCATAAGTGGAATTGACACTTTTTTAAAACTAGCTGGAAATATTGCCTTGTCGTTTTGTCTCAACAGGGTAGTTTTAATTTTTGCCAACTCACGCTCCGTATTAAAGAATTTTTAATTAGATCTCAACTTAAGAGTCGTTCTTAGGTAAAAAGCGTTTCCTGTTGCTTTTACTTTGTTATTAATTAAAAGCATTGTTGGCAGGATGTAGTTTGAAAAGTGAAGTGGATATTGACTTTCACGCTGGGAAATATGGATGACATTGCTAATATTGATAAAGGTTTCCCACCTTATCGCATCTCCGAGGTAACCTCTCATTCAGGAAAGCACTGGATCAGATCTGCTGGAATAAGTTTAGCTGATTTGAAGAAAATATACTGAGCATTTTAGTGTTTACAACAACTCTCGTGTCAATTCTCTCCGAGACTACGAAAAATCTAGTGCTTTTTACACTTTGTGTAAGATGAGGTTTTTTTGATAAGAGGTCCGTAACGGGTTTCCAATATGATTATGAGTGGAATAAAAATCTGTTATTACAAATTTTACTTTTTATCGAACAGTTACCCAACCATTTTTTTTTTCGGTTTAAAACTATGATGTCGTGTTCCGTTATGATTAAATGTGATTGGTTGGTTCTGTTTAAAAAGCTGTTCTCTATCCGTTTAAAATGAAAATTTTCAACGTTTCATTACCGAAAATGGTTATAAAAGTTTTGCACTGTGAAACTTCAACCGTTTAAATTAGACCGTTCAAACCAACCGATAAACACCGGTTTTACCATAGTAGAACACGAAAAATACAACAATCTAGAGCGGTTGATCCCAACAGAACGCAGCCTAATGTATGTTTAAGCTCTTAAAATCCCCGTTTGTTTGCATTGTTTAAGCAATATTGTATGTAATTTGTCCTTCTCACTTTTAGTAGTGGGAAATTGCATAAAATTAATTTACTCGTTATCTTTTGCGCTCTTTATTGGATTGTTATTTATAGTTGATTCTTAGGTCCCCCTTTTTTAAAAAATAAGTAACTTAATAACTTTTCTGGGGGTTAACGTGTTCTGAAGTAACATTCCAAAGTCCAGGTTTTTTTTCCAGGCAAACTGATTATGGATAGAAGAAGATGAAAGCTGTCTTCTTTTTCACCAAAATGTTTTGATTCCCTATTTGTACTTGATCATTGTTATGGGCGAGCTTTCAGTCCTGTTCGGTTAGTGCAGATCTTTATTAAAAGATAGACATTCTCTTCTTTTCTGCGAATGCAATTATATCAATGATTTGGAAACTCTTGTTGTTAAAGTCTCGTGTCATTAACCTGTTTGTTTTGATTGCCACAACGCCTAGTTCGCTTCTTCATCAAGTGCTTGAATGTATCTCGGTATTTTTGAAGCCTCCATGCATACAAAAATGGATTTATTCCGGAGTTTGCAAACGTCAAGATCACTGACAATGCATTAGAAAGAAACATAAACCAGAGATTATGATAACACGGTAGACAAAAAATATGTCACTGTTTGGGTTATGAACCACGGTAAGAAGCAGAGAAGAAATGTACATATGACAATGGCGATGGCCTTGAAGAGATTCCTTTCCCTCTGAAAAATCATCTGACGATTGGCTGATGATTGGTTCTTAAGTTCCGTTGTCTTGGAATATCGGTGAAACCGACACAATATTACAAGATACATGACCGATATACACACAATAATACAGAGAATTTGTAGGTTGTGGACTGCTGCTATTATGGTGTAATAATTCTCTAACAGGCCAAACGCGCATCCAAACAGGAGAAAATAGATCCAACAGGTAACAGCGGCGATGCAGACTCGATTGTTTGTAACTTTAACTTTGTACCGGAGTGGGGTCACTAAAGCATAGAATCTATCGATTGTCAGCAAAAACGTGTGCCCAATGCTGACATTTACTAAGGTAGAACCGACTAACAATGGTAGAAACGACTCAAATTCAGGGTTAGTCATCGCCCAATGCCAGTACAGAGTTAATGGACATGCCACTAAACCCACCAGAAGGTCGGCCACGGCCATGGACAACAGTATAAAGTCAGGAGGCGATGAGCGAATACTCTTCAGAGGATCTCTCCAAACTGATAAAACGACAAGTGAGTTTCCAAACACGATGATCGGGCACATTATCATCGCGACAGCAGAAACAGTTAGGGTTATAGCCTTTGTATTGTCCACAAACAACCATACGTAATGTAAAGCCTCTTTGCTCGTAAGATTCCAGAAATTAACGTGGCTTGTTATGGCAGCCATTTCCGAAGTAAGAGGTATCGCGCGAGCTGGTTGTGATTTCAGTAGTGCACTGTATGTGCAAGTGTCCTAACTGGATTGTGTTTCCATATGGTTAGCGGAACGTGATTAAATCTGACTATTCCGAGAAATCGAAGCTTTGACTGTTTGCACAATACAGTTAATAACATAAAGGATGTGTCATATAAAAATGTATTAGATGTTGTTTTCATGTTCTCCTGCACGTAATTTTGTTCTTATTAGTTAGGAGCTACAACTTGCCAATTTTCTTTTCTAAATGGTTGTGAACATTTGATGGGTGTCCTTGAGTTGGGAGTGGGTAAAAATACCATCTGTTTTTAAGAGCTTATATATCTTAAGCCATACAATAAAGCTGATATTTACATGTGATATTATAATGAAGACTCCTGTCATATCCCTGATATCATATCATATCCCTGATATGATACGTTTTAAGATTACAGCAGTAGCCACCAGCATATCAAATGTGTCTTAACCAAGTAATAAGTGAAGTGTTGTAAGACGCGGGGCGAATATCTTTTTTCACTCTTTGTCTGACTTCAAAGCTTTCTTAAATCTGTAAAATTTGTTCACCAACATAAGAAGCGTGTTTCAACTTAGAATCTGCCTCTAAGTTATAGCTTACGAGACAGTTGTCGCAATCTCTCTAGGCCTTCTTCAGAAAACAAGCAACTTTTACTGTTCTCTGATATAAATCTTCATTACAAGGGACGTACATTATGATAATTTTTAATAGCATATAATTAAGTCTATTTTAATTTTAGTCCTACGTTTTATACATGAGCCTCTGGTTCGGACATTGAGGGAGACCTCGTCCCACGTATGGACAATAAAATTGCATTGTATTGTATTTTATACCATGCCATAGAAAATACAGCCAATCAGAATACAGGAAAGCCGTTGTATATTCGACGGTATTCAACCCAACCTTCCCATAGTGCGCTGCGATTGTATTCTCGACGAAATTTAGTAAGCGTATTTTCTATGACATGGTATAAAATAGTTACACAACACTTTCTCGTGGTATACTATGGAATATCCCACTTGTCACTTGTATATTCTTGGCATACACACTCGCCTAAAGGCTCGTGTGTATACCGAGAAAATACAAGTGACTCGTGGGATATTCCATAGTATACCACTCGAAAGCGTTGCATAACTAGTATGTATCGTATTGTATTTTATTTTTTTCTCAGCGCGTGAGCGGGCAAGATGAACCAAATCCTGCAATCTGATTGGTTCCGGGAGCGGGCGGAATTTTCCGATCTTGACCGCGGTCAACGGTACGCGGGCCGCAGGGAATCAATGGAACGGGATTCAGTTCCGCGCGAAATCAGTGTGCAGCGAGACGAACGAACACATGAAAGTTTTCCTCTCCAAAATCGAAAAAGCTGTTTATTCGAGTTTACCAACCGTTGTAAATTTGAAAGGACTAAAAAGCAGTGGAATTAAGGAGGCTCGATGTAGTTTTTTTAGACTAAGGGTGGTTGTTTTGAAAATTAAAATTACCTAGGAAGCCAATGTTCGATTTTTGCCAAAATACACCATAATGATCAAATGTGACCAAATTTTAATTTTTTACCCGTCACTTAGTCACAACGGTTACCATAGCAACGATTGACGTTTTCTTTTGTTCTCAAACAAGCTTGATTTTCTCGAAATTTAGACTGACACTTGGTGTTTATTTTTTGATATGTTAAAGTTTAGTAGATTGACTAACTGTTGACGAAATTTTAGAAAAATCTGTAAGAGCGTTTTCAAGTAAATCAAGAATAAAATTTTCAGAAAAACACCGTTTTAATATAAAATAGGCGCCTTAAAATTGTTTCGTATTATTTGAGCACAGTTTCTCTCACTGAAATATAAATACTTACACCATCAAAGACCATTAACTAAAAGCGAAAGACTTTTTGCTTTAATTTGTTAAAATATATCGACTGCCAATTGTAAGAAATTATAAGAAAATACCAAAAACTTAATTCTTGATTTACTCTAAAACGCTCTTACAGATTTTCCTAAAATTTTGAGCACAGGTAGTAAATCTACTGTACTTGAACATATCAAAAAATGAATACCAAGTGTCAGTCTAGATTTCGAGAAAACCAAGCTTGTTTGAGAACAAAAGAAAACGTCAATGGTTGCTATGGTAACCTTTGTGACAAAGTGACGAGTAATTTGGTCATATTTGATCATTATGGTGTATTTTGGCAAAAATCGAACATTGGCTTCCTAGATAATTTTAATTTTCAAAACAACCACCCTTCGGCTAAAAAAACTACATCGAGCCTCCTTAAAGGCCTCAAAGTTCTTCAAAAGGCGAGTATTTATTTCTTTCTCAACTAAATCGAGTTGTAGTTTACCGTTCGTAATTTGCCGTCGCGTTGTTTGTGCATTTTGCAATGATTTTCACGCCATTGCGGTAACCTTCACCGCGGTTTTTAGGGTCTATCTATGAGTTTAACTGCCTTGTTTATCTGTCAAGTTTTGCTAAAGCAGAACACTATTTGCCATCATTCAAGGAAATGAGATTCTTGATTAAAAACGGACAAATTAATTATCACAATATTGTGCCGTACGTAGACACTACGCATTTCATTCAGTATGACACTGTTTATCAGAATAAAATTCTGCTGGGAAAAGTACAGAGATTATTAATTTGTTAAATACAAGTGTGAATAGATTAAAATACTGCTTTCCAGTCAAAGAGTATTTTTGAGTCAGAGAAATAGCCTTAACACACTGTGAGCAAAAATTCTTTCAAGAGAATTTATCGAGAATTGTTTGGGAAGCTGACTGAAATCGATTTAAATGTGTTAAGTTTTGCGGCATATTTGTGCTTTATTTATGACTTCATTTGCTTTTCTTGATTCTCTGCAATGTAAATTAAATATGCTGAACATTTTTTGAGTACGGTTCATTTTAAGTAAAGCCATTTCATTCAGAATTAAATAGCAAATAACATTCTTCATTCTTGCTCGTCGATCAAGTCGGACTCAAATCAAATCAAATCAAATCCGCGCGTAAAAACAAAGATTTTGCGACACATTTTTCCTTGGTTTCTTTTTCCAAACAAATTAAAGTAGAAAAAAATAAAAACGTTATTTGCCGGCCTAGGTCGGTCCGTATTGGGAAAAACTGTACCCTCGGTCTTGAGCACGGCCCTCGGCCTGCGGCCTCGGGCCGTACTCAAGACCTCGAGTACAGTTTTTTCCCAATACGGACCTCCCGGCCGGCAAATAACATATATGTATTGTATAAACAGTCCACTATTTTTTAAGGCAAAGCAAATATACTCTGATCTGAAGGTCCCTGTTGTCCCCTTTTACCGCACCTCCGTATGATATAATTTAACTCTGATTTTCCTTATTCTGAAGAATGTTTAACGTCTTCTTTTCCCTTACAAGTTCACTGTTGAAAGATTCTTTAAAACAATTTGCAAATCCATTACACTTTAAATATAGAACGACAGGAATAAATTTATTAGGGCCGGTAATTCCGGAGTCAAATTTGAAAACACAATTTTAAAAGGGACAACGGAGGAGAAAACACGCAAGATTAATAGATAACAGAAATCATGTTTACACCAAACACAAAACAGCAAGATGTTTATTTCCCCAATTTCTTGCACTCTCAGTGCGTCCATACGACAAACCTGCTTGCTGGTAATTGCATTTACTGAGACCAAAGTGCTTCAATTCGTTCAAATATACTGTGGCCCAAAAACACTCCACGTCTTTGTTAGGCAAAAAGCTGTGTCAACAATGAGGATACGAATAAGTCATAATATAGTTTTCCTTTCTCGTTAAATATTCTTCAGTTAGTATATGCGTATTTTTATCAACAGAAAACTTTTCTTACTTTTTTAAACATTATCAGCGCTGGTATATAACAAATTTAACTATTTTTGTACAAGTTTTAGCTATGGTATAGACATTATTAAAGCTTTGTTTCATAAGCACAGTTTTCCACGAAATGTCTGTTTTGATTGCAACAGCAACAAGCTCTCGTTTTCAAGAAGTGCTTGAAAGTATCTCGATATTTTGGAAGCCTCCATGCATATAAGAATGGGTTTAATCCAGAATTTGAAAACGTTAAACCGGCTACCAGTGTGTAAAACAACATAAGAAACGATAAATTACGATGACATGGCACACAAACGTATATTACTATTTGGGTTATGAACCACGGCATGAAACAGAAAAGAAATGCACAGATGACAATGGTTATGGCCTTCCAGAGTTTTCTTTCCCTTTGAAGGATCATTTGACGATTTGCTGTTGACTGGTCGTTTAGTTCTCTTGTCTTGGAATATTTGTGAAAGCGACATAATATAACGACGTACAAGACCGATATAGACACGAGAAAACAGAGAATTTGTAGGTTATAGATAGTTCCCGTTATAATATAATAGTCTTGTAACAGACCAAACGCGCATCCAAATAGCAGGAAATAGATCCAACAAGTAACTGTGGCGATGCTGACTCGCTTATTAGTAACTTTAACTCGATACTGGAGTGGAGTCACCAAAGCAAAGAATCTGTCGACCGTCAGCAGGAACATGTGACCAACACTAACGTTGACAAGGAAAGAGCTTACAAGCAAAGGAGAAAATGGTGGATCTTCGTGACGATAAATGGCCCAACCCCAGTATACAGTCAACGGGCACGCTACTAATCCAACTAGAAGATCGGCCACCGCCATGGATAACAAAATGAAATTGGAAGGCGATGACCGGAGATTCTTCAAAGGATCTTTCCAAACTGATAAAATAACCAGTGAATTTCCAAACACGATGATTGGAGACATTAACATCGCTGCAACAGAAACAGTTGCAGATATAGCTTTTGGATTGTCCACACGCAACCATACTTTGTTTAAAGTTTCTTCACTTGACATGTTCCAAAAATTAAAGTGGCCTGCAACGGCTGCCATTTTCCCTTTTTTTTGTTTTTGTTGTCTCTTACTTGCGACGCGTGATCGACACGGACGATTTCGAAATATTGCACCGTTCACTAATGTTATGCAATCATGAAAAGACAAGCGACTTCGATTGATCTTCAGTTTGCATGTGATTATTAGTTAATAAATGATGCATGTCGCTGTTCCAAACTATATTTTCAAAAACTTCCAAAATTGTAAGTTTCCGCTTTTCACTAACTCGTAACGTGATGTTTCCTTTCGTTTTTTTTTTCCAAAACACGTCTTTCTTTATTATTGGCAAGTCACGTTTTCAGTGAAATTATGAAATTATTGGTTATGGTAGTGTAAATTACTGGAGGCGTATTATTTACATTGTGTCTTAGATATATTTCAAAACGTGTCCCCAAAAAATCTACTTTAAATTCCTTTTTAAAAGTATTGACAATTGTAAGGGTCATTAAACGAAGGTGGTTCCGCCGTGTTTTCTCAGCTATTAATTTGAGGCTTTGTGAGCAGAGAAGTGAAGTGGATATTGACTATCGGAACAAAGGGATGACATTTTCTTATTTGTACACGTTTCCAATCTATCTCATGATCTCCAAACAAACATCTTATTCACGATAGCACCAAACCATGGAACTGCAAATTTACAAAACGTAAGGTTTCTTTTAGTAGAAATGAAGTCAGTTTGAGCAGCCTGCATTACTTAAGACTAACTCTTTTTCGTCTCTTTTTCTGGAGCCTGCGTTGTCTTAGTTTAAAAGAGAACCTCGGATCTCACGCTAAACGCTATCCAATAATTACTTACTGTTATGACAGCTACTTTGAAAGCTTTAGCAGGATAGATAAATGAAAAGATAACAATATGACGCTTTTAAGCTAATCATCTTTTGCCAGCATTTTTTAAAATGCTTTTAGTATTTAAAAATACTAAATATTAAAGGACCGCTTTGTGGTCAAATGGGGATTGCAGTTCAGTGTATTAGCAGAAAAAGTGTTATTAGAAATTGTAGTGTTGGAAATACTTCTCGTGTTGTGTTTATGTCTAAAACGTAGAAAGGACAAAATTTAGTGCTCTCGCACAGTCTTCCGTTGGTTTTGGCTGTTCGATAAACAATCAGAAAAGGAATTTCAATACGTGGAAGACCGTCGTAAATCTTGTGTTTTACACCGACTTCAAGCACTCTTGGGAAAAACATGGTCAAGTAAATTAAATTTTTAAATGTGGATTTACGTTGTAGTTATTATTTAATTAACCGACTCCTTGTGATATCACAATTTTGTTCAAAATTCGCAAGAGCTCTTAGTTGATTCCTTGTGAAGACGTGAATTACGAAAATGAATGTCGAAACAGACCTTTCCATTTGACTTTTGACCGAAATTTCTGAAATATTTGGCTTAATTGAAAGCACCCATAGTTTCCATGTTGCTTGACATTTGATTTTATGAGATGAGGATATATGATATGAGGATATGGGCGATTGCTGAATCAAAGTTGTTTACACAATTTTGAAAGGGACAAGGGGGGACAAAACACGTAAGCTTAAAAGATTAATATATTAAAGATCTTCTTCACCAAACTGAAATAAGTGAGATCTTTTTTACCAATTTATTACACTCTCAGTGCGTCCATAACGTAAATTTGCTTGCTGGTGATGATTTACTGAGACCAAAGATTTGTGCCAAAAATAACGACAGGAATAAATGCATTAGGGTGATTCCTGAGTCAAATTTGTTGACAAAATTTTGAAAGGGACAACGAGGAGAAAACACGCAAGATCAATGGATTACAGAAATTCCTCACCTAACAAAAATACAAAAGATCTTTTTCCCTATTTATTGTGCTTTCAGTGCAAACCTGCTTGTTGGTGATGGATTTACCAAGACCGAATCGAAGTGTTTCTATTCGTTTGAATGACTTTAAATACACTGTGGCCTAAAAACACTCTACAGCTTTGTTAGGCAAAAAGCTGTGTCAACAATGAAAATAGGAATAAGTTTTAAGATAATTTTTCTTTTATTGTGAAATACTCTTCGGTTGGGTACATGTGTACTTTTACTTACAGTAAACTTTGTCACTTTGTTAAACGATTAATAGTGCTGGCACATAACATAATTAACTTTTTTGTACAAGTTCAAGCTTTGATATAGCCATTTTTATAGTTTTGTTTCATAAACACAATTTTCGACAAACTGTCTGTTTTGATTACTACAGCAGCGCTTTTTCAAGAAGTGCTTGAAAGTATCTCGATATTTTGGAAGCCTCCATGCATATAAGAATGGGTTTAATCCAGAGTTTGCATACATTAAACCGGCTGCCAGTGCGTAAAACAACATGAGAGACGATAAATTTCGATGACATTGCAGACAAACATACATTATTATTTGGATTATGAACCACGGCATGAAACATAGAAGAAACGCACAGATGACAATGGTTATGGCCTTCCAGAGGTTTCTTTCCCTTTGAAGGATCATTTGACGATTTGCTGTTGACTGGTCGTGTAGTTCTCTTGTCTTTGAATATTTGTGAAAGCGACATAATATAACGACGTACAAGACCGATATAGACACGAGAAAACAGAGAATTTGTAGGTTATAGATAGTTCCCGTTAAAATAAAATAGTCTTGTAACATACCAAACGCGAATCCAAATAGCAGGAAATAGATCCAACAAGTAACTGTGGCGATGCTGACTCGCTTATTGGTAACTTTAACTCGATACTGGAGTGGAGTCACCAAAGCAAAGAATCTGTCGACCGTCAGCAGGAACATGTGACCAACACTAACGTTGACAAGGAAAGAGCTTACAAGCAAAGGAGAAAATGGTGGATCTTCGTGACGATAAATGGCCCAACCCCAGTATACAGCCAACGGGCACGCTACTAATCCAACTAGAAGATCGGCCACCGCCATGGATAACAAAATGAAATTGGAAGGCGATGACCTAAGATTTTTTAAAGGATCTTTCCAAACTGATAAAATGACCAGTGAATTTCCAAACACGATGATCGGAGACATCAACATCGCGGTAACAGAAACGGTTGCAGATATAGCTTTTGGACTGTCCACACGTAACCATACTTTGTTTAAAACTTCTTCACTTGACATGTTCCAGAAATTATAGTGTCCTGCGACGGCTGCCATTTTCAGAGTGAGAAATTTAAAATCGCTTTTGTTTAATTCTGTTCGTGTTGTCTCAGTTACCTTCTGGTGGATCTCGTGAGGCGTGATCGACAGGACGATTTCGATATTAATTTTATGCAGTCATGAAAAGACAAACGACCTCGCTCGGTTGGCCCTCAGCTGCATGTGATTATGTGGAAATGAATGAAAGATGTACAACCCGTGGTTGGTTTGCACCAATCTTTGTTTTCCTTAACACTCAAAAATAATAATTTTCATTTTTTAACTAACTTGCAATGTTTCCTTTTCAAAACAGGCTTTTCTTAGTTATTGGAAAGTCATGTTTTCGAATAAATCGCAGACAGTTGTGGTAGTGTAAATTACTGGAGTTGTATAATATATGTTGAATTAAATTAATTCTAAAACACCTTCCGAAAACATCTACTTTAAAAATATATTAATTTAATTTAAATATTTTCAAGGGTAAGAGTCATTAAACGAAGGCGGTTTCCGCCGCGTTTTCTTAGTTATTAGTTTGAGGATTTGTCAGCAGATAATTGAAGTGGATATCGCTTCCAAACTGGAACATATTGATGACACTTTTTTTATTTATACAGGTTTCCCACCAATCTCATCATCTCCAACAAACATCTTATTCACGATAGCACCAAATCATGCAACTTCAAACTTACAAAAGTCAAAAGTAGTTTATATTAGTAAAAATGAAGTCAGTTTGAGCAGCCTGCATTACTTAAGACAATCTTTTTCGTGCGTGTCCGCAGATAAGGCCTTAGAGCCCATTACTTTTGTTTAAAAGGGATCCTCGGATCTCACGCTGAACGTCATCCAATAATCACTTGCTGTTATGACAGCTACTTTGAAAGCTTTAGCAGGATTGATAAATGAAAAGATAACAATATGACGCTTTTAAGTTTATCACCACTTTCCATTAGTCGAATCTGACCGGCCGGTCCGGTGGTTTTGAATGTGAAATGGGTTTTTTCCACAAGATTTTCGTCACGAAGCCACCACAACAGTATATAATATTTTTGGATTGATTGATTTGACAGGGCAGATCTGACTTTTAAACAACGGAATTCTGATCTCGAATCAACCGGTCTGGCCGGCCAGTTATGACTAATGTAGAGCGCCCTAAATAAGGACCGCTATGTGGAAAACTTCTTCGTGTTGCATGCTTATATCTAAAAGATAGGAAGGACAAAATTAAGTGCTCTTAGTTGGTAGGTTTGGGCTTTTCGATAAACGATCCGGAACGGGTTTTCATAAGGTTGACAGTGTTGAAGGAACGGCACTAGTATGGAATAATAAAAAAATCTTAACGGCAAAGTGTAGAGCCGGATAACAACACTCACTTTGAGCCACCACTTTTTTCCTGAATAGTTACGTTTACCAAAATGTTTTGCTTTCCTATTTATGCATTAGTTTGAACGCATCTTATATTACGTAAGATCGTACCACTTATTGTTATACGCAAGCTTTCTGTCCAGTTCGGTTAGTGTAGGCCATAATTAAAAGATCGGTTTTTTTTCATGTTTGTAAGCGCAAATGCAATTAAATCAATGATCTGGACACTGCTGTTGTTATAAACATACATGACATGTCTATTTTGATTGCCACAGCACTTAGCTCGCTTCTTCAGCAAGTGTTTGAATGTACCTCTATATTTTTTAAGCCTCTATGCATACAAAAATGGATTTATTCTGAAGGCTGCAAACGTCAAGAAAATACCGTTAAGTTGTATTTATGATATACTTGTTGGAATCTTTTCTTGTGTCGTTTTTTTTTTTAAAAAAAAAGAAGAAACGCTTAGTGCTTTCTAATATTTATTTTTATTAGATGGGACATAATGATAAACGTTCCATTGTTTTTTAAAAGGAAAATCAACTTTACTTAGACAAATAAACACAAAATGAGTTGCATTTTGCTTTCTCTGTACCTTTTGAGATACACCACAGCTCAGAGGCCGTTTATTCTTTGGTAAAAAATAGTAGTATTTGACCTAAAGTGAGAGTTAACATACTCATACTGATACTTTTCTTAATTCAGAAATTGTTGAAATTATGCCAACATGATTGCGTTTTATTCGGGGGTTCTTATTTTCGAATTTTGAAGTAGGCTTTTTCGAAATAGATAACTTTGTTTTTCAAGCATTTTCTCTCCATAAGAGGTATTTAAATGTACACCCTGTAAACAAGTCCCCGCATTACAATATCACTAATCATTAAGGAACAGACCACAAAGTGTGTTGTATGGGCTCAAAAAATGTTTTATTTCACTCTTTATTAAAACCAGTTGCTATGGAACTTTGAAAAACTCTGGTGTCACAATCCAAGCTATTATATGTAATATAACAATTAACACATTTCTTTGAAGACGTGTATTACGAAAACTGGATATCATTAGTTTGCACCCGGTATTAAGTTTTTGCTGTACTTTATCCTACTTTTGTCCCCTTTTGCCGCACCTCCTTATGATTTAGTCTTGTTTTCTTACAATATCATTGTTGGAAGATTTTTTCAATACGAGTGAATTACGCTTTAATCTAAGAAGATTCTCATCTTTGTGAGGAAAATAGCTGTACCAATAACAAAGACGGTAATGGACTTAACAATAGTCTTCCAACACTCCATATTGGAAGCCAGTCGATTTCATGAGATGGGAATATATGAAGCATTAGGATGACTGATAAGTCAAATTTGTTTACACAATTTTGAAAGGAACAACGGACGAGAAAACACGTAAGCTTAATAGACTTATGGATTACTGAAATTCTTCACCAAACTAAAATAACAAATATCGAATTTTTCTAACTTATTGCACTCTCATGCGTCTATTAAGCAAACCCGCTTGTTGGTAATGGATTTACTGAGTCCAAACCGTTTCAATTCGTACCAATAAACTATGGCTAAAAACCACTCCTTCTCTTTGTTAGGCAAAAAGCTGTGTCAACACTGAAGATAGGAATAAGTTATAAGATAATTTTCTTTTATTGCGGAATATTCCTTGGTTTGGTATATGCAAACTTTTACTTATAGTAAACTTTTGTGACTTTGTAAAACGATTAATAGTGCTAGTACATAGCGCTGCTGTATAACGTATTTAACAATTTTGTACAAGTTATAGCTATGGTATATATAGAGACATTATTAAAGTTTTGTTTCATAAACACAGTTTTCGACAAAATGTCTGTTTTGATTGCAACAGCAGCGCTTTGTCAAGAAATGCTTGAAAGTATTTCGATACTTTGGAAGCCTCCATGCATACAAGAATGGATTTAGTCCAGAGTTTGCATACATTAAAAACCGGCTGCCAGTGCGTAAAACAGCATGAGAAACGATAAATTTCGATGGCATGGTAGACAAACATACATTATTATTTGGATTATGAACCACGGCATGAAACAGAGAAGAAACGCACAGATGACAATGGTTATGACCTTCCAGAGTTTTCTTTCCCTTTGAAGGATCATTTGACGATTTGCTGTTGACTGGTCGTTTAGTTCTCGTGTCTTTGAATATTTGTGAAAGCGACATAATATGACGACGTATAAGACCGATATAGACACGAGAAAACAAAGAATTTGAAGGTCGTAGATTATTCCGGTTATGATATAATATTTCTTTAACAGACCAAACACGAACCCAAGAAGTAGGAAATAGATCCAACAAGTAACTGTGGCGATGCTGACTCGCTTATTGGTAACTTTAACTCGATACTGGAGTGGAGTCACCAAAGCAAAGAATCTGTCGACCGTCAGCAGAAACAAATGACCAACGCTAAAGTTGACTAAAAAGAAACTGACTAGCAAAGGAGAAAATGGTGGATCTTCGTGACGGAACGTAGCCCAGCCCCAATATGCAGCTAACGGGCACGCTACTAAACCAACTAGAAGATCGGCGACCGCCATGGATATCAAAATAAAATTAGAAGGCGATGACCGAAGATTCTTCAGAGGATCTTTCCAAACAGATAAAATAACCAGTGAATTTCCAAAGACGATGATCGGAGACATCAACATCGCGACCACAGAAACGGCTGCTGATATAGTCGTTGCATTGTCCACACGCAACCATACTTTGTTTAAAGCGTCCTTGCTTGACTGTTCCAAATTAAGTGGCCTGCTCGGCGCCATTCAAATAAAATTTCGCTTCTGTTATCTGTCCGTTGTCTCTTACCTTCGATTCTGGTGGAACTCGTATGACGTGATCGATGAGGAGGACTTCGACACTAATATTATGCAATCATTAACAGAGAAGCGACCTCGATTGGTCTTTAGTATGAATATAATTATTGGTTAAAAAATGAAGAGCGTAGCTGTTCTACTCGTGGAAGGTTTGCACCAAACTATCTTTTCCATAAAAAGCACCAAGTTTCCGCTTTAAACTACCGGTAACTTGTAATGTCTCCTTTCATTTTCTTTTTAGAACAGTTTTTTCTTAAGCATTGACAGGTCACGTTTTTGATGAAATGGTAGGCTATTCATTGGTTCAGTCTTCAGTAGTGTAAATTACTGGAGGCGTATAATTTGTATTTATTGAATATGCGCCAAAAACATCTACTTTAAATTTCCATTTAAGGTATTTTAATTAAAATTGTAAGGGTCATTACACAAAGATGGTTTCCGCCGTGTCGAGTACAGAAGTGAAGTGGATGTAGACTTCCACACTCAGGGAACATAAGGATGACATATTCTTATTTCTACACGTTTCCCACCTATCTCAACATCTCCAACAAAGATCTTATTCACGATAGCACCAAATAATGCAACTTCAAATTTACAAAATGTAGTTTTAAGCAGAAACAAGGTGAATTTGAGGATCCTGCATTGGCTAAGACATAATCCTCTTCGTACTTGTCCACGCACAAGGCCGTGAAGCCTGCATTATCTTTGTTTAAAAGGGATCCTCGGCTCTCACCCTGAACGGCATTCAATAATTACTTATGCCATGACAGATACTTTAAAAGCTTTAGCAGGATTGATAAATGAAAAGATAACAATATGACGCTTCGAAGGTTATCATTGTTTACCAGCATTTAAGGACCGCTGCGTGGTCAAATGCAGGTCGCAGTTTACTATATTTGCAGAAAGGTTTATTGGACATTTTAGTGTTAGAAAGACGTCTCCTGTTGCTTCTGTCTTAAACGTCGGAAGGACAGAATTTAGTGTTCTCACGCAATCTTACGTTGGTTCCACAAGCAGGACTGGGGGATTTCCTAACCTACGCCGATTCTCGCAGATATTCGCTTAGAACGCTTTAATTTTTTTTTCAGGCTTGTCCTATGTTGAAGGTGGTTGTCATTTTCTAGTAAAGAGGGGTACAAGGATAGACCTGACAAGCAGGTACATGCGAAGAAAGGAATGGCTATGGAATTGGCGAACATAAACTTTCGTCTCTGTTTTATGGGACGCGATGTACCCTCTCCCCCCTCGGCTAGGGTTATGTTATCCACGTTGCTTTTCACTTTCTTGTATTGTGGTCTACCTTCACAGTTTCATACACATGTACGCTATGTGAGATCTCGACCACAGCCAAAAATTCCAAAATCCATTATCTTTGCGGAGTGGATAGAAATATAAGGATGTTTCAAGATCAGTCCTTTTTTCTTGTATCTTTGCATATCTTCAAACAATTATCATTATATTTTCATTAAGAGACTTTTCAATAAACATAACTTTCAGCTGTTGTCTAAAACATCACTTTTTCAGTTTTGTTCAACCAAGACTTTTAACAACAATAAACATAATTTTCGGATCTTGTCTAAACCATCGATCACATTTCCAGTTTTGTTCAAACAAAGATTTTTAAGAACAATAAACATAACTTTTGGCCCTTGTCTAAAACTTCACTTTTCAAGCTTTGTTCAAACACAGGCAAATTTCTTGTTTACAAATGCTTAGGAAAACTAACTGCTGAGTAAGTATAGCTTTCTAAACCTGACAGAATAATTAAAAAAAAACGTGAGCGGGGATTTCATTAACGGCAAACTAAAATCACGACGTTTAACCCACTGTTTCGGCATGGTATAACCTAAACACCACCTAAAATTTCAAACCCATTTTTTACTGCACATTTACAATTATACACTGGTGAGAATACAATCGTCGATCATTTTGTATATGCCAGGTTTTTATCATTTCGTGTTAGGTGTGTATTGTAGTACATAAATAATAGCAAACTCTTCTTATTTTTGTGCATTCAATTTGAGAGGCGTTTCCAAGTCTTCTTATATCATAAGCTACATGAATAGAAATCAGAAAGTGGAGTGGATGTTGATTTTACAAGCATGCAGCTGCATTAAACTGTAGATCGTGGCTTTCATAGATTAAAGTAAAAAAATATGACCTGTTCTTGCAGATAAGCCGCACCCTCGATTTAAAACAGGACGATAGTTACAAAGGTAACAGGATTTTTGCAGTATATATTGATTTTTAGATTTCTTTAATCCAAAACATGTTTAAGGGCACAGCTACTGTAAATTCATGCTACGAAGTTTGGACTTTCTTTTTAGGGTCTTAATCGTGAGAGTCAATCAACGAAGGTTTCCGACGTGTTTTTGGTATAAATTCAAAGAATTGAAGTGAATATTGACTTCCACGTCGTGACAAATGCATATTGCCTTATTTATACACGTTTCCCACCCTATTTCATTATCTCCAAATAAACATCTAATTCACGACATCACCAAATTGTGCAACTTCAAATGTACAGGAAAACGTTTGTCCGCATGTAGAAACGAGGGGATCAAATTGACGAGATTTTCGTACTGTAGTTCGAACCCCTTCCAACAAATGTTTGTTGCCATGACAACTACTATCAAACTTTAAACTTATTGATTAATGGAAAGATAAAATATGAAGCTTTAAAGATTATAATCGTTCAACGGCATTTCAAATGCAAAATAAGGACAAGTATATTCTCAAATGTAAGATCATAGAATCAGTATCAAGTTTTACTTCAAAGCTACTTTTCTGCTTATGCAGCTTTATATTAGAGCGACATTATGCATAAGTAGATTTAGAAACGCTATTCAATTAATTGACATAAGAAACAATCAGAAAAAAAAATTATTATGCGCCCCGGCATTACATGCTGGTAACTACAGATTGCAATCGTAAATCTTTTCATTTATCATTGAACTGAAGCTAAGTATAAAAGGCGTCGTTACAGCAACGCTACTTACACTTAATGCTACCGTGTTCGGCTAAAAACGCTTTTCGAATTTGATTAAAGTATAGTCAATAAACGTAACTTAGAAGGCCAGAGCCGTATTATCAGGTTAATTCAAATATTTTATATAAAAGACTAGGAAAGATCCAAAATTTAGGGGCAAATAAAGCCTCATCGTTCATAGTGTGCCTCAAAGGCGAATAAAGTGCGTGGTTTTTTAAAATAATACGGCTTAGCAATTATAAAAAAAAACGGACAATATAGAACACTTCGAGCGGAAGAAATGCCAACTTCTAGCTTTTTTTCTTTTGAGAGCTTAATTAAAAAGGAAACCAAGGTAAACGCCTAATACATTTGCGCGTTGATGATAGGTCACTTTCTTCTGATGTAATGTGTAATCAGTGAAAAAACCTGGCGTCAATCACGCATCACGAGGTACACTATACAGGAACACTATACAGGTAGAATCACGAACAGAATTCGCGCAACGCTCAAAACCTCTCACTTCGGAAATGGCTGCCATCGCGAGTCATTTTAATTTTTGGAATGCAACAAGCGAGAAGGCTCTACGAACAGTATGGCTGCACGACGAAAATTCGAAGAAAATGTCTGTAGCAGTCGTTGCTGTCGCGATGATAGCGTTCCCGTTCATCGTGTTTGGAAACTCACTGGTCATTTTATCAGTTTGGAAAGACCCTTTAAAAAAACTCCGGTCATCGCCTTCTAACTTTATTCTGTTATCAATGGCGATTGCCGATCTTTTAGTTGGTTTTGTGGCGTGTCCAACAACTGTGTACTGGCATTGGGCTGTATTTCACAGTGACGATCGATCACATCTACCACTGTTATTCAGTGCTACCTTACTGATTTTTAGTGTTAGTCACATTTTCCTGCTGACAGTCGACAGATTTTTTGCTTTGGAGACTCCACTTCACTACAAAGACAAAGTAACAAATAAACGTGTCAGCATCGCCGCTGTTGCTTGCTGGAGCTATTTTCTTCTGTTTGGATGTGCGTTTGGCCTGTTACAGAGATATTACACCATTATGGGAGCTATCTACAACATACAAATGTTTTGCATCGTCGCTGCAATATTGATCTTGTACGTGGTGATCTTGTGTGGCTTTCACAGATTCTCTAAGAAAACGGAACTGAAGGACCAATCGGCAGCAAATCGTCAGAGGATTTTTCAGAGGGAGAGAAGTCTCTGGAAGGGCATTGCCATCGTCATCTGTGCATTTCTCCTCTGCTTTTTACCGTGGTTGATATCCCAGTTAATTACATTATTCTGCATATCATGTCATCGTAATTTATGGTTGCTACTGCTTTCTAACGCATTTTCAGTCAGTTTAATGTATGTAAACTCCGGATTGAATCCTTTTTTGTATGCATGGAGGCTTCCAAAGTATCGAGAAACATTCAAGCACTTGATGAAGAAGAGAACTTGTTGCCGTGGCAGTGAAAACAGACGAAGCAACGAAAATTGTATTCATGGCAGAAGGGTTTAAGAACACTGCCTTGACTTCATTTGATAGAACAAAAATGGAAAGATATAAAGCCTTATTGCATACCCCAAACCCGTAAATAATGAAATGTTTGCTAAAAGAAATGATAAGATTGCCCTTAGAGCAATGTATAATAAGCAACATAATTCATTAGAACATTTGGTTTAGGAAACTTCTCCAAAACCAAGAATCAGCTTGAAGTGACAAATGGTGTTTTTAGGCTTAATTTTCCCGAAGCAGTGAGATATATTCAGTAATTTCAGTCAGTTTGTGTTAGAAGAAATCCCCGGTCACGTTTTCTTTAGTTAATTCTGTCAGATAAAGAAAGGTGAACTTTCTCAGCTGTTCGTTTCCCTACAAAATGGTAAACAAATAATTTGACTTCGTTGTCATTAAAATAGGTCTGTTTGGACAAAATGGCAAAACGGAGGTTTTGATAAACGCCTAAATCTATATATTAGGTGGAAATCGACTAGACTTTTCTTCATCAAATACTTGTTGGAAGAAATCGAAAGTTACCATAAACAAGTCTGACAACGAAACGTTCTTTGATTTTTTACCATTAGGTGAAGATAGACAATTCAGTCGGATTATCAGCCTTGCTGATGCATTACCAATCTAACACCCAATTTTATACCCAAAAGATTATCCGCAGTCAATTATTTCACACTTTTATTTTCGTTTAGGAGACGAAATGCAAGAATTGATAAAGCTGGCTCTGATTTTTATATTACTTTAGTTTAGTTAAACTGTGTAAGCAGAAAGCGAATATTCACTTTAACAACCATAGGGTTGTCTTGTGATGTTTGTAGTTTTCAAAATTTGAACACAAAAAAGCGCTCTTATCGCATTATAAAACTACCAAGATATAACACGCACTGATTGGGGGAAATATATCTTGGAATTTCTTGTGAAGACAAGTCAAACAAAGGTCAGCGTTGTTCAATAACCTTTTGAAACACGCGGTTTAGCGGTCTCAATTGTCTTTTTATGGCTAATAAAAGGCTGAAAATAACGGAATTAGCAGCGATCACCAGAACGACGATCGCGAGCTTGACAAAGAATTGGTGTACGAATTACAGGGAACTCCTAGATTACGACTTTATTTATTATGTTTGTTTCCCAACTTTGGATAAGTCAGAGCTCAGCAAGCTGCTCGAAAAGCACTCCAAACCCACCCAACTGCCTTTTTATGTATTTATAAGATCAATGCTCCGACTGCCAGGCCTCCTCATCGAGGCCGTGCTTGCCACGGCTACTGCCACGAGCGACGGATGGTGATTCCTCACTTTCGCCCCACCCACTCGACTGGACTCTCTTGCTTCCTCGTCTCTTCCGACTACTCTCTCACCTGCGACGCCTTCCAGTGTCCCTCGGCCCTGCTTCACGACGTCGAGCGACACCGCAACACGACTTATACTCAGCGGACAGACGACTTAGCTGCGGATCGCTACCATCTAGACACATTCACGAGTCTCGCCATCATCCGCCTCTTCCTTCCGGACCGACTTCTCTCGCTGACACACATCACTCCTAGATGACTTCCGCTCGTGTCGCGTCGTCACCACACATTCTTCTCCTCCTCACCCGGACGATCACACTATCGCTACTAACAGTTTCTTGTTCGATATGTTAAGCTGCTTAATCCCCAGATCTCCCTTCTTGATCGTACTAGGCTCGTGCGGGAGTTGTGGGACTGTTCCAAACCATCTAGGCCCGCGCTCTCTTTTTCCCGCTTGTCCTAGAAAGTAATACAGTTTGAAGTCGGGTCTTGTGATGCGTTCACGACCAGTTAGGGGTATTATGATTGTCCTTTTCGCTATTGCTTGAATTACAATTCTCAACCTCTTCCACGGGGACTTAGTCGTCTTTATTGTTTTGCAAATTAAAATAAAAAAAACTCGACCAATATTTAAGGAGTACGGACCTCACGCTAGTTGACATCATCCATTTTCTAACTACAATTAACGTAACTGCAGTTCTTTTGTTCTTCGCGTCTTTGTTTTGAGGCTGGAAATATATTTAAGGACATATTTTCAAACTTACTGAAACGTTCTACAGTTTTTGTGTCTCTTTGAATGTGCACAAGCTACTTTACAAAAGTGGTTTAGACAAAAGGAAATTAATGATAAACAACAAGACAATAAATACACTCATCGTACGCTAACGCAATTTCGTTTTAAGAAGATTTTTCATAACACATTCTTTCATTAACATTGCTGAAAAAGACAAAAAAAAATTTCTCAATCTTTACTGCTAAAGAAAAATTATAATTTTCCGTGCACTGTTAAAGAAAAAGGTTTCAAGCAAAAATAATCGTGGAATCCCAATATTACTATAAAAGCTTCCAATATATTTTATCACTACCTTGATGTCATTTAGTTCCATTATGTGGCTTTAAAGTGAACCGAATATCATAAGCCTCAAACAAACTTTCCAAAGTGATCTCGAAATTGAGACAAATACACGAGTCAAGCTTAGCATTTTGTTTGTATAAAGATCTCTAGTATAAATGGCAGCCGTCTTAGGCCACTACAACTTCTGGAACATAAGAAGCGAACAAGCTTTACAAGAAGCATGGTTGAGCCTAGAAAACGTGAAGCTTCTATCAGGGATTAGTGCTGTTCTATCGATAGCAATGTCTCCGATAATCGTGTTTGGAAATGTATTGGTCTTGCTGGCAATTTGGAAAGATCCTCTCAAGAAACTGCGATCATCGCCTTCCAACTTAATTTTGATATCTTTGGCGCTCGCAGATCTTCTAGTTGGTTTAGCAGTTTGCCCAATAACGGCCTATTGGGCTTGGGCGATTTACACCAAATTTAAATCGCCCTTTGATCTGTCTGTGATATTTGCCATCAATGTTTTCTCCGTCGACGTGAGTTTTGGTCATATGTTCCTGCTGACAGTGGACAGAGTTTTCGCTGTGGTGACTCCACTTTACTACCGAGCTAGAGTTACAAATAAAAGAGTGCTCGTCGCCAACTGTACTTGCTGGATGTATTTCATAGTATTTGGATGCGCATTTCTCATGTTGCGGGACTACTTTGCCATAATGGGAGCTGTCTACAACGTGCAACTTCTTTTCATTCTTTTGAGTATGGTAATCATGTACATTGTGATTATGTTCTACTTTCACAGATATGCTAAGAGGAGAGTAAAAGACCAATCATTGAAACATGGTCGAGTTATCCTTCAAAGAGAAAGAAATCTCTTCAAGGCCATCACCATCGTCATTTGTGCGTTTCTCATCTTCTACATGCCGTGGTTCATCGTTCAGATGTTGATATACGTTTGTCGGCCCTGCCACCCGCATTTACCGTTACTTATGATATGTTTTGGAGTTTCAGGCAGTTTAATGTGCGCAAACTCAGGTTTAAACCCCATGTTGTATGCGTGGCGACTTCCAAAATATAAAGAGACGTTCAAGCACTTCTGGAATCAAGTATCCAAAGGCCTCCATCGTGCACAAAGAGACGACAACAAACCTAACGTTTTTAACACAAGGCTGTAACAGCGATTTAAGATGCTAAGGCACAGGTGTGCTCTTTATATTAAAAAAATAACATTAAAGTTTGGAATGTGAAGATTGAAAGTTTCAAATGGAGAATGAATTGTTTTGAAATATGTATAACTCGTTGGACTTAGCATCCATCATACACGTATTTGTATACATATATTTTTTTATGTCACCAATGCTAGAGTTTTCCTTGAACATGTGGTGACCTAAATATCGAATACTGTGCACTTTCTCTGCTTTTAAGTGTTACCAAAACGAAACACAGTACTGAGCTTTTAGATTGCGAATTTTCTCCATGTCTGTTCATGTATTTCTTGGTTGGTACTGGCACGTGTTCGCGCTTTGAGTTGAGGGACTGTTGCAGTATTAATCTTAGGGGACGAGGCAGTTTATTGACTACGTTTGTACGAAAACTTGCAAAACTAAGACTGTTTTAAATTTTGTACTTCAGTTACAAAATGAGCAAAAGATGCTCGATGTCCAAAAATAAATGGGGCTGGGAAGACGGGAGCCACAGTCGCTTTGCCACAAGGTGTATGGAAGAACAGGCTAACCAATTTTGAAAATCGGTCCTCGTAAATCAGTATGGCTATTTTCAGAGAGTTCTATGACAAATTGAAGTGGTCGCTTACCGCGCGCAGGTTTATAAACTTATGAGATATTTTCAGATCATCAGCCTTAAAGGTGGTCCGGTGATTGCACACGAGTGGTGGCCGCTTGGGAGAGGTTTTAACTATAGTGATTTGACTGGAAACGTTTTGGTATTTTGGAACGTGTTTGCTAACGAAAGGTGATCGCTTGCGAAAGATGGTCGCATAGGGAGGTTCGACTGTATAAGAAAAACTTGATGGTGCGTGAGAAGATAAATGGAAATACTTTAATTATTAATCTTTCAAAAATCGGCAGAGAAAGTGATTTATCGAAAGAAAAGAAAATTCGTTAATTTATTTCAGTCATTGACGGCCGCCAGTGCAGTTTCTTCCGCGGTGCACCCGCTCGATGCATGACGTAGCGTGACATTGCACATGTATTACGCACAAACAATATTAGCGAGTAAGTCGTTAAGCTAATGTAGTCATAAAACTCCAGGTGATATCCAAACTTGAATAACTACATCACTAACATGCTGTAAATTTATTAACGCAAAGTTCATACGCCAAGCATTATCTTCTTGGTGAACTCCAAATTCAGAGTCCAAGCCTACCACATTGTGCTCGTGTTGTATTCTTGGAAATCACCGTTATCTCTCGCTATGTCTCTCACTATCCGATGTGTAAGCGAGAAGTGATGAATTTTTGGGCAACCTGACAGAATTACTTCTCTTCCAAACGAAATAACGTGCCTTTTTCCTAATTCGTATGCCGCCGAGCCGTCGGCTTGGTCCATAAACGTGCAAACAAAGGAACTCGTCCAATATTTCTCAATACGGACCCCAAGCTCGTTCCGTTAGTAATATCAATTTCTTAACTACAACTAACATGCCAGTGGAGGTACATGGGAGCTATAAAAATTGCTTAACGTCTCACAGTTGTCAATTTCTTTGAATATACACAAACCACTCAAAGAAAGTATTTCAAATCACATACGATAAAGAAAAAGCAACAAATAAGACAAAAACTGCACTTAACAAGGCCTTTCTTTTGTCGTATAATAATAAAATAATAATAAAAAAAAACAAGCTGGGGCTCCCGGTGGCCTCTCCCTCAGGGTTAATTATTCATAACCGACTCTATCATTTGAACTGCTGAATAATGCATTGCCTGCTAATGATACGATAATTCGTTTTCATATTTTTTTTTTGAAAATAAAAAGCTTTGAGCCCAAAGTAGCATCAAAATTTCAATTTGCCAATTTAGAGGCAATTTAGAAACGAGAAGAAATCTGGGACGAACCTCATCACGCGCGCAGTCTCTTGTGGGACCGTTACAATTAATATGGCTCCTCGTCTTTTGTTTTGTCCCCAGCAATGATCCCACAAGTTACTGCAAGATTAGACTTGCCCCAGCTTTTTTCTCTTTTCTAAAGTGGTGAATGTACTTTAAAGCTCTCAATATATACTATGACTACCAGTTCCATGACATCAAGCCTAGTGTAGCTTCAAACAAGACCGATTCAGTCCTTTAGTTGTATTCTTGAGAAATATTGTTAACTCCCTATGTTCCTCTTTCCACGAAATTGTGTTAATTGACAAAATACTCAGGGTGGAAGGGGTAGTTCTGAAATGACGTAGTCCTCTAGACGGACTTACTTTTCCAGAGTCACTCTTCCAGAGTCACTCACTCAACCAATATTTTTCAATACAGACCACACGCTGGTTCAATGACATCTATTTCGTAACTGCAATCAATATCCCTTAAGCACTTCCTTTCTTCTTTGTGTCTTAATTTCAGGGTTAAATTCGGCTCAAGGCGTGCCAATATTACATACGTAAACGCACTTCGTTTAGACACGAAAAATCGTCAGTACAATGTTAACATAATAATATAATTTATAATAAAACACTTTGGTTTACATCATTGCCGCGTGGGAGCCCAATAAAGAAAATGGACTTTGACATTCTTTTTGAAGAGCCCAGGGAGGTACATTGTCTTAAGTTTTGAAACACATTATTCCATTGTAAGAGGCAGACTGCAGGCACTCCGTCTCTGGTAGTTTGAGTTTATTTTCGGCTCAGGAGTTTCAAAGTGGCCTTTTAAAAAAATCCTACAGTTTTCATGTTTTGTTTGACTGTACACATCTCACTTAAAAAGTGGTTTAAATCAAATAAGACTGAAAACAACAAACAAGACAATTAATGTACTTGAAATACAAGTACATTCTTCCATTCTTCCATTCTTCTTGAACGCGCTCTTTCATTTATATTGCTAAAAATGGTGCTAGAGGCAGCCCCTCACTAATAAAAAAGCGTAAGGTCCAAACAAACGCAAAACGTCAATCCACGTAGACAGCTCCCAATATATTTTATCATTTCCCCTTCTGTATCATTAGGTGTCATTATGTGGCTCAGTTAAAAAGAACTGAACATCATCAACCTCAAACAAGAGCTCGCCGTTGAGACAATTGACATCATAGTCAAGCCAAGTATTCCATTTGAAGAAAAAAGAGCTCCAGTTGAAATGGCAGCTGTCGTAGGACACTACAAATTTTGGAACATAACAAGTGAGCAAGCCTTAGAAGAAGCATGGCTGAGCCTAGAAAACGTGCAGATTCTTTCGGGGATAAGTGTCTTTTTATCGATAGTGATGTCACCGATCATCGTGTTTGGAAATGTATTGGTCTTATTAGCAGTTTGGAAAGATCCTCTCAAGAAACTTCGATCATCGCCTTCCAACTTAATATTAACTTCCATGGCCATTGCAGATCTACTCGTTGGTTTAGTAGTTTGCCCAATAACGGCCTACTGGGGTTGGGTGATTTGCATCGAGGAAGAATCGCCTTTTGATCTGTCTGTGATATTTGCCATCAACGTTTTCTCCGTTAACGTAAGTTTTGGCCATATGTTCCTGTTGACAGTTGACAGAGTTTTCGCTGTGGTGACTCCACTTCACTATCGAGTTAGAGTTACAAATAAAAGAGTGATCGTCGCCAACTGTGTTTGCTGGATCTATTTCGTTATGTTTGGATGCGCGTTTCTTATGTTGCGGGACTACTTTGCCATCATAGGAGCTGTCTACAACGTGCAACTTCATCTCATTTTTTTGAGTATGTTAGTCATGTATGCTGTGATCATGTTCCGCTTTCACAGATACTCGAAGAGAAGGGTAAAAGACAAATCCTTAAAAGATCGTCGATTTGTCCTTCAAAGAGAAAAGAATCTCTTCAAAGCCATCACCATCGTCATTTGTGCATTTCTCATCTGCTACATGCCGTGGTTTATCGTTCAGATGTTGATATACGTCTGTCGACCATGCCACCCGCATTTATCGTTACTTATGATATCTTTTGGATTTTCTGGCAGTTTAACGTACGCAAACTCGGGATTAAATCCAATGTTGTATGCATGGCGACTTCCAAAGTACCAAGAGACGTTCAAGTATTTTTGGAAACAAATAGCCGAAGGCCTTTTTTGTGAATAGAGAGACGACTGCGAACCGAACGTTAAATAGTAATTTCAGCTGCTATTATATTTAAGGCCACAGTAAGGGAATTGTGTAAAAAGTCAAATGCAAAACATGTGATTTTGCCTATGTGGGAGAGAGCAAAAAGATCATGGAAATCGCGCGGCGCAGAGCACAAGCCAGGCACAAGATCTAATAACGAAAGCGCAATACGATTTCACGCGGAAACAACAGACCATGACATTCATCCGGATTATGTAGAAATTTTAGAAAGAAATGTCAACAATAGGCAACAACGCCTATTCCTAGAAGCGCTGCATTCTATCCAGGACATTAACTGCGTGAATGAGCATGTGCATTTCCCACAAGTTTATTTAACATTGGGAACATTCCTAGAGACCGGTGGCGTATAAAAACTGATTATGCAAAAACTGAACCAATTTTAACTCTGATGAAGGTAGCAGAGAGTTACCGAAAATTCAGTTTTATACGTTTTTACCAACATTTTTAGATCAGATGCAAACCAAAATTTTTATTATGTCAAACACTGATCGCCCTAATAACATATTGAAATGAGTTATTTCTTGAATTAATTAATGGTGTTTAAAATTGTGTATAACTGGACAATCCAGTACATTTGTTTTTGTGCATTCGGTTGATGTGACAGTTTTATCAAAACACGTCATGACCTTAATATTGATATTGGAGCTCTTTCCTCTCTTCACGTCTCACGCTAACTATCCATATCTCATTTGTCTTCAAATTGAGTACAGTATAGATCCTGCTTTGAGCAAAACTGAAAAGGTTATGAAACATCCAACTGCAAAGTGCCACAGGGATAGGTTATAAATGTCTTTTTTACGGCTGAATTTTTTAATTCAGGAAGTATAGTTGCTAGCCCAGTTGCACTCACTCGGTTGGCTGGTTGGTCGGTTGGATGGTTGGTCCATTGTCTGTAAACATTTTTTGCATTTCCGCTGACCAGCGGATATAATAGTAGAAACAGAGTAACAAGGCAGCCGTATAAAGACGGCTTTTTAAATTTAAAGGGGTTTAATAAGAATAACAAGAAAAAAAGAAACAATATGTGGCCGACAGTTACGGGTAGAAAGTAATCGAACGCCGAAAAAGTAGACATTTAGGGCGATAAATCGATCGATGTCTTTCGTGTCTATCTGTCGAGCTAGTGCGGTACATGAAGGAGCATTTGAAAATTGAATCGGCTTTCTCATACACTTTATCAAAGATGGAGCTATCTAGAAACTAGAGTGTTGGCTAAAATCGAGTGCGTGGCTGCTTGTTCGCAAGAAGATAAAAGCTTTATAGATGTAACAGCAAATGTACATTTTCACCTGAATAAGTCTATATGTCTTAATTGATATATTTATTAACGGCATAATTACCTCACGGCTTAAATGCTTTTATTTTCTAATGCATACCTACAAAGCGATATAATATACAAACCTTTTTAGCACCACGGATTAAAAAAAAAAAAAAAGGAAAAAAAAACCCTGACCCCTCCGGGGTTTAAACTTCCAACATCTCGCACCCCATCCTGACAACCACTCGAGCTAATCCGACATACGCAGTCTTGCACGACGAATAAAAATCATAAAAATGTAATAGACATCGTGAGTTTTATTAACCGCTGATTAGCTGCAGTTGTCACGCATGTTTCCTCATTTCTGCTTTTTGATTGCATCAAAGAAAATTTTAATTAAATGCTGCTCATATATTCTTAGGGACGGACCATTATTTTCTTGGAGGGGGGGGGGGGGGGATGAAAAATTTTCCTCTGCAAACTTTTTTTTTTAGTTTATGCACCTCGGCATGCAACATTTTTTTTTCGAAATTCTTACTATTTTTTGTTATACATATCGTGTTTGCAAACAATTTATTTTGTCTTTCCAAGCCCTGCAAACAATTTTTTTCAATATTTTTCATCCCCCCCCCCCCCCCTCTAAAAAAATAATGGTCCGTCCCTTATGGTATGGGAACCAAACGTAAAACTTGGTGACAAAAATTCAGTCGTGGCTCGAAGAGCTCTTTGATCTCATTCTCCGGCCGTCTGGTCAAAAGCGTTTTACTTTTACTTTGATTAATCGCATGATTTTAGTTTAGTGGTACGTATTGAGACCCAGACACGACCTGTATACCATAGAAAAAAAAAAAACGGAAAAAAAGCAACAATGTTTCACGGTTGTTAGCACGGGTCGCCCAAGCTTAATACATGAGCCTTGTTCCTATTTTTTGCATATATTGTAATCTTGAGAAAATATATGAGTTTGTATGGAATGCAACAAGTACGTTTGAATTACTAAACATTCCAAATAATTCACAATAAAAATGATTTAGTTAAATTGTATGTTGTTTTTATTGTCATTGACGGGGTTTGGGAACTCATTTGCTGTGATTTGAGCGAGAATAAGCATTCTAGTTTTTCATACCTCAACTGATATTAAGCGAAGCAAATGTTGCACAGGCCCTACATTGTTTCACTGGGATGCCTCAGTGAATCAGCTGTAGCTCATGAAATATGCCACATCCACTTCAACCTTTTGCAGGCTTTTATACATCAATAGACATCCCATAACTAGGCACCAAAAAAGTTCCATTTTTTCAACACATTCAACTACAAAAACGGCACTGTTTCTCGTTCTTGTCAATATCATCATGCGTGTGCCGCGCGACTTACATGCTCATAAATGCTAATTACTTGACGCCGCGCTTTTCCATTGGACAATTTGAACAAAACCACGCTTGTGACAAATTTCACTCAGTCAGAAAGGAGTGAAAGCCACGCTTTATGCCTGAAACAAATAATCTGCCAGGACAAGCAAACCAATTTTTAAATCAGTTTGCTTTCCTTAAAAAAGGTCTAAAATCCCGTTAATGTGTTTCTAGAAAAAAAAACGTATTTGTCTACGTTTTTCAGTAATCAGTGATGCTCAAAGTTTTGCACTAGGAGTAGACAGTGAGACACAGAGAGCCATGTACTGCAAGAGATTCACAAGAAAAGACAAGTGTGCAGAAATGAGTCTCTCAGTAGGGCATCGGTCTTTACCTGATCTCTCCAATACTGCTGATTCTTTGCAAGCCCCTGAGCCTGTTTCAGTTCCATTTAAGGTTGAGAACCTTAGAGCCCGGAGGTCTGCCTCTGCAATCCTTAAATTCTTCAGGTAGATTTGGAACTAGCCTCTGGTCTTCTATAACTGTCTCATCATAATCTTTCGCAACTACAATAGTTCATGTTCATCTTTATTTTTGGGATGTATTTGTTAACAAAAGCAGACATTTCCTTTACAACAAAATCTGATATTAATCTATTAACATCGCTTATCATCATGTTGTTTAAACTGATTAGACCAGTGGGATAAATAAATACTGAGGCAACAAAAGCTCGTTCTCTCATTTTTTGCAAGTCTATTGACCTCGTCTTCGGTTCGGTCCAAAAACAAACAAGAAAAGCAGCCCGATCAATATTATCCCAATACCAGGACCTCGTACAGTTTTTTTGTTAAATTAACCTCCAGGACTACCTTAAATAAGAGGGTGTGGATGGAGTGCTAATTTTTAATTGATAGCTTAGAAATGCTTCCGGTTTTTTAACTGACAGCTGAAAAATTCAGTTCAAATTATTATTAGCTGAAATGGATAAATTTTCTCTGAATATCCTCTGGATAACACCCACAAATAGCATAGCATAGCATAGTTAAAACCTCCCGGGAACATTGTTATACGACTTATACGCTTTAAAGCTGGTTGCGTGACCGAAACGGCACGACTATCTTCCCGACAGGCCTGTGGGCCTTTGGTCTTGCTCAGAGTGAGTGGAAAGAGTGAAAGGGTGAAAGGTCCAGGGCCTTACAATGCCTTTGGCGCAAGAAATGTTTACGTTAGCAACTGTTTCGGTGCAAAACTGCAGCAGATATCGAAACATAAACTTCACTTGTGGCCTTAAGCTCGATGGGGGAAATGGGCCGGATCGAAAGATAAAAGGCAACTATAACTAATACGCTGTTAATGATGGAAGCAATAAAGTTGAAGTCAAAGTTGAAAAAAGGCAAATTTCAGACGACGAAAATTACATTGACCGAGCCCTCAGGATGCTGCCGTCTTGAATTCTTCGGGATTTTTTCTTTACTCTCCCAGTTCTTCGCTCCATCAAGATGTTGGAAGAAGCGCCTCTGTTATGGCCTTGCTGATTTCATCAAAGGAGTGTAACAATATTTCTGGTCGCTCCTGCTTCAAAAACTAGTGTTTTCTAAGCAGTGTGAAGTTTGTTGTATTTCCAGCGGGACTTTCTTCCGTTACTATCCCTGCAGGCACTCGCTAGTTCTCGACCAATATTTTCCACTGAATGCGGTACTCACGCTAGTTGAATAACAAACTACAATCAACATCCCTTAAAAGCTTCCTTTCTTCTTTCTGTCTTTGTTTTGAGGAATAAGTGTGCCGCTCACGCAAACAAGTTTTTGAGGCATAAAAGTTATCGCAATGTCTTTAAAAGCCTGCAGTTTTTAGTGTTCTTTGATCGTACACATATCACTTAAGAAAAGCTGTTTAAATCAAATAAGGTAAGGCAAAGTCTGCTTTCGAACGTAGTGGCCCATCGGGTTGACGCTTATCTCCGGTTTCAATTAAGTAATACTAATGAAAAACAACAAATATTTTAATTATTGCATTTAAATGCAAGAGCTTCCTTCTTTCTTCGAATGATTCTCCATAACGAACTCTAAACAGTATTTACCTAAACAATGCCACAGCAAGAAATATGCATGTTCCATGCACCGTTAAAATTAAGATTCGGAAGACCAAAGTAACCATAAAATGTTTGAACGTGCTACTTGAAAGCACCCAATATATGTTGTGATATTGAAGTTACTTTCCATATCATTAAGTGTTATTATGCGGCTTTATATATAACCAAATATCACGAGCATTATTTAAGGGCTTGATATTAAGACAAACATCAGAGTCAACCTGAGCATTCCAGAACGGTGCACAGCTAGACTTTGAGTTAAAATGGCAGCTGTCGTGGGCCACTACAACTTCTGGAACATAACAAGCGAACAAGCTTTACAAGAAGCATGGTTGGGCCTAGAAAATGTGAAGCCGCTTTCAGTGACTAGCGCCGTTCTATCGATATTAATGTCTCCGATAATCGTGTTTGGGAATGTATTGGTCTTATTAGCAGTTTGGAAAGATCCTCTTAAGAAACTTCGATCATCACCCTCCAACTTCATTTTGACATCCATGGCCATCGCAGATCTACTCGTTGGTTTAGCAGTTTGCCCAATAACGGCCTACTGGGGCTGGGTGATTTACCGCGAAGATAAATCGCCGTTTGATCTGTCTGTGATATTTGCCATCAACGTTTTCTCTGTCAACGTGAGTTTTGGTCATATGTTCCTGCTGACAGTGGACAGAGTTTTCGCTGTGGTGACTCCACTTCACTATCGAGTAATAGTTACTAATAAAAGAGTGCTCGTCGCCAACTGTATTTGCTGGATGTATTTCGTAGCATTTGGATGCGCATTTCTCATGTTGCGGGACTACTTTGCCATAATGGGGGCAGTCTACAACGTGCAACTTCTTTTCATTCTTTTCAGTATGTTAATTATGTACATTGTAATTATGTTCCGCTTTCACAGATACTCGAAGAAAAGAGTAAAAGACCCGCAATCATCAAAACATCGTCGAATCATCCTTCAAAGAGAAAGAAATCTTTTCAAGGCCATCACTGTCGTGATTTCCGCATTTCTCATCTGCTACATGCCGTGGTTCATCGTTCAGGTTTTGATATACATTTGCCGACCATGCCATCCGAATTTATCGCTACTTATGATATCTTTTAGATTTTCAGGCAGTTTAACGTACGCAAACTCGGGTTTAAACCCGATGTTGTATGCATGGCGACTTCCAAAATATAAAGAGACGTTCAAGTACTTCTGGAAGCAAATAGCTGCAGGCCTGGGCCGCCATCGTGAAGAACGAACCGACAGCGAACCTGACGTTTGTAATACAAAGCTATAATAGTTTAAAGAGTAAGTTAAAGCCACAGTGCTGCTTTCCATGCGGAAAAAACCCTAAGTTGTTTACTTTCGAATTACGAAATATTATTTAAAAAAAAAGCTTTGTACAACTGCTACTTAGGATCCAATGTATCTGTTTGGTTTATTTGACAAACGAATGGGATTTCTTTTTTTTGCGTCCCCTCCCCCCCCCCAAAAAAAAATAAAAAAAAAAAGTAAAATAGGTTTGGGGAGGAGAAAAGGGGAGTTCCCAAAACCTAAAATGATCCGGGATTTCTTGACCTAGTCTACGAAAAAAAGCCTCTTCTCATCTCACCCGGCTGGTCTAAGTCTATGGGAGGCGGCTGTATTCACAGGCTATCGTTGAACATATCATAATCTAAACATAGCTAACTGAGGTATTTCCTCATAAAGCCTCACCCACCCACGAATGGAAGGTTTTGCGTTCTAACTTTTCTTGTAGATCAGTTGGGAACCACCTTTCATTCGTCTTCAAATCGAGCACAGGGGAGTAGATCTTGAGCTAAACAAAAAACTTGAGCTCCATCTTTTTCAAAAGGATAGCTTTTGCCTGTCTTTTACGATTTTCACTTCTGTGAAAGCGCGTTGAATGTTTAAATTTTACATTGTTTGATTAACTTCTGTGCCCACACAAGTTGTATACATCAAGCTGCGTTTGCAGAAAGAAAGTCAACACTTTCACAATATTTTTAACATCACGTTACATTGTTAAAAAGTTTATGCTATTACACGACGAATGCATTGCTTACATCAAATTATATAAAATTCACGACTGCTCATATATTGTCACAAATAAAGTTAACACAAACCAAAAACCTCGCTTCAGATTCCTAAAGAGTTAACAGGTGGGAGAAGTTCTCTTTTGGCAATCACCTAACATTTACTTTGAGGTTCATTAAATATAATGCAAAACAAATAATATTCGTGACACCTGGAACGCACTCAGCAGGGAAAAAACATGAATGATCTTCGGCCAATCAGAAGTGTTTAAGTAAGTGCACTCACTTAAACATGATCTTTTGGTCGGATCGTATGACAGACAGGTTAAAATCGCCATCTCCTTTGCATTGTGCTATATTTACTATGAAGACGGCCCATTCGAAGAAGGAAAGCCGACTGCCATAGCTTGGTAGAAAGAAAAAACACAAGCTTTGCGGAACATTTAAGGAGGGTTTGTATTGTCCTTTAGAGGTGTAGCTCCTCGCATTTTAACCGGTTTCCATGGTTTGTCGTAACCTTCTCTAAGGTCGTCGAGGTTAGAAAAATTAAGTTTATATTATCATGAGAGCTCTTTTCGTTGTGTGACCCATTCATCATTTACTAGGCGTTCTGCTATTCATTTATGTTACGACTAAAACACCCCATCTCATCGGCTTCTTCAGCTTTGGACATTTTTGGTGCAATTTATTACAATACTAGACTGATAAACCAGCTAACACAGAAATTGCAAACTAAGATTAAGACGGTTAACAGACCAATGTGTCGAATAATCGATTGAAAGATCTATTTCTTTTTGTCTAATAGCATCGCATATGTCACAATTATGCAAATTGATTTCAAAGGTCTGTGGATCTCATTTGAATTTTGTTCTCCCAATACCAGTGACGGGACAAAACAGGCAATGAACGATACTGAATCAAGTACATTAAAAATATAGGCACATAGCATTATTTGCTTTTTTATCATAACGAAAAGAAACTACCTTTCAGAAATGTCTCGTGTAAAGTAAGAATGATAAACAGCGAAAGCACGGTTGGAAAGGTTATGGTTCCTTTGCGAACCGCTACCGTGACAGTTATTTCGTTTCCCTTTCGTTACAACACATCCCGGGGGGGGGGGGCAACACATTAATGCCGGCATATCAATATCAAGACCTTTAAAAAAGCAATCAAGCGTCAAACGTCAATACAAGTTGAATTTCTCTTTTCAGATTACACAGACATATTTTTCACCCTCCAAGAAGGCCATGGTAATTCTTCCAGGATCAGCGAGTCTCTGGGAAGCTTCGTTTCACGATGTCGTTGAGGCAATACGAGTTCAGCTTGGTTTCGATTATTATTTCGGATCAGTGACTGCAGCTGTAGCCGTTCTGTTCATTGCACCGATAACAATTCTCGGCAATTTTCTCGTAATTTCCGCTTTTTACAAAGACCCGAACAAAGACCTTCGTTCCGCGCCGTCATACATTCTGCTTACCAGTCTTGCTCTGTCTGATTTTATTGTTGGAGCCGTCCAGACGCCACTGACTGCTTATTATTGGATTGACAGTTTTATTGCAAAGAGGTTTCCATTTTCATTCACATACCTCTTATCTATTAATGGATTTATAGGAATTGTTTCAATATTGCACCTGTTGGCTTTATCTGTTGACAGATTTCTAGCCATAGTTACACCTTTGAAGTACGCATCTACTGTAACCAAGAATCGAACGTACATCGCTGTCGCGTGCGTCTGGGGTTATGCCTTGGTAGTTGGATGTATTTCTGTCGTTCTGGAGAAAATCATCTCAAGCGGAACGTTGTTCGCATTTCATATTGTCATTCCATGCGGTTGCATGACTTACCTCAACACCAGAATTGTTATCAAGATGCGAAGAACATCAAGAGAACTCAACTCCAATGTCATTAAAGAACAGTCCAAAGTTTTCGAGAAGAGGGAACGCAAGGTTGTCAAACTTGTTTTTCTTGTTCTTGGTGTGTTTGTAATGTGTTATCTTCCCTGGTTCGTAACCTTGATATTGGCGTTAACGTGCAGCATATGTAATTTGAAAGCATTGATGTATGCATATGCCATATCAGGCATTTTACTCTACGTTTCTCCGCTTATTCATCCATTTCTTTACACCTGGAGACTACCTAAGTTTAAGAAAGCATTGTTGTGTTACTTTAAGTCACATACTTCTTCAAGTTCAAGGGCAGTTAATTGTAAGAACCTGTACAATTTAAACAACAGGCCAGGAGAAAATACTGATGTGACTGACACTGGCACTAGATCATTGAACAGTCGTCTTTAACGTTTTAGCGGAAGGTCTTCATTTAAACGATTATAAATTTATTTTAAATAAAAACTGTTATGAATCCTACTCAATGAACAACAAGAGGAACAACAAGAGGAACACTTTATTGTATATAACTCATTCATCAATTTACATCAATATGCTGGGGGATAAGGAAACCCTTTCGGGCTTTTATACAAGAGCCCCCGAGCCTAACTAATATGGTATTTTCTATTTACAATCAGGTTTGGTATGGTAGTATATATTATTATAAACTAATTTAGCGTCCTATGTTAAAGAAATCACATATGTCGTTACGGCTAGAGTTTAAATTATTGCTCAATAACATGGGTTTTGGATCGTCAAAGGTAATTGAAGGGCGAGAGGGTTCGGATCTGTCTATTTTTGTTGAGATGACTACGAGTTACACATATGATCTCTAACACAACAGAAATACAAATGAAGAGAAGATCCTCGCAGTTATGAACACAACTTAAGCAGCTGCGAAAATTAACCTGAAAAATTCAGACTTGCCCGGGACTCGAACCCTGACCTCTGCGATACCGGTGCAGCGCTCTAACCAATTGAGCTAACAAGCCATTTTGGGAGCTGGTCATTAAATTGCTTCGTAATATACCCGGGAAAGGTAAAGATGAAATAATGAACATATGAAGTCGTATATTTGAACTGCGGATGAAGAATATCAAGCAATCGTCACAAAGTTTTCCCGGAAAACTACAAAGCTTCGTCTTCATTGGAAAGCTACAATAACCAGTGCTTTCGTGTCACTTTTGTTCTTCATCTTTGCCTCCAAACATTCCCAGTCAGCTCTAGACGTCTCCTCCCCCCAGGAGGAATGAGGCTTCTCCCTATAACGGATGCTATATACGGGAAGCTCTGCCCTAAAAGAATATCTTTTACATGCTCAAGGTACCTTATTACATGAAATTTTCGCGCCATTCGCGTTCTAAATCGCGAAGTGACGCGACATAGTGTCGCGAACATACATTAAGTGACTCACTTATTCACAAGAGTCCCTGAGGAAGGATTTTCAGTGTATGGATGTGTCATACTCAGATCACTCATCAGTACACAACCTACTTTGACATTGTGAGACTCTCTGTTGTTCTTGCGATGATCCGCTCTTCGTGATGACGTGTTGTTCCCTTTGAGTCGTATAACGGGTTGTAATATCTGGAAAGTCAAGTGTCTACTCAAACGCGAAAGAGAATACAATCGCAAATCGAAAACGGTCGCGAAATTCATGTAATAAGGTATATAGAATGGTAGGGATTTCACGAACCAAGACCTTAAGTGCTTATCTGAGTGGCTAGAGGCCAATGTCCAGGCTCTGAATGTTTCAAAAACTAAATGCTTGTTATTTACATCTCAAAGGCACAAAGAGCGCGATAGTTGCTTAAGCCTGAATCTTCTCGGGAAGGGTACAGATATCTTGCGTACTACTTTTAAGTTCCTAGGCGTAGTGTTTGAAAACTTAATGACTTGGCCGGAAGGCTCACGCCGACTTTGTATGTAAAAAGGAAGCTATTAGAGTTAGTATTCTGGGACACGTTAGAGGTTTTGTGACAGAAGAGGCATCAACACTTGTTTATAATACAATAATTCTTCCCTTATTTGATTATTGTGATATCACATGGAGCAGTGTACTACCTTATTACATGAAATTTTCACTTATGTCCAGGATTGAACGCAAGTATTGTTTTATGAGTACTTCATGTTTGACTGTGTGTTTGACATTTCCATATTACTTCATATTTGACAGATTTTGGTGTGTTTTGGTGAACTTTTATTAATGAGGACACTTTGTGATGCCTGTCATGAGGAACGTGCATCTCATTAGCGTTCAATCCCGGACATGTCTGGAAATTTTGGCGACACTAAGCAAATTTAGCGGTTTTTCAAAAGATCGCTAAATTAAAATGTCGCTAAATACGGATTTTCATGAAGTTTTGGAAAATTATGTGACTTATGTTCCAAAATTTAAGTGTCGCTTAATACGATTTTTTCAAAATCGCTAAATTAACGTGCCGCCAAAATTACAAGTTAATAAGGCAAAACAAGACCAGGATAGACTACAGCGCCTCTCTCTCTCCCCGCCTCCCTGGGAACGAAGCTCGGATAATCACGCGTGTTGCGCATGCTCCTCCAAGTCAATTGGACATGTACGCTGGTCAACTCTCTCAAGCAGGCGCTCCTACCATAAGGCCAAAGTTCCAAGCTTAGATAAACGTTGGAATGTCTAGCGTATCCTGACGTTACAAGGGAGAGAGTATAAGACTCAGCACATTCAGGTACAAGCCGACGTCAGATCGCAACAGAGCTTCGAATTAGCCGGGGCTACGTCCAAAAAGTCCTTCAACAATACGACGATAAAGACATTTCAACGCGAATTTCCCGCACTAGTTTTTTGGTGCCGAAAGTTACTACCGAAGTCCTTGAATTTATGTCTATCGAGAAAATTATGGAACCAAGAAGTCCTGCTTCTGAAATCCAGGAAAGACTCTTGTTAGTACGAAGTTGTAGACGCCGTAAACTTGCCGAGCGCCTCTAAAATAAATAAAAGATTAAGACGTGACTGATCATGAAGCTTGCAGTTGCACCGTTAGAAAACGATACTCCTGAAAATATCGCCCGCCAAAATGAGTATCTCAATGCCATATCTACTTTTCAACCAAACCAAATTCATTTCTTTGATGTGGAAAGTGTGATAAAAAATCCTGGAAATCGTACCTACGGAAACGCCACAGTTGGCGAGAAGGCAATCGAGTTAACGCTTCAAACGCCAATTTCACCATCAACTTGCTCCACTCTGTCCTTGAAGTAGACTATTTTAATATAATTGACGGCCCGTCGAATGGATTTGAATTGCTAAACTATTTTATAGACGCTGTCGAAATACAACGACCGGACGGAGGCGTTGTTTTTGAACGCGATGATTGCGTCATTATGGACAATTGTGGCTTTCATCGTGGCCTCTTTGTTGAGCCAGTTCTCAGAGGTCTTTTGAATGACTATGGCGTTCAGCTTATTAACCAGCCACCATACTTTCCACATCTCAATACATGCGAAAACTGTTTTCATCAAATAAAGGAATTTTTTTCGGAGATGGCAACGTCATCGATGGAAGAGACCAAAATTGCTAAACCCGAGGGTGTTTTGTAAATTTCAGCAGCTAACTGCTTACAACTATTTCCGCAACTACGGATACGTTTAAAAAGTAAATCATGTACTATATTAGTAGATCGAAGGTGAACTTTCCGTCTTTTCTGTTAAACGATCCCCGTTTGTGCGTAAAATATTTTTAAAAATTTGCGACTAAGGAGGCGTGGCCGTCAATCATAACCGTGCAACCTTATTGGCTTACTTGTACAAAAGTTTGTTTGGTGGCCATGGTAAAGCGCGTCAAAGTGTAAGTCACTTCTCTACTGACAGTTGCGGGTAATTCGACTGTTTCGTATTCCATGATAGCTCTTTGTCATATTTAAGCATTTAGAACATTATCAAAGGTCGTATCAGGTTATTCCCAAAAGGACCAATAAAAACACAGATTTTTATCCTACAAGTCAATCATCACCAACGGTGAAAAGGTAGGGTTAAATCAGCGTTTTTTTATCAGACGAATCTTTACACAAGGAACACGCCATAAGGTTGGTCCACCATATTCTTTTTTTACTAATAAAATAAATCATAATTGGGGGAAGTATTATCTATTTTTCTCTTGCTGCGACAAAAATCTAAGAAGACAGAGGCCTAGCGAAGTGAAAAGATTGCCTCTTTTGAGTTTAACTGGTTATTGTCTGTATTACTGCTTGATGTAATTGACACAGTTAACTAAAGTCATAATTATCATTATTATTATTATTAAAAGCGGGTAATAATTAAAATAGAAAAAAATATCAACTTCAAGTACTTTAAAGGTGAAAATCAGGTTATTCCCACACAAGGAGAGATCTAATTATTTTTTTCTAAAGAAATAATAATTGGAAGGTTTTGCTGTCTTAAAACTAAGAAGGTAGACGCCTAACGAAGCGTTGAAGCGTATTTACACCATAAACATGTATCTTCTCTGCTCTTGTATTGTGTTGTCTTCTCACCCCACCTAACCCTTACCTGACCTGACATGACCTGACCGCACCGCGCCGCGCCGCGCCGCACCGCACCGCACCGCACCGCACCGCACCGCACCGCACCGCACCGCACCGCACCGCACCGCACCGCACCGCACCGCACCGCACCGCACCGCACTTATCATTGCGTCCTTTTTGGGCTGAATAATGATGCCATGGTAGCACTGAAAGGGTGAAGTACACAAAACAACTGTAAACGTAAATACACTTCTGTTGTATATATATGATAAATGCAAATGCGGCCTTACACTACTGAAGACCTGAAAAAAATTTTTCAGGCTCTGAGAGGGAGTCAAACCCACGACCTTTGCGTTGCCAGTGCAATGCTCTACCACTGAGCTATCAAAGCCACATGAGAGCGGTCGTATATGGGTAATCCCTTTACTAGTGGTGGACATATACTCGGCCCAAGTATATGTGAAATAAATGAATGTGTGTCCAGCAGTAGCAGTGTGAAATATATATATGATAAATGCAAATGCGGCCTTACACTACTGAAGACCTGAAAAAAATTTTTCAGGCTCTGAGCGGGAGTCGAACCCACACTTCAGTGGCTCCGCTTCAACGGGGTCCATTGTGGATGCCCAAATATTTCCAGCATGATTATATTATATTATGATCGGCTTACACTACTGAAGACCTAAAAAATTTTTCAGGCTCTGAGCGGGAGTCGAAGACCCACAGGTCTTCAGTAGTGTAAGACGACCGCTCTCATGTGGCTTTGATAGCTCAGTGGTAGAGCATTGCACTGGCAACGCAAAGGTCGTGGGTTCGCTCCCGCTCAGAGCCTGAAAAATTTTTTTCAGGTCTTCAGTAGTGTAAGGCCGCATTTGCATTTATCATATATATATTTCACACTGCTACTGCTGGACACACATTCATTTATTTCACATATACTTGGGCCGAGTATCATGTCCACCACTAGTAAAGGGATTACCCATATACGACCGCTCTCATGTGGCTTTGATAGCTCAGTGGTAGAGCATTGCACTGGCAACGCAAAGGTCGTGGGTTCGACTCCCGTTCAGAGCCTGAAAATTTTTTTCAGGTCTTCAGTAGTGTAAGGCCGCATTTGCATTTATCATATATATATTTCACACTGCTACTGCTGGACACACATTCATTTATTTCACATATACTTGGGCCGAGTATCATGTCCACCACTAGTAAAGGGATTACCCATATACGACCGCTCTCATGTGGCTTTGATAGCTCAGTGGTAGAGCATTAAGACGACTGGGGACGAGTCAGGAATTTTAGGGTATCTGATATCCACTCTCGTCCCCATAGCCCTTTCGTTTCTCTTAGCCGGCTTGGCACGAGAAAACGGAGGGCTCTGGGGACATAGGATTTTTGAATTAATTCGAAGTTTTTTGATTGGCTGTTTGGAACAAAGAATTCCTAAACGGAAGTCGAAAACGTAACGACTCTCTCATACATTCTTTTGAAACGTCGTGACTGCATACATGAAGACCGGAAGTCCTAAAATCTAGGACTGGAAATCCTGTGTCCCCAGAGCCCTTTGTTTCCTCGTGCCAAGGCCCAGCCGGCTAAGAGAAACGAAAGGGCTATGGGGACGAGAATGATCTGATATCATGTTCAATGACACAGGATTAAGTGATTGGCCCAGTAGGCCATTTCTGAGTTATCCTTTGCCTCAGTGTCCTATGTTTTCTACATGCGAAACCATTAATATGAAAATGAGTTTCACCTTCAGGTCCATTTTTATGCAAATCAAACTCATTTTCATTTGAATGGTTTCGCACGCAGACCTCTTTTTGATACAGAGGCAAAGGTTAACTTGGAAATGGCCTGTTAAGGTCTTGTTATGGGATTCAGACAGCTGAGCTGTTCTTCTTCTTACAGCAGCCGTAACCTTCGGCCCCACAATACATTGTAAAGATGCCGACACAAAACAAAATGACAAGCGACGGCCACAAAATGCTGTGCACCAATGTCATCTTAACATCTCCTGCAGAAGGTTTGGTTGTGAACACCTCATCAAGATGTTCAGGATCGTAGTGGCAGGTGAACTCATCACCAATTAGGCCATAACGAAGATCGAAATCTTCAACATACTTATCATTCTTTGCCTTCTTTGAATTACAGCGGTCAGTACTGCACTGCAAAGATTAAAAAACTCACAAGTTGTCAAAACAGAAAAGACTTTTTTCCATTTTCACCGATAGCATGCAAGGTTAACAACATAGTGAAGGCTGATGATCAACCTTCAAACTAAGTTGAAATATAATTAAAGTAATGCTGTCAATATGTATTTATCCTCACTATAAGGTGGATAATACAAGACGGATAAAGCCTTTCAGTTCTTGAGAAAAAAAAAATCAGAAAAATCAATAAACCCCTTCCTGGCTTGTAGATAATATATCAGAGATTAGCATAACCTTGTGACTGACTATAAGGCAATCTCACAATCTGATTGGCTAAGAAAACACTTGCACTGTTGCACATGCAGGGAGGAGGGCATGTCAAATTGCCAAACTCACAAATCAAAACTGTAAATACCTCACCTTTTTTTTGTTTACAGAGGAAGTGTCTTTATACAGATAAGCTGTGTGTTTCTCACCATCGATGACATAAGTAACTTGAATCTCGAGACAGGGATAAGATGAAGTGCAATCACGGTTTCCGCCACTCAAACTACTGTCACTACAATCACAACTTACACGCTCATCTGTTATATCACTGGAGATGACTCTACACTGAGCAGTCTTTAGCTGGGTGTCTTTTAGGGTTGGCTTAATCTTCACAAAAACCAACACGACTTGCATCACAATCCCCGCAAAAAACAATACGATGGCAATGCCACAGGCATTGTCAAGTCCCTTACTGCGATGTCGTTGAAGCTGCTCTCTTTCCTCTACGTTCCCATTATCGCGTTGAACATGTCCGTCTATCACTTGTTGCATTCGACGAATTTCTCGTTGGTTACGCCGAGTTTCGTTCTGTACAGTGGAACCAATGTCTCTTATGTTTGCTTCCAGTCTTGAATTTAAGTTTCTAATTATATCCACGTTTCGCTCCATGAATACAAAACAACAGTACTGCACACAACAGCAAGTTGATCAAAAGCTTCGCAACTATGAAGGAAGTTAAAGCGGGTTAAGTAAGTATTCGACCACCGACACGTTACCGTGTCGGCTGTCATGCTACCAACGTGTTGGCTGACATGTTATATTTCTTTGGTGCGTTTACAGTCCAGCTACCCAGTGCGTTCCGCCTAGTATTTAAGAATAGTCAGCATATTAACAGCGAACGGACTGTATTATTCCTTTTGAACTTTTAAATTTGATTTCCACGCGGCTACGGTAGGATGATTACAATATTCAAAATTTGAATATTGTAATCATCCTACCGTAGCCCGAGTGTGACATCATTAGTTATTTGAAGTATCGACTGTTGCTAACTGTGGAAGTAGATAAATCTTTGAGTGACAGAGCACGAATTTGAAGCAGTCATCCCCTCTTGAATTTCCACGGCATACTTCCTGATCGTGTTAACCAATTCTACCCGAATTCTTGTGTGTTCGAGAGCGGACTTCCTCAAAGAAAAATCAACATTCATGGCTAACATTTATAATGCCAGGACTGTCTTTTGCCGTTAGTCCGTCAAATCACGTGACATACCAATGACGTCAGGACGGAAATGATGTCGTAATATCGATCGAGAAAAAAGACAAAATATCGTATCAATATCGTATCGTATAATGCCGAAAGGCGCCAAACTTTGCTCGTGAACATGCCCCAAATAATCCAATCAAGAATCGACATTTCAAATGAGGTCACACTCGGGCTGAGGGTTGGATGTTCAAGTTTGAAACGAATAATGCAGTCCGTTCGCCGCTAATTTAAACTATTCTCGAACAGTTGGAATTCTACTAATATTATACATGGTATAGTAAACAGACGTATAATAGCTCCAAATTGCTTGCATACGCGTTGCATCGATAGCAAACAACATCATGTTTTGTTTCGCCAATTTCGCTTTTATTAATTGCTCAAACGTTCCCCGTTTAAAACCCATACAAACTCTTATATTTTTACACAGTGGGAGTGAGTACTCCCCTAAAATACCTATACAGGTATGTATCACCCAACGGGGCGTGATTTTTTAGACTCCTGATCTACAGTGGGGTATCCATTTTCTAGAACGGGGTAATATATTTCGAGGATTCGAAACTGGTTTCAAATTATCAGCAGCCATTTTGAAATTAGTATATACCACACAAGTGAATAGTGCTTTTCGCGCGCGCTGATTGGTTAACTCGGAGGTGTCTGATTAGCTAATAAGTACTATTCACCTCCACTTCGGCGAATACGTTATGTTGAAACGGACTATTGAAATTTACTACTGAAATTTCTGGAACGGAGTATTCAAAGTTGGCCTATTACTAGATGCCTTTTTTATGGCCTTCTAGTAACACCACCCGCCTGTACCTTGAGTGGAACCCTCAAGGGGTCAGGAGGAAGCGCAGACCGAAGAAAGAAACGTTGGAGGGGGATCCGTCCCGATTGTGCTCGGTAACTTTTGAGCAACTTTTGGCGTTTGGAGCAACTTTTTGCGATTCTAGCATCCTCGAACAAGTTTTGCCTTGCTGAGCAAATTTTGAGCCAAATATATCGGTGTTTAGAGCACACATCAAGCTCAAAAAGTCAACGATTTCATAGAAAACGTAAAGTTATGCGAACTTCTTGAATGTTTAAAATATCAACCTTTTAAACACATAACCTGTCACTTGACAGCGTTTTCCCCATTCGTTAGACCTAAGAGTATCCTTAAATTTCGCCCATATTTCCGAACAACTCTTTAAAGCTACGTTTCAAGCTATTTTCCTTGACCGATGTTAGCAATTATTATGAAGAACAAAAAATAGAGCTTTAATTAACGTTTACATAAAAATATCACAAAATTTAGGTAGCAATGTTTGAAATTAAGGTAGCAACTTTTTGGAATTCCAGTGAGCAACTTTCCAGCCTTTAACGAGTACAATCGGGACAGACCTACAATCCAGCAAGAATATGAGGAATTGCGGATGCCGTGGGAACAATTGAAACGGAAAGCAAAAAATCGTGTTCGATGGAAGGCGGTAGTGAAAGCCCTATGCTCCGGCTGGAGCGAAAAGCGGTATTAAACGGGGTCCTATTTTGGAGAGCCGGAAAGCACATACCCACCCAAAACATACCCAAATCAGATTTGTTCCCATAATTACAGGTTAACATTCCTTGCGAAAAGCGGCTCTCTCGCAGTTAAGTGAATCAAGTGTGCAATTGCTTATTTGTATATTGCCTTCTTAAAATGATTCCACATACAGTCTTAGTAGAGTATTAGAAATCTTTTAATATCCCCGTCTGTTGGATGGATGGATTAACAAAGCCTTTCATTATCCATTATGCAAACAGCCATTTAATTTGCTACATCCAGCTAATTTTAGATGCCTATCTTATAGTTGTACATGTATTGTGTTCTTCAGTTCATATCATTTAGTTTTCAGGGTGTGGGCGTGGGGGAGTACTCAAAAACGTTTTATACCAGGAGGCTCAAGGTCCAATCCGGCTTACAATTTTATATACCATTTTGACAGAAAAGGTTCCTCTTTCCTATACCTTTTCTCGAAAGAGGTTGTCCCCTTTCATAAACCTACATGACGAGTCCACTAATACCTAAACACGTGAAGTTTTATATACCTGAAGCCTGAAGAAAGGTACCTTTTTCAAGCGGAGCCTCCTTGTAAAGGCCATGATAGGGAGTTCCCCCACACTGGGGACTAACATTTTTTTCTTTTTCTAAAAGCTTAATAAAATATACCTGGTATTTAGTACTAAATTATTTTTTTGATTTTTCTTCGATCTTCGATTGTAAGAATTGTAACATACAAAGTTATGTAGTTCATTTGATAGGCTGTGAGGTATGTTTTTCAAATAGACAATAAACCTACGAGTGCTAAATACAGGCCCGCAGCCATAAATCCAAATTCAAAGCTATTGAGTCCAAAAAATTAAGAATATTACAGGTTATAGAAAATTACTAGACAGTCAAGGTGACCAAGTGTCAGGTCTGTACGGTATTCCGTACTTGGGTTATTCGTCAAAATGTTCGACACAGAATTAGAGAGCGCAGTATGGAAACGCCATGTTGGAGTCCGTGTGAAGTTAAGGGGCTCCAACATGTCCGCCGGAAATCAATGACAACATCTGGCATTTACTTCTGCTATAAAAAGCGGTTGAACACGTAAACATTCACAAAAACACTTCTTGTAAAACCTCAACTGTTTAGATTGTTAACAATAACAGGATGGGGCATTTTTTTAAGCATACGTGATAGCCTTTAGAATTTTGATGACGTCATGTGAAAACCAAGAATACGTCAAACAGCAGAATTCAAGAATCACGTCTTTTCCAGCTATTTTCACGCGTCACAGCATAATTGTTGCCCTATTTTCACGCGTCACAGACTAATTTTTGCTCTTTTCACTTGTCGCGCATAAACCCTTTGCTACCCTCTTAGACAATATCAGAAAAAGAAACACTTTTTTTAAATTAACCTACTATTAATGCATTAGCCTCTAAAAGGAACATGGAAAAATTAACTATTTAAAATTGCATGCTTGTGCCTCAGTCACGTTGCTAGCTACGGTCCAGAAATTGCTAGCGATGATCTAAGTCGTACCATAAAATTCTGTTTATTAGCCCAACAACTTTGTTAAGGGTTTTGGGTAGGATTTTTAACGGAGGCGCTTAAATCCGGGGGGGGGCTTAAGTATAAGCAGATTAAGAGAAACGTTTCAAAACGAGCCACGTAGCGTTGAGCGAAATACATTCTTAAGTTAAAAAGTCATATTAATGCAGCATTTAGCCCTGTTCAGTACTGTCATCCAGCAGAGGGGGGCTTATTCAGAGGCGGGGGGGGGGGGGGTTCTTATTTTTTTGTTTCCAAGTAGATGAGCCTATAACCGGGGGGGGGGGCTTATAACCAGATTTTATGGTATCGGATATCATGATAAAACAGTGCAGGCCATACAAGCCTTTAATCACACACAGAGTTAATTGGCTCAGTTTTGTTCTTGTTATGGGATCATGACAGCTGCGTTGTTCTTCTTCTTGAAGCAGCAGTAATCCTTGGCCCAACAATACATTATAAAGATGCAGACACTAAGCAAAATGACAAGCGATGGCCACAAAATGAAGTGCACCAATGTCATCTTAACATCCTTTGCAGAGGGTTTGGTTGCGAACACCTTATCAAGACGTTCAGGGTTGTAGTAGCAGGTAAACTCATCACCAATTAGGCCATAACCAAGACGGAAATCTTCCACATACTTATCGTTCAATGCTTTCTTTCCATTACAGCGCCGAGTACTGCACTGCAAGACAAGTTGTCAAAACAGAAAAGACTTTTTGTCATCTTTACTGTTAGCATGCAAGGTTAACAACACTGTAAACGCTGATGATCAGCCTTATTAAGTTGAAATATAATAATATTTGGGTAAAGCTGTTAATATGTATTTATCCTCACTATAAGGTGGATGGATAAACTGATAAAGCCTCTTAGTTCATGAGAGAAAAAAATAACAAAAAATCTGTTAAATCATAAACCCCGCCTTCCTGGCTTCCAGGTATATCTCAGATAATAGTCCGGCGGCTTAGCTCGAAGTTTTAGTTGAATTGTGCACTTTTTGATACAAGCATGAAACTTGGCACAATTGAAAGTGGTCACCAACAGAAGTTTTTTCAGATAAAGTGCCAAGTCAGAAAAACACCGCTTTCCATGGAAACCGTAATTTATTAAAATCAAAGAAATTTCGTGAAATATTTGTTTGTCCTGGTTTACAGACAAATACTATTATGTCAGGTAGTGATACCAAGTCGCACCTACAAAATTTAGAATGAAATGCTGTAATTTAGACTGTTTACAGCCCTATATTTTCCTATTTTTCTTCTGTTAGCGAATGGTTCACCGATTGCGAGAGACCTGGACGCTAGCGCGAAACGAAAGACGCAAGGGAGCAGAGGGCGGGGAACGAAAAATCTTTTCCCATGCAATAATTTCCAAGTAAATTATTGGTATAAACAGATGGTAAAAAAAATTTAAAGTATTCATATCTGTATTTATGAATAAAAATCTACAATAAAAGGTTTATAAACTACAAGAAGAAGTACTTCGTGGGAGAGGGGCTTCTCGGCTGAAAATTTCATTGCTGTTTACTAGCTGAAAAAAGGAAATTGGCATTGGCACTATATCAGGAATTGATTAGTATGCGAATGCTTGTAATCCCGCAAAGTTTGGTGCTTGTATCAAAAATCACACAATCCAGGAGCAAAGCCGCCGGACTATAAGCATAATCTTGTGACTGACTATTAGGCAATCTCACATTGGCTAAGAAAGTACATGCACATGCGGGGAGGAGGGCATGTCAAATTGCCAAATTCACAAACCAAAACTGTAAATATACCACTTTTACCGAACTTAATACAACTTATATAATAAAGCAATCAGAAAGTTTGCTTTTAGTTTCTCTCGTTATCGTTTTCAGCAGATAGAACATTTGACAGAAACCTGAACCTTGCCATCTAATTATTAAATATTACACTGTTGCCCTCACAACCAACCCAGGTGGGGGGGGGGGGGGTCCTTCTTAACTACAGATCAAGAGATCTAAAATTTACCATCTTTATTATTTACTAGATCTAGAGCTGTTGCTAAGGAATTTCTAAAAATGGCTTTTGGTGGCAAGCCATGTTGAAGTGTTTGGTAATACTAAACAGTGTTTTTTTTTTGGTAGGGAGAACACTTGCGTTAAAAAAACTTGATAGTGTACGCACCTTACTAGTGCCAGTCTCAAACTGTGCATAAGAAGTTAAAATTAAAATCCCTAAAACTTAAAGTCATGTGCCTAGTCAACTATGGCCGTAATTTCAAACTCTAAAGGATCCAGTTGTGCAAAAAACTTATCTATAGGAGGTTTGGTTTCCCATTCTTGTCCCCATAGCCTGGGGCACAAGGAACATGCCCAGGCTATGCCGGCTAAGAGGGACAAGTGGCTTTGGGGAGAATACCAACAAATTGTAAAAGATTGGTAGTTGAGAGACCCTGCTTAAGAAAGAGAATATAATCCTCACCTTTTTTTTGTTTACAGAGGAAGTGTCCTTATACAGGTAAGCTGTGTGTTTCTCACCATCGATGACATAAGTGACTTTAATCTTGAGACAGGGATAAGATGAAGTGCAATCATATTGATGATTTGAAGAACCACAATCACAAATTACACGCTCATCTGTTGTATCACTGGAGATGACTCTACACTGAGCGGTCTTAAGCTGGCTGTCTTTTAGGGTAGGCTTAATTATTAGAAAAACAAACATGACCAGCATCACAGTCCCCCCAATAAACAATCCGATCGCAATTTCAAGTCCCTTACTGCGATGTCGTTGAAGCTGCTCTCTTTCCAATACGTTCCCATTATCCCGTTGAACATGTCCGTCTATGACTTGTTGCATTTCACGAATTTCTCGTTGGTTACGCCGAGTTTCGTTCTGTGGAGTAGAACCGGTGTCTCTTATGTTTGCTTCCATTCCGGAATTTAAGTTTCTAATTATATTCACGTTTCGCTCCATGTATACAAAACAACAGTACTGCACACAACAGCAAGTTGATCAAAAGCTTCACAACTATGAAGGAAGTAAATGTGGGTTAAGGAAATATCCGACCACCAACACGTTACCGTGCCGGTCGTCACGCTACTATTAAACGTGTCGGCCGTCACGCTACCAACGTGTTGGCTGACATGTTATTTTTTTTTTGGTACGTTTACAGTCAAAATTACTCAGCGCGTTCCGCCTAGTATTCCAGAATATGTAGTCGGCATCTTAACGGCGAACGGACTGCATAATTCGTTTCAAACTTTTTATATTTTGTAAATTTGATTTGAATATTGTAATCATCCTACCGTATCCCGAGTGTGACATCATGAGTTATTGAAGTATCGACTGTTGCTATTAAACTGTGGAAGTAGATAAATCTTCGTGTGACAGTGCACGTATTTGAGGCAGTTCCCCCCTTGTGAATTTCTACAGCATACTTCTTGATAACCAATTCTTGTATGTTCGAGAGCGGACTTCCTCAAATAAAACGTCATTTGGTAGCATGAACAGTTCACCACTGATTTCTGAGTTAATTTCCTTCCGCCAATCTGAAAATGTCCAATCTAGAAAGTTGTCACCCTTTTATCAAGAAGAGCTAGCTTCTGTTTACCGAAAATTTCGATAAAAACCATGCTGAAATGACTGAGGAATTGAGTCATATCAGAAACAGGGTTTCTGGTCATATAACAACAGAGTGAATGCCGAATGTCACCGAACTTCGCATGTGAACATGTCCAAATTGATCCAATCAAGAATCGACATTTCAAATGAGGTCACACTCGGGCTGGGGACCGGATGATCACACAAAATACAAGTTTGAAACAGATAATGCAGTCCGTTTGTCGCTAATCAAAACTATTTCCGAATAGTAAGCGGCATGTGCTGAATTTTAACTGTTTTAAATAATTTTGTATGTTCTACATTTTAGGGCGATGACGTCAATACATCTATGGTGGGACGTGCTGCTTTACGCGCGAGTAGCACTGTGTCATCAAAGGAATGACGTAGAGTTATGTTCATTACTCGAAGTACTTTTACGACAATAAAACCCTTTCGATATTAGCGGAGCTCCTTAGCGGCCCGTAAGGGCCGCAGAGCGGAGCACCATACCCATAAAAAAAAAAACACATGAAAAAAAAAAAACACATGAAATAAAATAGGTAACCTATGCATCCGAGTTTTCATGGTCATCATGGCTAGCGGCATGCCTCGCGGGCGCGTACGGCGTACGGTGTTGCGCACATCCGGGATCTTGAAAGGTCTTGACAACTCGCGCAGTACTGGCGCGAAATAATTTTGCAGTGTGAGGTCTCTTGGCAAAGAAATTTTCAAAATTACTACGTATTTTTAAATCCTATTCAGCTAGTCTGAAAGTTAGAACTTGAGACAAACATATTTATTTTGGCTCCTTGTTATGCCGATGACTACAAACGAGAGCAGGGTAAATTTAACTTCGAGGAAACAGGGTTTAAGCGATTTGCGACGGGAAAGAGATCGCGAGAGATCCAGAAAACCCGGACAGAAAGCAGGCGAAAAAGTATAGCAAAGCGCCTGTCGAACCTGGTAGCAAAGTAGCGAAGAAAAGCGACTAAAATAGCAAGAGAGGTGCCGAGAAAACAGGCAAAGAAATAGCGGAGAACAAGGGAACGGAGATAAAACGAGCAGACGAGTGTACCTACTGTTTCGCACCACGCGTTAGGGTACTACTTGAGTTGAAGATTCACAAGGAAAATAAGGTCCACGGGATCTACCGGTTGTTTTGAACTAGTTTATTGGTACAAATTCCAACTTGCACACGCTAGCTAGTCAACTGAAAGTAAAGGTATACATGTGGGTCGACTATAACATCTTTAAAATCGGATAAAATACAAATTGAAACAACAAAAAAAAGCTTTCTCTAACAAATGGTCGATATACTTACAATTCTGTAAGGCATAATCCCGTTTAAAACACGCTATTTTCCTACTTTTGTGTCCAAGGTAAAAACACGCTGTTTGCGATAAGGAATTATTTTTCTCTATGGTCTTTTATTCTCCAACTCGCTCCAATCCACGAGCGAGAGCTAATATCTGATTGGCTGCTAAGCCCAAAAATGGCGGGAATATCGTGTGATCGCGTGATCGGTTCTTTCGCTAATAAAAACAAACAAAATGCTTAGCTAAAAATAAACACTGTCAACGAAGTGCAAAACACCTACTGCGGCCAACTGGTGAAGGTGAGTACAAAACTGCAGTGTTTCCGTCATTTATACGCAAAGCTGTAAGCTTATATTTACGGCACATTTTACTTGCTTTCGCCACTAAGCATTTGCTTGTGACATGAACAATGTTGAAAAATACTATTCGTTAAAATTCAGTTTTACCAGGTTTTACTGATCAAATAGGAGGATTTGATTATGTAAACAAATAATTGTTGGGCCTTCGAATAACGAATTCACAAAGAATATTACTTCAACACATCTCGAAGAAAATAAAGCTTACGATTTTTAAATGCTTGTGATATGATTATTTTGTTTTACAGTGCTGGAAGAGCAGCTGAGATGAGAATGAAAGTGATGTCAGTTTGCACGAAGCACCTGGAATTTCGTTTCGTTTCGAGTGAAATAGATCGATTCAGTGTATGCAGTTTATTGATATTCATGATGGAGGTAAAATTACTGTTCATTTAGTCAGAGTAAATAAACTTCAGCTTCATTACTTAGCTCTTTCGTTCCCAAATATATTAAATAATCCACTTGTCATGTAGTTCTGTTCACTATTGAGCGTTCATGTGGATTACATAACAATGTCACCAATTTTGAGATTTTGAGGTCTGTTTTGCTGGTTTCATTCAGAATGTCAACAGTAAATGTTATATTTGTCATAAAAAAATCACAATCTTGTTGTGGAATTTGGAAAATGCACACAACAAAGGTTAATGACTACTGGAAAACTGGAATCTTTGTGAGTAAATTCATGCCATTTTAGACACTGTATGCAGCTGTGCATGCAAACTTATTATTAATTAAATGTGTATCTTTAAAAATCTTAGTATTACTGTTAAGAGAAAAGCTTTTAAGATGTGGCAATGTTTTTCCTATGCATGTACATGTATATATAGGGGTAGAGGGGAGGGGGAGTATTTAAAGGCCAAACCTTTTAATTAAGAGGGAGTGTAAGGGTTTGCAGTGGTGCTTTGAGTTTATTAAAATATTTACAGTAGAACCCTGCTAACTCGAACTCTGAAGGGAAACGAAAATGAGTTCGAGTTAGCGGGGTTTTTCGAGTTAGCGGGGTTGATTGAATATTTTATTTGCCAAGTTAATAATTGATAGTTTACTGATTTTTAAGCACTTCAGTATACAGTACTGTGCAAATTGAACTTATCTTGCCAGAAACTCTAAAGCGACCACACATTCTTTTGTTAAGAGTGGAAAATGACTGTCAAATACATGATCTGTTCATTGCTATAATCAATGGGCAACCGTTGCGAGTTGCAAGTTCCGGAATTCGAGTTATCAGGGTAAAAAGTTTGACCCAAATTTTGTTCAAGGGAAACAAAATTTAGTTCGAGTTAGCGTGGTTTTCGAGTTATCCGAGTTCGAGTTAACCGAGTAAAAATGACTGAAAAGTGGGGTCAAATCCAAGGGAAATGGAAGTGAATTCGAGTTAGCAAGGTTGTTCGAGTTATCCGAGTTCGAGTTACCGGGGTTTTTTTCTGTAGTTGACTTCGCAGTTATCAGTAAAAAAAAAATAGTCTGTGCTGATACATCTCTGTTAAATATATAAGGTATCCTTTCGCATCCAGTAGTTTTGCTTCACTTTATACAAGCTTTGTTTTATAAATTATTGATATTCATGCCAATTAATCAATTTTAATTTAATCTGTGGCATTTGACTTTTTCCAGGGTTAACATGAGTTTCAGAGACACAAAAACAGAATGTGGACAAGGACATCAAAAGAAAACAGGAAGGATTAAGATTATCCAGCTTGATGTTTGGGTGTCTTCATGATGCCATTTTCAAGAGACTAGTAAATTACATGTAAATTGAAATCAAGAAAAGCTGCAAATGAGCAAAGTTTATATTTTAAATGTTAACGTATTTACAGTGTACTTCAGAAAACAACTTCTTGATTGACTTGTCTCTTTCACATCTTTTTAGATGTAACAAGGGCATTATAAAGTGATCTTTTTAAGAATATGCAGCCAAAACAGTAACAGCAGAAATGAATGGGAGTTTAAAATTTCTATTTTCAATGTTTTGGCTGGTAAGAAACCACATGTGACCAAGCTAAAATCTCTTTGGCCGGTTAACATGACCTGTAAGTGTCCAAATATTTTGAGCCCTCGACTACACAGGACTTACATGTAGTTGTCTAATTACTGTATATCATAAGATCTTTGGTTGATCTTGGGGGAGGTAGTGGAGTTAAAAAGCAATGTAATAATTTGAATTTGGATTGGTCATGCTGAAACTGGTGGTACTGTAATTCTAAAGTATAGACGTTAAAATCGTGATTGCAAGCAATATGCAATACCAATTTCATTCTTATGTGTTGTATGCTGTGTACAATTTATAAGAACAGCTATAATGTTAAAATTAGTGAAATATTCTAAAGCCAGATAAAATTTGCAGTATCCATTAGGTACCATGAAGCAACCAAATTGTGACTCATTTGCTTACTTTGTGAACTCCATGACGAATGGGCAACATGACTCCACAAAAATGTGTACAATAAAGCATACAAATTTTTAAAAGAGCAGTTAAAGTATTGATGCTATATTTTTTTCTTGCATAGTTTTATACACAAGCAAACATGATTCTATTTTTTCTGCGTAATCAAAGAACAAAACTGAGTTTGAGACTCACAAACAATATTCTATCTTCCCAGAATTTTTTTTTTTTTATTTCTGTAAGTGAAGTGAAACCCCTTAAGAGGAAGGGGACTCAAAAAGACATGTAAAAGTAAAAAAGGTGCTATCATCCTTTTTTTGGGGGGCGGGGGGGGGGGGTGGGATGGGGTTACAGAATGTCCCTTCTTTGCTTCCAGTTAGTTTCACTCCGGTTTGCTTGTAGTTAGGTTCACCCCTGTTTGCTTGCAGTTAGCTTAATTCATCCGGTGTGCTTGGGATTAGCTTTTACTCTAGTTTGCTTGTGGTTAGCTTTCACTCCGGTTTGCTTGGCATTAGCTTATGGCAATATGCTGTAAACCCTTTGCTACATGTATGACCTCTGCCATTTCCATTCAAAATTAAAATATAGGCAAATAGTGAAAATAAAAACGAATGAATGAAAAAAAGAAAATTAACCATATTCTTAATTTAGATGTATATTATTTCCTTTATACTCTAAATGTTAAGTGATTTGCTAATTTACCACGTGATATGCCTATCTACCCCAACATGCAGCCCTACTACCCCCTCCTTATCTACACGAAGGTTACATAATTACCCGTTTTGCAGCATAATTTCCCATCCAGACTTCTGGATCATAATGCTGTCGGTGGAATTAAAACGTTTTGATTGATTTTGTTTGTTCTCGGCTTATTTGGTGTTGCTGTATACGGTACTCCCATATAAGGGCTATACGGGTATGTGCTGCTCAACAGGGTGTGCCTTTTGCCTCTCTGACTCTGAAACAGGGTATACAAATCACCCTTTTGACTGTGGAACACTATCAAGTTTAGCTATGAAACTCCGCTCCTCTCATTGGTTTTTCTCCAAGCCACAGACAAAGTCAAGTGAGCGCTTTGTGATGTACGCTAGTGTTTTTATATCTATCTTCATATATTTTTCATTGTGGATATTGTCTGGAACAGGGTACCTATTTTGCACTGTTTGTCTGGAACAGGGTCGCAAATTGAGCTGTTTTTCTCTGGAACAGGTCCAGAGTCTCAGCGACTCAGTGGCACACCCCTTTAGTAAATTTTAGGTAGTACCTCTTTCCCCCCCCCCCCCCCCCCCCCCCCCCGATATTATATTCTTAGCCTTACAATTGTACAATGGCTTGAATTCAGGTTTCAATAAAGTGCAAAATAATTAACTGGGGAGCTCCGCTTTTAGGCTTGCCTAAATCTATATATTATCATGTATTTCTTAATCTTTTTTTCATATATTTCGAACAGTAAAAAAAAAAATGCACCTAACGTATCAGCTTTTATTAAACATTTAAAACAAATCGACCACATTTTTCCATGGTCTACACTCTTTTATAGACCATAGAAATGACGTCAGAAAATGTTCAAAACTCAAGTGGAACCACGAGCCGTAGGCGAGTGGTTTCCCTGCAAAGTTTTGGACATTTTATGGATTCAAGGGGTAAGCCAAGTCGCTCCAACTCAATAAACATGAAAAGTAACGAGAAACAGGATGATTGATACATCATTAGTTCATTATTTTTATTTGTTCTCAATATCAAAGTTTGTTTCAAAGTCAATAAGTTTATTGTGGCAATTCAGTATTACATGTAATGTAGCCACCCTCATTTCACGTTTAAATACTTAAACTAAAGACAATAGCACAAACATTTCACAATTCTCAACACGCATACACGAAGAACTTACTTGCGTTAGTCGCAATTCCCCTACACCACGAAATGACTGAAGCTACAACGGATCACTTGCCATAATATTAAAAGTACATGTACATGTAATAAATAATTTGAGCACAAACCAGCTTCGCCATTGGACCCGGACAATAACATTAAGGTCCATCTCGCTTAAGAGCGGCGAAGCGATTTCAAATGTCATTCAAGCTCTGCTACAAACTGCACTCAAAAATGATCGCATTCCAATAGATAGTCTGCAAACCAATTCATGATGTCTCAAATGCACGAGTTCATCAAAAATTTATTTTCTTGAGAGGTTTTAGTGTTTTTCCCGCTCAATTGCTACAAAAGTTGGGCTCTTTCCATTTGAAGACAAATTTGGTGTGGAGAATCCTTGGACAACCCAACCTTTTTCCGGGTTCGCCATGTTTTTCAAGAAAGTTTTGCATTGACAATACAAACAACTTCTACTTCTTAACTCCACTACTACAGTCCTGAAAACAACACATCTGGTAATAGCAGTAATATCAAAATGTAAGTCACCATCAAACATTTTCTACCATTCTCCTTGGGAAAACGAATTATGGTTGTACAAAATAAGGCATCTTTCCTGACATGGTCAAATTCCTCAATCTTATTTACCTTCTTGAATTGTCAAAGAACTAAAAAAAAAACAAAGAGCAATGCAGAAACACTGCTCGGTATTTCGGTAGCAGTTTGGAAAATTGTTTCTATAAATCTTTCCATTCAGTACTATGCAAAAATCATACTTGAAATAGAAAAGTTAGGGGATTTTTTATACAGTTGCCATACTAACACATTTCAGTGCAAAATAAGAGGTATTCGTTGTGGCCAAGTACATAGAATGCAAATTTTAACTTCTTAAATGTGTCACCAAAACAGCCAAAAGACTATTAAGCTTCTAGTTTCTTATCACTCTTCAATATCATTTATATTTGAACTTGAGAAACCCTCCATGAGAAACTTACAAACTGATTACAACTGCTGTGTACAGCACTACTTTAGGAAAATAATAACGAAAGTCTAGATGAAATCTGTATACACAGCAAAATTGACTACTTTGCACGTCTCGTAATCCAGTAACAAATTCCTGATTTATAAAACTTATTTCGTTGCCATATTCTATTTCTCGTCATTACCTACACTGGTTATTATTTCTAGTATGATAAGTACCCTTAACGAAAATCGAATAGAGAGTTCCAAGCGTGACAAACTGAGTTGTATGTACACTATTTAAATTAGGAAAAACATCTAGAGTTACAACAAATAACAAGCATCCTTTAAAGAGCTTTTCCGTCAAACTATTTTGCAATTGCTTTATCGCTCATTTCCTAATATATAATTTCTGTGGTAGACTGACTTTGGTTCATCAACTGCAAATGAAAATTCGTGCTGTTTTCTACGCTGTGATTTCTGACTTGGCAGAAGTAGCCAGCCTAAAATAATAACAACAAAATATGCATTAGTAGAGTAAATACCAATACAAAGCCAAATGTGTTCACCATCAAGGATCGTCTTTAAGTGCAATATGTAAATATACATGTAAATGTAGTATCACAAAAACGTACGGAGACTGAAGAAGAGTCGTAAGCCCCCATTTGTAGACGTTCTTTAGATCATTGGTGATTGCACATCTTTCGATGGTGATTAACTAAAGAAAGTCTTTGTAGGAGACTAACTTCATACTATTCAAGCTAATATCAGCAAAAAGAAATCGTGATTCATGTAAAACTCAGATGTGTGCAGTGGCAGACCTTAAGTGTTCCTGTAACAGTGCTTTGGTTTGGACATCAGTACAAGTTGAGAGTAAAGCCACTAATCTGTCGGCTGCCTCAAGGTTCCTTCCCAGCTGTTTCACCGGTACGTCTTGGAACTCACTCGCTACTTGAGATACAATGTTTAACCTGGAAAAGCAGAGAATAACGTACAGCTGGTCACTTATGTCCAGGATTGAACGCAAGTATTGTTTAATAAGGACTACATGTTTGACTGGTTTATTTGACATATTCATATTACTTCATATTTGACAGAATTAGGTGCGGTTTGGTCAACTTTTATCAATGAGGACACTTTGTAATGCCTATCATGAAGAGCGTGCATCTCAATACTGTTAAATCCCGGACAGCTGGTGACGACAAGTTTGATTGATTTGTTGTTTTTTAGTCCCGTTATCCGTAAAAGGGTCCCTTACCTTTTACAATGCCTACTTAGACCTTCTAACAACTTTTTTAGAGCAGTTTTTAATTGAGTGTCGTAAAACCAAAACCAAAGTAATAACTCCGGCCAATCACAAAGGACACAGACAATCCAGTAAACCAATCAAAACTCGAAGCAAATACATGTAGCTGGCACGAAGCGCGGGAAAACGTGCGCGAGCTAGTCACGATTGGTTTTGGTTTTCCCTCTGATTGGCTAAGAAAGTGGTGCGAGATTTTTAAGCCAATCACTAAGCGTAGTAATTCAAAACCAAAACAAACACAATTTACTTTCGACACTCAAGTGAAAACCGCTCTACTAGCCTGCAAACACCGCACACTGCTACAATGGTGTAAAACACTAACAGGTGGAATCGGTCTCTGTTCGCAGATAACCTTTTCATCGACACCTTTCTTCTGCTAGCTATTACAAATGGAGATTATGTTTCTTCATTTACATGTAACAATTTACTTTTTATTAATCGCATTTTTCAATTGCATAACCATTGGTTTACGTCATATTCAAAAAACTATTCAAATGGCTGTTTCTTTTTTTAATTTGTCTTGAAAATTGTAATAGATTGTCATAGCAGTACTTGCTATTAGATTGTAATAAATAAATTGTAACAATAAAATTATTCTAATAAATATAAACATCAAAAGATCAACTTCTGTTGTCAAATGAGCATATTACCCGGTTATTTCTGTTCAAAAATTACTCAATGAAAATGTAACGGAAACAATATGCAAACTTTTTTGGAGGTTTTCAAATAAAACCCAGCATGATTGATTTTGAAAGGGAAATATTGTCTTACCAAGATTTCCGTATGTCGTCATCTGACTCAGTTAAACCGTTTGATATGACAGCTGCCCGTCCTAGAAGTATGCTCAAAATTCCTACACCAAACTGAAAGCAGACAAGTGAAATTAAGGCGCGTGCCGTGTTTACAAGTTTGTCAGGTATTGCCACTATTTTACGTAATAAAATACTGTGTAAATTTTGGCCTTTTAAATAAAGCAATGAATAATGAAATAAATAATAAAATACATAAATAATTTAATAAATAAATAAGCAAACAATATGTACCAGTTAAAAACTGATAGACAGTAACTTTGTAGGATTTTGGGTTTGACTTTGTATTTGAAGCTTTAAGGGGGATGTGTTTAATGTTTTCGTCTAGATGATTCCAAACTTTTACAGCTGCAAATCGAATGTTGAATTGACCAAAGTTTGTTTCAATGGTGTTGATGTAATAGGTTGATTTAAAAGTAATTCTTGGAGGATCATAACATGAATAAAATGTGATTACTGGATAATAAATCCCTTGGCTACAACATTGCCCTCTGAAATTTTTTCAATTTTTTTTTGTCAACCTCATGGTTTGTTGACAGATATAACAGTCTCCAGTAGTAAATAAGTATAATAGTCTCCTTCAAAGGGCCTGGGTGGGTGCCACCCGAGGTTTTTCTTTCAGTTTCTGGTGTCGGTCATGTCTCTATTGTGACCACTCTGAGGTTTTTTTTCTCATTGCTTCGCCACTCATGGCGATGGCCTTCAGCCCCCCCCCCCCCCCCCCTTAAAAAAAAGACAATACAGTAACTCCCAAAATGATTCTCGGTTTACTTTCCATAGAAATGTTCAAGATGTATTTTGCACTTCAAACACACCTGATTAAGTAGAACTACTCTCAGCGGTGATCCTTGACTGCTTGGTGCAGACACCATGCCTTGCAGACACTGGATCACAACTGATGGAGACACCAGTTCAGACACACGATTTAGGGGAACCATTAAATGATGCAAGCTCTGTGGTGAGAAGAAATGACAAATGACACTCTAAGTACAGAAGGTCACCTTGAATGTTTTTCATAGCCTACCAGAGAACAACCACAACAAAAGGTTGATAAAGAGTGCCATTTTTGTTTTGGGAGGGGGAACATGTGGGAGTAGAAGGTTTTTCTTTAAATTGTTGCTCTGTAAACTGCAAAAGAGCTGTTACAAAGTTCCCTGCATTTCAAAACTATCAGTGAGTAGGTATAGTACAAAATCACTGTGCTGCCCCGATTTTTTGTTCCTTTTTGACGTGACAAAGAAAATAAAATTTGAAAGAGGGTTTTGTGTTATGTTATTACTTAGAGTATTATAGCGTATGTAAAGGATAATTTTCTTTGCACTTTATAGGAAGATGCATATAGTGCTGTGTTGTAAAATGCCATTCTTACCTCTCCACTAATGTCCTTTTTAATCAGCGATGAAATATTCCTGGTAATTGCCATTAACACTGCTTCAACTTGAGCCTAGAATTACACATTAAATGTTCATTCATTACTTCAAAAAAAGGAAAAAATACTACAAACATGGAGAATGTACTGTAGGAATGGTAAGCTTAATCTTGAGCTTTATCAAATTGCAGTGATACAGCATGTTTCACGGTAATTTGTTTTAATCAAAAGTGCTTAGCAATCTATTTATCCACTGGAACTAAACCAAAGTCCAAAGCCTGTTACTTATTGTTATATTTCTCTTTTAATATCTGTGTTGAGAATTCAATGGTGTATCAAGCAATGACATAACCCCAAGTTTTAATGATTTTATTCATACAATGTGGCGTTTTCAAGATATATTTAATTAAATGCTCTCACAGTCGAACTGAGTCCATTGCAGGTTGCTACCTGGCATTTTACTGGGTTGCTCAAATGATTTGTCAATATTCATTTGTACAAAAAGAAAGACAAATGAATCTCTCACATTGCTTTTTCTGCAATCATGTAAAAGAACCCTGATTGAGTTTCATTTGCACATGTGAGCAAACCACTAAACTCATAAAAAAGACTCAACTGTGGTGTAGATAAGCAGGTATGTGTTACTAAATAATATAAAAAATGTATTTAACATTGTGACTTAAAGATACAAGTCTTACCGTGTTAAACATGGGTAGAGCCCTACTGAGAAGAAGTTTGCCTTTATGCACTGATAGAAATTGCACAAAGAATTCATCATCACACCTGAGATAATGCAAGGAAAGGTAATCAAGTTAAGGGCAAAGATTGAAGAGCATGCTGTAGCAACAACATCTGCAAAATCAAGTGCCTCCTTGTACCTTTATAAGATGTTATGATACATGAAGGAAAAATACACACATATGTATGTCGTCAGTTGTAGCATTTGTGTCTCACCTAGACAATGTCTACAGCAGATAATTCTGTTGAGGCATAGTACCCCTACAAATCTAAGTAGTTAAATAAAAAATAACAAGCACTATTAAATGAAAAAAAGTGAATTTAGTTGACATACTTTGCAGAATCTTCAACAGACAGTTTCAAGAGGTTGAACAGCTTTGTAACAGTGAGTTGCCTGGTTTCAAAGAGTTCATTCCTGAAACAAAAGTACAACATACATGTATACACATTAAATACATATGTTGCCCTATGGTATATTACATGTAGGTGTACTTCTCACCGTGTGTTTCATTACATGCACTGTTGCTTAGGAGTGGAACATGTACATGTAATTGCCCAGCAGTTTAAGGCTTTATAAATTAATTAATTTTTTGGGTGCCAAAAACATGTAAATATCTTGCAAAAGGACTTGGAAAAAATGTAATATTATAGCCCAAACTTCTAAATTCTTAGTAGTGTTAATAGTATTACATGTACTGTACATACCTTTCTTGTTCTTCCACATGAATTAACTTTTTCTCTAAACTTTCAACATTCAAAAGACAATCATAGCTCTGTAAATAAGAAACAAGTCACTAGCATTTGTAAAAATATTCATTGTTATTTAATTACTCAACTCGAGGTTTAAATAATTCACTCAGCTAGACATGGTTTGATATCAACTCTAACAGCAATACAAAGACTTCAAAAGGCCTAAATTTCAAGTGACTTCTGTGAAAATGGTGCATTGCTCTAATTACAGTAAGACATTTCTGCCCTGCCTTTTGCCTCTACTTCAAAGTAAGGCGGTTATGAAAAGCTGAGACTGATATCTTTTCTGCGAGCCCAAGACCCTTTTAGCCTTGCAAAAGAAAAATCGAGACACAGAGAAGGCATCAAAGGAAAATTCGATAAGTACTATGAGACCCCTGAAATTTGGCTAAAATCTTGCAAGACACACATATTCTTTTGAAGGACCATTCACCACCCCTTTTCTTGTCAGATGACAATGATGTGATGAGAATGTCATAATGCAGATACAATACAATGAACTTGTACATTGTAAACCATTATTAATAAATAATCAATCAGTGTATTTGTTGTGGTTCAGTTTTACCCTTGTCACAATCATTCCTTTAACTAGTGGTAACCACAGGTTAGAAAGTGCGGGCCTCGATGCAGTTAAGAGAAGGTACTGGGAGGGAAGTATTTTAGACAGTGTCGATAAATCACTGGACAAAAGAAAATTATTCCAAGTCAGGTCGAGTAACGCGTCACGCTTAAGTCACGAATGTTTTTTATCGTTTCCTATTGCCGCGAACCAATCAGAGTTGTTTTTTTGATTGACAGTTTTGCGAAGTGTAGTCGAGCACGCGGTGTGAATTGAGATGTGATTTTTCTCCGTCGGCAAACTCGCTTTGTTGTCAGTGTTATAAGGAATTTCTCGAGAATAACCATTGTTGGAATCATTCGCTTTGCCGTAGTTTATCTGTGATACAATCACAGCAGATCTTCTCCAAAGCAACACCTATAAAACAACGTCTGCAAAACGTAATGTCTGCAAGACAGAAGCCTCGATCTAATGTGCCAAACTGTTGATTTTTCGCATTCTTATCGCTCTTGGAGACAAGATTTTTCTCTTCCGGTGCTACAACAAACTGTCGTGATTGACACATTTTTTGCATTCCGATCGTTCTTAGTGGAAGAACAAAATTTTCAACTTCCAGTTTGCAGATAGTCTTTATAAACGTGGCGCGCACGCGTAATACGCAATCCGCTGGTCACTGTCAAGATTAGTTATTACTAAGCAACAAAACAAAGGACAACACCAATTTGTACAAAGGGGAAAGTGAAACACATCATATATCCATATGAAATTTTTGTTGTACTTGAAAATATAATTATAACCATTTACATATCCATCAGTCTTAAGTGATAACAAACCAGTGTACCTTTTCTATAGCAAGTAGCAGCTTGCTGCGTCGCTTTGTGTCTTTCATAGGGGTTGAGCTGCCTTGTTTTTCCTGGGTAAGGGAAAAACCAACATTAATGAATAACAAGCAGTACTGTATTTCCTGTCCCCTTAACTTCCACTTGTGTTTCCAAAACTCCATGAAATGAAATACTTTATTAAAGTGTCTGAAGTATTTAGCTTAAAAAAACTAATTGTGGACACTATTTACATTGTTATATATCTAAGCTATTTAAAGTTAAAATATTTACACTTAAATTCTAAGAAGAAGAAAAACTGAAGAATCGTACTACATACATTAATAAATAAATAAATCAATAAATTACAATAGAATATAAAATTTTATCATAAAAGTAGGTGAAAGATAAAAATTGCAGTTAAGAGTTAAAAATTAAAAATTTAAAAATGTATATCGGCTAGCTGCATATGTCACATTGACACTCAGTTTGTATAAGACGGGTGAGGCCTTTTTTTAAAATACTGTTTTTAAAACTCGTGACATTATGTTTTTCTCTATCACTGTGGTCTAGTTTGCTCCATAGATAAGGCCCGAAATATCGTAAAGAATGTTTTCCATAATGTACTGTGCGAAAACGTGGAATATTAAAATCAGCGTTCCTCAGATTATATCGTTTCTTTGGTACAGACTTGGCAGACCTGCTCTTTTCAGTAGCTCACTGTAGGTCTCCGATTGGGATTTAAAGACTGCCCTGAGTGCGCGCTCTTGAACTCTCTCCATTTTCTTCTTATCAGATGATTTGCAAAAGTGCCATACAATATCACAATATGTAAGGTGAGGCAAAATACTAGATTTGTACAGCTGTAACTTTGCAGACCATGGAATTAGATTACGTAGTCTCATTAACACCCCAACCTTACAACTCGTTTTCTTGCAAATATCACTAATGTGTTCACTAAATGTCAGTTTGTTGTCGATGGTTACACCAAGAATTTTAAGATACTCCGATGATTTGACTTCATGACCATCGAATTCCATCTTCAGTGCATATTCAGGGGTTCTCTTGGAAGGTTGTGGATCAAGGGTAAGGATCTGGTATTTCTGAGGGTTGGCTTGCAGTAGGTTCTCCTTGTACCACTGTGACACTGCCTCTGTTTCTCTCCTAAGAGTTTGGGCGGCCTTCTGTATATCATTATCATTGGCGTATATTTGGTGATCATCAGCATACATAAATAGACTAGCAGACTGCCTATGTAGCGAGAGATCATTTTGGAACAGATTCCAGAGAAGAGGCCCGAAGGAGGAGCCTTGTGGACACCCCCTTTTTTGTTCTTTCCATGCGCTGTGCGCTTCTTGTAGTTTGACTCTGTTTCTTCTACGCTAAAGAAAGGATCGCAAAAGATTTAGTGCTCTTTCAGAGAAGCCGTATGCTTTAAGTTTCTGGATCATTAGTGCAGGGTGCAATGAGTCAAAAGCTTTGCTCATATCGGTGGATAGAACAGTCACGTACTCCTTATTATCAGCAGCCATTTTCCAGTCCTCAGTTAGCCTTATCAACGTAGTTTCACAGCTATGTGTCTTTCTGTAGGCAGACATTTTCTGATATAGGTGTGGATTCATGGTTTCCATGATTTGCTTGGAAAGTAATGACTCAAATACTTTTTCAACAGAGTTCAGTACTGTTATAGGTCGGTAATTTCCCGGATCGGTTTTATCTCCTTTCTTGAAAACAGGAGTCCATTCTCCCATTTTCCACGTGTTAGGCAGTTCTTGCTTACTTGCACTTGCTTACTTGCACTGACAACCTTTTATATATTAACATGGTATAAACTGAAAATGTTTGAGGTAGCTAATTACCTGTTCTGATCCTTTACTGATGTGCATTAAATCCACCATTTGTCTGGGATGCTGTACAGATGATGATGACACCTTTCCTAAAGTACCTTGAAAGTCCACTTTAATAAAGAAAACAATCTTTGTCAACTAGAGTATAAAAGTTCAACTACTGAAGAACACACACAGTAGAGCTCTTTGCATTTAAAGTGATAAACAACAACAACAAACCCTGAACATCTTTACCTAATTGCATTGGGAACTTGGTTAAAGTCTCATGTGGAAGATTACAATAACAGGCACAGTTCATGACAAAAGAGAAGCCTACAAAATTAATACCCAAGGTATACTGTTTGTATCTGTATAATAGGCTAGATTTTACTTACTTGGAGTGTAGTTCTTTTTCTCTCGTTCAAACTGTGGCAAGGCCATCTTTGTTGTTTCTCTACTTGTTTTGTTATCTTGAACATTATGCTGTACACCCTCTGTTTGCTTTGCTCGTTCTTTGGCAGCCTTTCTTCTGGTGTATGTCTGGAAATGTTCAGGCACAAAACAACAAGTATTTTTTATAATGATCATAACTAAAATGACACTCATACAATATGATGAAACAACAAACAATAAAAGAGAACTAAACATGTATGTAACTCATGCGAAGTACATGTACGGGAAATTACATGCGGGATTGGGTACATGTACAGTGTATTACAGCCAAGTTATGATCAGTTTTGCTCGCTTTGGATCAGCTGAAGAAACGGAAACACATGCCCATTTTGGTTACAGCACATGCATTACCTTTTAAAACTAACAAGAGAGCAAAATGAGAAACAGAAGTAAAATAAAAAACACTATTATTTACTATTTTTTTGCTTGCATGGTGGAATGAAATTACTCAAAAAAGTGGTTGATTGATAATGATGCTTTGTACATGTTCCTTGCAAAGATTATGTTTTTTAAACACTGATTGGGGACCAAAACCTCCTAAAAAATGTATTGTAATGGCATTTCCTTTTTTGTGAGTGATAAATAAAGTATAATACTAACCTGAAAGTAATAATCATCAAGTTCAGGTTCATTGCTGGTAAGTTGAAGGAGTTGAATCTTGATCAACCATTCCTTCTCTCTTCTTGTCATGAGACCAGCATACGGATCATCACGTCTTGGGCCACTCTCAACTGTATTCAGTATACTGTGAATTTTCCTCTCTAAATCAGTAAACTGGTGATGGTGTTCACCTCTGTCCTGCTGTCTGGGTGAGCGGTTGTCATTGGAAAATCTGTTGTCATACTGTTGTCTTGGATAATTCTGTCGTGGGTCTGGATAGCGTCGGTTAGGAAGCTGTGGGCTGGCAAACCTTGGGTGATGTGGACTCATTGGAAAGTTCATCATGCCCCCTCGCAGCATCATGTGACCTTTATTGGACAATCAAGGTGGATTTAGTGTTTTTAAACAGCAAATACAGTAGAACCCCGATATCATATCAAGGAATCGTTATATCAAAATTACCGATATAATGATATGGTTGTAAAGTAACTGAATACAGTATCATTTTTGTATATCATCGTACAAAGCTGTTGTCAGAAACATTAGAGATTACTCAATTACTGTTATGTTATTGGATTAAATTCAATATTATTTTGCTTTAAGTGTGACTGTCTACTGATAATATCATTATATTGGGAAAGATTTTACGTTAGGTTTGCTAAATTCTCATTCTTATATTGGGAATATTGTTATTTTGAAGGTTGTTATATTGGAGTTCTGTCTGTCCCATACATTTTACTGTAACTTTTGGCGGGACATAGAATATTCACTGTTATACCGGAAATATAATTATATTGAGGATTGTTATACAGTATCAGGGTTCCACTGCAGCATGTACATCAGCATATATATCAAATGCATCAAAAGATCTCTAATTAGGTATTATTATACTTTTATAAATACGTTTTTCAAAAAGAAGTACAGTACATGTATGGAGAGCTGACTAAATGCAGCAAAATTGCCAATCTTCACAAAATATTCACTCCAAAACAAGCATCAATGGGCTTAAAGATGAATTCCAGTCCGTACTGCGCAATCTCGGCTGCAATGTTTATGTGAGCCCACACGAAGGGAATGTTTACAAGCAAAACTAAAAATTCCGCGACAAACTTACCTTTTTCTTCATTATTAACGCCAGGTATCCTTGCAGAACAAAAAACGAGTAGAAGAACCTTGACGCTATTTCAAACCGACGTTTCAGCTCATCGGAAACTCTTGAACGAAATGGCGGACTAAAAACGTCATGTATGCTGTCACCGAAGTGTAACGTTTCAACGAATTCAAAACAAAAACGTAAACAAACCCCGAGTCTGCGCAGTACGGACTGGAAATCAGCTTTAACAAGAAGTTAGTTTAGTACCCACCAGGATCTGAGTGCATCATGGGATATGGATGTCTTGGAAAAGGTGGTGTTCTTGGTGTTCGCATCATGTGAGGACCTGGGCCTGGCATACCAGGCATTCCACGCATTCCAGGTGTACCACGCATTCCATGAGTACCATGCATTCCATGAGTACCATGCATTCCAGGAGTACCAGGCATTCCAGGAGTACCAGGCATTCCAGGAGTACCAGGCATTCCAGGGGTACCATGCATTCCAGGAGTACCAGGCATACTTGGTATGGGGTGTTTGGATGGACTGGGTCTGTGCTGAAACATCTGCGGAGGTACTGGTGGAGTGTGCTGCAAACAACAATCATCCAATTTAAACACAATTTGAATCAGTTTCCCTTTTTATTCATCCTTTGTGAGAAAGATATCTGTGATTCAAGCTGAAAAATCCCCATTTAAATTGTCTGCAGTACTACATAGTGTACTACTATGATACACTCTGTTGTACACAAGAACAAACCAATCAGAAACACTGTCTCGATCTTTATAGTGCTACTTTATTAGTAAAAATATTATTTTGGCACAAACACATATCCTTATCAAGTTAGATGGTTGGTCCAACCAGTCATGTAATGAGAGACCTAGTGTTGTTCCCATTAGCATTGACCAAGGGCATTGATTATTTTTAACTGTTTGTAAAACTGTAAGTGTTATCAAGGTCTGGCAAAGTTAAAGCCAGTTTTCAACTAGAACTTGATCATATACACAATGCATCTTCTAATCAGTACCTACTGTACATATTAATATTTTTATCGCATTTGTGTCGCTGCTTAGCATTAGTTTTTGCTATAACTCAGGTACTAACCATCCTTGCTGCAGGAGAATGCAAGCCTGGAGGTGTCATCATAGGTCTTGGAATACCAGGAGGGGGCTGTCCAATCATTAATTTGCGAGGTGTCTGCTTTGGCCCTTCAGGCACCTGTTGCAGAGCATCCTCAGGGCCTGTAAGTTCCTTCTCTAAGTCTTCCAATTTGATTGCATTAACAGGCTGGGGCTTCTTCATAAAACGACTTGGTGGTACAAGACCTTGACGCGGCACTGCTTGCACAATTGATGAGTCATCCTGCAAAGACAACAATAGTTGACAATCAGGACACGGTAAAAAACATCCAGTGCTGTTCTTGAAAAGACCTGTACAGTCTTGTGCAAAGCATCAACAAAGCATAACATAAATCTCAAACTTCATTTTTGCATAACTGTTGCTTACAAACAACAATTCAGTTGAAAATTTGTAATAGGGAAAGGCCAAGTTTTCATTGTTCTGAAAGCCACATCTGTACTACAATTATTGTACATGTGAACAAGTTCAACCTTCCCAATTCTTGGATGCTGGCCACTACAAAGAACGTATTCACATTGTATTTACCTCAAATGCTGGTGAGAACGGTCTCCTTGGTGTGCGTTTCCTCTCTCCCTCTGCCTTCAGCAGCTCTGCCAGTGGTGATTGCTGAGTATTCACTGGTCCTTTGTTAGTGTTTTCTTTATCAAGTTTAGAAGGCGATCCCCATATATTGGAAGATGGTGATATCTTAAAAAAAAATTAATTTGTAGTTTCATAACTGAACAGATGATACCAAGCAACCCTTATGTAGTTTTAGTTTTGATTAAAAGATAACTAGTAATACGTGACTCGCAGGGCCTCGCGAGCTCTGGGTTGGGGAGGGAGGGGGGTCTTATAAATAAGGAGTGATAACCGGTTTTAACCGGTGATTTGTTATTGTTGCCTGTCGGACATGGCCGCGCACCCTCGTTCCCAGGGTCTACCCGCTTTGAAATGGCGGCTCTTTCTGGTTCGTAAAGAGGTATAAAGCGTTGGGAAGCGCAGGCTATTTTCAAATTCGATCATTGGATATTCGCATTTTGGACATTTATTTCAGGGCATTAAAAGAAGCGAACGGCAGGAGGATTCGAACCCCCCCCCCCCCTGATGGCCGGGTTTATAGCCTGAATAGGCGTTGGGGAGTATTATGTGGAAATCAGTGTTATTTTATCGAAAAAAAGGATAAAGAGGCTCAGGATTCGAACCTACAAAAAAAGTAAAAAAAGAAAAAATCCTTAGCCGGATTCGAACCCTGCCCTCAGTCCCGAGATCTGGGTTCGCGCTCACACGCCACCAGCGCGCGGCCGTGTGACGTCATTTCCCACCGCTCACACCGTACTCCACACAGATTTCTCCGCCTGGCCCTTTGAGGGACAAACCTCGCTCGGCCCCCCGCGAGGAATTATATCAAATACTTGACAGTGTTTTATCACATTTCTAAACACCTCAAAGTTTGTCACTCTATTCTGGGTGTTTGGAAATGTGATGAAACGTGCTCCCTCTCTTGTGTTCAATATATTACTTACAGGTATGTTGTACCCCCCCCCCTGGGGGGGGGAAGCACTCCCATATATGAGCTATATAGGTATGTGCCATTGTGAAGGGTATGGTTTACAAGCAGTTTAGTCTGGGATAGGATATAGAAATCAGAGAGTTTTTGGTTTCGAATAGGGTATCACTTGCCAAGAAACTGATCAGTGGTATGAAGATTTAAGTCCAGAATGGGAATAGAACCTCGGAAGAGAAAGAGGCTCCCCTAGACGTGAATAACATCTTTGTGACAACGTTGTTGACAGATGGTTTTTCCATTAAAAACACTTATAGTGATGCAGTTCTAAAAAGATGCAAGTCTGGGATAGGGTAGGGATTTTCGGTATCTAGTCTAGTATAGGGTTGCAATACCAGCTGAAGATGGTCTGGTATAGGGTAAGGGTTTCAGAGTCCCAGCGGCACACCACCACCCAAAAATATACAAGGTGCCCCCCGGGCATTGTACAGTATATGTTTGTAACTAAAGTTGATTTTTTTCCTCTGTATACAGGTACATGTGGTATATGTATCTTGTGTTTAGAGTTACATATACCATATTGTGATAAACAGTACAAAATGTAAATGTTTGTGCAGTGTTCATATAAAACTCACCAGATCATGTAATGACGTTGATGAAGTTGGACTGGAAAGAGGTGATGTGCCATCCCATACTGGGTTAATACCTGACGGGTGCTTGATGTCCTGAGCAATAAAAAACAGTCCTATTATACAACTTTCCTATGAATAATATGCATGGTTAATGACTGAAAAAGGAAGCTCTAGTGCAAGATGAGAAGCGTAGTGTATTATGTACCACCCACATAATTATTGTACATGTATATGTTGTGGTTCAATTTTACATTTGGTTCAAAATTTTTCAAACCAGTTTGATTTTTATTTTTCATTGTCTTATGTTCATTACCATAATCTGAAACAAAGGGAAATAAAAATCAAACTGGTTTGAAAAATTTTAAACAAAGAAAAAATAACCTCAACATATACAGCAAAGCGAAAAATATGCATGTACACCATTTCTTAAAAGGACTTGGAAAATTAATGTATGCTTAAGAGGAAACAGAGCCCTTTGTTGTACATGTGAACTTAGCAATTGTTACAGGTAGAATAATACATTCTATTTGTAACAATTATTCAGTTTACAGTACATGTATAATAGCTCTAGTGAATGTGCATTTTGTTGATAGTTAATGGCATTAAAGTAACTTTTCTAATACCTTGTACTTTGATGATACTTTAGGGATGGGTATAGAATCACTTTCATCATCATCAACTAGTTTGGTCAGGTTTTGTTCAAGAATTTCCTGTTAAAAGAGGTTACATAATTGCTGTAAATACAAAACAACTGTCTATCTAGTAACAAAACAAATGATTATTAATTTTCCCCCTCTCTTAATACACAGAAAACATGTGTATCTTTGTGGAAGTGGAATTTGTGTATGTAGGATACATACACAAATTCCTGCTTTGTTACTGGCTAAGGAAACTATAGACAAACAAAAAAACAATGTTGGAGATCACAAAAACAATAGCAGCTACACAGCTAATTACAGGCACATAGGCACCAAATAATTACCAAATCTGTTCTGTTTTAAAAAAAAATGTTTCTGAAGCAAAAAAAAAAAAAAAAAAAAAAAAAATTGCATTTGAAGCATTTATTACTGGCTTGGCTTAACAGGGGAAACATTTCCTTGCTTAGCCAGTCCTTAAGGGTCTACAGAAAGATATTTCAACAGTAACCAACATTTTCAGCTGCTCCCACAGTACAGTAAAAACCTTAGGGTTAGGGTTAGCGTGTAAGAAAAAAACAGTGAAAAAAAAAAAAAACTAGAGATAAGGCCTCCATCTTAAACAAAAAAAAACCTGTTTAGCAAAAACAAATTCTTATAGGGTAAAAAAAAAAACAACTATAAAATTTTTGGTGCAATGGGTACATTATAAAATATTTATAATGAAGAAAGACAGATTTTATACTATTTCTGATAATAACAACAATGTCTACCCTGTAGAAATTAAGAACCTTATTAAGAACCTACTTAGCCTAAACTGTCAATAAGTACCCCATAATAAAGATACCTGTTTTGCCAAACGCTGAAAAAAGTAGGTTCTTACACGCGGGTTTTTACTGTAGTTTACAATAATATACATGTGTATGTTGTACAAATGTACCTCTTCTCGATCGAGCTCATTCTCAGAATCATCACTATGAGTAGTTTCCTCAGTTCTTGGTGGCTTTGTTTTAGAATCCTCATGCTCTAATCCAAGCCCCTTTTTCCTGAGCCAGTCATCAAATTGTGTTCCAGGTGTGCTTTCATCGTGTATGCCTGCTAGTTTTCTGTGAGCAATTTCCCAATCATCCTCTGTAAATAAAGTAAAAAATACATGTACACAGTCAGTAATAAAAAAGCAACCATTTTTAAATTACAATTAGCATTTAAAACAATTTTGTTTTACATCTTTGATACATCACTGTCGAGTTTAATTGATAAATGCCACTGAGCTTTTTGTGCATATACTAGCATACCCACAGGCCCAGTCTGACTCCCTACGCATATATTGTGTGTAAAGACAACTGTACTTGTAAGTTATTTTTTGTCACATTCAGTCACATTCCACACGTCCACACTTTGCCAGGCTCTTTAAAAATTGCCAAACGGTGGGGGATTTCAAGTAACTAATAATGTGTCTTACTATTCTCTCTGAAAGATGGATGTTAAAACAAGGACGAAACTGTCCCACAGTCTCATTTCTTTCTTAAAGGGAATGTTGGCTGAAAAACAGTTTAAGCTCACAAGTGAACTAAATGGCTATTTTTAATGGTTCCTGGGGTTTATGTTGAGATCTCCATTTCTGGTTTAAATGAGAAGTGTTCACTTTTACCTTACTGGAACTTAACACTACACAGCCATTATATCTGGAGTTAAACATGTCTTGGGGCTTTAATGCATGCTGTTCCAACAGTTCTACTAACTGTCTCTTCTGCCAACACTTAAATTATTTCACCAATGTTTGCTACTACTATCCTTGAAATTACTTTAGCAATTTTTGCCTTATTCTAAATATTGTTCACTTGAAACTTCCTTACGCTGCATGACGTAATAGAAAGGAATTTATAGAAGTAAAGTAATTATTTCACCAATGTTTGCTACTACTATCCTTGAAATTACTTTAGCAATTTTTGCCTTATTCTAAATATTGTTCACTTGAAATTTCCTTACGTTGCATGACGTAATAGAAAGGAATTTATAGAAGTAAACAGAAAAAAAATGATGCAATTACTTCAACACTACTGCAAGGGATATTAAATATCAACAACACGAAACACATTCATACCGCTTGTTTTGCCTTAGTTTTGCGTAAAAACCAGGAGGAAGTATAAAATCACGCAACCCAGTTTCTAGTTTTAACTAAATTTACCACGTGGTTCTGTCGGTTACTCAACTGCAAGCGCATCTTTTGTAAATTCAGCGTAAATTTAACGTCACAGCACTTCAAATGTCAACTTACCCAAAGCTCCTGCACCAAATGTATCGTCATTTAGCTGATCATAGTGGTCTCCTTCCTCGAGATTCGTCAGCGTCGGGTCCAATTCGGACAAGTCTTCGTCTTCAAAGGCCTACAATATGACAAAAACAAAGTAACAGTTTAGTAGAATGTTGCTTCTCGAATACGAATAACCTTCAATTAGAAACTATTTCGCCCGAGAAATAAATTAAATGAAAACGTACCGGAATCTCTGGATTGAAACCAAAGAAAGGGTCCGCCATGTTGACATGTTGAACGTGCAACGACTGCGCATGTCCTGTGCCAAATATCTTTGGTACCCAGTCTCCTGCTCTTTCAACTCCGCGCGAGGGCGCGCGCACGCTTCAAAAGAAGTACTGTACTTTTAATGCCTATTTGATTAAATGACTACAGAGGAATTTAAACAAGTTTACAGTGCAGATAACTGACAGAACTAAATTAACTTACGTATTCAGAAAATCTGCTTAGCATTCTGTTGGGATTGTGCGCTGGGATTACGATTTAGTACGCTTTCAAACACTGTCAAAAGTTTAGTAAATACACTTGAAATTTTAGCATCACTCTGAAATCCGAGTGCATCAACGAAAATGTACAAAAGTGACGCCGTCACTGCATTTGATCGCATCTACTCTTTTAGAACTACGTGAAACTTTTAACACTTCGTTGTTAAGTAATAAAAGTGACGGCAAATTTATTTTGACTGAGAGGTCTCTCTTGTTTAAACGGAACTGCCACTTGACTCGTTCAAATTGCACTCAAGTGATGGACTTCCGACATGTTCTGACATAAACAACTTAGCTTCCATCCATTTCAGACCTGTGCGCAAGCTTCACGAAATGCTTCTAGAGGAAACTGGGTTTGACATCTTTCTTTTGTCGGCGTCAATTTTCTTAATTTGCGGGCGAATTTTTTTTATGTTAAGAGGCATTAGTCACAACAACGTCGGGTTGTTTGCGGTTGGGATTGAATTTGCGCCTCTAATTAATTGCACGACTTCCTGCACGACTTGTTTTGACAACACTGAAACGACGACGCACAAACTGCACAGGACAGTGTCAAGCAAACTGATGCTTGGTAAACGGAGACATTGAAACGCACTCAAGATGAGAGGCTGACGCAAATTAACAAAACAAGAACTTTAACACAATACAGGCAGGAAAACTTGAAGATGACATCAGGGTGGTTTCCCCCGAGGGAAGATAGTCCCTCAGTTGTATCAAATCGAGTATTCATGATTCGTCGTCTGAACAAGATGGAATCCCAGCGCCTAAGTACTCGGCTTGATGGCCTGGACGCGGAAGTACAGCAGGCCAGATCTCTCATATCACAGGAACAAAAGGAGCTGAGGAGGCAACTAACTCAAATACGAGAAGTGAAAGAGAATCCTACTGTCGGTGTCGAAAGGAGAAAACTACTTCAGCAGTTTCCTTGTAAGGAAAGCCATCGACTCGACCATGGCTTATCAGGTGAGACGCCGGGGGCACAGCAAAGATATCGCTCATTTTCAGCCGGTGAACATGACAAGGGAGCACCTTTAACACAGCTTCCATTGGTAAATGGAAGAACAAGAAGCCGGAGTAGCTGCACGCCACCTCATAAGGAACAGCTTCAGTTCAATGTCTTCCGCAAGTTGTCAGGGGGTCCTAACGAGAGAATCAATAACTCGCCAAGTTCGAAAGCCTGGCCAGACATCTCTACGTTTGTCACAACTAAAACGAAGCCACGCCAGAGAAGCCTTAGCACCGGGACAAACCCTCGAATTTCCGTTTGGGAAGGAATTGATAGGAATGACGGAGTTACTGGTCTTAAGAGAGATGACATAGTCGCATCTACTACATTTGAGTCTGAGAAATCAGGGTCTAATCGCGGACATAGTCCGCAGGACCTTCTAAATCTTGAACTAAGACAGAGTCCGAGCTGGGCTTGGAAAGGAGCGAGAAGATGCATTGCGGAAAAAAACAGTGCAACAGCGTTGTCTGACGTTAAGATAAATCGAGAGCAGAAGGAGGAAGAAAACGTGGTCGGTAGCAAGAGTAGAGAGCTTGCATTAACGCGTAGAGAACGAAGGCAGCGCAGCTATAGCACCAACAGTGCACCAACTATTTCAAAAGGAAGAGTACTTGAAGTGTGCAAAGAGGAACCCAGCAAAACAAGCACAGTAAGCCCTGGTCAGTGTGTTGGCTCTGCAGGCCCAAGGCGGAGGCGTTACAGCACGAATTGCAGACCAAAGGTGGTTGACGGAGTGGTGGTCGATATACCTGGTGAGAAGAGCACAAACAGAAGCAGCGAGCATCAGGGCGATTTTGTGCAGTTAACCCGGAGAGAGAGAAGCTTGAGCACTACCTGTCCACCCGCAATTTTAGAAGGAGAAAATGCCGCAAGCAACGACGATAAAGAAACAAATACTTCGGCGAGTAGTGAAATTGAAGAGGAAAACACATTCAGTAAACATGCCATAAACGGTGTTGACTTTCATGGTAAAAGCTGCCAGAATATTTCTACAGTTGAAACGAGAGACGAGACGGGACAAGTTCAGGAGAACAAAATTCCCCTCCCACAATTGTAAACGATTATTTATATCAGTTTTTTATTTTTATATTGGATGCAGCGAGGGCTGGCTAAAGGGCTCAATCTTTTCACCACTGTGGTAAAAGTTGTTTTATAATTCTGTGCATGCATGTATAAACCGGCTTGTACTTTTTTAAGTTGCTAAGAAATGCTTGTTCCGAACTTGCACTGACAAACTGACCATGTTTAATCCCATCGAAGCTCTAAGTAATCTTTTCGAATCACGATATTTGGCCAGTCACGTGAACAGAACAGAAAAACGCCGACACTGAAACGAGTTACCCTGTTTCACAAATGAAACAATGCCAATGGAACGTTCAGATACAAAAAGCATTGTAAGGATATGTTGGATTCATATTTTCAGAAAAGTTCAGATGTCTTAAAAGACACATATTTAGGCATGAACAGTTACTACAGCAAGTTTGTCTCTGTTGTTTGTGCAAACGTTAAAATGTATTAAAAGATAATAAAGTAAAAGGTTGAATTATTTCTTTTTTCGAGTTGTATTCAAACGCGCGGTTTGGGACTAGATGTTAACCTGTGAACGGGCCCCTTTCTGATAAAGAAAAAATTGCAAGGCCGATTGAACGGTTTGGGACTGTATTGAAATTCCAATATTTCGGAAGGCACGGCCTTCCTTCTTCAGGGTCTTACAAAGAATGACTCTAAAGGTTAAACGTTACAGATATAAAATGTGGGAAATACGATACAACGCGTAAATAACAATGGTAGAAAGACAAAAACGTTAAAATTTGAAATTTGAAAGGATAAACAAACATGTCAAGCTCGTGTATATGCTTTGGTTTAATTTTCATGAATTTTACCCTTGGTGCCAACAACCAAACGTCTCGGGAACGAGGTCGAGGGACTCACACCAGGTCAGAGGGTCGCAACTGACGTCATACGATCGGAAAGAGTAAAGAAGATACCGGATACTTAATCCGCGGCGGATGTTTGATAAACAAGGCAAATAAAATTTAAAAAAAAATGTACATTATTTGTTATCGTCCGATTAAGACATGGCAGACAGCACTGAAACCATAAAGTACGATGCCAGGCTATTCAGAGGATGGATAACGCTATGCACCGGAGATAGTAGTTATCCGGTGAATAGCTGGGCCCAATTACCAGCCGCTCGGAAAATGAGCCCGCCACCGACTCGAGCTAAAGAGCGGTGGAAATCGAACCTAGTGAATAGCGTTATCCATCCTTTGAACAGCAGGGGCCTGCTTTGCAATGCTTTATGGCTTTTGTTTGGTCCGTATATCCTGTATATCGAAGTTTTCGGAGGCAAAGCTCTAGAAATTAAACTTCCGCAAAAATGGAAGCTGCGAGCCTCTGATAGCGCATACGGTGGAAAAACCGGCTTTTTTATTATTTTATTTTTTAGGTGCATTTGAACTTATATTTGTAAATATCCGTTTTTAAAATTTTTAGAGTTTTTAACTTTTTAACATCGTTTTATTTATTTTGATTGACTTTATTTCCCATAATAGAATAATACAGCATGTATATTTGTCTGTTACAATCTGCATTAGGGAGAAAGACTATAAAGGAAACCATCGCGGGCTTTTACAAAGTAGTCTCCCTTATAAAAGTACGCTATCTAATTTATATTTTTATTGTTAATTATATTTTTATTGTAAAGCGCCATGGGCAATTAGTGGATTTTGGCGCTATAAAAATACTTTTTATTATTATTTATTATAAAAACACCGGACGGCAAAGGCCAAACTTGACCGGGCTTTCAAGCTTTCTGATTGGCTGGTTTGAGTTAAGATATCTTTGGCGGTACTATACTAGACTTGCAAACAAACTTGAGCATTGAGAGTCATCGAAAATATTGAATAACACTGACTCTACTGCTATGAATAAAACAATCTTCATTTGACACGCCAAGCTTGGATACACATTATCTTGTTTTCAGTGGCAAGCCAGCAAAGGCAAATCAATGCCTGATCGATCACGGTAAGCAGAAGCCTACGGTGAGAATTTTAAGAATTTTAATTAAGCAGAATTACTCGAGATTAAAAGATGATAAAAAGTCGACAATAGACTCATGATATTGTATATCTTTGGTGATGTTTTTAATTCTTGGCAGTTTGTGGTCATCTCAAGTTTCTCGTGATTGCGTTTTAATCGCAATTCCACTTTCTAATCCGTTACTGGCATTGCCGAGATCATTACCGGAAAATTTTGCACCCTTTTAACACGCCGAGATCTAAATATACGAGTAATTGATGTTTAACACGGAAGCTTTTGCCTATTCTACGCATCATTTCTCTCAAGAGTCCAAAGCCATAAAATTAAAGCTAAATGATTGATAGATCGCACTGACGCAGTTATACGATAACATTGGAAGAATTTGTTGGAGTACATGACAGATTTTGTCGAGGATCTTGTCAAGGCACACGTTTAACCAAGCAGACCAGGAACAGTAATGAAACAATCTAATTGAAGAAGTCAATATTTAGATTATTTGTGATCGCTACACCTACTTGATCGATACTGATAATATTTCATGTCCTACTGAAATGCGGCGTCAAATGCTGGAGTTCAACTGAGCATTTGTGTTCACGGGTCGAGGAACACAGTTTCAGCACACCGGAAGACATTCTATTGGATCGAACCTTTCCTTTCAACACGGAAAGGTTTGTCAGTGATCTTTTTCAAAACCGAAACTTCTATTACACTGCTTTAGAGTTGGAATATTTGAGATTATTTTTCGACAATCTACACTGGAAAGATTTTCCGACAAAGCGGACCTTGAAGAATGTCTGTCACGCGAAAGGGAGATTTGACTCTTTTTAACAGAGATCCACCTTCATGTTTCTCTAATCGAGTGGCCAGAGTACGCCGATCGAATACTTTAGAAGACAGGCGACTTCAGGACAAGTTACGATCGATACATTTGGAACACAAGATTAAAAATCGTCATTTATACAAGGAGCAGAAAACGGTTGAGAAGCAGTTAAACGGAATCCATACGGTGCGGGAAACGCCACAAATAGGACTAGAAAGACGAAAACAACTACAGGCCAATGCTGGTAATCCTGTTTTATTTCACAAGGCAGGCAACGTGATTCATTCCGTCCAGAAACGGGCTCATTCCGCCCAACCACCGTCTATACTTAGTTACCCTCCCTCCCATGTCACGCAGTCCACTGCTGTAACGCAATACCCGAGTCCTGACTGCCGATGTTGTTACACGGGATACAGAGTGCGTCGATCCCCCACCATATCAACGAGCCCAGATCGGAGACTTCATAGATCGGCAACTTTTCCTTTATTTACCTCGACCAACGAATCGAGAGAAAATTTTGGTCCTAATACGACACAAGAAACGAACATCCGTAAAGACAGTGATGGAATCTCAAACACGTTCTTGGTTGACGAAACACAAATCGGGTTAAGTTCCTGTCGGCTACCAACTATTGAGAACAATAAATAATGGAAGTTGACTCTTTTGATCTTAAATCAGACACTTGAAAATCAATTAAGGAAATTTCTCTGTAGCTTATCAATTAATTTGATTCAGCGACTCTTTCTATTGCTACAAACAGGTAGCTACAAGTAACTCCCAAAGGAATAAATCTAAAATGTTACCCACGAGCTCTGAAAAACAACCCAAGGGTTAATCATTCAGAACTTCTTTTGAAATAAACTAAGATAATGTACATAATGTAGGTGTCAAGGTGTTTACACTGCACATCTACCCTTATAATATTTTATTCATCACTTCATGTGCCGTAGTACAGAAAGATGCACTCTATTGTACATATACAAATAAAAGAATGTTTCATTTCTCTTGTTGAAAAGAAAAAAGTTATCTTTATTTGCCACTTTAGAAAAGATTACAACTCTGGGGCGAGTCTCAAGTTGTAGTCACTTGTGGGATGGTATTTGGGGACAAAACAAAAGATGAGGAGCCATAAGTCCCCAGTAATAGTTTCACAAGCAACTGGGAGACAAGGCTTGTCCCAGATTTCCTCTTTGCTTAAGTGGTGAATTGTATACCTCTTGGAATAATTGCAAAACAAGTTTTGATTCCATTCCAATCAAGACTTGAAAGCCATTGCATAGCAGTCACTTTTGTTGGGATACCTTTGGCATAAAACATAATCAAGACAACAACCTGAATGACGACCGAACATAAACTGAATAAACAGGCATTGTTTGAGACTCCACCACTGAGCTGTGAAAACATCAAACTTGAAGTGGAGTATGACACATTGTTTGTTTTTGTAGGCTAGTCAGACTGATTATGCATCAAAAGACGTTTCCTATATAGAATGAAAATAAAGCTACGTTTACCCATTGTTTCTTTGGGTCCCTTTCCCTTTGATTACCCTCTCTCCGATTTCCATTCAAATTTACTGATTCAAGCACAAACTAAATGTGTCGATTTCCAAGTTAGAAACATAAATAACCAAGCCAAGATAAGCAGAATTAGCAAAGACAACTAAATTTTTTATTGCTATTACATTAAAGGAATTCCTCTCTGTTAAAACACAAGTGTCCACGTAAAAATTATGTCATGCTTAGCAAGACTGTTCTTGTCGAGATGTTTTAGAATAGTTCATTGTTCATGCAGACAGTTTCTCTCTATAGTTGTAAAGTTTCTTTGTCATACATAAATTCCGACCCACAGTAACAGGAAGAGTACTCCAAATCCCATGAAAAGAGATGCGACTAATGACACTAGCAGCTCCTTGTAGATGTCTCTACTGTACTTGGTGGATGTGACCTCGTAGCTATGGTAACCGTTAAGGAAAGTATTACAAGAATTGCATTTCTTCATAACAATCTTCAACATGCGTTTTCTGTTTTTAGAACTCCAGCTTAACCCTGTAGTAAAACACTGCTCCACTGAGGGCAAGGAGTTAACAAAGTCTAGGAAAAAGTGTTGTCCTTTGGCCTGGCTATTTGAATGTGTAACTGGGATTATATAAAAAAGCTCACTCAGGCTTTATCCCCTGCTTTCAAGTGCATTTTGCCCATTTTAGTCACAGCTTGAGATTAATTAAAGGTAAATTTAAAGAGAAAGATACATGTATTTTGCTACTAAAAATCATACAACTGAATTTGACATTGACACTATAGACTCTTTACATGACTAGAAGACCTTTCCAACCTTGAGCTCTCCTCAGATGTTGATGACCGGTAACCGGTCGTTTCGCCTATGAACCAATTTGCTAATGACCAGTTCGCTAGAGTATTAGGTCGATTCGCCTTTGTCTAAAGTGGTTTTCGCTAATGAGCTGTAGTCACCCTTTAAAGTACGACCTAGAATATTTCTTGTTCTTCAAGCGTGAGCAAAGCGTGACTACATCCCGTTAGCGATTGACTTTAGAGGTAGGCAAATCGACCTAAGACGTTAGCGAACTGGTCATTAGCGAATCCCCTCATAGGCGAAAGAAAACCGCATTTCTGATGACCAATAGCAAAGGGATCACCCTCTGAAAATAAGCCACCCACATCTTTCATGTAAAATAACTATCAGTGGCCAGTTCCAAATTGAAAGTCCACCATTGAGGCACTTCTGTTCAAATCTGATTGGTTCACCAAAGAAAATGAGCTCTCTGTGCATGCTCACAATGAAACTGGCCAGACAGCTTTAGTCTTTGCACTGACCAATAGAGTGCGGCTTATGGGGCCAAGAAGGCTATTTTAGCAGAAGATTTTACAAACATTGAGGCTGGCCAGAGGTCAGGATTCTTTGCATTAACCAAAAGGATTGTGACCTCTTGCGATGAGAATGATTGGGAATTGGTAAAAGCTTAAGTATTTCTACACAAATTGAGAAAGGAAACAATTTGTCTTTAGTCACTACTACTGTCTGCGCACGAAAAATCCTGTTCCTTTTAATGAGAACTTTTTTTCACATTGCGTGACAAAGAACTTCCAGTAGCAAAAAAATTATCACATCATCTGCTCTATTGTCGAGCTGTTTTAAAATGCAAAATGTAAGTGAATAGAGTTCGTATTGGATAACTGTTCACTCGATTTCCCTTACGAATAAAAAGTTTATAGACAAAATTAACCATCAAGTGAATGCAAAACAAGATGAAAGAACATACATATACTCATCTACTCATCTTTCGATCTTCAATCTTAGAATACAAAACATTACTAACAGATCACCAAAACCACAAATAAAAGGATACACAAAGAACCAAGCCATAAAGAATATTCCAATAGAAAGCAGCACAATGGTCAGATGAGGAAATACGGCAGGATTGATTGGACTGGCATATCGGCTCATCTGTTCTACCGATAATCCCTCCTGAAAAATACAAATTGAGGGTTTATATAAGAAAGTTAACAAGATAGAAACAAATACATCATGTAAACGAATGATTCAAGTTTTCGTTTCAACTATTAACTACAGTAATAACGTAAAGATGGCTCTGATATTCCACAGATTCTACGAAAAAGTTACTCACCATCTTGGAACTAAACAAAGAGGAGACGTGGAAGGAAAGAATTGGGTAAAACCGCTGCTTTGTTTACTGCGAGTTTCAGCAGTCGGCGTTTGATCGATAATTATCCGGACTTCCGAACTTACTTCGGAAATCACTTCGGAAGTCTTTGCTTTGGTTTTGGGAGAGAAGTCTGGAAACTAATTTAACTTTCGAAGGCGCCATGTTTGTTTCAAATATAAAGTCATGAGTTCGAAAAAGAAGAAAGGAGAGGGAAAATCAGGCGAGTCATGGGAGAAAGGAGAGGAGATCTTTCAAGGCGTTATTCTTTCAGATAGTTTTAACTTCAGATTTTTACCAATAACTCTTGAAACGCCCAGGGTAAGTGGATTCCTTTATTGAAAATCACGTGTGTATTCCGTCTTTCGATTTGGTCGTCTTCAATTTTTAAAGTTTTTTTTTTTACAGTTTTGTTAGCCTTCTTTACTTTTTCATGATCACTTCACGTTGAACACGGTAAAGTTTGGCCAAATCAAGCTAAGACAAGAATCGTGAATTTTGTTTGTGTGAATTGCATAGCTTGGTCATTATGGTCAGCGGTAGAATTGAAAAAAAAAATAATAAAAAAACAAACAAACAGAAAAAACAGCAACAAGAAAGGACACTTCAGGGAATTAAAATACCAAAAAATTCCTGGGGGAGCATGCTTTCGGACCCCCTAGAAGCATGCACCTTTGGCACTCATTTAGGAAATAGGTCACCATTAATTTTATTCTTGATCCGACTCTTAAGCCCGGGCCAAATGAGGATGAGAGTTGATGAGAGTTCAAACTCTCACTCTCGTTTGGCATGGAACTCTCATGCACTCTCATGCGCTCTCATCGACATTGAACATGCACAAAATTTTCATGAGAGTCGATGAGAGTTGAGGAAAACTCTCATGAGAGTCAACTCTCATCAGCTCTCATCCTTGTTTGGCCCGGGCTTTAAAACCGGGCCACTCTCATTCCGTTTGGCATAGGACTCTCATGCACTCTCATCAACTCTCGTGTGCTCTCATCAACTTTGAATGTGCTCAAATCTTTCACGAGAGTCAATGAGAATTTGATGGACTCTCGTTCTTGTTTGGCTCGAGTTGGCGATAGTCGATGAGAGTTGACAAAAACTCTCATGAGGGTCAACTCTCATCAACTCTCATCGTCATTTGGCCCAGGCTTTAACTATTAAACAAACTTGCTGTTGTAATTGTGGTGAACATGCAATCTAACGTTATATTACACAACTCTTTGACTATCATATTCTCTGTTGTACATCCTTTGTATTATTAATCCACTTGATTCTATGCACAGGCCTTACTGCCATTGGTGAATGTTCCACTTCTGGACTATACCATTGAATTCCTTGTTGAGGCTGGAGTCCAAGAAATCTTTGTATTCTGCTGTGCTCATGCTGATCAGATCAAGAAACATCTAAGGTTTGGAGAGAGTTGTGTTATTCTTTTTGTTTTAAAATACTTAACTTGAATATTTCAATCAAAATGATCGTTGAACACTGACAAAATTGTAGCATTTTGCTGTATCACAATAATCTGCTCAACTTCGTTAAAATAATAATTGCATCTTCTTTTGTTTTTTACAATAACAGCCAATCAAAATGGACAAGTTCAAGGTCACCATGTGATGTAAAAACTATCGTCATTGAAGACTGTTTGTCATTGGGCGATGCTCTGCGAGAAATTGACAGACAGGTTTGAATTAATATTTTATGTAAAAATTGACTGGCATGGATTTGTTTGTTAAAAGAAGCATTCTGGAATAATTTTTCTCACACAAAGAATAAAGGAATTTATTCTTACATTTATTATACATGTAGTTACTTATGGTAACAAATGTTTCATATTTCATAATAATATTATAATGATGGTCAAACTTGGACATTAAACTGAGATTTTCCAAAATTAATTTCATGCATTTTGTGACTAAAATCCAGTGTGTGCCTGGACAGGATTCTCATATGCTGATTCAATAAACTTAAGTGACTGAAAATAGCTGAATGTGATTGTGTAATTGTATGTATAAAGATGATGAGCTGTGCTACAGTCTTTTATTTGACATAATGTGCTAGTGTTATGATGAGGAGTATCATACTGAATGTAAACTCCATTTCATTTTTACAGTCTTTCCTTAAGAATGATTTTGTGCTGGTTAGTGGTGATGTGGTATCAAATATGAAATTAGAACAAGTCTTGCAAGAACACAAGTAAGTTTAATGACTATTGTATAATAAATTATTATAACTTAATTATTATAGATTTCTCTTGGCTTTGTTATTGACTGAATACGTCAATTACTGATTTGCCTTTTACCTCTCTTTCAAATTGAGTCCTAGTGCATAACCTTTCATATGGAAATAAGTTTGTTTTGCAAGACAATGAATATACATCAAGTAAAACCATTTCCATATTAAATGTACAAGTACTTTAAGAGTCATTTTTATAGAGGTAAAAGGCAACTTGGAAATGGCTTGCTGTGATAGGCCAGATAGTGAAATGTTTGAAAGGTTTGTAAATAAAAAAATCCCTTTATTAGGTGTCAAGGTATTTAGCACTACTGTGCTAAATGAGGACACCAATAAACAAATAAAATATTGAAAATAGTCAGAAACCTGTTTAAAAAGTTGGCTTCAAACAAAGTATGGGGGAGTTGGATTTGTGAGCATCAAACAGAAATATACTTAGTGAAAGAGAGGAGGATTTGAACCAGGGAACTCCAGCACCCTAAAAACAAGGCCATGCTGCCTCTAAAGTGTCCCATTCCATTCACTCCATATTTCTCCCCTTCTCTCGCATGTGTATGAAGTCTGACCTTGCATGATGGAAAGTTGACATGAAGTCAAAACACTGTGCAATAAATGGTAAACCTATTACATAGCCCAGCTTTCCACGAGTCTCTCATAGCTCAGTTGGTTAGAGCACCCAACCGGTATCTGGGAGGCCATGGGTTCAATTGCCGTTGAGGATTCAGAATTTTTCTTTTCCCACGCTTGTGTCATTGTTGAAAAATTCATCTTCAAAATAAATGTTGTTGGACACAAAGGATTACATTAGACACTACCGTATATGTTGTGGTTTAATTTTATCTATGGTTTAAAATTTTTGAAACCAGTTTGATTTTTATTTCCCTTTGTTTCAGATTATGATAATGAACATAAGACAATGAAAAATAAAAATCAAGCTGGTTTGAAAAATTTTAAACCAAATATAAAATGAACCACAACATATATAACCTGTCTTACATTTACAGAAACAGACGGAAAAAGGACAAAGCATCGTTGATGACAATGGTGTTTAAAGTTGCTAATCCTGGACATAGAACAAGGTATTATGAAGTGTTTACCAGTCTGTATGCAATAAACGTCAGCCAATTTGCCTGTAGACACATGTACCATTTAAACAAGATTTCTAACTTGTACATTTTTGTGCTGTGTGTATAAATAGAATTTCATTGATTGATTAATTTATTGTAGATGCCAGGAAGAGGACCTCATAGTTGCTATGGACTCAACAACAGGAAGGATTCTGCAGTGTGAGAGGACAGCTAACAAAAAACGATTTTCATTTCCACTGGTAAGATGTTTTTTCTAGTCATGTTTCATCTTACTTTAATAAATTTAATGTTAATTCTTTCAGTTCAGTTGATCTCTACTTTAATTTGTGTAACAGAATAAAGCATTCTGCATTCGGGTTCCAGAAAGACCTGGCACAAGACATATTGAGGATAAAACCACACAAAGAAAACAAAATTAATTATAATTGCATTGATTTTGTAATAATTGTAGAAATGCTCAGAATAAGTTTCTGGGATGACCGTCATCATTTCATGGTTCTGTTCAAACATTGTCCAGGGCCATAGCCAGAAAATAAATTGACTGAGGCAATGTCCATGGTTAAATTCTCTTCCTAGGTATTAACTTTCCCCCTTCAAAAAAAAAAAAATAACAACAAAAAAATGTCTGAGGCAAGTGCCTTAGTTTGCCTCAAAGTGGCTACGGCCTTGCCGTCTATACGATTTATCAACCTTGTATTGTTCAAGTTGAGTTGTGCTCATTTTTAATTCAATGTTTTATTTTCAGAGTCTATTTTCAGACAACAATAATATTCAGATAAGATATGATCTCCTGGACTGCAACATCTGTATATGTTCAACAACAGTGAGTCAATCAAATTTTATACTTCAGCATGGTCTTCCTATTATTCAATTGCAAAAATTGTAATACAGTCGAACCTCTATTAAGCGACCACCCTTGGGACTTTGAAAAGTGGCTGCTTAATAGAGGTTGGCCGCTTAATAGAGGTACAGTATATTAAATTGGATAGGAATGGCAGTAAACATGATTTTATTGACTCTATATAGCAAAATCGAGGCCTTATGCGTCCAATGGCGCGATAAGGATTGATGATATAGCAAAATGCTTTGAAAAAGTGAACATAAATATTATATCCATGGGGATAAATCCAAAATTCATTGTAACAAAACATCAAGTGCATTTCCAGCCCATGCATAGTTAATCTAGCTCTAATACAGAGGGCACATAGTTGAAATGTACAGTACCGTATTTCTTTGGGTTGATAATGTACAGAAAAATATGCCAAAAAAAAATAGTTGACAAGTTTCTTAGGACTTTTTGCATCTAGAGTAAGTATGTGAAAAAAATTAATCAAAATATTTCATGGCCGATATGTATCATCTGTCACCATTTCGCTTGGTAAGATAATTTGCTGGCCGCTTAATGGAGGTAAAAAGCCATATAAATAATACACTTGCGACAGCAAAAAGGTGGCCGTGACCGCTGAATAGAGGTATCAAATACATAAGCTTAGTGAGAAATAAATCAGGACTTTGGAAAGTGGCCGCTTAATGGAGGGTGGGCGCTTAATAGGTGGCCGCTTAATAGAGGTCGGACTGTATATATAAAATAAGTGGACTTTTTTTTCTAACTTAGAGAAAAAAAACCAGATTGTTTATTTGTTTTGTTCTCTTTCATTTCAATTTCAGGTGCCACAATTGTTTACAGATAATTTTGATTATCAAACTAGAGATGACTTTGTAAGAGGAATCCTGGTCAATGAGGAGGTAAACAGGGGTGGATCTAGTAATTTCAGAAGGGGGGGGAGGCAAAAACATTTCGGCAAGGCAGAAGACTAGTCCCATGCCTACAACAAACTCTCGAAAAACGGTTGGTTACATGTTTTTAAACAAATCCAAGGAAAACAGGAGGCTACGTCCCCCTCGCCCCCGCTAAATCCATAAATCCATGATTTAATACACTTACCTAGAGAATTACAACATGTACAAATTTGAATGCCTTAAGGTGTCACCAAAATAATGTTATTATACCACATTTGTAATGACAGCCCTTGGCATCCTTTGCATATTTATTAAGGTTAGGTTGGGATGGTAGTATACAAAAAATTATCACGATGTTGTTAAATTTATTTACAGTGCAAAAAAAAAAGGACTTATTATGTTATTTGTTGGTTGTTTCTTTTTCCATTCTTTCAGATAATGGGCAACCAAATTCATTCGTTTATAATAAGTGACAAGTATGCTGCCAGAGTTTCTAATCCTTATATGTATGACACGATCAGGTATGTGGGCAAATTACTAGTGCTCTGTAACTTTTTTAATAAAAAAAAAAAAAAAAATTCCAAAAAAAAATTTTCCCAAAGGGGAAAAAAAAAATCCCAAAAAAAACCACAAAAAAAAGGCTTTACCCCCCCCCCCCCATGTTATTATTTTTTAATTATAGTCTTGCAGTGATGGGAGCATGTCTCCTTTTGCAAGACCCTCCACTATGTAGATGTAGATGTAGTCCAGTGCACTTACCATAAGGTAACTGCATCTCCCACAGTTACAAAGCTTAGCAAAGAGTTTGATCCTCCAGGAACATAATTGTTTGATTCATCACTAGTGTAGTCATCAACATTACCACAAAGGTCATGGTTTTGGATCCTGTTAAAGTTGGTGTTATCTTTTTAACTGCACAATTTGCTTCATATTACTGATCCAGGATAACATTAAACTATCTGTGCTCATTATTTATTTCCTTTTTACAGCAAAGACATTCTCAGTAGATGGGCATATCCAATAGTTCCAGATAACAGTGTATTCTTTATGGATTACTCCTATTCATTCACAAGACACAATGTCTACCTTGACAGTGAACTCTCACTTGCTAGGTGAGTGTAGTAACAATGTAGCACACAGGTTTGTACTTTGACTGGTATTATGATAGACTTAGAAATTTTTTAAAATTTTCTTTTGGCTCACTTTGTTTGCAAGAAAAATTAGGTTGACAATTTGATTTGACAACAATGTTTTTTCTTATTGTTTTGCAAACCTTAATTAAATTAATATGAATTCAAACAAAAGATTTTGTAATCCATTACAGTTGACTCATGGACTGTATTTGGTATTAATTGGGAATTGTTTATTTTTTTTCTAATTCAGGGACTGCAAGTTAGAGGAAAATCTTTTAATAAGTAAAGGAACTTCAGTAGGTGCTGGAACAGTCATCACTAATTCTGTTATAGGTAGAAACTGTGTTATAGGTGAGGACAAAATGTGTTGTGACACTTTATTGCCACGTGTTATTTCTTTTATAAACTTTAATTATTTGTTCTGCCCCACTGATGCAAGCTGAGATAACAGGAAAGCCTGTCCAAATCAGCTGCTCAACTAAGAAATCATGCACTTTATCTTTCGCCCATTCCTCATGACTTTCTAGTGGTGTGTGGTAAATTTTAATTAACTGGCTTGACTTTCATTCATTTCTCATTCTAAACCAAAACGTTTAGTAAAGTTAAAGTACTTTACCTGTAAATTCCACATTTCTTTGTTTCTTTTACCTTTTCCAGGTGATTTTGTTCGACTTGATGGTGTCCATCTCTGGGACAATGTAAAAATAGATGATGGATGTAACATTTCCAAATCAATCCTCTGCAAAAATGTTCATGTCAAAAGGTACAGAACAGTTTTTTTCCGCCTTGTTTATAACGCAATCTTTGTTAGGACTTACAGGAACATTTTACAAAAGTCAATAATCTCTTGGTACCCTGTTGCCTGTTACCTAACTCCTTTGTACAAAATGATGCATAAGGCATCATGATTGTAGCAGCCTCCACGCAGTCGTTTTTAGGGACGATCGTGTAATTGCCCCTAAAAAGGACTGCATGGGAGGCTATGAGAGAAGTGGCTTTACTTGCTGTGCTCTATACATTTGTTGTAAATGCTTGTTGGAATTCTCGTTTTTTTTGTCGCAGGAATGTAACAATCACAGCCGGATCGATCATTTCATTTAATGTAAGTATTGTGAAAGTTTTACAGCTCAGTGATAAGAGCCCTACTGGGAGGTCATGGGTTCAATTCCTGTCGGTACTCAGATTTTTTCTTTGTCCCTTGCTCGTGACAAATGAACATTTCATCGTTATCATTTATTCACCAAGTTTTAAATTTACCATCTTTCTTTATTTCTCAAGTTTTATTCTAATCAAAAGATGGTTCAACGTATTTGCAGCTTTTTTGTGCAGGCTCACACTCAGTAATAGTTACTCATGGTTTATTTCTATGTAAAGTGAAGTTACATGTTCTATTCATAATATTGCTGTCTACACCTTTTTTACTTTTAACACCATACATTAAGTACAACTGTCGTCTTTGCCCCTTCTCATTGTATTTTGTTTAGATTTATTGTTCTGTCTTTATAATGAAAGTCATTCCAAGTGAATGCATTAAAATTAAAAACAGTCTCTTTTATTGCTAACTCAATTGTTATTGATAATTCATTCAGGTTGTGGTTGGTCCTGACATAATCCTTCCCCCAGGAGTGAAAATCACACTCAAGAAACAAACAGATGATGACTCAGACTTTGGAATGGATGAACTATCTCTTGAAGAGAAACCCACAGCTGAGCAACGCGATGGTTAGTTGTTTTTGTTTCGGTACCTTTGTCTTGATAGCTAAAAAAACGTAAAGGGTTGTTCTTAGGATTGGATGTGCCTTAAAGGCTCTTCATTGCAGCGGGGCTTAACTTCGGGTTTTGCTACATGCTGTTCCTTATGACAAAAGAGAACACTTATGTGCGCAATCACTGAAATTGTTTTCGTACATTATTTGTTTGCAGAGTTCGTTCCAGACGAAGTAGGCGTTGAAGGAGAAGGATATGTATGGAGACCTGAAGCTGACTCTGGTGATGAACTGGAACTAGCGCAAGACGTCTGGGGTAAGAGAAAAAATATCAACTGTTTGATACAGATACCATCGTTCAAGACTAATTGGAAGAAAACCAGTCTGTTTTTGAAGTGCTAGGACTCGCTACCAAGCGCTTGACTTCAGTTTCTGTAGCGTGAAGAGACTAGGGATAAAATTGCTACTCTACCTGAGTGGTATCACCGTCTGATGCTAGCCTTTACAAGTTACCCGCCAGCATTCGGTCGGGTTGTCCCAACAATTGGACAGAACCCATTTATAAACTTTGTCGGAAAAAATTTTATGTGAGAGTGAAGGATGTTGCCTGAAAACAGAACGTCACAACAGTGGTACTGGCTGTTTGTAACTAGCTTATGTTTCAGTGATTTATCGACTTGAGAACTAAACTGATGATAAATTGGACGGTTCCTTGCATTTCAGATTCTTTTCTTGTAAAACCAAGAAAATATGTATGACAAATTTGCTTTGGTAAAAAGGTCAAGTTAAGATTATTTGAAGCACAGTGCAACTGATATGTATGCGAGTATAGCTCAAGGAAGAATGCTGTTTTCGTTTAGGTGTGGACAGGATAAGTTCAAGTGAAGAGGACGTGAGTTCAGTATCCAGTGAAGAAGAGACTCCTCCTGGCAGCCCGCCACCTGAGGACAGCAGATGTAAGTAGTGGACAGTGGACAGCGATAGCGTGCATATGTTGCCCTGAAACTAAGGACGCGACATGAGGAGGTGTAGGGTGTAGTGACAAGTGGGAGGTGAAAGGGTAAGGGGTGTGGCGGTTATGGGGGTAGGCAAAAAAGGTAGGACGTAGCGACTAATATGAGGGACCATTCATCTTACCTTAGCGGGGGAGCAGGGATGGCGCAGTGTGAGTGCCCGCCCCCCAGGCGTCATATGTGGGTTGAGTTTGTCGTTGGTTCTCGTCCTTGCTCCGAGGGTTTTTCTCCGGGTTCTCCAGTTTTCCTTTCTCCACAAAAACCAACACTACTAAATTCCAATTCGATCTGGAATCAGTGGAATCGGAAGAGCCACTATGTGGAAGATGCCACTGTAAATTCCCATTTTTCTTCTTCATGATCTTGTAACAAAGATGTTTACGTCTCTTCTCTTTATTTGCATTTAACTGAGATCAGTGTTCCTTTTGCTCAAATAAAAGTCAAAGGAGATGCAAAGCGAAGAGTAAAATTGGTGATGCCAAAACTGTTTTCTTGTTTCTTTTGAGCTCGCCGATCCACCGAGGAATGTTAAATGCTATGTTGTGTATTGCATACATATGAAGATTCGCAGACAGTGGTGTTTATTTTTTTTGCATGTTTGTTTGTTTGCAGTATTCTACACTGAAGTACTGGAGTCTATAAGACACGGAGTGGCTGATCTTGTAGACCCTGAAAACATTATACTGGAAATAAATGCTTCAAAGTAAGTTAGATGTACAGCACATACTCGCAGTTTTTTGACTGATCACATTATACTATCTCGTACACCTTTTTGTAAAACTTTGCTATTATATAAACTTTTTGTACAAGCAGAATGCGGGGACTTGGTTACATTTGAAGCTAGTAATTCAGGCTCCGGCGCACGAGTCTCCTGTAGCGTCCGATCGACGTGCGGAAGTTCATAAGTTCGACTCCCGTTGGGAGAACCCGGAATTCTTTTCCCCCGTAGCTCGTGTCACTGGCTGAATAATATCCCTCGCACTATCTAAAATATTTATTTATCGAGGAAATTATTTTTACTACAGGTTTGCGTATAACGTGACGTTCCATGAGCTGAACCAGGCTGTAGTGAGGTCTTTACTGGAATCTTCTCTTCATGACGCTTCTTTATCAAAACAAGACATGTCCAAGGATCTTAAAAAGGTAAAGTGTTTATCCATTAAATCGAAGGATGTGTTTGAGTGCGTTAATTGCCAATCAGTTGTTGTAGTCGGGAAAACAAATGTTCTTGTTGACAGTTTCCCGAGAGATTAAAGGAGTCTTCGTTTGAACTTGTTTTGCGCCATCTTCCCGTTGATGCTTCGCATGTCGATTCGTTTGAACTTGTTTTGCGCCATCTTCCCGTTGATGCTTCGCATGTCGATTCGGTGGTCCATAGATTGATATCCTTGGTTCATGAAAGCTTTACTTCACTTCACTAATGCTAGAATTCCATTTGTTTCCAGGCTGTAGATCATTTACTGCCCATCATTTCTAACTACATTAAGACGTCTGATGGTCAAAGAGACGCGTTGAACGCCGCAGAGGTTAGTTTTTTAATTACTTTTGTTGCTTATTGTCTTACGGTTGCTATTTCGTTTATTTGCTTTCCCTAACGAACATCTCCAAGGCTGCAAAGGAAGAGGCTTTGTGGCCGAGTTGTAAGAAGGGTTCCCTATAGTAAGAGATGGGAATCACAGACTCGGAGTAACATAAGTGAAAATTCCCTTTTTAAAAAACAGTTTTAAATGTGAAAATGTAAAATTACCGATGGTTTTGGATTCTGGTGTTTCGCTCCTCTTTTTTCGTGAAAGAGTAGTAAAAGCAAAACTGCCGTTCTTTTTTACTTTCGATCAGGAGTTTTTCGTGCAAGCCATGTGGGCGGCTCCACTGTGTCAAACCTTTCTTCACCTTTTGTATGACAAAGAAATCCTCGAGGAACCAATGATTCTGCAGTGGTACTCCCGCAAGCCCGCGGGAGGAGAGGACAGCGGCTTTGAGCCACAGCGGAAACAGTTACGACAACAGGTATGTCACTTGTCACGTGATGCGTGTCTCGTATTCTTCGAAGGCTGGTCCATGTACAATTTACCTTTACCCCTCCCCACCCATCTTCTTTTCAACGTCTATTTATACACAGCAATATTTAAAGTTGGAAGCTTGTGGACCCTTGTATAAAACAAATATTAAACAAACATAGCAAGGTTAAGAATCCCTACTGACAGGAGGCTGTCCAGCTGTCGATTTAAAAAAGCGTGGAGGAGATGAATTTAGGAGCACCGAACGCAAACCCATCTAGTGGTAGGGAGGAGGGTTTGAGTCCAGCGTTCTAAATCACTAGGCCAAGCCACCCCTTGTCCTGTAGGTTCCTGTGTTCTTGTACCATCGTAAAGCGAACTCTCAGTTCTTATTGAGCAGTATTTCTTGATAGTTTATTGCCAAACGTTGTTACTACGCCTACTTTTCCCCCAAAATTCTAATATTCCCGTTTGTGTTACCGCCTCTCGATGACGCTAACTCGAATTTTCCATTCTATTCGCTGGGATTTACAATGACGTACAATCGTCCCAAGAGAAATTAAAAACAATGCTTATGCAAAAATTTTGGGGGTAAACAAGGTGTATTATGGGATAGTGAAAAAAGTGAATACATTGTAGCAGAACCACTGTTCTGTCAGCTTTCTTCGGCTTCATTTTACTAAGCCCGACCAAAGAACCTGAAAGAACTCTAGCGTGTCTTTTTATTGGTCTTGTTTTTTTCTGACAGATTTCTCGCTTTATCACGTGGCTACAAGAAGCAGAGGAAGAAAGTGATGATGATGATGATGATGACGACGAAGATGAATAAATCAGTTTTATTAACCTGTTCTAGAAGAGTAATAAATAAAACCTTTTATCGTTACTGGCTGAAGTAACCCTTTTACTGCTACAGCCGCATCGGTGTATTTTGATGCCGTTTCCCATCTTTCTTAGAGCGTTCCGTAATTTATTTCCTCCGAGCGAGCGATTGCCTCCTTGAACATTTGTTAGCCTTGTCACGCATTCTTTCCTGAAAGAGATCGCGTGACAAGTCAAAAGAGGCTAAGCAAGTGTCTGAGGACTGGGTCTGAACCTAGGAAGACTGAGTGCCAAACTCATGCCCAAAGTGTGCCCCCGAGATTTACCGAGTTTAGGAAATGGACTGTAATCTCATTATACTTTCAACAACGTAATTTATGGCACTTTTCTTGCTCTGGCGTAGGTGTAAAAAGTGAAATGGGAACAACGAGGCGTAGACACTAGAGGGATACTGAAAATTAAGGACATTTTATTGAAATGTTTTTAAAAGAACTTGCACTTCAAGGAAAGAAGTATAATATATGATATAATCTATTTTTCTTTGTGAATTAAAAAAATTACAATTAAATTTTGTTTCCACACGTGTCTATGACAAGATCATTTCACTACATAATCCATAATCTGTTTATATCACTGCCAGGATTGCATTTTGTTTTATTTCTGATTCTCTTTAACGTTGTTGTTTATTTAGCCAGAGCAATTGTAACTGCTTCTGTAAATTTTGCAGAATTACTTTTTTGTTATGCCTGCCATTAGTACCATCCTATGAAGAATTTTAATATTGCTTTCATACTTCTAAATCAGAAACAAAGTGTTTAACGTCTTCCACTTTGGAAGGAATGATCTTTTTATGTCCTGCTTTTCCGCATAATCAACAACAACTCACAAATAACCTTTCCTTTTTGATCGTTAACTAAGGTCCTAGGTCCCTATTGAGCTTTGGTGCCTGAGTGAATGGTGCTTCGATCATATTCTTCTAGTCCCAGGCTCTCCGGTTTTACCCGTCTCAAGTAATAGGACCTCTGTCTTGGACGCACTGGACGAGCCAGTTTTACTGGCTTCGGACGTCTGAATGGTAGTCTGAGATGTTTCTTCAAGTAAAGCTGACGTGCTAAAGCTCGCTGGGCACTCCTGTATCTGCTGTATTGTCTAGAGAGGCTAAAAACACAGTCACATAGTGAGCATAGCGGGAGAACTAGCTAGTACATGGCTCCTTCAACGTTTGATGACAATGTCAACTATGTCACGGTATTTTAAGCCGAAAAAAAACGAAGATGGCTTCGACTGACGAAGAAATGTAAAAAATTTGCCAATTTTTTCAAGATGCTTTGTCCGTGACGCAGCATTGATTTGTCACACAATGTGTAGCTTACCTATTCACTACTGATTTCCTAGCCGCGCAGCAGGCGTTGTCACAACTTGGCGCGCAGTAAGCTGGGCACGAGGGATGACAAGGATTCTGCACGTATTGTGTTGCACAGCACTGTGGGCTGCACTGCGGGTAACACGAAAAATGACACGATCCCGGGCATGTGATGCTGGGACTAGCAGACACTGGAGCCACGGCGGCTGGAGCAGCAGACACCGGAGACACGAAGGCTGGAGCAGCGTCGTCTGCATCCATCATACCAGAACAACAGTCGGCATCGCAGTCCGGGAAGCAGTCGTCGTCACAGGTCCCAGGGCATGATGGGAGCACGGATGGTAGGACACGGGCAGGGGGGTGGTACTTGTGAGGGTGGAAAGCACAGCATGTCACAGAGCACCCTGTAGGGAAACAGATGTTCGGTTTGGAGCAGGGTTGTGCACACACTCCGACGTTTGGTCTTTCTTGTATTGGTCTGTTGGGTCTCAGATATCCCGCGGGAAGAGCAACTGAAATTAGAAACAAGCTTGCTGATACATTTTATGTTGTTTCGTTAGTTTGTTTAAATTTCATGGCGTTATCTACGATAACAGTAAACGGTAGAATTTATATTTAATAACGGCAAAAGTAAATCTATAGCTCCGAACAAGATCCCTTATGGGTAAAGGGCGAAAAGAAATTGGCGAGCAGAGCGAACCGGAAAATGAAATCGGAAAGCCGAGTTCTCGGAAGGTAGCTAACCTGCTAGATATTTCTACCCAGACCGCGCTCGGCTTGCTCCTCGCTCCGATTTTTTTCTCTCCTTACCCCTCTAGGGAGCCTGATAGCAGGAAAAGTAAATCCGTTCATGCTATCGACTCTGCTTTTTGCAAAAATGCCGCGCTTTTAAGTCACAAGCAATGTACCCAGTCATCAGTCATCCCTCACGGTCCTGCATGCATCCTGAGCAACAAAGGAAATAGGAGACGGCTGCGCGCAGACTTACTTGTAAGTAATGTAATGCAAGTGATAAATTGCAAGTAACTGAATGTAATGGTGTTTACTGAAACCCTGGATAACAGCGAGGCATAAGTATCTTACCAGCCGTTAGGTATCTGGGTGCGACAGCCATGCTCCCGAGTTTTCCTGAGAGCAGTGCCAATGACAGCCGGTTGAGATGGCCTGGTGTGTCTTTCTTGAAAAGCAGTCCTAGCGTGGCAATCACACTGCCATTTCTACATTTGTAGATAGAAAACTTTAGTTTAACAACCCGTCCACGTATATACTGGGTGTTCATCCAATAGCAGATATATTTTTGTACGTTTTGGCTTTCTGTACACAAACATATCATGTAAGCGGGAATATTAAATAACTCATGTGGGTATTTGTCACCACTGAACGAAAAATCACAAGGATTTGATTGTTTTTACGTTTGAAAAAGTGTCTGAAACATTTTTCAAGTCTAATGTCTTACCTCAGCGATATAAGTTGAACTTCTTCGAATTCGTCATCATCATCGAACAGATCGAGAATCTAAGACAGAACCATTAGCACAAACAACAAAAACAGGGCATTAACAGGGTGGTTTCTATGCCAGTAACACCCTTTATGGTAAATGAAACACCACAAAAATCCTTTAACTGGACCCAACTCTCTAAAAACTATATCCTGCATAAAGATACTGTTAGCATTAATTTAGCCTGGGACGTACATGAAAGCGTTGTGAGGGGAAATCTAACATTTACACTGACATTGAGCAGCCAATTTTTTTCAGTGAGAAGCACAAGCCCTTTGCTACAATTCAATCGAAACAAATATGGCAAGTCTCTGATAAGTCAATGTTTTTTTAACAAGGAAGTAAGGTACCTTGACAAAGAACACACTGGAGGACAGGCTCGGATCTCAACTTCTGAATCTCTAGCTAAACACACGAACCATTATACTTACAGATCTGGTCACGTTTCTTTTGACTTCTTCAAAAGCCAAACTTCCTGGAACCCTCATCTGGTCAGTGTAGCGAATTTTGGTGAAACGAATCTCTATTCGAAAATCTTTACCTGCAAAGTAAATGGTATTTAATTTATTACTGAGTAAGTATTTCATTAAAGCATGGAAAGCGCGTTGGAGACTTTGAATGTAAGCAAACTTTGATGGAATATTCAGTCCAGTATTGTCCAGTTTTTTCCCATGCTTATGCCTGAACTAATGATCTTGTAAGACAACATTGTCAATTGCTGATTGCCTTAAATCGATTGATTGTTGACCGTCATGTATTTTCTTTGGTTATGTATTTTCAGAGCTTTGGTTAAAAGAACTCTTCGACTGAACAATGCTTTCCATTTTCAAAGTGCGACCGATCGAACCAGCAGGAACTGACCATTGTAAAATGGAACGACATTTTCCGTTTAATCCGGCCGGGCTAACCGAGTGGAACGGTCCTTTCCATTTTGCATTCCTTTCCCCAGTTTGTCGCATCTGTGGGAAGCTATTGAACAAAAGTAAGACAACTGAACAATTTTTCAGAATGGAACGGTTAATTTCGGTCCAACCGGTCAACTGAAAGTGGACCACCTCCAGAGGTTGCCCCGAATACATAGGCGTACGAGGCGGGGGGGCGAGGGGGGGCTGCAGCCCCCCCAGTGCCAAAATTTTTCGGGCAAAACGCTAAAAATTCGGGCAACAAGCCAGAGAAAAAAATAGAAAATAAGCAGACAAATCTCAAAATTACAATCAAAACGAATTATATCAACAGAAAAAAATATTGGAAATATACCGAACTTTGTGGTTCAAAAGTCCAAATTTCTCATTAATCTGCTTTCGTTTCCTTTTGCAATTGCTATAATCATACTCGGTTTTCTCGCAAATTCTGCACGATTCAGCTGCAATCAGCTTTTCCATAGTTTGAACGTTTGCGAGCGGTGGACCCAAAAACAAAGCTGCGATACGGTTACAAATGTAAGGAAGCTAATGCTTTTGACTCAAATGAGCTCAAAACTTTCAACAATATGTTTCAACACGTTCATCTTCTAAATGTTTCACGCATTTTAAATAACTTTCAAGTGGGGGAAAAACAATGTAAATTGCCTCCCAAAAATACTTTTATTTTTGCTGAACTAAAGTGAATAAATAAAAATTTCCGAAGAAAAAGTATTCAGTGCACGTCACAAGATTAATTTAACGCACGTTCTGTTGTCCTTTTCTTATGCCTGTTTATTCGGCTTTCAACCCATGCCATTTTTTTTTTTCGGGCAACAAGGTCTCCGCCCCCCCAGGTCCGAAGGTGCCCGTACGCCTATGCCCGAATATTCCGGTCAGACCAAACCGAAATGGACCTTTCAATTTGACTTCCGACCGAAATTTCCGAAATATTTGGCTTAATGGCCCATGAACTTCTTTCAACCAAACAGGTTCGATTCTATGTGCTTTTTCTTCGACTTCTGATTAGTTCAATGCGTTTATTGCACTTGCGATGATTGGCTTAAATGATCGTCTTGGTTTTTGTTTTATGACGATCATTAGAAGTCACTCTACTTAGTGTAGATAACAGATAAAGAGTCGCCAAGTGTGACCATAGCTAGTAAGACTATGTCGGCTCTTACCCTCTCTCTTCAATTTGTCGGCAATGAAGAATTCGTTTTACAGCCAATGAACGCTAATTGGCCTTTTCAATTGTCTTTTCAATGTTTTAAGTTCTTATAATCTCCATTTGTGGAAACGCCGTAGTCACAGGCTCATGTTCGATACCCTAAGTAGGTTGTTGCGTGTATATTTTTCTAAGGAGAAGCCATAAACAAAGAATGCGCTGTTACCTCGCTTTGGTGTGAGTAGAGCAATCGCAGGAGGCAGCTTTATCAGGGTTGGTACAGGTTTCTTCCCGGAAATTTTAGCAATCTCAGGTAAAACGTATGTCAGGCTGGGTGGTTTATCGCTCTTAGGTGGTCCATCATTTTTAGGTTTCTTCATGGGAACGTTAGCATTCAATAGCGCTTTGTCTGTCAGGCTTGGTGGTTCTTCACTCTTTGTCGGCAGTTCATCATTCATTGGCAACTTCGCAAAGGTCTCAAGTCTCGCATCTTTTTCTTCCTGGCGTTCATAACTTGTCGCCTCCTTAGCGCTACTGCTCTCCTCGATTCCCGGCCTCACTTTTGCCTCAAGGGGACTGGAACTTGCATAACTAGGATTTGAATCACTAAACTCAGATCCTGGATTTAGATGTGGTCTAAAATTCATGGAATTGACGTCAGACCCTTCATATAATGGTGCAGCTTGTACAGCTTCGATGTTACTGTTCTTTGGCTCTGAAGAACTTAGCTTTCTGTTTGGCTCACTAATCTCAGAGCTTGGTCCTTCATTTAGGCCAGTCGAACCCGCATCCGCGTTGTTAATAATGGATCCTGGCTCAGTTAAACCTTCTTGCAAAGAGCTTGGCGCTTGTTTCATTTCATTAACTCCATCATTTGGATTTGGTTGTATGTTCTCTGACTCATGCGTTTCAGGTCGTGAACTTGAGAAGCTCGTCTCAGGCTCTCTGCCGCTTTCCAAAGGTGGACTCTGATTCGTTCCAGACTCCGCATCAGCCTGTTGAGGAGGAGGGAGGTTTGGTGCTGTCGTGCTCTCCAAACCAGTGGTACTTGGATCGTACTTAACCTCCTTAAAAAACACCTGGTTTTGGTCTTTACTGGGCTGTGTGTTTGACGATTCGCCTTGAACTGAAAGAAAGTGTCAATTAAAGTATATTAAAGTTAAAATTAAGGATTTCCTTTGCATTAGAAGCTGCAGAATCCAGTTGTTTATCATCATTATCATCATCATCATCATCATCATCATCATCATCATCATCATCATCATCATCATCATCATCTTTACCCGTATGTGGAATTGGTGGGGATTTGGGGAGGGGAAAATCCACACCGACCAAACGTTTTAATCAGGACCGTATTTACAATTTTATTTATTGCCAATCTTTGTTCGAAGTGCAATGTTCTATGAGGACATTATTGCGTTTATGTGGAAAAGATGGATGGGGGAGAGCTTATAACAAGAATATTTTTGTCATTATTAGGACGATAGGCCTCTAAACGGTACGGCGGTGTCAAATGTGTCTAACGTTGTTACACATCGACGTTTGACTCGAAAATTTACAAACATTTAGTTACAGTATGGCACGACTCCCTTTCCATTATTTAGGATGTTTTGGTGCGAAACGCGAACATTTCCTGCTTTAATTATTAACTATTCGGCAATTCTTAACTAGGACTTTCTTACCAGGAGTGGTGTTAGGTTGATTATTGTCCTTAGCCTCCTGACTGCCCACGTCAGAATGTTGTTCTGTGATATCCGGGACATTGTCGTTGAATTTACCGTCGACGTTCCCGCGGGGACTGTAGCGAGCCACCAGAAAGAAGTTCCCGGATTTACTCTGAGCTGTACCAATTCCAACCTCCTTAGAGTCCCGCCAAACTAACTGGCTAAAATGATCTGTGAAGAGATACATCGATGGGTAGTTGTTTTTATTAGCGTATATGTAGCTGAAAATCAACATGCTTATTTAACCTGACCGTTTGTAAGTTTTGAAACAGCCAGGCCTAACATAGGTGAACTCTGCATAGAAACCTAGTGGCCCAAATCAGGCTAAAACTTATCCCAGTTCCCGTAGAATGAAGTGACTAGGAGTATTTCAATTCCCCTCTGGCTGGGATGCTAGTCCATCGCAGGGTTACCCCCAACATTAAATTCACTGGTACCCATTTATACACCCAGGCCGAACATAATACCACTTAAAGTTGAACTCCAACCACAGGTCCAGATCTGGAGCCCGCCCATTTTGGTCCGGAACCCTGGAGACCTAAACCCCTTTGGGACCCTGTGTACTAAAGTTACTCACTGGTACTTTCATCTAGATGTGGAGACCTAAAGTCATAATTTTTGCCTTCTTGGTACCAATTCTTAACAGCTCGACCACAAGCTTGCTCGGGGTCACCACCGTACATGTAAAACAGGTTTTCCCCATCAGGCGTTGTGGAGTCGTGCTGGAGTTGGTCTATTGCTGCAAGGTGATTGGCCCATTTTTGTGCGTTTACAGCGATGTCTGCTGACCAGCTAAGGGCTGGAACTCCATGACGGGCTCGGTACTCGTTATGAGCGTCCAAGCAGTCCTGTATGAAAGAACTCTGAAAAGAATAGACTGGGAACAACAAAAACAAAAAATGATAAGCAAGAACTAGAGGATAATAAACTTCTTTCTTGCATTCCAGGCCGAAAATTAGCAAAATTCGACAACGCCTATCTCTGAACGCTGACCTTGCTGACGGTCAATCAGGATACAGCACCGTGGCCACTGTTTAGAAATTTTTGGTTATCGAATTGAAAAAATCTTTATTTGCAACTTTCGTCAAGTAAGCAATTTAAAATGATCTCGAATACGAATAATTTGGCTTCATAGTTATAATCAGAATTCTCGATGTATCTGAATAGGAAGCAGACAACATGCAATAGCCCTATGGCTACAACGCCATTTTGAGATTACCCATTATAGAAATATACATGAACACCCCGATAAATTTCTGATGCAATATACTTTTTAGCTGAAGTGATCCAGTTAGGGAATTTCTGTAAAATTACTTAGTTTCAGTAAAACAGTTTAATTGATCTCTGTTATGCCCGATTTCCAGCTTAGAGTACCTTAAACTCCACTTGTGAACTATTACTAATATTTACTGAAATAGGTTAAGGGGTACGTTGGTCGTATCCATGTGAAAGCATTTCCAATTTCATAGGTTGTATTTACGTAGAAAAATCGCAGACACTGGATGTCGCTGTTATTCTTTGTGTCCACCCCTTTCTGTTTCTAAATATTATTGTTTTAAATGAATACACAATTTGTAGGTTTGTTTTTAGTACTCTAACTGGCAGGTCATTAGAATTCTTTACACCAACCCAATTCGTACGAATCACAACGAATGGCAAATATCGTGAGTTTCAACAAGTTACAACGTAGAGAACTTACCTTTAGATACACACAATAAAACGCTCACAAGAAATTCTATCTTCATTTCTGATCTAAATGAGAAAACCCCATTGGTGAAGGAACGACGAAAGGAAAACATTCATTATTGATAACTTGAACACAAACTCCGTGACAATACCTGCCACATTTGATTGTTTGTTCGGGTATTCTATTGTATAAAAACTACTGGAATATAAGGATTCTTTTAAGCGCAATAAACGCTTGAAAAAGGTCAGACAATCGGAGCATGCTATATAACGCAATGTTTTGGAATGGAATACCTTAAAATATCCCACAAGTGACTTTTTCTGTACCAAGGCTGGAAATACATTGCATATTTGGCAGCATGCAAAGCGGCAGTTTGGGTTCCACAGAGTCAACTGCGGCACCTCTGCTTTCTTCATGAACTCCCTGCTGACTCCTTTAATCTTGACTTGCACAGTTGGGATATAGTCAAACTTGACTTGACATATTCCCTTCCACTCCACTCCTCGTGGAGCATAGGTCCATGGAAACCACCCGCCATCTCGATCTGCTGCCTTACTCACCGCGTCGTCCACGAACCTCCTCCAGCCGTTCCTGAGACGTCCTTGGCTATATGGTCAAACATTTTCCTAAAATCCTCTGAAGTCATCGGCAGACCTATCGGAAACGTTGGACCGAACCCGGGCCGATCATTACAAAGTTTTTAAGTTATTTGTGCAAGTTATCTGAATATGGAAGAGTCGTGGGATGAGATGATCGTGCAGTACTTTCTCGTAATATAAAGTCAACATGTCTCACATGCCGACCTATATTTTTCTTTGGCAGTAGACTTACTTGACTTATTGCCATAACCCTATGTGGGTATAGGGCCGGAAAAATCATTTGGAGTCAGGCTGCTCCCCATGTAACATTGCTTATTAGAATTTCCGGTTTCCATAATCAATAATTTTTTACGGGATGGGGGGATTGGCCCCATGCCCAACCCTCAACCTGGAGGACCAGGGTTTTCGGTCAGGGTGTCCTTCCCTTAGCCACAATATCCCGTTATTTGAAAGGCGCCGGTGGAGTCATCAGTGGAGTCCATTGCATTCATATTACGAATGCAAGTGCCCCATCATCATCATCATCATAAATTTTATTTAATCTCTTTATTTAATCTCCCCAAACATGAGTCAAACCTATCACATGCCGATAAGTACTTCGGATGCTCTGTCATTGAGCTATCGAAGACTCGCTGTGCCTCAGGTCATTCGAAAATTTCTAGAATCGTGTTTAGTTGGTGTGGCTCAAATTAATTTTCAACCCCAAGAACAACTTAAACTTGTTTCTGCGCCTTTCTACCTCCACGTTAATGCCATTATTTTATAAGGAAGTCCTTTCGGTGCACTGACAAACCAGATACAGTGAAACAGACACAAGGCATGTACATCATGATCCACTTCTTTTACACATTTATACCCCTAGCTTGTTTTCAATTATCCCTTAAACTAATCCTGTTATCCCTTATCCCTTAACTATTTTTCCCGTTATCCCTTATCCCTAAAATTATTTTTCCCGTTATCCCTTATCCCTAAAATTATTTTTCCTGTTATCCCTTATCCCTAAAATTATTTTTCCCGTTATCCCTTATCCCTTAACTATTTTTCCCGTTATCCCTTATCCCTAAAATTATTTTTCCCGTTATCCCTTATCCCTAAAATTATTTTTTTCTGTTATCCCTTATCCCAAAAACCCCTAACAGTGCCTCACCCCTCGAGGGTGCAGCTCCTTTAAAACTCACTCAGCAGTGGCCTGTTTCAGTTAGGCATTTCAACTGTGAGGAAGACAAACAAAGCGCTGTCATGTCTTTCCTACTTACTTAGGGACTGTGCAATAACTAACAGGAGGTGTAGGAGGGGGAGGTGTTTAGCGAAAACTAGGGGAGGGGTGTTCGGAGAAAACCAGAAAGAAAGGTGGAGTTTGACAGGATAGAGAGGCACAAACAAAGATGAATAACTCAATATGGGCATGTTTTTTTAATTTGTTTGTATTGCTTGAAACAACAATAACTGCATGTGCGTAATTCTTGCCAGATCGGGTATATTTTACAATTTGATAAAATCAGTTTGACTTTCATGTAACACTGAATACCTCACAATTTTGCTGACCTGTCTTTCCCTGGCCTTCTTTGAAGGAAACTACTTATCAGCGACAATTGTGCCTGACAGCTGCTAAACTTCATTTCAAAATTTGGATGAATAACAGACAACCGACAAAAACGACTCATCATTTTACTGCATTAAATTTACCTTTGAAACCGATGGTTGGAAGTATGTTGCTTCACCAAACTGCTCATTTAACATGAAGAAGTAAATAGAAGAGCATATTGCCCTTGTCGTTTTAAAATAGCTTCGGGAACTTGTTGTTTTAATTTTAAGGAAAGCAAGGAATAATCTTTGACTGCTTTTTCGAGTGTTTTACCTGTCTTATTGCACAACAGCCGAACGATATTAACTTATGGCACTTTGGGCGGGTCATGTATGTGAACTGACATGTTTTTGATTTGTAGCTATTTGTTTAAGCCGCGATAGCATTAAAATACAGGCCGGATTAATGTTTGAATTCGTTGTATCGTTGTATTAAAGATTTGATTCCTCTCGTGAAAGAAAAATGTTTTGAAATCGTTTAATAATGCATTATACCAGTTGTAGATTCGTTTTCTTCACTATCGAGTTAACTGATGTAATCCAACTCCGGATTCTGCCCGTACTGAGAAAACTTCTTGCTACCGCTTCTGAAACTTCTCTTCTCTGTTTCATTGCCGAGAAAGCTCGGCATAAATCGGCTTTAATCCGTAATGGATGATACTTGGTCAACAATTTGCTTATTGGTCCTGTGGATTTGCTGTTTGCATGGTAAGAAATTCTTAACCATAAATATTTTTCCATGTACCGTTGCTTTTGTAAACAAACGCAATTTTTGGCTACCCTACCTCCTAGTGAATCGATAGGCAAATATGTATCGCCAAGTTAACCAATTTTGCCGTTCTACCGTAGCTCTAAGATCTATATTTGAACACAAACTTGTCTTTTTACGCTTGATAGACTCCTTGCTAGCTTGGCTTGTCGTTAACTGCTGGTGGACTGAATTGTAGTGTCAAACTGGGTTGCGCTTGAAAAGACAAAAAATAGGTCACCAAGGGTGACATGAGTCTAATGCCGTATGGCATAGTGATACAGATTGCGCGGTTTTCGTAAGCCGGTTAAAATTGGTTAGAGGTTTGTGTTCGTGAGTTTAATTTAAAATGCTTATAGCAAGCTAGGGGCATCGTGGATGATTATGGATGAAAACGAAACAGTCATAAATGTTATATGCTTCACAAAATTTAAAGTATGAACAGGAGTTGATGTTACTTCTTCCGTATTGTCCGTAAAAGCAGAAACGATTAAACATTTGGACAAGATTGCGTGACGATTTACAAAAAGCATGTTCATTACAACAAGGGTTGAAGAACTTCACATCGTTTTCTTTCAGATTTTTCACCATTTTGATGATGACTCTTGAAACAGATTTTGCAATAAAAGCACTTGAAATAGTGACTGTTACTCCATTGTACTGTAAGCACTTAGTGACAGATTTTCCTAAAAACGGGTGTAAATGCTCACGTCAATATAATATGACCTTTTGAACGCTGGAAACTAGGCAATTATTATCGAGCTACCATACACAGGAGCGAAGACTGTTTATCATGATGTACAAATTTCGCGAATCATCACTTCCATATCAATGTAACCATTTTATGATTTTTCTAGCTGTAAGAAGAACTTAAGATCTCTGAGAGTCGTAAAAGCATGAAATTCGATTTCAGTGTATGGCAAAGGCCGGCGGGACAGTGTAAGGGCCTGTTTACATGGAAGGCGGGTGCCCCGGCTAACCGAGTTACCCGGCTAACCGAGCTACCCTGGGCGAGCTAACTTTTCATACGTTTCTTAAGAAAACGTATTGAAGCCTTTACATGCTAGAAGGGCAACCCGCCTTGCCGGGGCACTCGGTCTACTTGCCCGGGGCACCCTTCTAGGCGGGATAGCTTTTTGCCATGTAAACGGTTATGCCCGAGCTATCCCGGCTTGCCGGGATAAGTTTTCGCGCGTGTTTTTAAACTAAATTTGAAGTTAATGGCATAAAATGTATAAATTCTGGACCCAAACAGTGCTATTTGATCAAAATTAGTTTTATCGGTCGGCTGGAAATATTTCTTTGAGCAACAGCTAATTAATTCGAAATTTTCGTGGGAATGATTATCCTACTTCACGACACAACAAATTTAATTTCAATTTGGCGGCTAAATACGGTTGAATTTCGATTGAATTTCGCCAAAAATGAACGCAGTAAATTTCTGAGAACTTGCACATCAAATTAAAATAGGTTTGAAGACGAAAAGCCTTGATTATTCAGTAAAAAGTCATATTTTTCTTCAATCATTTGGAGCTACATTGTTTTCCCACGCCGTGACACGCTTCAATGACGCTGTCTCATCTCGGGTAGAAGGGTTGTGAATTCTACATGTAAAGGCGGGCTAGGTTTTATCCCTTCTAGCCGGGTAACTCGGTTAGCCGGGGCACCCTCCCTCCATGTAAACAGGCCCTAATACTGCAAAGCGGCCAAACAAACGCATTTTGATTTAGTCGCGTAACTTGATTTACATTTATCCATGTACATCTTTTATTTTTTGAAGGTTTTTGTTTGCACTGTAAAGAAAAAATTGGTCAAAATTCGAATGACTTAAATACAAAAACCGAGGTAAAGTTTTCTATTTTTTAAAACAAAATAAATATTTGGTCGCATTGTGTAAATAAACGCGAGTCGCCGTCGAAATATTTTTTCTCAAAGACGTCTTGCTTTTTAAGCAAGACGAAAACACAAGTGCTTAACTGAACTGAAAACGAAGATTTATTTTCACAAAAAGCTTACAAATGTCTTAACTGGAAAATTATTTCGTCCTGTTCAAGTGTTGAATAATCGTGACTTGAGAAAGAACTTTTAATTATGCGTGGGAACACGTGTCGCTGATTGGCTGTTTTTAATTGAAACTAATCGTGCGTGTCCGTACGGAGTCCGTTCTTGCAGCTGATCATTGTTTTCTACATTACAGCGAACGATTATCGATCCCGAACCATTCCCTTGGGATTGCTAACAGCTTTTTCCATATAACAAAGAGTCTAATGCGCATGCGCAAAGCGCACGCAAGCATTAGACTCAATAATGCGCATGCGCAAAGCGCACGCAAGCATTAGACTCAAAAAGTATTCAGGGTCAACAAATAATAAATTGTAAAAAACGGTCGAATTTAAGTGCAATGACCGGGCTAAAGAGTAAACGGGAGAAAACATACGTAGGGGAATCGATCTAGCTGATGCGACACTCTTGTATGGCCCCGGGTACTTGTAAACTGTTAGTTGCTACTTTTAACCAATGTATGTCCCTCTCGAGGTATCCATGGAGCTCCATACCCCAGCTCGTCTAATAGCGCCGAACCACCGGGGGCTATGAAAGTGGTAAGATAATATTTACTCTTTTCTAAGTTTACAAGTGTGCGGTATCTAACAAATAAGAAAAAGGAAAAAGCTATGCAAAGATCGACGTACCAGGCAGGTGCGCAATCGCTATAAACTTAAAAACTCCTTATTTCTACGACCGTTGTTATCGAAACAATCTCACCTCACACCTACTTACTTCCATGTCCCCTAGAGCCTATCTAAATGGCGAGTTTGGACAAAACTGATATCGAGAAAAATACAACGTTAGCAAAAAGTACGTTAGATTTGAAGAGATTTATACCAATTGTGGATATCAAATGCAACGTACTTGTTGCAAACCAAGAAAAGCCCAGCAAAACATCTCAGACTTTAATTATAATTACTACTGTGGAATCTCGATTTCTCGAACTCCCCGAACCAAACGTCGTTTCTCTTAGATTTCTTCACATTGTCGAACACGATCCACGATTTCTCGAAACAATTTTCTTTTCCCACTCCACTGTACCAGACCACGTGAGCGCATCCAACGCAGTCAACCAAACGGTTCTTGGTTCTGAGATTAACAAGACCAACTTAAGTCTTTCGTCTTGTTTCCAATGGATGCTCGTCCTGAGAATTAGAACCAGAAGAAATTTGGCAAAGTTGCAATTGTGTTATGTGAACCTTGAAGCTTAGTTCGGATTTTAGTTAAAGATCACCTCAAATCGCCGACTGATCGCCGACTGATCGACCAATTTCCGTATTATATAGGTGTCCGTAAGGAGAGGTTAGATATGTAATGCCTGTTATTTGCTGGTCATCGACAATTCTCAGTATCATAGTTAGTAGATATCAGTATTGTTTCACGTTTTTACCAGCCTGTATCATGTGTTTCAAAAAGGGAATCCATTGTTTAGATACCAAAAATATTCGAACTGCAGCAGAAGCGGGAAGCTTATTCTGCTGCGAATTAAATGAAGCTATTTCCTTGATATGAGACTACTAGTTTTTACGAAAGGAAAAAAATAATTAATGGAAGATCTTGTTTGCATGTTATCGTACGTAAGGGTGATACAGTTAAACTTTTACTATTATTTTGTCGCTTTTGTTCTCAGCAAAATATAATTGTGTGTGAAGGTCAGAAAGCATACGTGTCATGTTCGAGCATTTTCGATGAAATCACAGTCATGGAAACGATGTACGGCCGTAAAAATCCATCCATCTGCGTGCACCCGAGCATTCCTTCAAGTACAGTCTGCCAGGAACAAGAGACGCAGATTAACGCTCAGATCAAAGGTCTGTGTGAAGGAGAACACACTTGTGAAGTAGCAGCAAACAATGAGTTTATGGCGAAGGCTGGAACAACAATCTGTCCTAATGTGTACAAATACTTGGAAATAAAATACAGGTCAGTTTCTGTTTCCATGAAGTATTTGCACATTAAAATCCTGGCTATAGATGTATTTCTTGACGTGGGAAAATGTCATGTTGCATTCATCTGAGGGAAACAGGGGTCTATGGGTAACCCATTTTAAGGGGGTTCCTTCTTTACAGATCTAGGGCAGTTGCTAAGGAATTGCTACAGATGGTTTTTGGTGGCAATCTATTTTGGAGCGTTTGGTGAATTTTTGGTGAGAGGAGAGACTTGATGACCTATTCCCGGCTGAATGCATATGTTCCGGCTTCACAATAGAGTGATACTTAAATGGTTCCCGTTTTTATTTACCTGAAGATTTTCAGCAGCAGGATATCATTTGGATTGTGTTGTGAAATGAAACTTGATTTACAGATTGTAAAGAGTAGGGCATGGAGTTCCCGGTGTTGTGGTCTGGTCTTTGCCCATCGTGCTGTGTACTGCTGAAATGCTTGGAGATATTAGCTTAGGAGAGATTAGGATTAGAGCACAATTTGTTTAATTTTGCTTCCATAGTTTTATGGTACCACAAACCGATTTCCAAAAGTTCAGTAGGTCCAATGGGAGAACGAGTTTTTTCTTTTCCAAGCTTTCGCGAGTTTTTTCAAGTCATCGAAACAAGGAAATACGTTTTCTATTTCGTTGACGAAATGATCGCTTCATATAAACTTTGGGTTGCGGGTAAATGTCTTCAACCAATCACATCACGCGTTTTTCTTGTGTATTGATAGGTGCACACCACGAACATATTACCCAAATGTAGACGGTGGACCAGATAACAGCCAATCAGTTAGTGAAGTCATAACTGCTGGCGCGGGAGGCCTGGGCTCATCTTCTTCGGTTTCCACGGTAACATCGTCATCGTCCTCTTCTACTTCTGTACCGGAAATTACTGTTCAAGAACACGAAAATACTCAACCAGTCACAACTGCTACGTCACAAGCATCGGTTACACCAATCGATACCCACAATGGCAAGACACCCGGAAATGACATCACTGAGGAATTCTCCCAACCGGAAGGCCCAACTGACGTCATAACAGAGACCTTCCCAGCCAACACAGCGTCATCAGAACCGGCGGAAGTGAACGAAACGTTTAAAAAGTCAGAGACTCCTACGCGACCAGCGGAATCTGGGGACGAGCCAAGCGAGGACGAGAGTGCCTCAGGGGAAGGGGGTGAATTTGAAGAACAACGCGATGTTGTGTACGATGCGGACAGAAGATGAACGGAGGACTATACTGTTTGTTTCTAACTGGGAAGTTGTTGACACTAAGACGTTTGAAAACAGGCTGGCATAAAAACTGTCTGTCAAAAATAGGTCATTCTCACGTGACCGGTTCTTGCGTGGGCTTGTGCTATTTTACAGTTGTCAAGTTTTAAACAGCGTTTGCTGTGCTACATGACAGTTAAGCTTAAATTCGAAATTATAAAAAAAAACTGGCTTAGTGAAATACATGTTTGTCTTAACATTATTAGAAAAGAACATAACACAATCACATCTGAGGTATAAATAATGTTGCCTGAGACGGGATGGAGATAAAATTGTTATTGTATTTCATGCACAAAATAAGTTTTCGTTGGTTGTTATTTTGGTAATATCTTTATCATGATAATTATTTTGCACCTGTTGGAAGTATTTTACTTTCTAGTAACTTTATAAGTGTAATTTTTCAGCTAAGGCTAAAAGCGTCTTTAATTTTCTAAAGCCGGATATAAGTCTGTAAATGTTTCAATTTTGAAAAGCAGGCAGTATAACTGTAAGTCACTAACTGACCAACAGCGTTCAAATTGCACATGTACGCGCCTACGTCACTGTCAAGTGATGACAAAGTTGGTTCCAAGTTTAGGTGAACAAAGCTTAATTTAAATTCTACAGGTATTTGTCATGTTGACAAGAAATAAATTAAAGTTCTTACCAAAATTTTAATCATGGGTACGTTTTGCCTACATGGTTTAAGCATGGGCTTTCTCAGGAGAGCTTTAACATTCTTATTAAAAGGGTGATGTAAAAAGGTGTAGTTCCTAGCCACCATGAATAAGTTACTCTTATTCTTAGCGCTAGAGCACCCCTCAAATAGTTAATAACTAGAAGGGATCGTAGCTAGGTGCACAGAGAGGACATTGAACTTAAAAATTCAGACATCCTGGCCGGTTCAAATCTGCCTCAGTTTTTGACAACCAGCTGGGGTTACAACCAAGTACAGGTTTTTATTTCAACTCTTCAACTCTATGATGAGAGGTGAGTACCTAAGGTGAGATCCTTCAGAAGAGATGAGTTTATTTGTATTTATATGTCATTTCAATGTCAACGCTTATTCATTCTTATGGCATGCCTGTAAACTGGATGATTTCTCTGTGTATGCAATAACCTTATGCACTTGATGCGCTGCCTATTATATAAATGACATATCACATTGACCTCATGGTCTCATGGTCATTTTAGTTTGCAGAGATTGACTTTCCTGTTCAAAAGTCAAAAGCCATTCTTTTTGACAGAAAAAACCGTGTCGGAAAACATTTTTAAGGTAAGGGATTCCTGTGCAATGCTTTAAGTTATTGCATATTGTTTTGACTGTTTTGGAAGTTCGACTAGTTCAAACAGAACGATTCTTCAACACTTTTTCGCGACAGTTTTTGTTTACTTTTGTTCTGTTACTTTTAATTTCAACAGCAGCGATATAGCCTTCATTTCTGCAATAACCGACATTCGCACAAAAAGAAAAAGGAATTGTTGCCTCTTATCCAAACTTTTACTAATATTGCTCTACTAGTTTAAAAACTGGTCGAGATCGACAATAACAAATCGAAAAGTATTGTGGAAAGTCAAATTTTTTGTTCAGACAATTTGAAATTCTGTTTGAATTTTTTTTACGTTAGTTGAGGAATATTCGACATTTTCTTACTACGAGGAACATTTTACAAGTGGAATCTAGGACAGTAACGTCCTGTTTTCTTTCATGGCGGTCATTCCCTTAAGTCTACAAACCAGTCCTAGATTGTCATAGCGACGGGTGTCGATATGACATCACTAGAGTATTTTTGGAATTCCACGACCATTACGAACTTTCTGACCCCACCACCATGATGGACCGGAAAATGGACGACAGTTTTAATGAATGGTAATTTACCCAAATATTTAGATTTTATTATCTCAAGTGCCCGGTTTTTCAAATCAGCGAAAGACGTTTCTCCTTGCAGATCGTATTGATTGGAAACCATTTAAGTGTGAATTGAGTAACGACATATTTTGTCATTCTTGACGTGCGGTGAGGTTTGTAACTGTTGTTCCCGTTTTAGAACAATTCGTGGGTCTGACGAGTCCAGAATCTAAAGAATAAGGCGGTAAGTGATATCTCTTAAATTCAATTACAAACATTCGTAAGTATTTTCAAAGAACTTGATCGAAACAAAGTCCTAGTTTCTTGTTTAAATTATTTTATGTCTAAAACCGTAAATTGTTTGTCTAAAGCCACAGCATGTCAAGTTTCTTATAAGATCACTGGCACTTCTTATAAACATTATAAAATCAATCCGCTTTTCTATGCGGTGAATAATTTTCACCGTTTGGATAGAAACAATTTTAGGAGTTCTTATTTTATCTGAAGGTTAATTACAGTTATATGTTTGCCTGGTCTTGAAGTTTTTTTTACTTGGCGTAAGTTACGGTGGAGAACTTTAACAGGTACCAGACGATTTGGTGAACGAGCAACGTTACGGCAATTGAACATAAACATCGCTTCAAAAGGCTGGTTAATAAGGCGATTAGAAGGAAAAGTATCCACTTGTAGTTAAGATTCATATTTGAATGCAAGAGAGTTGATAGTGACAGGTTTGGTAATATTGTGACCGTCTTTGTCTTGCATGGCTGTCGTTCAAGATCGGGTCCAGGAATATAAAATGGCGTTGCAGTACTGACCGATCAGTCCACCAGCTAGTTGTTAAGCAAAAAAAAAAGGAAACTGAAGGAATTGTAATAAACGTTTCCCGCGGCCAGTTTTGCGTTTAGTTAAAAGCATTGTATGTATTCTCTCGAGAGTTGCCTGTTGCCAGTGGTGCATCGTCAACTTTAACCTCAAGGAGCTAATTTTTATATCTTAACCAGGGTGTGGTGAGGGGAAATAGGATGAAAACATATTGGATTAGTGATAGTATAACCCAGGTTCAGTGGATACATAAATTCTTTTTCGTTTGAACGTGGAAATTGACGCACCAATTTATTGCTTAAAATACTGACGAAATGTTTCACACCGATGTGATTGTTTAATTCGCTTGTTGTTTCACGCACCGTTGAAAGACGTGAAACAAAAATGGTAGAAATTAAAAGAAAACCGTCATTCTCTAAATATACCAGATACTATGGTAGCTTTATCAAGTTTATTTCGCTCAAACATGGAGCGAAGTAACTAAAACAACACATTTGACTCAGGGGTGGAGTCTTGTTGCTTGTTGTTGATCTACTTCTCAAGCGCGATTGATACTTGGCAGGTAAATATAAACATTTAAGGAAAACATTTGGTGGCAAACAACTGTCTATCAGCTGAAGCTGGCTCCTTAGCAAAATACCAGTATGTTTTTTATCAAGTTTAAAATCCCTTTACTATTTTCCTAAATTTCTTTACGTGCATCCAGTGAGTTAGCCTCCCACGCAGTCGTTTTTAGGGGCGAGTGAGTGGTCCGTCGAAAAGTTTAGCAAACACAATCACGAATTTGTTTGCTTTTTTATATCTCGAAATTAAAAAACTTTCCTCACGTATAAAATATTGTAACAATCGCTCTGATCTAGTTTGAAATGAATTTCAAACTGAAATGATTTCAGACTAGTTTGAATTGCATTTTCTTTGTTTAAGAATTATGGTAATAAACCTAGAAGAAAGAAAATACGAATCAACAATCAAGCTAGTTTGAAATCAAATTTACCTCAATACATTTTAAGCTAAAACAGCTTCCTTTACGCAAGCTAGATCTCAAGCCTACCCAGTCAAAAAATCACACTCACTCAGGATAAACTCCTATTTGACGGGTTAATCGAGTGAAGAGTTAATTTTAGGAACCGTCTTGTTTTTTTTTTCCTGTAGAACTTTTTAATCGTAGTTCATCAGGATGTGGCTGGTTGGTGTCTGTGCAGTTGTCTTGTTAAGTGCTACGGTACAAGCAACCTTGCTAGGTAAGTGAAGGGTTCATATCACCAAAAAACACAATCTCTATCAATGTTTTTATAGTACTCACAAAATTTTGAATTGCTTATTGTATCCTCTTTTGAAAGGGAAAATTTATCCTTGATTTTTTTGCCTTAAAATAGGTAATAAAATTGTAGGTTTCTGACCGTTCTGCAGGAACAGATAGACAACTTGCCCCTGTCTAGTCCTAAGCTTAGTCCCTAGGCGTTCTCTCTTGTCCTGAGCGGGCGAGGTCTCGGCGAGTCTCTCTCGGTGACGTCATTGCTCACAATAGGGTCCAGGTTTGACTGAACCGAGAACCCTAAGGGACTAGGCTGAACTTGCCCTCGTTTCCTGTGTGCGGTACAAAACCTGGGCTCGTTGTCTAATTGTTTAATGGATGTAGGCTTTTAATGAACGCAAGTAGTACTTGACTCACTCTTAGCGTTCGTTTTCAGGAAGCTGTCCGGGTAGCTGCTCTCCACAATGTTACCCAGCGTGTAACCCAATGTGTTGTTACACAGCTCAACAGTCGTCAATATATCAACAACAGCGACTGCTACAACAGCAAAAGCAACAGCAGCAACTGCAGTATTATTACCAGCCGCCAGCTCAGTCGGCTCCAGCTCCAGCCGCCTACATTCAAGCCCCTGTCGCGCCTCCTCCTGCAGCATTCTCGCTTACTCCATCAAGCTCCCGTCGCGTTCAAGCTCCCGTCGCTCCTCCTCCTTCAGCATTTGCGTTCACTCCTTCACCCTCTCCCGCTCCTGCTCCTGCCCCCTCTCCTCCTGCCCCACCCCCTCCCTGTGCGTCGTACTGTCCAAAGGAATGCTATCCGCAGTGTTCTACATCATGTTGTCAGCCCAAGCCTCCTCCGATGCCTTTGTATTTGAAGAGAAAACAGCAAGTGGCAGTGGCTTGTGAAGGACATAAACTGAAGATTAAATGTCCTAACAAGTAAGAGGTTTTCACCACATAGTCAAAGTTTTAGAACAATCAATTCTTGTTAGTCTTGAACATCTAAAAAATTCCACCAGACATATAAGGGGGATTTTAACCTGTAAGCTACTAGCGTTCCTAGTATTTTGCTTTTTAGCTAAAGGTGCCGAATATTAATTTTTTAATGTGCACGGCTGTGACTATAACTCAGTCATAAAGTGCTTTTATAAACATAGTATATTGCAATGCCTGAGCTTTGATTGGTTAACAGGCAATAGTTTATGAGCTCATATACTACTGACCACAAATATGGTAGCCGAAACGCGTTAACGAGAACAGCCGGGAGCTCAAATATTGCAATTCTTTATGTTTTTTTAATAAAACAATTATTCTACTCGCGCTACCATCTCATATCCAATGCGCGCTCGTGGAACAATTGTTAAATATACTGAGTTACCAACACAGAGCTTCTGGTTAACTTCTTCAAATCGCATTAGTTTTTTACTGATAATCTGCGCTTAATCTAAATTCTTTCCTAGGTATGACCGAATCGCATTGTACAGTACATTTTACGGCAGAGATGAAAACAAGACATGCCAACACAAAGTTCTTCCTTCCAAGGGACATTGCGTGAAGGACGAACACCGAGTAAATAAGAAGTTATTTGACTTGTGTCAAGGAGAAACTAAGTGCTCTGTGGCTGCTACTAATGCTTTTCTGGGTAAAAAGAACAATGTTATTTGCCCAGATGTATATAAGTATGCCAGAGTTGTCTACCGATGCATACAGCACCCTAAAATTGTGCCGGTGAGTTGATTTATAAAACGGTATAGTCACAAATTACGCGTAAGATGGGACATTTGTTCTCCTGACTATATAAAATGATTTTAAACGTTGCGGGCCAATTTAAAGTCATTTGCTGAGATCATTTTGAAATCAGTGGAGAAAGTGTTTACACACAAGGAAATACAATACAAAAACTGTATCATCGGGTCCCGCATATTTTTATTCACTAGAAGGCAATTCTTGGAAAAACCCTTTTAGATTTTGAGTACTTTGACTATATACATTCTTCAGCATTCATTTCACGGTTCATGTTCATGTTGACAAAAAGTGGAGTGGCTGGTGTGGAGTTTGGTATCATAGTTTCCTTAATTACTGGTCTATGAATTACTATGCCTCTGATATTTGAACGATTTTAATTTTCGATTTTTTTTTGTCTTCAGGTCTGCTCCCTACCTTGCCACAAACCCTACAAATGTTTTCCAAGATGTGACATCAGCTGCTGTACTCCCCCACCTCCCCCTCCCCCACCACCTCCTCCTCCTCCGCAGCTCCCACCAACATGTCCCGGAGCATGCCCAGCCAAATGCTTCCCAGCATGCTCACAAACCTGCTGCAGTCCACACCCACCCCCTCCTCCTGCGCCAGTGTATTATCCCATGCCACCACCAGCACTACCCGCTCCCCCGACTTGCCCTGGATCATGCCCGAGCACATGCGCACCGGTGTGTTCAGTAAGATGCTGTATCGGTAAGAGTGCCGAGCTGAATAGTATGAGGCCACTGTCTTACTCGGCGCCTCGTGTGGCACCGGCGGCTTACAGATACCGCAATTATTACCCAGCTGCTCAACCCAATAACTATTACAAGCAGTACAGGCAATACGCTCAAGCAAGGTCGCAATACCCAAATCTTTATGCAAGATATCAGGCATACAGGAGATCGTATGGAAACTGGCGGAACTATCAAAACATGAATCGCTATCAAGGCTGATTGGCTTGAACTTGACAATATGCATCAGAGGAAAAGATACGTCAAGAACAACAAAACATTTTCCATCTGGATAAAATGTTCATGCTGCAACTGTGGAAGAACTTGATATATTTGTTTTCAAACAAGTTGATTCTAGTTGAATCGTTTAAAGTAACCACAAGAACTTAACACGGCGGACAATTTAGCTCACCACTCAAGAGCAGTACCTATGCGTTTGCATCAAAACAAAATGAAAACCCACAGAGAATTCCAGCTTATTGTTAGCCTTAAAAAGTTCTCAAACTCTAAGACGAAGTGTTACCATTTGGTTCATAGATATAGAAAAGTGAAGGGAAAAAACTCACCAAAATTCCAAAAATTTTTCGAATTAAATTACTGCTGCCTCTGTTTAAGTTAGATAATAACTATTTCGGCAACACTTATTTATTAATTGTTATGATCTTTATTTTCCTTACTTAAATTACCAAGATTTACATTTCATACGTTTGTTGTGATGTCCATGTGGACTTAAATAATCAACATACTCTATATAGATGTAGAAATTCGCTTATTTAAATTAGCTAAACAAGCTGTTTTTCCAGAATCAAAACATGCTAGAAAAATAACATATATACATGAAAACGAGAAAAAATAGATATAAATCTTTTAGTAAACACACAAGATGCCTTGTTTTAGTGTAGACGATAATTATTTTGTAATCCAGATGTAAATAATACATTTTCAGTGCACACTGTCTTGTGGTCAATCTTCTTAAAAGAGTGAAAGAAGCTCTTTCAATCAATTCTAAAGCAACAACAACACTCTGTAAGCTTTAAATACCCACTAGAGAGTAAAGCAGTTTGGAATGTTGTAAAGAACTGTATTTCAACTCAGCGAGTCTGGTAGATACACCCAACTAGACAACCCAGTTGCTTTGGTAAATTTGGTAGTGGCTCGAAATTGAACGGGAGAGGGGCCCGGGGGGGGGGGGGGGCACTTCCTATAAATGGGCTAATGGGGATGTGCCGCTGGATGGGGTCGCATTTTCACGACTGGACTGACTATAATGGGGTCGCCTTTTCAAGCATTTTTTATAGGGTGACTAGAATGGGGTCACACTTTTCCGTGATTTTGAGAGTAAGAAAATTCTGACAAGTTGTGATTTTTAAACGGAAAGATTCGCCGAAAAAAAATGTTACCGTATTTATTGCTGTTGTTTAATATTTGACAAACGGCTTCCATTAAATTTCCGGCCTTGAAATCACAACTTAAACATTAACCAGTTGCACAATAGTCCAGAACAAAGTCCACATTTGTGTTACGATATTTAATTGCTATTCTGCGTCCATCGAAGTTAAGATAACTTGGATCTTCTTTTGCTTAGAATGACTTAGTTAAAAGGATTTATACGGTAGACGCAAAAACAGAAAGTGACTAAGTTGGGGTCGTGAAAATTACATTTACCCAAAAGTGACTAAGATAGGGTCTATAATTGGCCATAGAATGTGACTATAATGGGGTAGGGGTTCTGAGAGGCCAGCGGCACATACCCAACAAAAACTGACCCAAGTACCCCCCCCCCCCCCCCCCGGGCTGGGGAGGGAGAGGGGACAACTGACAAAGTTGTGTAGCTTTCCAACCCTTTATGAGTGATTATAAGAAGGGTCTGTAGAGAATATTATAGGGTGGAGTAAGTCTGGGGAGTATTTTCTTTCACCTTGCGCCTTCGTGAACTTTTATGATCAATCCTAGCGTAGGGTTAGTCGGCATTTGAACAATCGGGCCAGGAGGTATAAATTAGACTGTGAACGAAATATTTTTTTAGTTAAAGGAAAAGACGCCAGACAGAAATTTAATAGCTTTCAATAAATATGAACTCCTAGTAAGATTTATTACGAGTCTTATTACGTAAACAAGCTCAAGCTAAACGCGGAAATAAGACAATCCAAAGATCACATGGTTTACGCGACCAGTTGTGCTGGTTGACAGGTCTATGATAGCCTGTGTACAGCTGTCCCCCTCCCCGTTTTTTTGAGTGGTGGGGGACAGCTGTACACAGGCTAGTCTATAACCCTACTTATCCAAATGGCACCGGGAACTTTTACAAGGGCACAATTCTAATTAATAAATGGGATACATTTCTTTTCCTGCTAGTTCTGAGATTTTGAACAGGAACACTTTTTTGTACTGCGAATATTGCAAGGAGAAGTAGATGCTGGTTTAATATTTGTTATATGAGGGGCTAATGTGCTTAGTTTGATTTGATCTTGGTAACTACAGTAAGGCAAGGCCACATTTTTGTAAGCTGCTCAAGAGAATAGTTTCCAGAAACTTTATTTTAATGACAACCTTAAACTTCTTTCCTTATAGTAAATGAACGGGAGTCAGTCCTTCGACAGATATCTGGAACGCTGTTTACAAATAACTAAAACAAATGAGTCCATTCCACGTTCGCCTGTAGAGGAAAGAAAAAGAATGATGTTAAAAAAAAAACAGTAACTGTGCTTCAGAACAACCGTTAGTCTTCCTTAATCAGGTACCGGTGGTGCCGGCATACTGGGTTACCTGGAGTAAGAGTAAAATAGTTATGGAAATGAAAAAGTTAGAATCTGCGAAATATATTTTTGGTCATACATGCTCTTGCTGAAGCAACTTTGGTGTTATATATACAGGCAAAGACTCTTAAGATAGTAGCTGGCCGCGGTTCACTGTCACCGTGCTAAGCAGCGCTTTATGAAGTCTCACTTCCTATCAATCAAACTCGAAGAGATAAGATTCCATTTTCACAATAAGATACATTAAGGGAGCAGGGGCGGATCCTGGATTTTAAAAGGGGGGGTGGACGGCAGACCATAAGGGCCTAACCCTAACCCTAATCCTAACCCTAACCATAACCCTAACCCTAAGTGGCGGCAGACGGCGAAACGTGGCGTAACAACAACCAGACATGAGCGAGAGCTAATTTTTCTTTCTTTCTTTCTTTTCTATTTCAAATAAAGTGACATTTCTAATTTTTTTTACTGAAAAATGGGGGGTGGATATCCACCCTATCCACCCCCCCTGTATCCGCCCCTGGGGAGGGATAACCTTTAAGGGGTGCCATTTTCTATCGGAGCTATACTAAAGGGTAACTTTTTCTGTCAAAAATGGTAAATGAAAGGGTAAGGGTTTGGACCTCGGGGCGGAGCCTCCTCGCATGATTTTATTTACTTATCTCTCCCCCCCCCCCCCCCGCTTCGGTATCCCCTGATCGTGATACCTATTCTGAGGGTCTCAATGGCCGTAAATTAGCCGTAAAACGCCCGATAATTTAGCCGTTAGGCGTAAAAATTGGATAATTTTAACCGTTAGCCGTAAAATATGTCAACCGTAAAAATCGGTCAGTAATTTTAAATAATAGAGAATAGTTCACTTCATCGTACCAGAATGGCTCTGAGACATAAAATATGTTTTTCAATAATGGAAATTAATTTTTAACTTTAAAAAATAATGGAAAGTAGTTTTTAACTTCTGTAAACCATAATGAAAATAAATTAAACGTTAGCCGTAAAAAATCCAAAATTTTAAGCGTTAACCGTAAAAGCCACCACCCCATTGAGACCCTCTATTCTAAGTGGACAATTTCTAGTCCCAAGGTTGTCCGCTTATAAAGTGCCGATTGGATAAGCTAGAATTGCAAGAATCCAGTCCCACAGTAGATAATAGATACTTCCAGTAGTAGTTTTTCATGAAATACTATGTAAATTCCTGCTAAACAACATATGCGCCGTCCAGTAAGACATTGTTATCTAATTGTTTCATTAATGGGATCTAATACCTTTCAAAAATCCCGAATGGTCTTCTTTTTCTTACTCGTTGGAACTTTGTTTTGACTAGTTGAGCTGAGGAACAAATGACATCACTAGTCAGGCCGTGTTAATCAATTAAAGGTAGTAAAGCTCAATACAGAAATAGGTATCTGAGTACTCGTGGTTTGCACGGCCTCTAGATCTGTATAGCTGTCGGTCTCTCGCGCAAAGCAAGCGAAGCTCGAGCAAACACGCTTTGAGGATGTTACATCGTTGGCATCTTATCTAGTGAAACAGTGGTCGATTTGGTATTGGAAGAACTCTTTCAAAAGCGCTTAAATCATAAATTGATAATCGGCTAGTTTTAATTCAGGAATGACCGTCTTTTTAGCTATCTTGTGGTATCTTGATTTATGCCGTGCCAACTGATAAATTTCCGACCCCACAAGAACCGTAAAAATTTAATGAATAACGTTTATCTCTTCCCCTGAAGACGATGAATTTTAAATGAAATCAAATTGTAGCACTGAGATAAACAATTCTTCCTTTCCAATTTCTGCAATTTGAGGATAACTTGTATCATAATTAAATCTCGAAAAAAAAAAACGAAAAAAAAAAAACACGCACGAATTCTGACCCTGCTTATTATACCTTTTAAACAAAACAAATCATGTAGTAAAGTAAAGTCAGTGCTTTTCCTGGATTTAGTGGCATCTGTCTGCCCCTTTCAATAGACTTATTTTGATACTGAAATATTGCCAAGATAATTTTGTCCGATTGAATAAACCATGCAGTCTTTCTCTGTCTTGTTGCACAGCATAGCATTGATATACCCAAACCTTTGTATAAAAAATAACTAAAACCTTATAAAATGGAGAACATGCACTTTAAATATGTACTGATGTAAAATAACAGCACATATTTTGTTTGAAATCGCAGTTGGCGATCAGGCAGCCCCTAGTTTTTAAATAGTTTACAAAGGAGAACATAAGAAGGATAAATGCAGACATGAAAGTTTGATTTTATATAACATAGTTGGCTTCATTAAAGAAGACTTGTTTGGTTTGCTTCGTAAATGTCGAGACGTTGTTTAGTTCCCTTATCTCGATCAAATATTAATTTCTCCTTACAATAGCGATACATTGTGAAGCAGACAAGTGGTGAGAATAAAGACGATCATCAGCTACAATATATCGTCTTGATGTATCTCCAAATTCTCCAAACAAACCTTACTAGATATGTATACCACCCAGTAGGGAGAGTCAATATTTCGAGCCTGCGACACGTTGCTCGAAAGCCCCGGAACTTTTCGGGCCCGCAAAGCCATTTTAGTTATCTGTATCTTAAAAACAGAGAAGTGTATAGGCCGAAAACTTTGTATAAAGGGAACTTTTTTATATATTATATATATTTTTTATATATTAAAAAAATATCATGGAATAAATAACTTGAGATTTTGCTATGGCTTTCCGGGGGCGAAAACTTTTCGGGACCTTCAAGAAACGAGCCCCTGGTCAGCACTACTGAACAGAGTTAAATATGCTTACCCTGTGGAGGACCCGGTAAAAATCGACAAGGGACAATTCTGTGCATTACCACCGCACAGGTCATCAAACATGGAATTGCCTTGTCCAGGGGTCTTTTTCCCTTTCCCGAAACAAGGAAAGCAGCAAAATGGGACACCCAGTATGGACATCAGAGCAGACGACATCCTTCTATGCTTCTACACCAGAAGATTGCATGTGAAGGTCTGTGATTAAATTCATCATGGGGAGCACTTGTGGAGGTGTTAAATAAATTCAACCACAACTCTTCAAATCATACCCCTCAGCAGATTTCCTGAAGTAGAGTTATGTCTATAAACATTCATCACGCAATGAAGAAAAATATGCATTTTAGGTAGACGACGTTGTTAAAATTGAAGAAACCAAAAAAAACATTTCTGACAAGGAGTTAAATCATTTTTCGTTTATCAAGTGCTGCTTTTTTTTGGTTAAAAAACATTTAAGGGTAAGCACAGCTGTGCATAAATGATCAAAAGTGATTCGGTTAATTTGAACAAATTTGTTTATTAATGGTTATCAGTTTTAAAAATATATTGAAAACACTTCCTTACCGTTTCAAAAAGTCACGGCAACAGGGTCCGCCACTGAATTCTTTTCGACGTTTTTCCTACATAAACAACTGTGAGTTATATTTGAACTTTGTTTAAAAATAAAATGACATAAACATGGTAAGTGAACGCTCTGCGGGTTGGTTTGTATTAGAGGATTAAATTGATTAACTTCACGGAAAATGAACTTCCCTGTGTGAAATGGCCGTGAAATTGACCACAGCTACAGCTGCCAAAACCTGCCAAAAATAATTTCACTGTTTTGCCTGAACTCAGGCAAAGTTATGTCTATTTAAAAACACGCAAGCGGGAAAAGAGTCTGCCATAAATTAAACAACTTGGACCATTGATAGTTTTTAAAAACACTTTCAGTTTGAAGATAAATTGGAAAAGGAATCCGAAAAGTTTTGGCACGTTGTAGAGGGAATAGCTCAGTCCATACATTGCATATGAAATGATATTAATTTTCCGATATTTTAATTTCTAATCTGGAAAAAGAGATTTAAATGGAAAAACAATGCCGGAATATTAAAATACCTAACACGGACCCATCAGATCATCATATCAGTAGAAATGAATTGTTGAGGTGCAATCTGTGGAGAGATAATCAAATGCGGATCAGTGAGGTTTTCCCCATGCAGATACATTCTGGATGGATCCTTCTCCACCATGTCATGTGTGAAAATAAATTAAAGCTAAAGAGATGCCTGAATTTTTTTCAGCCTTACTTTACTGCTCCTCTACTTTCTATGTAGCTGAGAAGAAGTCCTTCTGTTTACATCTCCTTTTTTAGACTGCGGTTCATATACACGTTCATTTCATACGTTCAGTGCCACATATTCATCATTTCAATCGCAATTTACCCAGTTAATAGTGATTTCATAGCTCAAAAGCAGAACGCTTGCGCCAACATCACTAATGCTTTGGTTAGATTCCTTTTGAAACCTTTATTTGTAAACTGCTCAATAGTCTGTATAACTACGAAGATCTCTTCTTTCCCAGCCTTTCACAAGTAGCTCACACGCAGCAACGCATGATGTTGATGATATCATATTTGACATGATTTGACATGATTTGATGATATCATATTTGACAAACTGCAAAAACCGTGTACGACCGAACTTGCGCCACGTTAGATCAAAGTTCTTGATCAATTTTCGTATTTGATATATATTCATTATCTAGAAAAAATGTTGAGGAAAATGACAATTACAGACTACAGGGTTCTACAAAAAATCCAATGTTACGAAGCAGCACGTTTTAAACATCACCGGGGAGGGGTACGTGGCTCTTGCCACGACGTGAATTTATTTGTCAACTGGAGCACGCGCAGTTAAAGCTGATTTCCAGTCCGTACTGCGCAGACTCGGGGTTTGTTTTCGTTTTTGTTTTGAATTCGTTGAAACGTTACACTTCGGTGACAGCATACATGAAGTTTTTTAGTCCGCCATTACAGTTCGTTTACTTCAAGAATTTCCGATGAGCTGAAACGTCGGTTTGAAATAGCGTCAAGGTTCCTCTACTCGTTATTTTTTGTTCTGCAAGGATTTCTGGCGTTAATAATGAAGAAAAAGGTAAGTTTGTGGCGGAATTTTTAGTTTTGCTTGTAAACATTCCTTCGTGTTGGGCTCCGATAAACATTGCAGCCGAGATTGCGCAGTACGGACTGGAATTCATCTTTAAGGTGTCCCACATCATCTATCCGACAAAAGTACGTTGGGGATAGCTTGCGTCGCAGACGCAATCTAACCCCGGCTAGTAACAAAGGGTTTAGTTTTGTCTGCGGCGCAAGCTAGTTGGGGACAGTCAATAACATTTGTACTGTACTTTATTTTTTATTGATTTCCGGCCGCCATGTTGGTGCCCATCCGTATGGGCACCAACAAAATTTGTGTGGAATTTTTTGACACCGGTGATAACTCGATTACGGAATGCTATACGGACCTGAGACTTGAACAAGTAGACTATCTAGTAATTTTCTACAACCTGTGATATTCTTGATTTTTTTTGACTCAATAGTTTTTAATTTACTTTTTGACTGCGTGACCTTATTTATCTTTATATTTTACATTAAAAATAAAATTTATTTTCTTCTTCTTCTTCTCTGTATCCATGTTTGTTTGTATGAGTATTTCTTAATATACATTGACCTTTTTTTTCTTCAATGGATCACATCAGCCACCCAGCTAGATTAGCTCTAACATACATACATGGGCGGACATTTTCTTGTTTTGGTTGTATTACTGTTAAAATCTATGTAAAAAAATTAAAATAAACGTGTGCTTTCGATGTTGTCCCTTAAAACGGTGACCTTTACAACATTGCAAGTGTTCTGGTTTGAACATAACTTGTTTCTAACTGGAAGCCGAGAAATCATTTTTTTTTTTTTTTGCTTCTCAAATCAATTTATTCAATTCATGGAACGCTACAGCAGGAGGTGAATTAGCCTGTTCCAGGCTCTCGGTTTGTGGGGAAGAGCGAAAAAAGCGGGCTCTTCCCCACAAACTGAAAGCCTGGAACAGGCTAGAAGTGAATTAAAATATGGTCAAAGGAATAAACGTGACCATGCAAGCCTGACGTGATGACGAAATTATGTGTATCTAAATAAATTATAAACGACTGTTCTAAAAACAAATGATAAAATATTCGAGTCCAATATTCGAGTCTTCAGAAATCCCTCTGTTCTGGGCACCTAAAGCATTGATCGGTTGTGTTTCAAGTTACCTTATTGTTACTTATTTTCGCGGGCACTTAATTTCGCGAAAATGGAACAGGAATATTTCGCGAGACTTAATTTTCGCGATTTGGCCAAAAATACGTAATTAGCATAAAAAATACAATAGAAATCGTTTAGAATTAATTTTTGCGGGTCTTTAATTTCGCGATTTAAAAATCGCGAAAATAAGTAACAATAACGTAGAACGGTTCGCTTTTAGTCCGAACAGGAGCGGCACAAAGATTCCTCGCTGACAAAGAGGTTTGACAGTCCGTCACTTCCGGTTTACCAAGAACAAAGCAAGGAACAAAGAAGTACAAATGTAAATAAAGTAGGAAGTCTCTCACGAGGAAACCGCTGACAAGTTCTCTGCTTTCGGGTTTGTTTAGAACATCAGCTTGAAAGTTTGTTTGACTTGGAAATTATGCCTAAATCCAAATTCATTTCATTCTGTTAGACTTGGACGAAGGTGAAAATGGGTCAAGTGACAAACTTGATTGAACAAGGTCTCGTCAAAACGATTGTTGAAGCGCTAAAGGTGAATCATTCGAACAATTCAGCGCATTGACAAGCTGCAGCTATTTCGACGAACCACTCCTCCGAGTGCCCTAAGCGACCTTCTAATTCACCTTGGAAGTCAATTATTTCCCTCGTCATGGATGTAGAAGATGGTTTTTTCAAGGAAGAAATTTGTACGCTTACGCCAGATGAGTTATTCGACGCCTTTCTTCAATCTACAGATCTTCTAGACACCCTTGACGTTTTCCGAAAACTTTGCTCGAGTGTCAATGTTAACCCTCGCAATCACAAGACGTTGTACGCTTCGCTCAAGTCTAAATTAACTTCTTGGAAGTGCAAGTCGCTGTGGACTAAACTGGACAAACGAGTCGAACACAAGGAGTACAAAAACAAGCCGTGTGTCAAAAACAAAGTGCTGATTATTGGTTCGGGGCCATGTGGACTGAGAAGCGCCATTGAATCCGCTTTGCTAGGTGCCTACGTCGTTGTAATCGAAAAGCGAGATCGCTTTTCCCGCAATAATGTCTTGCATCTGTGGCCTTTCTTAATCGTGGACCTGAAAAATCTAGGGGCCAAGAAGTTCTTTGGACAGTTTTGTGCAGGAGCTATCGATCATATAAGTAAGTACTTCATCCTAAATCCTGTTTCTATATTTGCTGTTCGAATATGTGGTACTTCCGGAAATAATTGCAGACGTAACTCGAGATGAACTCCCGACTTCTCAGTTTAGGTTGCGTTTTGTAAATATATTGAACAGAGCATTTTCCCAGATATCGCGAGCGCAATCGCCAAGTCCAAAATATTTTAAAGTCGTTTAACGGGAAGCGATCGAATTTTGATTCCTTTTTGCTCAAATCATGCCTATTTTTTAATCGAACGTCGCATGACGTTTAAAAGTACATTTTGTACTCTGCTGGACTCACAGTGTGAGCGATACGTTCGGGTAAAAATTAGCAAAAAGAACAAAATATGATAAAAAATTAACTTTTACCGATTGCAAAGAACCAAAACACAGGTGGCTTTTATTCCGTGGAAACATTTACTCCAAAGAAGCATACACAACGCCTGGGAGGCTTTTTAAATACCATAAAAACACAGCCCATGTGATTTAAATATGGCGCACATCATATGATCCACACGGAAAAATATAGCTTGTTTAATTCGGTTGAAACCTTGTACGATCGGACGAGGAGAAGGTGATAATAAAGTATCACAGTCATCTGATGTTTTTGTGTTACGGGATTGCGACAGCGGGTGTTTGTATTTGTGTCGAACGCATCGCGCGCAAGTAAAAAAGAATATTCGTCCATATCATATTTGTTGTTATGCAACATATAATATTATAATATAAGGAATCTATTCACTTTTATTTTAAGACGGAAATCCACATCAAGCATAAATTTTGCCTGCTCAGCTATTTAAACAATTTTAAACACACCACATTTAGCAGCATGCTAATTTAAAGGGAACTTATTAATTTGCAACATGCAATAAAAAGATGAAGAATTTTTACCAGTGTGCTGGCAGTTTGCCCACAGTCAAACATGTTTCTAGCCCTCTTGGAGTATCATTATAAAAAAAACAAATGAATAAAAAAAGGTTCATAATACTCGATAAAATCATGTCTAATGGTACTTAACTCTGCTTTGATGGAAATTGTTTACTCATGTAAATTACATGTATGAATGATTTCAATCTTAAGTGTTTTCTTCTTGACTACCCATCATATAAAGTTCTTATTAAGCAAAGTTGTATATTTGAAGAGTATCCCAAACAAATAGCATTTATTCAATGTCAAGCTTACTATAACAAGCAGTAGAAAAAGCACTAAAGATGACATGACAATTGAAAATTGACTTCTGTTATGCAATACCTTTTTATTGTGCTAAACTTGTCTTTGTTGGTGAATGTCAATTTATTCAGGTATCCGCAGACTTCAGCTTATTCTTCTCAAGGTGTCTCTTCTGCTAGGAGTCCAAGTTTATCCCAAGTGTGGATTTATAAACTTAGTGGAGCCCACTGATGGTAGGTTCTCTACCTCCTACTTCTTCTGTTTATAGGCTAGTCTCCTGCCGTATATTAGCATCTTCTCAACCAGTCAAAGATGCTACATCAATCATTAAGGAGCTATGTCACTGATATTAATCATAGTCAAATCTCAGAAATAGTACCCCAAAAGTGAAAGAAATGGAGATTTTTTTAAAGGTTTAGTTCCTAATGATGATAAACCGTAGAATTCCGGTTATAAGCCCCCCCCCGCTTATAAGCCCCCCGGTTATAGGCCCATCTACCTGAAAACAAAAAAATACATCCGATTATAAGCCCCCCCGGATATAAGCCCCCTCTACCGGATGACAGTACTGAACGGGGCTCAATGTTGCTTTATTATGCGTTTTTAACTTAAAAACGTATTTTGATCAACACTCCCGAGGTGCGTTTCGAAACGTTTTATTCATTCCGCTTATAAGCCCTCCCGGATATAAGCCCCTCCGCTTATAAGCCCACCGAAAAACCCTTACGAAGTTGTATAAGCCCAGGGCTTATAACCAGAATTCTACGGTATCAATATCAAGTATTTTCCTTGGTAAACACTCCCAGCATTCATTTCAAACTTGGCATGGTGGGCCCAGAGTTTATTTGACTCCTGCAGTTTATTTGAGCCCAGTAGTTATTAAGTAAGGATTTTTATTTGCTTTCCATTTTACCTCAGTTTACTACAAGCCCGTCAAATGAATGCTCGAGGGGCTTTTTTAGAACTCTAATCTGGAGACCCAGTGTTAGTGGAAGACCCAGCTTTTTTAGGAAAGTACATTTCATTTACGGTTAATTAAGTTTGTGCTTATTTGTTTTCAAATTTTGTTTGTAGCTCATGGGTGGAGAGGAACCTTTGACCCACCTTCCCATCCCCTCAATAAATTTGATTTTGACATTGTTGTGGGAGCAGATGGCCGACGAGCAGCACTTAAAGGTTTCAAAGGAAAGGAATTCCGTGGTAAACTGGCTATTGGTATCACTGTCAACTTTGTTAACAGAAATTCAAAAGAAGAAGCTAGAGTGGAGGAGATTAGTGGTGTCGCATTCATCTTCAATCAGCAGTTTTTTCAAGACTTAAAAGAAAGCACTGGTATTGACTTGGAGAACATTGTTTACTACAAAGATGAGACACATTACTTTGTTATGTGTGCAAAGAAGAAAAGCTTGCTTATGAAAGGAGTCATCAAGAAGGTGAGCATTACCCTGTGTTTAGACTTTCAATAATATTAGAATTATTGCCTGTTTAAAAACTTGTGAACAACTCAATTTTCTGGGGGGTTGTGTAGTTCCATAAATTATCCATACAGGCTGTCCTTTGCGGTTTTGGCCTTTGGGAATTTCCATGGACATTTTCTGGAACCAGTCACATTATCACTGATTGCATGAACGATAGTGTACCGTAAAAACCCTCAGATAAGCCGCACCTTTTTTCCAAAAATTTTCGCTCGAAATCGGGGGTGCGGCTTATCTGCGGTAACATTCGGAAAAGGTGCCGTAAATTTTCGTGAACTGACACTAATTTATGGAAAATTATGTAAATTAATATAACATAAAACTACAAGAGAGTACTGGTAATTGCTTTTGCAAGTTTGACCCATAATATGTCAAAGTTGGTTTTCATTATATTAAAGAGCTCAAATTGTGGGTAAGACTGAAGTATTAAATCTGTTTCAATTTTCACTGAGTTTACGTTCAATGGAGTAGACTTCCTAAAGACTCAACTTTGGATTTTTGACTCGACTTTGGATTTTCTTTGATTTACTTTCAAAAAACTTTTTTTCCAACATTTGAGTTGTTAAACTCAGGGTGCGGCTTATTTGCGGGTGCGGCTTATCCGCGGGTGTTTACGGTAAGTTAGTTTAGCCTGTGAGCAGATTCACCTTTGGGTCACATGTGTGAATGAAATGAGTTTAGTTACAGCAAGCCAGCAGGGTCATCCATCAGGAAAGTGAGCCTGCTTTGATCCTTTGTGCTGCTTCACCACTTGTATGTAAGACCTTAAGGTGAGCCAGCTTGCAGGCTAGAATTAGCTGGGAGTTTTATCACTTCTTACTGAATGGGATGTGAGTACATCACAGCCAGAGTTCCCATTAACGCACAGGTGTGCGTCATATACGTACAAAAAATGAAAAGGACGCACAGTTTTTTGCCAAAGTGCGTCCTTGGGACACAGGAAAAACAAGTCCGGACAAGTTAGGAGACTGGGTCTAGTAGGCCCTACCCAAACATCTTTGCGATCATAGTAAAAAAATCGAGAAGTGTCAAAAAATAGCCCAATTTCGATATTTTAAAATTCAGCCTAAAACAATAGACATCACAACGAGGCTCCGGGGAATAAACCCCACAAACTCTATAGTTTTGTCTCCGGAGCCTCGTCCTGTTTTTTGCGATCATCTTAGCATGTGCTTCAGTGAGCCGCCATTTTGTCACTCGTCATGTCAACACAACAGACTTTATTCGAAATTGTTCAGCATTCAACATCGAGGAAACCTAAAAAAAGGAAACCTGAAAGTGATAAAGATCTCCGGGATGATGCCCAGCTGAAGAAACGTAAGTTTTGTCCTAAATGGCTGGAGGAGTTTCAATGGTCAAAGTATGAGTCGACTGAAAAACAAATGAAGTGCAAAGTTTGCCTCGATGCGTATGGCCATAAACCTAAACCATCACAAACTTGAAACTTGAGTGACTTGTACGTCACATTGCAACTTTTAGTTTAATGTAATTTTTATATTATAAACTAACATAAGGTGATGCTCTAGTAATGTAATAAGTATGTTAGTATTAAGAAACACGAAGGGCACACTTTTATTCCAAAAATAAAACTTTATTAATTATGTTATCACCCGGTCTTGGGTTTTGTCTCTGTGTGTTTAAAACAATAAAATTAGTAATAGGCAGGGGACCCCTGAAAAGCAAAAAGGACCCCCAACTTTTTGGAACTAGGGGTCCCAAGGACCCTTAACTTTCACAACTAGTGGGAACTCTGACAGCATTTTTGTCAGATAATTTGCATGCATGCTCACTTGTTTTTTTTTGCCTCTCTTGTGTGTAGGATTTCCAAGATGCATATGATCTTCTACAAACAAACAATGTGAACCACGAGAAACTACTGTCCTATTCCAGAGAAGCAGCAAACTTCTCCACAAGCTACCAGCTTCCCAAATTAGACTTTGCTTTGAATCACTACGACAAGGAAGATGTAGCAATGTTTGATTTCACCTCCTTGTATCATTCACAGCATGCTGCTAAGATCTACGAAAGAAGAGGGCGACGCCTTCTTGCATTAGTGGTGGGAGACAGCTTACTTGAGGTAACAAAAACAACAACAACTTTATTGCCCTTTTCTATAGTTATTTACATTAAGAACATTATACACTTGAAAACGAAAGGGTACTGGCAACCTAAAATAAACATGGGGTTAAAAATGCCAGGTTGCCAGTTATCGATTGTCATATCCCGGGGACTTCATTGTTAAGGGTTTCATTATATTGGGGTTCCGTTGTACTAAGAATTTTATTTTAATATTTGTATATTTCGCACTGGCAATGATGGACTGATAAATCCACAGTCTAAATAAACTGAGGGTTTTATGTTCCTTTTTGTCGGCATGGAAGACCACATCATTCTGGCAGAAATGTGACCTTAAAACCAGATTCGTGAAACAAGAAGAAAGTGGCTTTCCCCATAAGCCTAATGGTTTCCTGGAGGTCTCCTCTAGCTTGCCCTACCTCACTGTTTAATTTGTATTAATAATTCTTCTGAAGGCGTGAATAAGTGATGGCAATGATGATGATGATGAAAATGAAGTAAAAAAAATACTTGAAAACAGTAAGGAGAAAACAGTAGATGTCTTTTTCAGCCATTTTGGCCAACAGGCTCTGGTTGTGCAAGAGGCTTCCTGGGTTGTTTTGATGCTGCCTGGACAATGAGAGGCTGGGGACTGGGACGAGAACCACTTGACTTGCTTGCGGAAAGAGACAGCATTTTCCGACTTCTTGCTCAGACAACCCCAGAGAATATTTCCAAGAACTTTGACGAGTACAGCATTAATCCAGCCACCCGATACCCTAACTTAAACAAGTCAAGTGTCCCCCCAAACAGAGTGAAACACTTGTATGATAACAAGGATGGACCAATTGACCACAAGGATGGATCAGAGCCAATGGACACTAGCAAGGACCTTACTGCCATTGAGGGAGGAGGTAAGGAGGGGGGGGGATGGGTACTATTGATGTCGATGCAAATGAACTTGTGGGGGAAGGGAGGGTGGGTATTTTAAATAATACATTATATATGGCTTATCTTATCAGAAATAAGCAAGCTGGCTTACCATGAAATGGTTGGCTATGTTTGGAGCAAAGAGTAAAATTAATTAGCAAATAGCAGCCTGTTTGGAGAGGGACATATATATACTGAGTAGTTTGGCATTTTCCAGTGGGAATCTGCTCATCACAATATGCCATGTGCTTTAAACTTGCATTTACATATAGTTTCAAATGAAAATAGCTGTATTCTTAAACTGTGTAAAACAAAAGGTCTTTTTGCACACTATTAACAATATAATGTAGCATTATAGGTATGCAATATGTGCAGAGGGCTTTGTAGCTGTAGATCTTTGCAGCCAACAAAACAAAGCATGCAAAGATCTAAAGCAGCCATTCCTTAGCTTCTTCAGTCTGTTTCAAGAGCATGAAGCACACACACACACACACAAAAAGAATGTGTGATAGGATAATAGCTGTGCAAAATCTTTGAGTGATGTGTACATAACATTCAAAGGACTAACAAAAAAGAGGACTCTTCATAGTGTTATTTTTCATACCCTGAAGGTATTTGGTGCTAGGTAATATAACCTGGTATTAAAGATATATGCAAGGCATGCAGAGTCACTGTAAAACCTTATTTAAGTAGGGTGTACACTTAATGTTACCATTTCCATATGTTTTTGTTTCAGTAAATGCACGAATGTTGCTGAAATGGTGTCAGGAACAAACAAAGAAGTACAAGAATGTCAAGATCAATGACATGTCAACATCTTGGCGAAATGGGCTTGGTTTCTGTGCCATTATCCATCGCTACAGGCCTGATCTGATGTAAGTGGCATGATTTCTATAACAACCAAGTTTAACCTTACAACACATGGACGGCAGAGCAGTTTTCCAACTGGGGGGGCTGACTAGTGACTTGAAGTGGGGGGGCTTAAGGGACTCTTCTCTTATTAATTCTTTTTTCTGTAAAAGTGGATACCTGCATAATTTATGATCATCTTGGTTTTGTTGTCACCTCATTACACTGACCACTTGAATCTTGTGAACAAAAGTTCTGTCATTTAATTATTTGTTTGTTTGTTTTTTATTTACTTATTTTTAAAATCCCTTAAATTTGGAGACCCAGTTAATAGGGAGTAGGGAGGCATGGTTGCCCAATGTTAATGCACTGAGGCACTACTCTCAGGGTGCCTCTCTCCACCATGGCCAGGTGTATATATGGGTACCAGAAAATTTAATGCTGGGGGGTAACTCTGCAAGGGACTAGCATTCCATCCAGGTAGAAGTAGAAATACTTCTTTTGCTTCATGCTATAGAAACACAGGGATAAGCTCCAGCCTGATGGGCCACTAGGTTTGAATGTAGACTTTTGACCCAGTTAATTTGGTGATTTTTTGGTGATCCACTGGGTTCCCAACTGAATGTTGTCTGTTATATTAATTTACCAGAGTTCATTGGGATTTCATTGTTACACCTTTTTGTTCTCAGGGCTACTTTTTATAATTGATAATAGTGAACTAAATAAAAATATACATTCTTTTTTTTCAGTGATTACCCTTCCCTGTCACCTAAAGATCATTTGGCAAACAATCAGTTGGTAAGACTATTTTTAGGGCAATTACCTTTAAAAAACCCAATGGTATGACCTTACCCAAGGAAAATTTATGTATTTGTTACCTGAGCTAAGCATTACTGTAGATATAAATGCAAAATGGTTTTCATTATTTTAGGTCGGCTGTACCTGCTGTGCATTATTGTAATTTAGATTAATTGTAAATAACTTCAAAACGAAACAGATAATTACAAGATCAAAGTATTTGTAAAGGATTTGGAGTCCTGTTTATTGATTAAACAGCTGACATCAAAACCTGCTGCTGGTATTTGGTGGATTTGCTTACTCACTGAGATTTCAAGCTCACAATACATGCTTTGTTATGGTCCAGTTTCACAGTTTATGCATGTATTTTTCAGGCATTTGATGTTGCCGAGGAGCATCTGGGAATTCCTCCACAAATCTCTGCCAGTGAAATGGCAATGAAGGAAGTTCCTGACACACTTATGATAGTCAGTTATGTGTCACAGTATCATGAAGTCTTCAAGAATGAGACTCCAGGTGATTATTTATGTAAAGAAAAATCAGGGCAAGGCATGTACAGTCGACTAGTGGGCATGTTGGCTAATTGTTGAAGCGTTACCTGACAAAATGCTAAAAGGTAACAACAGTAGACTTTTGTCATTACAATCATCATCATCATCATCGTCGTCGTCGTCATCGTCGTCATCATCAGCCTTTTCAGCACCAAATTCATGAGGCATAAGGCCTCCACAGTATTCTGCCAGTTGGACCAGTCATCTTTTGGGCCTCACCCCATGATAAATGATCTGATGCCAGCTCTTTCCCAGCAGTCCTTGTCGTTACAATGCAACGTCTTTAACTGGGGCTAATAAGACAATGAAAACGAGACCACCTTGCAGAGTGAAAACACAGAATTCCAACTTCACTTGTTAGAACCAATTAGTTTCCAGTGCAGTAGAACGTCTTAAGTTGGGATTTAGTTGAAATTGACTATTCTGATTTGCTATATGCACTAGTATCCTAAGTTTCTAATTGTTCTGTATTGACCAACAGCTGAAAAGACGCCAGCTGAGCATCGTGAGTTTAGAGCCAAGTCTCCACTGTCCAAGCTGTCAGTGTTAACAAGAGTGTCCCGCCGGACTCACAAGGTTAGAGGAAAAAACTGTTTACTGCAGGTGGCATACATGAGTGTTTTTATTGTCTACCACTATAGGTATGCAATGCATGCAAACAGGTATGCTGCTGCAGCCCTTGGCATGCATCACATGTCCATTATACTAGATAATTAACTTATCATTCCGCCCCCTAGGAATTAAATAAGTCAACAATAGGGCTGTATTAATTAGGGCGCTTTACTTTATTTGTTACAATATTTGAATGCTAAGTGAAGTGGACGTTAGACCAAACCGGAAACGAGAAGCGAACGACTTTTAGAAAGTCTAAGTGAACGTGTGTACTTGTTACTATCTATTTGTTTGATTTTTGTGCAAGCTGATGTTGTTTTGTTCTTTGTAGGAAAAAAGACGAAGTGAAGAAACATATGACGCAGTTACTAAACGAAGAAGGCCATCAGTGTCAAAGGTGAAGGCTTTATAACGTTAGAGAAACAGCATCAATAGTTACATGTATGCCGAGATGAAACTAACAAACGTTTCAAGAATGTGCTTGTAAAAACATTTTCTACTTGAATGTAGACAAAACAATTTCTGTCTTTCCCCCTAAAAACAAACAAACAAAGAACAAAGCAAAACAGAACAAAAACATAAAATGAAAAAATTAAGACTCCGGTATTTTAGATTGTGTGCAGTCGCTAGTTTTATTATGTGAAAAAATTGGCTGCTTTTCTGCACTGCCTTGTTTCACTTATCGTTCGATTAGCCGGGTGTAGTGTAAAATATATGTGCTGCTTTTTTTTCTCAAACGTGTTTTCTTTCGTAACATGTTTAGGAGGCCTGTTAAACCTTTACAACCCCAAAGTTAACAAAGTTTACTCACTGCATTGCTGTGCGATTATTTTTTTTAAGGAGAATGAGGTTCCCATGGATACCTCTGCTCCCGTCAAGGACTCGATCCAGGCCCCCGTTGTCACTACTGGTAAGGCGAGTAATCGAATCAGCGCTCTGGCAGCTCAAGTGTTTGGGCCTGGTACAGATGGAAAGAAAGTGAGTAACGCTTTTCACTTTAATTCTTTATTTTTCTTGTAGATCTTTATAAAACCCTAGGAATGTAGAGCGGTGCAGTGTATTGCAATAACTTTGGAAAGTAATGTCGTTTTTGTTAAAGATTTTAAGTCATTTTTCTGATTATTTCCGAATTGGTGAAAACCTCAAAATAGTAAATAATAAAGATGGTAAATTTTAAGCTCGGTAATAAATAATGAAGATGAAGTATTCAACATGACACGAGCATGAGACAAAGAAAAAATCTGAGTCCCCGACGGGAATCGAACCCATGGCCTCCCAGATACCGGTTGGGCGCTCTAGATATTTTTTCTGTCTCATGCTCGTGTCATGTTGAATACTTCATCTTCAACCTCAAAATAGTATTTTCATAACAGAAGAACATCAATGGAGTAATAAAAATGCAAAAAAAAAAAAAAAACAAGGATGATTTCAACTGATAAAGATTTAGACGGATTACGAACAACAAACTTGAAAAAAGTTGTGTTGTCCGTGACGTAGCTCCTTCGTAGCAAGTTTTAAGCTAGTTTATAAACTAAGAAATTAAAAAATCCCTACCGTATTGTGTTTACAAACGCAAGAATTAGTTTGGGAAACTGGACAATACAAGTTTACATTTACAAATCATGCGAGTATTTTACGCGCTTTGTTTTCATTTGACTTTTTGAGTATTTGCGCCCTATTTTGACTCAAATGAACTTTTTTTCACTCTGATGAAACATTTAGTGAAGTCGTATTTGTTTCTTTTCAGAACAATATTCCTTCAGTGAAGGACTCCAGCGAGCATTGCTTCTTTTGTAATCGGCGTGTTTATCTAATGGAGAGGCTATCAGCCGAGGGGCATTTTTTCCATCGCGAGTGTTTCCTGTGTGAGAACTGTGGCTGTACTCTGAGACTGGGAACATACTCTTACATCAGTCCCTCCTCAGATCAGGACAAGGGACACTTCCTGTGTCATCTTCACTATGATCAACTGTTATACAAGATGCAAGAGGAACCTGCTGGTGTGTATGGCTCCATGTTGTAGATTTAAATCTAGACTGGCCCAGTGCCCCGCCTCGCTCGCTCCCCGGCTCGCCTCCCCTCCTCCCCCCCGCCGCCCCCCTCGCCGCGGAGTTGTGGCACAAACCGTGACAACTCGCTCGGCTCGCCCGGCTCGCCTCGCTCCTTGTCACAATTTGTGTCCACAACTCCTAATTTACAAGTGTGCGCGGACGCAGACCCTTTCTTCCCCACTCCGCGAGTTCAAGGCGTTGGCGGCACCTCTAACGCCCGCAGCAACAGAGAGCGCCACCTGTGTGCTGTTTTTTTTCTTGCAATTTTTTCTTTAGTTCCAGATCTCCGCAGTTTCGTCAGTTTTCGCTATGTGGGGCCTCCGTATTTCACCCCCAATTTTCTTTTTTTTCCACGATTTTACGTGGCTCCGTGTTGAAATGACATACCGAGCTACGAACACAAGATCTTTCATTTTTGCAGCAGTTTTTGATCTTTTGTAGCGAAATTGATGACTTACGAAGCTTAAGCAAGCTTTGACTTGAGTAATTTTCGATCAAAGAGACGGAGTTACGCAACACATACCACTATTTCGTGAGGAACCGCACGTGTTTTCTCACCAAAGAAGAAATCGAAAAGAGTTTGTCAGATTTATCGAGCAAAGGGAGAAATTGAGGCTTGGTCAGAGAAGGGCTCGGGTGGAAAATTGAAGAATAGAAATGGCGTTATCAATGTCGCGCGTTATCAGCCATTGAGAGGGGGAGTTATCTGCCTTTACCACCAAAATTGGCAAACAAGCAGTTATTAACGTCAAACAGGGATACGAATGTTTGATGGGCTTTGAGAGCTCTTTTTCCGCCAAGAGATGGGAATCCGCAAAACAAGCAGATACCCAGTTGACGACGGAATAACTACAATGGATCGATTTTCCAACGCCTCTAGCAATTACCTTGAGGCGCAACCTTGCAATAATGTGTTTGGATGGGAGACGACTGTGTGATACCTCTCAACAACAAAATAGCATTTCCCGTACCTTATGTTAATTGAGTCAGGATAATTCACACTACTTTTTATGAGTAAGCGCATTCTCTACGATCAGACTAATCACACAACAAACACTTTTGCATGATGTGCTTGACCGGTTTTACAAAGCAGACTTGCTCGAAAACACAAAACTCAATGGAGTTACGGCAGGCCAACAAGAATCGAAATCCGGAGAGGGGAAAACACTCTTTCTTTTAAACTATCAAACAAATAAGCGCCTTTTGTAATTTACGCCGACTTTAGGCATTGTTAAAAATGCAAGGATGTAAACGCGAAACCCGAGGACCGCAGAAGAGGAAAGATAAAGGAGAGAACTAGAAGACTTGAGAAAACTACACAGAAAAACAACAGCACAAGCATGTGGATTTGCTTACACAGTTGTAAGGAGCGACGGCAAACACAACCTTACGTTTACAGGGGTGAACGCCGTTGAAGTGTTTTTACTCCTTTTAATGAGAAAAAAGATTTATTGTCACACCCCTTTGATGACTTCGAAGACTGGAATTCAAATCAACCGATTCCACATTTCGCGCTATCCTTTTTAACTCGTTGCCGGTTTGATGGGTATTGTGAACTTATTACTTTGCACTTCACAAATGTTATTCGCACAAAACAGAACCTTGGTCGACACACTATACTAACTACACAAACACAACATATCCCAAACCAAAAATGTTTATCACACCGCTTATCCACCAACTACAAATGTGGTAAGACACTCCACATACAGGAATTTCGGCCGCGCACAATTTACTTTGATCAATTCAAATACATTTATTTCCCTACTATCCACATTCACAACAGAAGAGGTAAATTGTCGCAAAAACATACTCACATTTTCTTTCGGACTGCGTTTTATTCAAACTTCTTGTTCACTCGCACAAAAGTCAATTTAGTTTTCTTCTTTCGGGAATCTTCCTTACGATCTGACTCATGGGAGATTCGAAGTTTGCTGGAAGTTTTCAACTTATGATGGTAACGGATGAAGAGTACAAACACGCGCAAAACGTGTGGGAAACCTTTGGCTGCAGCCCTGGGCGACTACCACGATTTGTACGTTGCAGACTTTCTCTGTTGTGCGTTTTTGCTTCCGATCTGTCTTGGGTCGGGTTGTCCCGCGAATTATTACACGACGCCGGCCTTTCTTGGGACGCACTTTTGAGACAGGCGTGGAGCTTGAGTTACTTACGGACTATGTGCATCTTTTTGTTGGGGTTGGGCGAATTTCGTGGTGCAGGTTCAGGCGCCCTTATGTTGGGGATTTGCCCGGCCAGCCAAAAATCATTTCTCGTCGACCTTTACGGGTGGGCTGAGCAGCCGCTTCCAAAAGTGGTTTTAGTGGAAAGGTATGCCAGAAAGAAATATGACAAAAGAGTTGCAAAGCTGGATGGATTTTAGGGTGGACTTGTCCGGCTGCATGACGCCCACACAGCTATCCATTACCCAGAGAAGATCAAAGTGTTTTCCCTTACCAAAATAATTCTTGATTTCTGCAGACCGAAAGCTTGTTTACTCTTGGCAATTACGTCGTGCATTACCGAACTTCAGTTTTATTTAGGGAATGCTCAAGTCACGGGTCTTAGGTTGACAGAGCTGGATGGAGCCTACATCCGGATGAACACAGAATTCGCACGACTTTGGCTTTTACGCTTTCTCGTTTTTGGCAATGGAAAACTGAGACCGTGTAGACTGTAGCGCGAGCGACGAAAGAAAGATTAGTTGCGCCCATTGTATTCGGCTGTTGTTTTCACGTCTGTTGGATGCTCGGAGCTTTTTCTTATCCGGTCTCGCATGACATCCTTGACGCGCTATCTGTATGACTTCTTTTACAACCATCTGGGAGTACGGGAGCGTTGCGAGCTTTTGTATCAGAGACAGCCTTTTGCTTGAGATGCGAAGACGTTTACGCGGACTGAAAACATTACAAGTAGCACAAGCGACTACCAGGCTTCACTTTTTCAAACGAAACAAAAGGTGTTGGGAATGAAAGACGATGCGAGGAACTATTTAGAGTGTGTTTGTTTGAGGCCAAAATTATTATTGAAGACAAAAAATAACAAGGGGGTAAGTGTGTGGATATGATCTGACTTGCCTTTTTAAGCTTTGCACATCTTGAGCTAGCTCATGTTTTCATTTACTCGCTGTCCCCTTTGACTGCGATATGTGGGGTCATCTTACGGTCCTTTCTCCCGGCTCACACTTGCTTGGTGGTAACTGTGTTTTGGGCACATTCTTCCGCCGCCGCGCTGACCATCGTGCAAGTTGACTGGCTGATTGGTTTAGTCGCTTTCTCTGTAGACTTTTTGCTCGGATCTGTGCCCTTTTTCGCCCCTCCCTCGCCGTTGGTAGGGCGCACTAACGAGAGAGGGGAGTTTTTTTTTCCGTTTTTTTGCGGTCTTTCTTTGTTCAGGCAGGTTTTTCTGTCTTCGGGCGTACACTTCGGGGCCTTTTTACCCCGCTGTCGACCGCTGGCCGTGGCAGGTTCTCTCGACCGTACTGATCACGCGCCCTCCATGTTGCTCTTCTCTTTGTCGCCCGCGTCTATTGTTTTGTGTTCCTTTTTGCTCCTCCTCCTCTCTCACTGCTGTTTCTCCCTCTCTTTGGGTCTCCTCGCTGGCACGTCCCGTCACGCGTATTTGTCTTTTCCCCTCGCGGCAGTGTCGTGTGGCAGAGAGGTCCGCCTGGTGGACCGCGTTAGGGAAGAATCTTTTGGCGGGAACGTATCTGGTGCCGGAAGGTGTCTCGGCCTGCTTAACTACCACTTTTTGCATCTTCGCTTGGCGCTCGGTTTTTTTTTCCTCTTCCTCCAGTACCCTGGGGGCTATAGTGACTTTCGTCTTTGCATCCATGTGTATGAGAAATTTAAGCGGCACGTACCCAAGTGCAACGCCCAGCCCACATATTCACCTTTTTCTCTCTCCTTGCTGTTGACTTGGGTCTTGATCTTTGTTTGTCGGTGTGCCTGGTTGTAGAGTTGAGCGTAGTTGCGTGTTTTCTCTTGGTTTCGTCTCGGGCTTCGTGCGGTCGCGGGTACCGCTGCGTCTGGCTTTGTCGTGTCTTTCTTTTTCTTTCAAGCGGCGTCATCTCCCCACCCAAACTCGACAGTATCCCCATCGCCGTCTCCCCACCTTCCTCGCTTGCCTTATATTTTCTATTTTTTTTTATTGGTGGGGAGATTTTCTGTCCTCGGTCTGTTTAGTGCCGCTGCCGCCATGACGGCTGTGAACTTTACATAGTTCATAAAACTGCTGCTTGGGTCGGATGTGAAGTTTTCTTTTACAACTTTTTTGGCAGCCCACCGATTCCGCGGCGAGACCTGTAATGGTGGCGGCATCCTGAGCGTTTTCACGAGCTTGTTGTCGGACATGGCGGTTCAGTATAAAATAATAAAAAATATTCAATTGAAAAATTTTTTTGTTTATTCTTCACCGTTTTGCGAAGCAAAGTTTGCAACTTCTTCACCAGATTCAACTTCTTTTGTTTTTTTTATACCTCTTTTAAAAATTGTATCCTCATCCTTTTGCACCCGATAGCGGTTTTAACGCAAGTTTTGGAAAATTCAAAAATATCATACAGCTATGACCTTTCAAGGTTGTCAAAAAAAGGACATTGTCGGTATATAAATGAAAAATAAATGAATTTTTTAATCCATCGGACGGATTCCTCTTTGTTTGCGAGGTCTATGGCATTTTGGATTGTCGAAGGCGTGTCTGAAGAACGCGTTGCCCCTTCAATACTTTCTGCTGACTGGTGTGTCATCAGTTATAAGAGTTGGCGGAGCTTTAAATGTTGGACTTCTTTTTTCGTTTATAAACCTTTTATGTCTTCGCGTTTCACTAAGTTGTAACGATTGCACCGCCGATACCAAGCAAAATATCCATTGATTTGTGGTGAGACCGCTTGATTGCGGCTGAGCCTCGGGCGGAGCTGGTTCCGTTACGTCCGGTGGTGTTGCATTTCGCTTTGCAGCAGCAGATTTCTTTTCCTTTTCTTTTGCAATTATTGCAGCAGCCTCGACAGCAGCTTTTTTCTGTGCTTCACGAGCCTGTTTTGTTTTTTCAGCTGCAAGCTTGCCAGCAGCAACTCGCTTTGGATTTTTGGCAGGCTTTGTTGCTGGAGTTGTTGAAGTAACTTGTTTCTGTTCTTCTTGAGCGATCGGAGTTTGTTCGAGCTCGGCCATTTATAATAAAAAAAAATAATATTTAAATAGAAAATGCTCGCAAGATTTTTTGCTAAGCAATTGCTAGCATGTTCATTACTTAGCATTTTTGCATTGTATCTTCTTTTTTGTCCGCTCTTGGGCACTTTTTCCCAGCGAGTGTGCGACTTTGTAGCTTCGTTTAAAACAATGTGCTTTGTTGTGATGAGCGCAGCATTTGCAACGGCAAGAAAGCGGCCGCATTTCAAAGCCAGACCGCCTGCCAAAGTGGACAGCTCTTTGCTGATGATGTAGTCGTTTTTGAGTTCCTTCTGTATTTGACGTCCTTGATATTTACGGCCATACCAACGACTTTAGTAACAAGAAAAATAAAGCTGTCAATCAAGCTGTCGGTTGTTTTGGATCCACGTATGCCTCATATCTCTTTAAGTACTTTTCAACTTCTTTATCTGTCAAGCGCTTCACCTGCTCGTGTGTCAGTTGCACACCGATTGCTTCTTTGGCTTTTCCTGTTGAAACAAGGATTGCAAGCTGTTCACGCAAAGCAGGAATGTCAGGGCCTTGAATGAGTGCCATAGCGCTTTCTGTACTTTCTGGTTCAGCTCCTAGCAGTTCCATTACGGAAGCTAATTCTTGTTCACTTGCAGCGCCCTTGACGCTCTCGGGAGGAGAAGTTGCGAACGGGTCAGCCATTTATTACTCTAAAAAATATGTTCAATAAGAAAATTTTGTGCCGTAAGGGTGGCGATGAGAAATGACAAGATGCGAAAACTTATTTTTTTTTAGCTTTAAAATGATTTCTTTGTAATCCTCATTGGCAAGTTCGCCAGCGTAATCCTCAAAGATTGCCTTCGTGGTCTTGGCAGAGGGGGTGTAAAAGAAAACGATTGCCGCAACATTTTCGCGGAATGAGGATGTTATGCTTGTCAATTTTTGAGTTAACACCCATATGCTCAAGCCTGCGTGGCGAGCAGAGAAAGCAAGATTCACCAACTCCCCTGTTCTTCCTTTTACATCTTTCGAAGCAGCACAGTCGTCGAGGATGATAAGCGTGTTCGTACCCTCAAAAAGAAATCTTGAAAGCCTTAACCAAATTCCACGTCGTGCTGCTCGCAAATGAAAAAAAAAATCGATATCTTCCTCAGCAAAGCGATAATAGTCTTGTTGTGCTCGAAAGTCGGGCAGATGAGCACGATGTAGTCAAACTTGCCTCGGAAAGGGCCACAAAGCTGATTGACCACGTATCTTGTTTTTCCTGAGTTCGTTGGTCCCACAATGAGGGCGTTGAAGGGTATATTGGCAGGATCCATCTTCGTTCGTATATGTACCTAAGGTACACTTTTTCAAAGAAAAAATTATAAAAGCACAGATTCTAACTGCCTGCCAAGTATATTCATTTGGGCGTCGCTGATTACGTAAATGTGGCAGTTCAAATTACCTGAGCCGCTTGCTTTCCTCTCTAGCTCAAGCTGGACACCGTCCTTTGTGTTCACAAGGCGCGTGCCGCTTCCGTGCATCGAGTGGTCAGCCATGGAACGCAGATCAATAAGAAGGCCAAACTTGTCTTCTGTGTAAAACTTTTGCAGAGTCATGTGCTGCGTTTTATTTTTTTCTTTCATGTAGAATCTTTTAACTTCTCCCCAAATGTCCATTCCTTCGATGCCGTTGTTGTACAGCATGTTTGGCGAGCCGTTGACAGTGATGCTTACTTTTGTAAGGTCCGGGTTAATGTACTTTTCCGAGCTCCTTGCACCTTTGTTATATTGCTCAATAAATAGGAGCAAGATACCTTTCATGGACCTCCTCTGCGGGTTGACCCTTAGATTCAGACGTGTGTCGGAGCCTTTTGCAAAAGTCACCACTTTAACACGCTGGATGTGGTCGTAAGCGAACTCTTTGCCGCCCGAATAAGCGCTGAACGCTTCATCTGCAATTTCCTCGCTTCTTATCATCTCGTACTCCAGCTGGATGTTTGTCAACTTGTATTTTAGTTTTGTTGTATCTGAGCCTCTGACCACATGTTCGGCTGCCGCGAGCTTCAGTTCGAACACAAGATCGTTGTATAGTGCCTGAGGATAAAATGCCCCATGGTCAGTTAAAATCTGGTGATCCAGGCGGATGCGGTATTTATTTCCATATATCTCATTCAGCTTTTTTTCTGCGTCCACACCTGAAGTTTTCTTATCGCCAGCATTTGAGCGAATTTTGTTAAGGTCCTCGCTCTGAATGCCCTCTGGCACCCTGTCGTCGCGCTCCTCCTGCGAAAGGAAAAAATCCTCAAATATTTTGTAGATGTCATAGCCAACCGTGTCCTGCACGACGGTGCCTTCGTACTTTACAACAAAATCGTCGACCAGAGCTCGGCTGACGTTGTCAACCAGAAAGTTGTTGGCATGGCCTCCGCTCAAGTCGATGTTGAAGCGCAGCGCCAGCGAGCCGGGCACAATGACCTCGTTTTCGTTCAGCTTGGGCACTGAAACATACAACGTTTCCTCTGGATTGGCTTCTGTGCGGTCAAAAGTGATTCGTTTTACCGCGCGCTCGGCTTTCAGTGCGCCGAGTATTTTCTCTGTGCGTCCCGGTCGAAGGTTTTCTTGAACAGCAGCCATCTCTCGATTGGTTTTATTGTTAAATTGAAAAGTTTAATTTAAAAATATATATATATAAATTAAGCGATGGCAACAGGTGGTGGTGATTTTGGATACGAGGACCCTGATTTGGACCAAGATCTTGACCACAACAGTGATAACGATGATGAAGAGGAACAAGAGGTCGACACAACCCGACCATTTCAGCCCGGGGAGGCATCCACACCCTACCATGGGGGTGAACAACATGAAATGCAAACGATGCAGCACGAACAGAGCGGGCTGCCAGACACATCCTACGAAGAAACACCTTTTTTGGGAAGCTTTATTCATCAAGATGACAAACCGGCAATGATTGACAGAGCTAAAGATTTTATCAAAAGAAAATTCCCCAAAGTGAACTTCGCAAAATTAGGCCCAATAGGTTTTAGCAAAAAGAGTGGCAATGAAACTACAATTGTATCCTTTGGATCAAAAGGTGGCGAGACCGAAATTTTCAAAAAAGACGGAACTGGCCTTCTCAAAAAATTCACAAACAAGTTTAAAGCCCCCCTTGGGCCAGAAGCGGAATCTCTGATTGCTCAAGACAATGAAGAAATAAGAGAAATGAGACAAGATTAAGAGAAGCTGAAAGTCAAATACAACAGGCAGAAACAATTGACATGCAGAAAGAAAAAGCCACCCAAGAAGTAGAAGATTTCAGAATAAGAATCGAGCGAATAGATGCCAAGATGGAACAACTTGGGTCAAATGTTGAAAATGAATCAGAATTGCGCAGACTTAAGCAACTGAAAAAAAATCTTGAAAAGGATTTTGAAAACAAAAAAAAGAAGTTGCTGCTCTTGAAAAACAAGCTAAGCAGAAGGCAGAAGAACAAACACGAGTCGACCAACTAAGGGCAAGCCTCGCTGCCATAGAGAGCAGAAGAAACACTTTGCAAGAAAGGCTCAACGACACAAGAGCGTTGGATGATCTAAAAGAGAAAGAAGCCGAGCTGAAGCAACAAAACGAGGAAGATCAAGCTGTTATAGAGGATGAGAATGCCTCCCCCACTGACAAACAAGCCGCGGAAGAAAGAGTTGCGGAAAGAACCGAGGAGCTCGGGCGTTTACAAACGCAGATTGCAGAAAGAGAAAGGGCGCTTCCACTTCGTGAGAGGATCAAAGAGATCTTCAAAAAACATGGCGTGACATTAACAGCAATACTTCTGGCTGCTGGTGTCACGATTGGTTCTGTTATTGGAGCCATTACAAACGCGTTGAAGGCAACCGGCAAAGCGTTGGGGAAAGGCCTAAGTGATATTGGCTCAAAGGTAGCATCAGCTCTGCCTGGTCTCATTGGCTCGATTGCGAAATTTCTTTTCAAAACCGCTGGTCAAGTAATTGGATTTCTTGCAGAGCACACCTGGCTGCTTATCCTTGCTGTGGTTGCTTTTCTTGTTGAAAAATACATCAAAAAGAGACGTTAGCGCATAAGGGTGTAGAGCAAAGCTGCTGCTCCAACCGCGCCAACAGCGACAGTTGCTTTGTTTATTTCGTGTGAATCATTGGCTACGGCCTTCGTAGGTTTAGCGCTTTGCGCGTTGCCGTCCTTTGGACGGGGACCGTAAAGGTCCCTAGCTTGTGTTTCAGCAGCGCTTGCTGCAGGTGCCTGATTTTTTTTTGCTGTGGCGCTCTTGTGTATAGGATTTGAAGGGTGGCTGTTTGGTGGGTTGATTTTTGATTTTCCTCCCGCCATCAGTTTAAGAGCTGCTTTTTTTGTAGCTTTATTAACCTCATCATTCACTCCTAATTTCATCCCAACAACAGCCTGCTTAAGCTGGTTATTGTAACCAACAACGCTTTCTGTGTTTATCACCATACGAGCGGGCATCAGCCAGGCACCTGGGCAGACTGCAAGGTTAAGCCGAACCTTAGCTTCGTCGATGGCTAATTGGTATCTTTGGACCGACTTTGCCAGATCAGGTTGCCTTATAGCGTCTTCAACCAACACGAGGAACTCACTTTGCGCTTCCTTTGCACGGCCGCCTGTTCCAAGTATGCTACTTCGAACGTTCACCTGCGAACCGAGAATACAGTAGACAAAAGCCTCTATCGACTGGTTTACTCTCGACAAACCTGCCTGAGTAAGCCCTTCAGTGCCGTTAGGACAAAACCAGTCTGCCTGTGCATATGCAGCGTCGTCTGGCTCGATGTATTGAATCAAGTTACCTTTGCTTGCAGCTCCCCCTTCGTCCGAAAATTTATCGTAATCGGGGTATTTTGCTCCAGTTTTGTTTGGTCCAATGTTAGTAATCCAGATATAAACGTTACCAAGTCCGTGGTTTGCGCCTGTTGTGAAACGGAAATCGCTTGACGGGTCGACACCGAACTCAGCGCATATTCTTTTGTAAGAAGCCACGTCGTACTTGTTGTCGAACTGGCTAAAAGTGGGGTCGCCTGGCAAGGCGCTTACGCTCTGAATTCCCCCATCTGAAACAATATTCGCCTTATCGTGAAATAAACGTGAAAAAGATAAAAATTACGCACAATCGGTGGCAAGCTAAGAGCTGAGTGCTCTTCATCGAAAATATCTCGACTTATACCGCAGCCTGTTGTCGCGCACCATACCGCAAAGTTAAGTTGCTGTGGCCAATAGCCCATATTTTGGCTAGCAAGCCACCTTTTTGACTCTTTTCCTGATGTATGCTTCAGTTTTGTTTTTTGAAAAATCTCTTAATTTCGTTGTGAATATTGATCTGGTGTGACGTAGATGTTGATTTGGCTGTTAAATATTTTTTTCAAACTCGGTGCGGCTTCGTGAAATCCAACCGCGGGAATTGGCAAAGATGAGCCTTTTGCGCCGCTTGGTGACAGCTGTTGTGGAAAACCGCCTGAAATTTGATTCACCCCCAGTGCTTTTTTCATCTCTGGGCTCCAATATTTGCTGTCAGAGCCAAAAACATTTATCAAATGGCCTTGCCCTGCCTTGTAATAAATGTCTGCCGTTGCGTGTGGTTGTACGCGAACTCAACCTGTGCAACAATTTTGTTCGGTCAGCGTTTGGATATTTTGCAAGAAAAGGTTTCCATGCATTGTCTTTTGCCGCTTTAGAAATTGTAGTTGCTTCTGGGATTTTCATCCACTTCATAAAACCTCTTGTTTTTGCATCCATGGTCCTCTTTTATATTAAAATTTTTTATTTTTATTTAATATAAAAATGGTTGTGCTGACTGTTACCACAAAAGAAAATCCGAACACTGTTTATTTTGACCAGCCTATTCCAAAACCAAGCTATATCCGGCTTTTAAGTTGTTCTCTTTACAACAGCTGGAATAGTTTGGAAAAGGATGGAATAGTTTTTTATAAACAAGTGAACAAGGAAGAGAAGGCGCGTTATATACGGCAAGGAAACTTCTCACTCGATGACATTGGGAGTATTTTTGAAAATATTTCCAGAGAAAAACATGTTTTCTGTAACAAAAGGCATTGCAGGCCGTTCATTGATAATAAAAGCAAAAGAGCCCAATTTAAAAACTTTTGGACTGAATGAAAGTCTTATTAAGTTCTTTAATTTGCCTGGGTTTGAGAATTACGCAAGTATTGAAAAGGAATTTTTTGAAACAATTGAGGTAAATAATGTTTCAAATCCTAAAAATTACTTCATCAACTGTGACCTTATCGACAAGCAACAAAGCTTGCTAAATGGTAAGCCATCAAGCCTTTTAGCGTTTTTTGACATACGTGGAAAACCGTATGAAAAAGTTTATTACCAAATACAATTTTAACGTCTTGCGCGACGTTTCTGCTGAAGAATGTATCATCTCTACTCTTTCGATTAAGATGAGATGGAGCTTCGATTTTAACGGCAATTTAATTGAGTTGATTGATTAAATTAATAAAAAATAACTTTTATGTATACGAGACATGTCACTGTTTTCTCCCGAGTGCCCCTGCTTATGGTGATCGCGAAGAAAAAACTTTATCCAAGCCTCCCAAAAATCCGAGATTTCGGCTGACTGAAATAAGTAAAATTGAAAAAGAAAATCCGCTGAAGCTGAGCATTACAGGCTTGTGTTAAAAAAATATAAAAAAGTCGGAAGAACCCTGTCTGTCTTGGCGCCGTACGGCAGCTCTGTCTCTGGGCTGTGCCACTTCACTTACTGGTGTTGGAATTGTTATCGGCGTTCCTGTTGCAGCAGTAGCAGGTATATCTGGCGCAGCTTCCACTGGCCTGTCAGTTATCAAAAAAAGCTTGAACGTAAGTTAATAAGCACTCAAGAATCCTCGCTCTGGCTGTTGCAAAACATGACTCGATAAACAGCTCTGTCTCACAAGCTCTGAATGATAATCTTGTTTCTGACAAAGAGTTTCAACTGATCACACGAGAAATGCAAAAATATCGCCAACTTAAAGATACTTTACGCTCAAATTTGCAAAAAAACAAAAAATATTCGCCAGAATCGGAAAATGGGAAGAAATCAAGAGAGAAGAACGCAAAAGATTGAAAAAAAACTTCGAAGTGCCACCGAATTTGAAAAAAATTTAGTCCAATAAAAATTTTTTCATTTTATAAAATTTGTCTCGCTCATCTTTCGTACTTTTGTGGAGCTTTCGTTCGAGTTGAAAAATTTCGAGACATACAAGAGAGGTTGTTGTTTGCCTGAACGAGGAAAATAAAGGTTAAGTGTTAATGATTTAGCCGAGTCGAAAGGATTAAATCTGAGTGTGCAAAAAATACAATTAAGTTGAAGCGAACAGCGAGAAATTGCGGACCACAGCGGCAGAAATTTTTTTTTTGTGTTTGCGTGCGTGGGTGTACAAAGTCGGGGTATTACCCGAATGATATTTTTAGACGGTGTAATATCATGACTCATCGCCAATGACAAACACCGGCTGTGGTTTTTGTCAAATTCCCTCTCTACGACTGTTTTAATCAGGAGTCTTTTCTTTCAATTTCTGATCTTTTGCAAGTTGATTATCGAATTTTTTGCTTTAGCCGTTTAAAGCTTGATTAACACATCGGCTTGTTTACAATCATGTCGCTTTAGAATATTCTGGACTTCCGGTACGTCACACACACATGCCAAACATGCCGATTCGCCATTGATTTTCAGCGTTTTTAAAAAAAATTTTTTTTCGTGAAAAAAAAATCACAAGCGAACAGGAATGTGTGGTGCGATTTGGAATGCCTTCTATTGTGCGATTTGGAATGTGCTGTATAAGCAAAAATAATTTTACGCAGGATTTTTTTTTCATTTCTGGTTGTTAAAAAGTTCAATTTAATATGATCTATCTTATAAAATATTATTTTTTTGGCTTTTGGTTCATTTGTTATGGTGTTTGCTTAAAAAATACATCCCTGACGCCATTTCTATTTATCGTTTATATTCTAAAAATGCACCCATGACGGCATTTCTAAACTAGCTCTGTCCTCTAAAAACTCCTAAAAAAAAAAATTAGATTACGTCAAGGGGGTTTTCCGTTTCTTGACAGCAATACACCCACGCAATCAAAGTCATTGTTGTGACTTTCTGTGTTGCTGCAATAATTTATGCACTCACCGGAGCGTGCAAGTCTTGTTTAGCTTGTTAAAACGTTTGCGACAAACTGCTGTCTAATTTTTTTAATTTTTCAATCAGCTCGTCTGTTAAAAAGATTGTTATTTGTTTTTCATTTTCCTTAGTTTTTTTGTATGTTGTAAAGCTTTTCCACGAGATCTTTTATTTCTTTACAACAATTATTTCTCCATTCTCCCTCTTCCCATCTTCGTTTACTCAATAAGAGCATTGTATTGGTTGTTTCTGGCAGAATTAAAGGTTGGTTGTAATTTAATACATGGCGCCATACAACGATTGGTACACTGTCGGGTCCGGCGAATCTGCTTCAGGAAGTTAGGAATGTGAAAGCCACTCACATTTTCCTCCTTTTTTTTACCATTTCCACGCCTGCTTTCCCGATTTTTTTGTTAGTTTTAACCATGCTTTGCATAACGATTGCAGCTTTCTTTTTCTTAAGTTTTCTGGGATTAAACGTCTTTTTTTGCAACTAGTTTCGCGAGGGGGGTAAGAAAGGCGTCTTGCGTTCCGCGCACACTTGTAAATTAGGAGTTGTGGACACAAATTGTGACAAGGAGCGAGGCGAGCCTGGGCGAGCCGAGCGAGTTGTCACGGTTTGTGCCACAACTCCTAATTTACAAGTGTGTCTGGCTTTTATATCAGTTTTTAAGTGGAATTGTTCAACACTTCGTATCCAGGCGACTTTTGCCGCCGTTTGCGACGTTGCTATGCTTGTGCCGAGAGTAGACTTTCGAGGGAGCATTATGTTCTTGTGATAGTTCTGAGTGATGTTATGGGAGAGATTCAAAGTTGGGGGCAAGAAGCCCATTTTGTTTTTCTCTTATTCGCACATCAAGATCTATTTGGCTGAGGAGGTACTTTTAGTGCCATTTCTTTTTGGTGACAAAAACTTCCTGTTCGAGATGAAATATACAACTTTCTAGTAATATTGTTGAATTGGTATATTAGCCTAAGTCATATTTTCTTGACCATAGACTGCTTTCATTTTAACCTTAACTCATCCTTTTTTCCCCGCAGATGAAGAGAAAGTAAGTGCAAAAGGCAGACCAAAACTCCTGAAGTCTAAATCTGCTGTTCCCGAGACCTTGTTCAAGAATGTCGAATTTTCAATTGATCCAGATGCAGATGAACCTGTTAGTTTTAAATCCAAAGGAGCGAGCGGCGCTGAAATGAACGGTTATCACGAGGAACGAGAAACAGTCGACGAAGAGAAGGAGCGAGGCAGACGCGACCGGACAAACTCTTTCGGAAAATATCGGCGACTAGAGGCGCGTCCACTGCGGCGCTCCAGCATAGCTTCTGTACGAAAGTCTGACGCCACTGTGCGGGAAAGAGGCAAAGGATACACGTTTAATGATGGACTAGACGAAACAGGAGACGACAGGAAGAGAAGTGTTCAGCCGCTGAGGATGCCGACACGGGATGAAGTGCGCAAGTTTGAGGCAGAAGGTAAGCGTCGACCGGGAACACCTGGCGCGGCTATAGATGTCACCAAGGGAATGGCTGTTGATATCAACATGGAAGAGACACCTCCCGCCGAGAGAAAGAAGAAAGGAGAAGAAGAGCGAAAGAGCGTCATCGATGCTGTCAAGACCGCCGCCGCTGGCAAATCATGGGTGAAGAAGCAAGAAGCCCAGGAAGGGATGGTTCAAAAACTTGGAACGCTGGAGAGAAATAAAGCGAAATCACGAAGAGCTATGTATCCGCCATTGTCGATGATATTCAATCCTGAAGATAAAGACACTAAAGAAGCGTTGGAACAAATTGGACAAGCGGCGAATGGAATGGAACGGAACCCACATCAAAGGGTACGTCTTAAAGTGGTGGACATTTGTCTTGATGATGACATTCCTGCTGCTCCTGCTGACAAGAAGGCCGCTGGTCAAGCTAAGCCAGGACTTAAGACGGTTTCTATGGCAACTCAAAACGAACCAACTTCGCCGCCCAGATCTCCGACCTCTCCAACATCACCTACGTCACCGTCTTATAAAAAACCTCCGGGTAAATCCCTCGTGGCTTCACGGGCGGCTAGATTAACCAATTTAATCGCCAACGACTTCCGTCCTCTAACAGTGAAAGATAAATGGGCTGAAAGAGAAGAGGAGCAAAAGAAACCTAGTCCCATTAAAGACGATGCCGTGAAGAAGCTTGAGAAAGAAGAAGAACCTGCGCCCGCGGGTAGTCCTGGTGCTCAGCGGCGCTCTTTACCCAGAGTTCCTAAGGAAGAACCATTTCACTCAACAAAGGAGACCACAAAGATTGTCCACCGCAAAGGGACTGGGAAACCAAGGTTTCATTTTGGTAAGGTTAAAAAAGAAGTGGGCGAGGAACGAAAGGACAAGAAAACAAAGAAAGAGGCAGAAGATATGGGATTTGTGGTGGTGGATATGCAGGATGGAATTAGCACGCCTGAGAAAGGTATGGGGCTAATACGTCACGTGATCTTAGATTGCTGCTTGCATGTGCTGCTTACGAGTTACAGCAGTTTGGCTCAAATTCACAATGAAATATAATACGCAGAACAAGCAGTTCAACAATATCCTTCCTTTCATTTCGAAACAGTAAAAACTAGCCTAATTATTGAAACGAGCAGTACAGTATTTTATTATGACACTTAATTCTAGGCTCATCGTTGCAATACTAGTAATTGTTAATTGAATATTATATTAATTAGAACTGAAAGCTTACTGGAGCCGTGCAATATGAATAATATGGGCTGTAGTTATACTGTAACTACTGTTCGTTCAGGAACTACTAACAAAGCTTCAATCCACATTTCTTGCTCGCAATGGAACAAACTGTAAGTGCGTGGACTGTATCTAGTTAATTTAGCGATGTGTTTTTCCTGACAACATTCTTGCGAATGAATCTTGCTTATCTATTCTCTGTAGAAGCGTTAAAACAGAACAAAGCAGATGAAGGATTGTTCTCAGAATCAAGTGAAGAAGAATTCTTGGCTGACAGTCCCAAACTTCAGCGAACAAATGCCAAGCGATTCGGCAAGGTGAGCTTCAAGATAAATTCGACCACTGCGTTAACCATTTGTTCAGAGACAGAAAACTTCATTTTGTGTTTTGGTTTATTCTTACTTCTTTAGTGTTTTAGTGTATTTTAAATGTACATCTGAGTACTTTAGCAAAGAGTCCCCAATAAGCTTGTTAAAGATAAAGAAACTTGACACTCAAATAAAGTATTTAATTTAGTTTGAGATTTCTTTAATATTGAAGATAATTAATGTACATCTTCACAGGAATATTTCAGTGTATCCCGGCACATCATTTTCAACGCTTTCTTTTATTCCAGGGAAGACGAAATACCGAGATGCCAGACGATAAATTGAAACGACGCGAGCAAGCCAAGATCCGCAGCGCCATGAAACAACGAGAGTCCAAGCGACTGCGCATGGCACAGTCAATACAGAGAGAATTAGAGGAAGTGGCTGTCAAACAAGCTGATCTTGAACGTGAAGGAGTTGTTGTTGAGAAGGCGATGAGGAGTGGAAACGGTAAGCGGCTTAGTAATGACCTTTGCAGGTGTTTGGATGGTCACACGATACTCCTCTCGACTTATAAGGGAGAAACGTTGCGTGACACCCCAGTAACGACTGCAAAAGAGACGTATTATAGGTCTTTTTTTATGTACGGTAACACTAGCTATGGGCTAACGCCCGAAACATCAAGGCTCAGTTGAGCAAAGTATGAACGCTATTCACCGGATAAATCCAGTGGATGAGTGTTAACAAAACATACAACGGATAGATGACTTATCCGTTGGATAGCGCTATCCACCCTTTGAACAACTGGGGTCAGCTGTTTAACTCCTTCACTCTCAGAGTTTACCCATGTCTCTGTTAGTAAGGTTCTTACTTTTTATTCTTTTAAAGAAACTCCTTTTGGAAAGAGACATAAAAACTACGAAGTGTACTTTTAGAAGCGAAATACTTGTTTTGTTTTTTGAACAAAGTTTTATATTAATTGATTTTCCTTTTTTTAAGTTAAAATAAAACTTTGTTTGTTTGTCTACACAGCGACTGGAACAGAAGAACAACAGCTAATGCTGCAGTGGTTTAAACTGGTCAACAGAAAGAACGCGCTGATCAGATACGAGTCAGAACTTGTCATACAGTGAGTAACTTCAGTCAAACCGAACCCAGTCGGGGGAATAAGTACCAGTTTTTTCAAATCTTCCTTGAAGTACTCGAAGAGTTTCCAAATTAATTATTTCATCCAATCAAAAAATAGCGCGAGCGCTCACAAGCACTCCGAAAGCAATTGCGTTAACAAGTACGTCATGTTCCTTAGCAACTTGTGGAACGAAGACTGCGGGCTCAGTCCCGTCTCGGAGACGGGATTTCGTTATCAACTGGTACTTTTCCGACTGAACCAACGCAGTGAACAACAAAACAACAGTTTGAGCACATGAAATTTTGGGATTTATGCAGCCTATGGTTGAGTGTAAAATGTAGTCCCCTTTTTATAAGCTTTCATATTGTTATAAGGGTTAATAACTGTATTATAACTGATTTGTTTACAGAGCCAACTCCATTCAGCTTGAGGATCAGCAGGGAAGACTGGAGCAGGAAATTAGAGAACTTCTGATGAAAGAAGGTAAGCCACTGCTAACTTGAAACATTTCAAAATTGTTACTGCGTAGGACATATTGACACATTTACATATTTATCCTCCCTCCTCTTTCAGATCCTAAAAAAGAAGACAATAGAAATATACAGAAAAAGACGAAGCAACTTGTTGATATTGTGGAACAGAGAAACGCATTAGTGGAACTTTTAGACGAAGAAAGAAAGAGGTGGGTTGAATAACCGCTATTCTGTGTTTGCTACTTTGCTTCCTTTCCTGACTGACCAGTTGAAAACGTGACAATATATGCCTTTAGCAAATGCCCACTATAATGTCTTGTTTACAACTTGGGCTTGCAAACTTCAAGTTTCTTTGTACGCTAAAGCCTGGTTCTCATATGATCGTCCCGATCGTCTCTGTCGCTTCAAAAAGTTTGCTTGCTCCAATCACCTAAGACTTTGCAAACGACAGAAGCGACAGAGACGATCGGGGCGATCATATGAGAACCAGCCTTAAAGCTTTACCAGTTGTGTTTCATAGCTTGAGCAGGGGTAATTATTTTGTTTACTAATTGCAATTAAACGTCGCTTTTAAGCTCAAGTCAGTCAGCTACAGTGGACTGGAATGAGCAGCATCAGTAGCATTTTGATAAACCTCGTGTCGTGGTACATGTACATGAAAGAAACTGAAGAGAAGCCAAAGAGAGATCAAAAGCTAATTTCTCCTTACAATAGTAATACTTTTTCAAGAAGACTCAGTGATATTGCCCGCGCAAACATAAATTCAAATGCCAGCGCAAATACAAGGATAAACACGCATGAACTAGCTGAACGCAAGCGCAAGGAATGAGAATCGTCCATTTTCTTGCACCTGGCTTGTGTTTGAATTTGCACGTGCTTCACGTGTGGATATTGCTAACGCAAAAGCAAGCGCAAACGCAAGCAAGTGAAGTGTGACTTGTCCGCCAACCGGTACTAACAATAAAAGAAATGTATAGCGGTCAGTGAGGAGAATTTATATTAAACCTTAGAAGTCAAAGCATTCTGATTAATGCTGAGTTCACTTGCAGGGAACAAGAAGAAGACAGACTTTTCGACGCCATGATCGAGGCAAAAGGTTTGTTTCGTTGTGTTCTCAGTATTTATATACTTCTCACTTATATCAACCAGTATTAGCGTGCGTTCACAAAAAAATACCGGCCTAAACTAAAGTCTGTTCACTTGTTACTTAAAAGCCCCTTACCGACCCTCTTTAAAAGCTCTAACGCACTCTTTGGGCTTGTTACGTTAGGGTGGAGCGCGTGACGAGCCCAAAAGAGGTAATTGTCGTTCAATTTCAACAAGTTATGTTTCAAACATTGATGGTCTTAACACATTTGTAATATCTTTCTTTTCTCTTATGATATTTAGTTACAAATTTTGATCACTTAGCACAACTTAAAAATATGCTGTGAAAGAACGGCTGTATATCTCAAATAATCTCGGCACAGTAAAGTTAACTTGAGTCTAACTGTTATCTTATTTTATTGCGTAAACAGCGATTTTCACTTAAATTTCGAAAGCAGTTCGTGTTTGCTTTGGTTTTGCTTTACTACGCTTATTGATTGGTTAAAAAAATCTCACGCCACTTTCTCAACCAATCAGAAGTAAAACCAAAACCAATCGTGACTCGCTTGCACATGTTTACCGCGCTTCACGCCGGTTACATGTATTTGCTTCGAGTTTTGCTCAACAGCTCTCTTTTACATATATTCATTCACACAGTTCATATCAATTGGTTACTACCAATTATACTAATTACTAACTGATTTTCGCGTCTTCTTGTGTAGCAATGTACAAAAGACGAACATCTTCCAAAATCAGTTAAGTGAAATAAATTTAAAATAAAATCTAGTGTATGCTAGCTATAAAACCATGAGAATTATAAATATTCTGATAAATAAACGTTTTATAAATCAACAGCAATGAATTTGTAAATTCAAGTAAACAAATGAACGAATAAATAAATAAATAAATAAATAAATAAATAAATAGAAAAAGAGAACAGATCCGAATAAATTCGTATGTTAAATTTACTACAGTAGCATGTGTCTCAAAACGCCAAAACAAATGAAAGAAAATCAGTTAAACAAGTAAGTAAATTATAAATAAATAAACAAACAAACAAACAAACAAACAAGCAAATATATAAAATGAATAAATAAATAAACTAGTAAATAAAAAAGCAAATAAATATCTAAACAAACGATAAATCGTTAAAACAATGAATAGTTGATTAGTTGATAATTAATTACGTTATTGATGAGTCAAAATATCAATTTAAAATTTACTGACATTAATTAGCAAATTCAGTGGGGTACAATTGTTTACGCTATGTATGTACACCAACCAAGAAAACTACCAGAGGTTCTTTGGGAATTTGGACAATCTCGTACCCAGTGACGTTATTTTCCTTCAGTCCCTTCCCATCGCACACAGCGCGCCCGTCATCCAGTTCTCTTTCCTCAACCGAATAGATCAGTATGTTTTTGTATTTTTTTTGTAGCGAATCTGTTGCTACTCTTATTTGTATAAATGAGGACTGGGAACTAGACTACGTTGTAGGGGAACAGGTGAAGTCGAAACTGACATTTCAGTTGTAAAATGGTTCACTGATCTATTTGTTTTATTTTTTGCAGGCTTTATAACATCAGTGTGAATACTGAATGAAGACTACTAGGATGGAATGGAATGGATGAGTCTGCTTTGTTACCAAAGTGCCCAAATACCTGAGGGTAATTTCACGCGAAACTTCCGTGCAAAAACATTGGAAGCAATGTTTCACGAGCGAGTGTTACATTTTGTTGTGTTTTTTGCTTGAAATTGAAACTAAATTGTTGCATGGTGCTAACGTAAAAAGGTTCGGTAAGGTGAAAACCTGTTTAAAACCTGTTTTTGAACGTTAATATGTTGCAGTTATGGTAAACCACCATAGAATAATAATGCTGAAACCGATTACAGGTGAAGGACCAAGTGAAGCAACTACGATTCTTATATTCTGGTTATATTGCCAAAGTTTATAGTTTTGAAACTTATTTTAAAGTAGAAAAAAAGTTAAATAATCATTCGATAAATAGTCTTAATTAACTGTATAACTTTGTCGTAACATTTGCGTTAATGTAAATACTTAAATTAAATTTGAAAAGTTTTGTTTTCTTTATTATTTCACGGCCCTGCTTGCGAAAATTATTTCTACCTTTTATATGGTGACAGAAAACTAAAAATACTGTTGTAGTAATTATAATATAATTAGCGTTAAAATCCAACTTATTCCAAACGGTGTGCCTTAAACACTGGTACTAACTGCAATCAGAAACCCTTATGGGTTTTTGCTGTAATACGATTTCATCAATCCTTTTATTTCGTCAACAAAGAATATGTTTGTCAAAAATTAAAAGAAACAAATATATATATTTTCATTATAAATGTAAAGTGTACTTACCAATACCGGTAGGGAGCATTTTTAAAAATTGCGAAAAAAATCAATTTATTAAATTTGAATTAAGAATAAATTTATAAATATTAAGGTGTGACACAAGCGTGAACTTGCTTGATTAATCCGCACAGAATTGAGAAAATGATTGCGTTAGAACATGCACAGAATTGTTAAAAACAAAAACGGTTGTAGTGGTCTAGCAAGACCTTGGCTGTCAGAGTTATGCAGTTTAAACAGACTTTAGGGTACTGTTCTAGAGTAAAACGTAGCTATTGTCTTTCCTAAAGAATAGCATTTTGAATAACGTAACTGGGATCAACACCGCTAAACAACAGTAGGCAATATTCTTCGCGTTACACACGATTGGAAATTTTAGTGTGTTTCATAACTTGACGGAAACTCGAAGCTAAATGCCATTCTGGCATGCCTGTTATTTTTTTGTTTGGCTATGTTACTAAATAACTTGCTGGTGATATTTTGTAAACCGGCGGCGCGCAATATGAACCTTAAGAAGTACTTTAGGTTTTGGGTTGAACGAATAGTTCAAAGTCAAGTTGTCGTATGGTACCTAAATCACAGCCTGTCCCAGTAAGCCTTACTAATGTTTTTGCAAAACATTTAAAAAAAAATGAATAGAATTGCTTTCAAGTGTCAGTTGAACAACGATGCCCTGCTAGGTTAGCTGAGTCTTCTGTAGTTTCAAGGACACATTTTTATTTGAGAAATTATAGTACTTTAATTCTGGCAAAAATTCGAAAGAAAGACTTTTTGGGACAGGCAGATACTTGCTGTGAATTAAATTATTGTGTAAAATTAAAATACAAATTGTAATTAGAATAAAACGCGTTTTGAATTTGCCTTGTGACTTTGTAGTCATCTAATGGGTGGTGAATGGTAGTCCCCATGTTTGTCATACGTATTTAATAGCCCCAGGGGTTTATGAGAGGAATGGAACGAGGGAGGGGGAAGGGGCACAAAGTCAACGGAAAAAAGGTGCATAAAATTTTCAGCATCTACAGACAAAATTCCCCCCCCCCCCCCTAAAAACAGGGTGAAGGCCAAGTACTACGTGTTTTTCTGAGAGACCACATGCAAAAACAAAGTACAGTGGGATATGAGAGCCGGTTGCATTCGCTTACTAAAAGGAGGCTTTCCCATAAATCCCGAATATATCACGCACAAAATTAATCAAGCAATCCAGTTTTTGCCGCAATCCGACCAACATGATCAACATCAGTTGTGCAACACAGACAATACGACGTAATCAAGGGCCGTACACTTGAACTAGCAAGAGACAAGACGAGGCAAGTGCCTCGTCTAGATTTTAACCTAAAACTGAATATTTTGATGGAAAAATAATCCCAAGTTGAACAAGCAAGAATTACCTTAAGAATCAATGTTGCAGAAAGAGTTTCAGGGCTTCTAGATTTCAATTTTTTAAGGGCATGTCCCAAACCCCCCTAGCATGGTCTTGCCTTGTCTATGGCAAATGTCTGGTTATGTCCCTGTAGTCAGTTTGATATCTTGTGCTTATCATCTCTTCCACTTCGTCCTGGGTCATTCCAGGGCGAAGTTGGTCCCCATACCTCAAATTACAATACATAGGGCAGAATATTACAGTCACAAAGAACAACAAATCAAAACTTTATTGATACCAGCTATCAGAGGATTTTTACGACAACACAAATTCATTTCCATTGCTGTCAGTCTAGCTCTATTAGCATTATACTACTTGCTAGGTAGCTTAAGGCAAACACAAAACGTACAGTACGTTCCTAATCTTAAAAAAGAACAACAAGATGACGCGGCAGCAATTAAGTCAGTCACAAGCTTTGTCTAGTCATAAATTTCATTGTCGGGTATAACTCGGTTTCATATTACACTACTTGTGTTTTTATAGTTTCCAGAAAGTACCTTTTCTCGTTGGGTTATGGGAAGGATTTGCCTGCACTAGGTCTTGGGGACCAGGCCGTCCTAAGATCTTTTACTTGCTAGCACTTGTTACAAGCAGGGACTTAGGACGAGCCTGTCAGTTAAAAAGTTAAGATGTAAAATCTTCAAGACCCGCGGCCATTTATTAACTTGAACGAACACAGCTATGCTTCTTTTATCAAGAAAGCACAAGACTATTGCACAGTTATGATAATATATGTCCCTTTGCAGTTTCCGTAACTGAAAATTCTCTTATGTAAAGCATGAATCAGCTGTAGTAATCATCAAACTCCAAATGATTTATTTGTCCACTTGTTCTGCCACCTTCTCGTAATGCTCTTCGTCCGACTCCTCTTGGGATCCAGTCTCTCCTTGCTCCTCGGCCTGCGCTTGCGCATCCTGTGCATTGGGAACCCACAGACCAGAGTCAACGCATTGCTTGAGGTAGCCTCTGGCTTCTGCTTCAGGCATTTTGCCAAGAACTTCTTGAAGCATCGGGATGTCTTTTTCTTCAAAGCACTTCTGAAGTTCCTGAAACCAACAGACATGTTCAATCAGATACTTTCGCATCTGTATTTTGTTTAGTTGTAGTGTCCACGTTGCAAATGAAGGCAGTTGTACTAAGTTGTTGCTTAAATAATTTTATATTGAAGTTCAAGGTGAAGACCATTCAACGATCAGTCAATCAAATCAAATAAAATCAATCGGTCGGTCGGTCGGTCGGTCGGTCGGTCGGTCGGCCGGTCCGTCAGTCAACTTTTAACACCCACAAGCAACATTCCCATTGTTTGCAACCCGACCAATCCCAATGCAAGTGGCGTGAGCCAGAAAGCATCCACGAACATGGTGGAGATAGCATGTGCTCTGTGGAGTGCTGTACATGTATCTCACACACGATCTACACTGGTTACACTTACTGGTGGTAATGATTCGAACACTTCCACAGGATCCAAACCTCCAGGACCCAGTCTCTTTTGCCGCTCCTCCTACAAAACAAACAAATAAAAGGATCAAGTAATTTCATTTTGTTCACTTCCATTTGTAAATCACAAGATCTAGTTTCCACTAAGCACACACAGTACTTTAATACTAGTTACTAGGTACTACCCTTGGTCTCAGCAAAAATGGCGAGAGAAATCTAAAGGCGATGCTACATGGGACAACTTGCAACAACGATTTTTCGCGCAACACCGCGTCAACTTTTCGTGGTATGTTAAACGAGTCAACTTTTCGCGCAACATCGTACAAAATGTACTTGGCAACATGCATGTAACACGAGACGATTTTAAGCGCAACGTCAACTCGCAACATTTCGCGTACCCGAGAAACGCGCGTCCAGGCCATGTTGAACAGAATTCTGGGAAGGTGTTGCGCGAAAAATCGACGGCGATCCTGCTACACGAGTCAACATTGTTGCGCAAAAAATCGTTGTTGCAAGTTGTCCCGTGTAAAACCACCTTAATAACGGTTCCCAATGCACAATGAAACACAAATCACTTCCTGATGCACAAAACTGATGTAAGGAAATACCAAGCGGGATTGCAATCAACTGGTAAGCTGAGTTTGCGGTATAACCTCACCTCCTCTGCTTCTTTGATAGCTTTATCAATCCTGGCCTGAGCTCTTTCCTTCACTCTTTGTAGGAATGACTGAAGTTCATCTTCGAACGCGTCCATGTATTCCTTGAAGTCTGTTTTAGCTTTCTTCATCCTGTGCGATGCAATGAAAGGAATTACAAGAGAGAAAGAGAGTACACGGTAGACGCACGGTACACGAAGGTACACGCACACACTGACATTTGTTTTTCCTTTGTAGACATTGAAGAAAGGCTGTGGTTGCTACTTTTTACAGCATCACTTACAACGTACTTATCAGTAGGCCTGTCAGATCTGTTATCAAAAGATTTTTCAGTTCTAATCTCAATGTCACCTCTTAATGTTACTATTAGTTGCAGGATAAGGAAACAGACAAAAGTCTCAGCAGTATCTGTTCTTGTCATACAAGAGCATTAATATGGATACATCAAATTGGTAGTTTTGATGCACGTGCCAAAAGCAACTTAATTCCAATAACACACATGACCCTTCCCCATTCCCTCCCCATTTTCCTCGCATTTTCTCGATTGTGCCTGTTATGCAGACCACAGTCAGGAAATGTCACTGATGTTACATACAGGGAGGGGGAAGTGTGGTGTGCACGATTGGAATTAAGTTGCTTTTGGTACTTGTAACCTAAAACTAACAGCCAAACCAATTTAGCGACCATATTCCTTGTATGGTATGGAAATCTGTTTGTATAAAGTAAAATTAATATACTTCATGCAGAATACCTCCACTGTCCCTGTGTATAGACACTACATGTACTTACTTTGTAAAGAAGGAATGAACAGTAGCTTGTGGACTGGCATCTAATGACTTGGCCAACTCCAATATGTACTGCATGATGATTGTCTGATGTGCAACTCGCTCCACCAGTGAATGTTTCTGTATCAACAACAAAACGACTTTAACATGAGGTAAATAAATTGGGCTGTCCTTCCCAGGGAAACAGGAGGGGAGATTGAGACGTGTGGCAAGAAAGCACTTGTCTCCACCTCTCCTCCCCTTGTCTGGAAAGGAAAGTCTAATCTCAACTTAAATGTGTTACATGTATGTCACATACGCATTTAAGCCAGAACAACCTTTAGACAAGCTACATTTGCTGAGGAAGGGGAAGAGAGAGAAGGAAAGGGCGGGGGGGGGGTGGAGGGCAAGGAGTGACTAAATAACAGATGCACAGAACTGATTGACTGGGGTAAGCTGATGCCAGTGAAACTCAGTTAGAGAATATTGCATTCTGACTAATATTTGTAATTTTTCGACAGAGACAAAAGCTGCACATAAAAGGGAATCTTCCCCACTCCCTTCCCGCTTTTCACCATTTTTTGCTCTCCCAGGAGTGCTTGTTCGATCACTTGCACATTTTGTTCACTCCACGGGTTTGGAAAGGGATCAGCTGCTACGCAGGCTAGTAGGTCTATTAATAGCTAATTCCAAGCAATACGAATTATATTCTGTCAGGTAGATGACATGGCAAAACAAAGTGCTTTCTCCGTACCAAAAAAAAAAATAAAGCACAAAAATATTACACATTTGAGATTTGTTAGCAATGTGTAAAATTCTTGGTAAACAACAAAAAAGGTAAAAAAAAACCCTTTGACAAAGAGAAAACGGTGCAACAGAATATATTAAGGCAATGTTAGCCATACAGGCTGCATGTTATGTATTCACAGAGTCAGAGTTTGCAGTCGTGTGGTATAGGATATGCCATACCTCTTGTACTTCTAAGTTAATACACCACAGAGCCAGGTAGTTTGCTGTGTCGTCACAGGCCAAGTGAGGATTTTTACGCAGATAATCTTCACTGTCATTGTAATCATACAGCATGCCATAATGTTCAATTTCTTTCTTGTACTTATCCATGAAGGCTTGCTACAAATAAAAAAAAAACACAAACTAATCAAGCTGCAAAAAGAACGCCTAATAAACACAGTCAACAGTGTTTCTTTTTCTCAGTGTTATTTTTTCTGCTTGAAAACGCCATGTGTAGAGAACTTAAAATACATGTAAGTTACAGATAGGTAAAATAACTTAAAGTGCTGTGCACCTTCCATGCAACCCCGTATTTATTGTGTCTTAAGTGGTAAATACAGGATTATTTACTAGTAATACCATGTTCAGGGGCACCCATGTCCTAGGTACATTTGAAACTATATCTGAGCTTAAAGATTGCCATTTCAAATAATAATGCCCAATATCGCTGGCATACTGTGAAACAAAAAATTAACATTATAAATTTACTTACAGATCTTTCAGCCTTCTCATCTTCTGTTAAATTTTCATCTGTTTTTCTTGGAGCATTGATAATCTTAGAATAAATAAATAATAATAATAATAATGTCTAATGCAGTTAACCTTCCTTCATGTGACAAACAGTTAAGACAGTATATGGTACATGTACATCCAACATAATTATACCTTAAAATGAGGTGTCCGACAAGACAAGATTACGTTTCCATTTCGATTCAGCAGTTTAAAGCACAAGAAAACAACAAAGCCAGAAAAATCCAAGGTTGACGTAGCTAAGTGGCCAATCTAATTGGTGTTACCGGTAATGCCAATTGTGATTATTGTAAACTAAAGAGGAGACCAATCCCTTCTGGGGCCAATCAAGGTGATTCCCTAGTATTGCATTGCGCATCCTTACTGCGCAGAATTTTACGTGAAATTAGTGCACGCACATAAACAAAATGGCGGCTTTTTCTATGCGGCTTGGCCCGCAAAAGAAAGAAATCGTCGTTTTTTTTCGTTTTTGAGTTGCTTGCTGTAATTGCACTGGACTATTTACAAACAGGCTGCAGGGATTTGTTATCACTTCTGATTTGATGTGACAATCTCCCTTGCTCAGTTGAAATTTATTTATAATAACTCTACAAGTTAGCATCTAAGTATGTAGGTGTGCTACACAACAAAAACTGATTCTAAACTCACTGTTCTGGTGAATCCTGCGTGGCTCAGTGTGTCCACATTCTTAGGAGCTTTCTGATGATAAAGTCCACATGTCAACCATTAGTTTAAAGTATTACCCCCAATCCACGTTTGAAAGTTCTAGACAAGTTCAGTCATTACCACAAAGCAAAAATGTAAAAGTAAATGGAATGTTACATGTAATTAACAGATATTTTTTGTTCTAAAAAAAAAGTCAGATTTGGGTTGGGAAGTTTGCTCAAGGTACATTACATTTAATTTGCTTCATCAGGAATCCATGCATGCCTGGATATACTTTTCTGCATGGAAATACATATTTGTGGACCCAAGAGGTGTTATTGATTCTGTAAGTGGTCTTAAATGAAGGGATAAAATCAGCCACAAAAATTCACATCCTTCTTAGATGTACCATCACATTTGTCAATTCAATATCCTCAGACACTGAAAAATAGCCAATAAAAGTCTCACCTTTTCTTTCTTAGATAACTCTTCATCTTCTTTTCTAAGCTCTTTCATCTGCAAAATGATTAATTAAAATGAATTCCATGTAGGTTGATACACACTAGATAGCATACTGAAGCTGTCACAGTATAATCACATGCATATGTACGTATACTGTGCAGTCATGCAGTAGCTATTTGATTTTCACAAAGGATGATAGACTAGCACAAGTAACACAGGGGCAGGCATTTAGAGAGGTAAGGTATTACTTTTAGTTCCAACTTTTAGTTGGAACAAAGTGACTTTTTTTATGGAACGATCTGACCGAAATAAAAGTTGGAACGATGTGACTTGGAACGAAGTAACCTTGGAACGATGTGACCGGATACCTTATTACTTCATTTAAAAAACATGCACAAAGTAGCAATCACCTTAATATTTTAGGAAAAATAAAGTTTTGGTAGCTTTAGCAGTACTGGAATATAATTGGATGCTAGTCTTAGCAGGGTTACCCCTGCCAGTATTAAAGGGACTATGTCACAGATTTTAACTGATTTCTGAGCCGCTAAAATTAACATTTGTGTCGCAAGAAACCTAAAGCTAATAGTCCATTTCCATTAAAAATTGCTATATTAGAGCACTGAAACTGTTAACAAGCATCTTTGGCTGCGGACGGCTTGGATGGAAATGGATTGCAATTTGATAAAGTTAGGCAAACGTTTTTAAGTTGTTTCCACGTGTCTTCGAAATATCGATTATAGGTATATACCCGTAAAAACTCGTGTATAAGCCGCACTTTTTTCCTGAAATTTTGGGCTCAAAATGGTGGGTGCGGCATATCTACATGACAATTGCTTTTGAGGGGTGAAAATTGCCTAGGCTGGGGTCAGAAAAAGCATTAAAAACATTGAGTAAATAAGCAATAAAGACAATATATCGTTAAAAGAGCATCCTTTTTAAAAGGTATTGGGATTTAAAGTTTCTTAAGTTTTTATTTTTTTTCTCAAAATCAAGCTTCAAAGTTGGGGGTGCGACTTATCTACGAGTGCGGAATGAATGAATGAAATACTTTATTAAAGTGTCTGAGGTATTTAGCTGAAAAAACTAATTGTGGACACTATTTACATTATTATATATCTAAGCTATTTATACACGAGCTATTTATACACGAGTCTTTTCTATCCACAAATTAGAGAACTTTATATATATTCCTTTAGATGTTCATAGATAATGTTTATTTAGGGTTTAGTTGCCTACCACTAATTTCAGAACAGTTTAGATCAAAAATCTGCGAAATCCTCGTGACATAGTCCCTTTAAATTTTCTGGTACTGGCTTTTATACAGGCACTTGGGTTAAGAACAGACGCTCTGAGAGTAATGTGTTCAACCAAGAACAGGATACAATGACCTTGGCCAGGACTCCAACAAAGACAACTCAAACTGGGGTCCAGCACCCTAACCATTTGTCCAACACATAGCCTCTACTAAAACTTTCATTTAAAATTCAGAATTAAGGTCAATATGAAATCTTTTGAGCAAAGGTATTTGATCATGGGCTAGGGATTCAGATATGTTTTTAAGGCAACATGTCAACATGGAATTCCTAGGGGTCCAATTCCCATTACTACATCCAAATCGATAGAAGTTTCTATTAATTTGTGGGGTCAGCAGTGGTAGCTGAGTTATACAGGTTTTTGGCCTGAGACCCCCTGCTACATGTATCTAAGCACTGATGTGACCTTTCGATACAATAGAATCATTGTTACCTTAACTAATACATTCAATAACTTATTTCAATTTCTCAGTATTGTGTGGCTCCAAAAAATGTCCATACTCCCCCCACAGAAGGGATTGGAAACTTTGAAGGACTGAGATGTATGAAGCTTAATTCATTTGGAACTTCTTTTTTTTTTTTTTTTTTTTTTTTTTTTTTTTTTTTTACAAAATATAGATCACTAACTTTACAAAAGGAGCTACTTTACAGTACAGCTTAGAAAGTGTGGAAAAATAGTTACAAAAATTACTCTACTTTATGAAGTCAATACTATTAACATTACAACACTTTCGAAACACTTAGGCTAACATTACAACACTTAGGCTAACAATGCAAAAAGAAATAACAAATAACATTGCCTATAATTGTTACCAGAAAGAAAAATGAACGATGTAGCGAGATACAAAAACAAAAGGAAACTAAATGTTTTGTAAAAAAATTCCATTTCTTTATATAGTTGTCGTATTTACCGGATTTGATAGCAATATGTTTTTCTAACGATAGTTTGTCGCGAACGAGGGATATGTACTCGTTAAACTGAACTTTATTTTTTTTGCCGGTGTTAAGGTATAAAAAGTATTTTCCTAATATAATAAGATGGTTTAGGGCTAAACAACCACGAGGAGAGTCCAATATACCATATAAGACATCTAAGTTCGAAAGATGGACTCCTTTTCTTCTATGAATATTGTACCAATCTTGAAAATCTACCCAGAAAGTTTTTGCTTGAGTGCACTCTATAAAAAGGTGCCAGATGGTATGGATTTCGGTAGGGCAAAAAGGACAAGTTGGGGAGTCAACTTTCTTCATCTTATGTAATAAGCTATTCGTAGGTAGGATGCGATGGATGATCTTGTACTGGAACATCATCATTTTGGTTTCTTTTGTAACGTTAAAAGGTAAAAGATAAACCTTACACAGATTGTTCTTTTCTACCCCATATTCAATAAGTTTCCTTTCTGCTGTGGGGGGAGATAACTTTTCTAGGGATAACAGTTTTTCATAGAGAGTTTTACAACTCAACGATTCGCTTATTAAATCAAGGGGTTTAATGGGTAGTTGGTTGTTAGAGTCTAAAAGCTTTTTCCACGAGCGAGGGAAAGCAGAAATGATGCTGTAATACTGTAGAAAATTAAACTTAGTCTTGAATTTTTCGCAAAGAGAATTAAAAGATAGAAAGCGATTTTTTTCTGTGTTAAGCAAGTCTGATATGTGCGTGACTCCAGCCCGATGCCAATGTGGAAAATAAATCGATTTTTTATTAACAATCAGAAACCTGTTGTTCCAGATTACTTGCTCTAGTACCTCAGATTTATTTTGTGGATCGGTCGCAGTGATTTTCTGCCAATGGGCTATGATGTCTTTGTAAAATCTTGGGAGGCGTTCACTTAGGCAAAGAAGCTTACAGTCATAGTTACACTGAAATAAGAAAGTGCCACCGACGTTGGCAAGGAAAGAGGCTGGGATATATTTCCATGGAGCGTCGTGGTCTGAACATAGGCGGTTTACCCAGTTTAATTTTAGAGCTTTGTCAAAAATGGCGAAATCTTTCATTTCTAAGCCACCTTCTTTTTTAGATTTTATCAGAGTCGACTTTTTGATTTTCGCAGGTTTGTGGCTCCATACAAAGTCGAAAGTCATTCTATTCACTTCTTCAGCGAATCGTGGTGGCGTTTCCATGGAGCTGCAGATGAATATGACTTTTGAAAGGGCTAGAGTTTTAACAATGTTTATTCTTCCATAAACAGAGATATCCCTTTGAGACCAAAAGTTTAAAGTCTTCTGTAATTTTGACAGCTTGTCGAAGAAGTTTCTCTGGTCTGACAGATTGTCATCGTACGAGAAGTGTGTACCTAGAGCATAGACAGGTTCATCTGTCATTAGAAGGGATTGGAAACTTTGAAGGACTGAGATGTATGAAGCTTAATTCATTTGGAACTTCTAGAGGAGTGGGGAGGTCTTTGGACAAATCCCTTTCATGGGGGAGGTATGGATAATTTTTGGAACTACACATTACCCAGGACTGGCCCTGGAATCCCATGCAAAAATGCCATTTTAAGCCAATGTGTACTTCCAGAAATGGCCATACTCCCCCCACAGAAGGGATTGGAAATTTCCTGGGGTGGGGGTCTCAAAGACCAAAAAATTTTAAAGAAATGTATGAAATTTAACTGGAATTTTCAGATGGGTTGGGGGTTCCTTTAAAAAATCCCTTCCGTGGGGGAGGTATGGATATTTTATGGAACTACACAATACAGTTCAGACTAGATGGACCCTGCATGGCAGAGAAGTGGCATGGCAAGGTTTGACCAGCCAAGACCAATAAGACCACCAATTCAAACTTGGTTAAGTCTGGCCTGCACTTGTCAGCTTTATTCATCCCCAAGGGTTTAGTCCTAGACACTTACAAGTCTTTATAATTTAGATCATTTCAATATCAAGAATTAAACAAACTCTTGTGCCAGGGAACCCTTAACAACAAATGTCGACAAAGTATTGGACAAGAGAAGAGAAGTGATAGCTCATGAGAAAACATATCATTAATCAGGAGTTGCAAGATGATGCTAACCTTTTTCTCTAATTCCTGCAAATCTTGCTTTAATTTCTCTTCTTTTGCTTTGTCCTTTGCTATTTCAGTATCCTTTAGTTTTTTTCTTGCTTGCTCAAGCTTTCTTTTATTTCTAGTAAGAAAAGGAAAATTATTTAATAATAACTTCCTTTTTCTTCTATTGAGCACATCACATTTATACTTCCTGGATATCAAAAACAATTTTAATGGTGTTGATCAATAATCTTTCACAAAAAATGGTTAGAATTCAATAGAATGGATACAAACTGAACTGGTAAACTTTAAGTATCTTATTGTTACTTATTTTCGCGGGACTTAATTTTCGCGATTTTCGCGATTTTCAAAAATCGCGAAGTTAAAGATCCGCAAAAAAAGGTTCTCGCGAAAAATCACAACGCAAATTTAAATACCATTCAATATAATTCGTTATGATTTATCAACATTGCCGTCAGTTTACAACATAATTATCTTTAAACTAGCTTTACTTTTGTTACAAAGGAACATGTCAAACTGTTTTAAGCCGGTTTCGTTTAGATATGTTTTTGTTCAGTGACATTGGAAACTATTGCTTTGGAAAATTCAAATCAGTTGTGCCAAATTTGAGACTTACTGTTTGTTAATGCAGACCAGTATTTTGACAATTTTCGCGAAATCACGTTCCTTTAACCCCTTGCCTACCAGAGCCAGACACACTAAGCAACCGGCGGCCATATTGAATTTTTAATGAGATTCTAAATTTGGCTAAGCAATGGCATCTTTTCAGATAAAATATTAAAGTACAACTAGATTAAGCATTTAAAATGAATTCCTCTCTCTTTTCCGCATTCTCTTATTGTACTGATGACTCGTACAGCTCCCAGTCGAACTCCTTGACCATGTGCATTTGGAGGTTCAATTTCTTCGATCGATCGAGGCTTCTTTTTCGCCACCTTCATCTTCTTTTTGTTCAGACTCTTCAGAATCACATAGCTTAAGTTCGCTGTGACTTAAATCGCTTACATCAGAGTCGCGATCGGCAAAAATTTCAGCAATAGCTTCATCTGTGTTGATTCTGCCTTCACGCACACATGCAGCCATTTTGTAAATTGTTCGAGCAAAAAGCAACTTTATTGGGTCAGCGGTATTTCGAAAGTAGTGCCAGACCTTTCTCAACAACTGGGGATGATTTCTTCAAGGCATCGCAAACAACCAGGCTTTCAGTGATGTCCTTTGGTTGAGGACGTATATATACGTCCTCGGTCGTTGCGAGACAACAGAGAGGACGTATATATACGTCCTTGGTAGGCAAGGGGTTAAACATATTTTTTTGGCCAGATCGCGAAATTTAAGTCCCGCGAAATATTCCCGTTCCATTTTCCTGCGAAAATAAGTAACAATAAGGTATTAAAAGTCAATGGACCCTACATACCGGTATCTATTTTATAATGGTTTAAAACTAAAGAAAACAAATTCAACACTAGGAAGCAAAACTGAAGAACAGATGGTCAAAACCAGGTATTTTTAAAAATGAATCATTAGTCATTTAGACGTGCATAATAATAATCTTTATTTAGAGTAAACATAACAAAAGTTATCAGTATGAGCTAAAAAAAGAGAAAAATACTCAGGGTTCTATTTTACATCTTGCTGTGTGGGAATCCAATGCTAAGATATTTAATGTAATTTACTTTTAAATTGCCCATTGGAGTCGACACTACTAACTTCTTGGGGTAGATTATTCCATTAAAGAGCCCCACTGCAGCAAACTTTGCTTGTAAAACATGTTCCATTCCAATGTCAGCGTTGAATGTCTCTGAAAAACTCTACTATTAATAGTGTTAAGAACTTACTCTGCAAGTTTTGCATCAAGCGCTTCTCTTTCTTTCTTCGATTCATCCATTCTCTCCACCCTTGCCTGGTGTCGCCATCTAAAAAGGCTAGGTGTGTCAATATTAGGGTGGGTGTCATCCTCATCATCACTGATCTAAAAAAGAAATTATATCATTTTAAGACTTCAAATAAAATTTCAAGGCAGTTTCTTTACATTCTGGCAAGTGCTGGTAACCTGAGCATTGAATTTGAACAAATGATGATGCACAATCCAATTTGATGTTACTGATTAAATCACAACTCACAAATTCAAAATGATATTAAAAAATCAAAATATGGTCTACTGATGATTTTAGTACAATATAATTATTATATAAACTGCAGTGGTATAGCAAGTGGTAGCAAATCGATAAAAATGGTATCTATACATGTGTGATATCAGTTTTGACCAATCAGCTCAGTTTGCCACATTTCAATGCTCAATGAGCAAAAGTTTATCGGATCGAAGTTTATTCGGATCTTCCTCAGCAATCTTCCAAAATCCTTGGAAGTCTTCAGAAAAGTTCGGAAATGTTCAGAATCATTCGTACGACCTTTGGACACTGAACATTTTGAAAATATTCGGAAATCTTTGGAAAATGGGTGGAAATCTTCGGATAATCGTCAAAAACATCAAAATTAGTAGGCTTATACAGAATAAAACATGATTGCCTGGATATATGAAATTTTCCTTCTTGTGTTCAAAACCGATATCTCACTCGTGAGCTATCAATTTGAACACTCGAACTAATAAATGTCAAATCTCCATGCAACCATGTATTATCCTCTATATTTTCCTAAAGATCTCCTTATGGATCATCCACTGCAGATGTACAGTCTAAAATATTTTAACCTGATGCATGGCTAAACATTTCAGTCTAAAATATCAGTTCTTATTTGTTGATTGCTATACATTTTTGATATTAATTTCTTTAGGCACCATTGATTTTTTAATTTTTGATTTAATTTAGCTCTGCTGAACTGCCAGGAAATTCCTGTATAAATTATTGGTTATATTAAAAAAATGTCAGTTCTGAGGATTTGGCGGGAGTCAATGCATTATAACAATTAAGCTTAATGTTCCTTTCAAAGTTCAAGTATTATTAAGTAGACCACTCTTGGGAAGCTTATAAGAAAGCACTAATGAGATATTTTGTTATCATAAAACAAAGAGGGTGCTCTGATGGTACGGCCGCAGGAAATTACTTTCTGAAGAAGTTTATATAAGCTTAAGCTCATGGAGAAATATTTATATATAAGTTCCTTATACCACTTGTTCCTATAGCTATTTATGAATCGACTAAAATTGAAATCAGCTGAAATTGTTTACGGGTCACAACAACAAAAACAGGTCAATTGATAGCAAAAGTATTCACAGAGCATGGATGACAAAAATACTTACTTCAATATGGTCCCATTTACTGTAATCCACCATATTTTTTGAATCGATATGGAGAACTTGACAAGAAAGAAAAGACCACAGTCTTTCCAAAATATGGCGAACCTTCTTCAAAATGACGACGGGCACCGAAAGAGGCTGGTGCCAAGTCTTTTTTCTAAGCGTGGCTGCTAAGCTAGTAAAGAACACATGATCGTGTCGTGACAGACCGCACAAAAAAACTGACAAAAAAACAAAATATGGGGCAGGGAAAAGACGTTCACCGGTGGACGTGTAAAGATGTAGGCTTGTGGCTCAAAGGAAACGGTTTTGACGAGTATGTGGATTTGTTCAGTGATGAACATAAGATAGACGGGAAAGTTCTTCTCGTTCTTAACGAAGATGACTTGAGAAATCCTCCTCTAGAGTTGAACATTCTGGGAGATATAAAGCGCTTATGGCTCGCGATTGGTACTCTTCAGCAAAGACACAACCGGTCAAATTCCTTAGCATTGTCCAGTGGCTCAAACGGATACGTAAAACGCAGTGAGATTGATCAGGTTGATGGCTTGGCAAGATTTGTGGCTAGTTCCGGCGAAGATCTCGATTCTGATGACGAAAGAACCGATTACATTCATCCTTTTTCGAACATTTCTGAAACAGGGAGAACTTTGATCAGCTTAGTGTACGCGTTTTCAGTATTTTTTATCACTTCATTTGTCATGGTTTTCGTTCACGATCGTGTTCCAGATATGAAGAAATATCCTCCTCTGCCCGACATAGTCCTGGACAATGTGCCTCTTATCCCATGGGCTTTTAAAATGTGCGAGGTCACAGCGCTCATTCTTAGTGTCGTTTTATCGACCGTCTTGTTCTTCCACAAGCACAGAGTCATTGTTATGCGGAGAATGGCGGCGTTGTGTGGTACAGTGTTTCTTCTTCGCTGTGTTACAATGTTCGTCACTTCACTAAGTGTTCCTGGAATTCATTTGGAGTGTTCGGGAAAGGTAAGAACACTGACACAAAAGATTTCTGCTTTAAACTAACTTAATTCTAATGACCCATGTTCAGTTCATAAAAAAAAAACGTTTTTCAAAAATACTTAATGAAGTAAGTAAGGTTATTTATTTTCTTGATAGTACGCTGTTGGACCGAGAGCAAGTCTACATGAAGTGCTACTGTTTGTTAAAGGCATAATTTATGTTCGGGTAGCAGCTTTCGTAAGGTCTCACACGAATGGCTTGCTACCCTTAATAACCAACAGGAACAATGCCCCTTGCCCCCAAAGCAATAGCAACTGCTACTCTAGAGGACTAGTAGAATTACAAGCTAACGAGAGCTGCTACGCTACTGCGTTTAATTATACATCGTTTGCTTATAAAATTGTGGCGGTATTGTGTTTTTGTTACACATTAATCATTAATAACACATTTAGCATTTGAATATTTTTAGTTGAAGATGTTTCAACTTAATATTTTATTAATTTTGCCATCATGTCGCCACAAAGTGCATTTTGCATGTAAATGTAAAAATTTGGTTTAGCAGCTTTAAAGTGGTGTGATAAAATATGTTTTTATGAAATGGATTGTCTGTCAAAGAACAGGTCTTCAAATTTAATTATTATTTTTGATGACTATAAAGAAAGTTTCCTCAATTTGAAGGCTATTGTTTGAAGCTGCTCTGTCGTAGTACAGGGAGTTATGCTACAGATGAAGTAATATATCAAACACAAGAGGCAGTGTTTCATCGGGATATCCAAACACCGAGAAGAGAGTTGAAAATACAACGCGCAGCGGAGTATTTTTGACGAAATTCGAGGTGTTTGGATAGCCGATGAAACACTGTCTCGAGTGTTTGATAAATCTTCTCAATCGAAACAAAAACTACGAAGTAAACAGAGAAATAAAATCGTAAAAATCTATGCTCATTAAGATCGGGTTTCCAAACCACCGTCACGGTTATAATTTTCTTTGTTTTAACTTGATCAATTATTAATGAGTTTGAGAAGTGCCAGTACAAAAGTGCTGCAAGGCTTCTCCAACCTCTAGGATTGTTATAGACATTTACTATGTTTTGGGTCATTCCACAGTATTATGGACAAAAAATTTGAAAAATCAAATTTGTTTAACTTAGTCAAATTCCAGACAAATTGATAGCATATTAGCTAGAATTTATGAAAATGATAAATATGTTTTGTCATCAATTGTTGTTTGTGCATAAATTATCATTAATTACCATTGATAGTGATAATTGCTGTTGCGGAGGGGAAAGTAATATGTTTTACTGGTAAAAAGTAAAAAACAGGAATTTTGCTGAGATGGTATGTGACACAAACTACTTAAGACAAAGTAACTTTAACATTACCCAAAATTGATATTTCTCTCAGTGTGTCAGCAGCAGACAACAATATGTATGCTGTTTTCCCCTCCGCAACATTTTAAGGCCTAAAAGTTTTGTTTGTCAGCTTGTAATTAACAAAATCAACTTCATGTTTTCACATCTTCTAATTTTGAGCTAAGGTTAAGTTTTATTACTGTCAAAGAGATTTTACGTTTTGAGCTGTAGTTAAGAGGAATGATTAATACTGTTGCGGAGGGGAAATATTGTTGCGGAGGGGAATTCTGTTGTGGGAACAAAATTTCTTTTGAGGGAGATTTAACTAACAATGGTGTTCACATTGGTAAAAGAAGGCATTTTCTCACCAAAGTTTACAACCTTACAGTATCTTACAGGTGCATATGCACTAACAGGCATTGGATTGTTACACGCATTCAACATATAAGCTGCATTTTATGGGCCAGTTTTGTTAAAAGGCAATTGCCCTTTTACGTACAATTTTGGAATGATAATGGAAGCAACATACCAGGCTCACATCTGTTTTTGTTTTCCAGAAGCGTTTAATTATCTATGGGTGTTTGCTGTTAAACATTGACACTGCTTTGTTAGGCGTATGAATCAGTTGTATTTGCATACCTGTTTTTTTACTTTACTTAGTAAAATTCATAGAAAATATATGTTAACCCCTAACTGCCAAAAAATGTTTAAAGGCTGAAGATATTTATATGTCATTGTGAAATTGTAATAATAATCATCAAAATGTGAGGGTTATCACCATCTTTTAACAGCTCATTTGTTGTGAATACAGAACAGGACAAATTTTCCCCTCCGCAACTTCCCCTCCGCAACAGCGAACAATGTTCTTAAATTCTGCATCACTGTAAAAACGCTAAACATTTGAGTTTCTTTATGTGATGTTTGTAATAAACATACAGTGAGGAAAATCAAAAAGTTATTAGGCACAGAAAAGAATTTCAGAATTCAGAGAATTTTTAGAATGAAATTTAAAAACAAAAAACGCCATTTTCTCTGTTCCCCTCCGCAACAGCCCTCTTTTGAGGCTCTGTAATCTAAATAATGTATTTTGGAAAAAAGCAGGGCGGCAGAAAAGAAAGCTTTTTTGAAGACTAAACCCTGAATAGATAATCAGAAGTAACAGTTAAATATCTATTAAACCACAACAATAAAAGTGTCTCTAAATTTCCCCTCCGCAACAGACGGAATACTATGGAATGACCCTTTTAAGTTTTAAAGTAATGGGGGTTTCTTTTATTTTTGTCAAATTTTTATACAAAAAAAAGATTTGGGTAATAATAGACAGTGCAGTGGTGGATCTAGGGGAGGGGCTCAAGACCAGGGCCCTGATCCCCTCCTTATTTTGGTAAAAGACATTTTTTTAATGACTGCACTAACTAAACATTTTGGGGGTGCACACGCAAAAAAGTGCCCTCCCCTTAGTTCAAGGTCTAAATCTGTCAATGTAATGTTGGTATGCTCTAATGCAGGCCTTGGAGTAACTTGCACAGTTGTCATTCCAATAATAATGTAGGAGACTGTGTATTATATTTTAGGTAACATGGAAAATGTAGAATAATAACTAAGCTGTTGTTTCTCTTCTCCAGTTGTATGGTGACACATGGGCAAAGATAAAGAGAGCATTTGAGATCTTGTTTGGATGTGGCCTGTCAGTGAATGGTGTGCGGACCTGTGGTGACTACATGTTCAGTGGCCATACAGTCTCAATTACTCTGTTAAATTTCTTTGTCACTGAATGTAAGTATACTTTTCTTATCTGCAACCACAAATGAACAGATGCTTTGCTGTTTCATCCTTTAATTGTAGTACTAATATTGTAATAAGAACCGAAATATTACTTCACATTTTGTTCGTCTGTTCTTTTTGCTCATTTTCATATTTTAAGTTTGCAAGATGTTCTTTGGAATAGTCATTATTTTGTATTTAATATAATGACAGTCTACATCACTAGCAGTCTACATTTACCTAAGGGAGGTATTTGTTTTGGAGGTCAGGTGGTGAAGTTAACTCGTGTGTAAACAAATACATTTGAAGCTACAAATTCCTTTTTTTTTTCTTCCAGACACACCTTCCTCTATGTACTACCTGCACACTTGCTGCTGGGTCCTGAACATGTTTGGAATCTTCTTTATTTTGGCTGCGCATGAACACTATTCCATTGATGTGGTTATTGCATTCTACATTTCTTCTCGTCTGTTCCTCTATTACCACACTCTAGCTAATACTCGAGCACTGAAGCGGATTGACAGCAAAAGAACAAGGGTGTGGTTTCCATTGTTCTGGTTCTTTGAAGAAAACGTTCCTGGCAAGGTGCCGAATGAGTATGAATGGCCTCTTAAATGGCCAAGCTTTTTATGTCAGAAGTCTAAGTCTCAATTAAATGCTTCAGAGCCTCATTGCTCAAAGAAAGAATAACTTAATTGACTAAGAAACCTGTTTACTACAGATCCTCGAATTAACATCCATATTTTCTAAATCAAATAATTATGTGATCAATAATGGAGACATTTTTCCTCAAAATTTTTCAGATTGGGGCTGATCTATCAATTGAACAAAGTTATTCATCTTTTGAACTACAGAGGCAATCTGACACTTAAATGTAATCATTTATTATTTTAAACTATTGAATGCTTTTGGCTAAACAATTAGTTTAATAAGTCTCATTCGAATGGAGCATTAAGACCATCAAGACTGGTTTTTATTGGACGTAAGAACAAGCATAAGCACATGAAAAGCACAAACATTAATGCTGTCAGTGTCATCACCTCACTAGGAATAAGCATATGCAAAAGTGCAAGAAAACAAAATTGTTTGTTTTTCTTGTGCTTATGCTTATAACAAGTGAGTATAGCTTAAGAAGAATGAGTGTGTTATGCACTTATATGCTTGTGCTTGTGTCCAGTGAAAACTGGCCTTAAAATGCATGTAGCATAAACACTTTCAGTGTAGTACTTCAGAATTAAACAAGTGCAAATCCCTTTCGTTTTGCATGTATAAAAAAAAGTAATTTTTGACAGTGAAAAATATGCTGTGGCCTGCATGAATCCAAGACTTGGAGATGCCCTTCCATTGTTGAAAATGTTGTTAAAAGTTCCCTTTCAAACTATTATTTGCATGTGTAATCAGACCACAACATACAAAAAAATAAAAATTTCTTATCTTTATTTTCTGAAAACAGTAGTTAACTAAACGTGCAGTAAAGTAGTTAGTTTTTATAATACGGTTTCTAAAAGTTGCTTTGATTTTGATCGCAGATTTTTATTATTGCAGTTATATTTTATTGAAAAAAATATTATATTGGGGTATTATTATAACCACAGTGAAGGAAGGGGCCCGGGGAGGGGGGGGTACTCAAAAAAATTTTATACGGGGAGGCTCCACCCCGAGTTCTAACCCCTTACCCTTTTATATACCATTTTGACAGAAATTGTACCCCTTTCGTATACCTTTAAATAAATTGCGTCTGTTCGAAATATTTTAATAAAAGGCCCTTTTAAAAACCTAAATGACAGATTTCCATACCCTTTCATATACCTAAACTCGTGAAATCCCTACCCTTTTGTATACCTGAAGCCTGAAAAAGGTACCCCTTTAGGGCGGAGCCTCCCCATATAGCCCCCATGCCCATTATAGGGAGTACCCCCCGGGGGAAGGGGTAAATAAACTCACAAGACGTAAGTGTGACCCATTATTTAAGAATTGCAATAACACATCCTAGTGCCAGAGGTTATTCTTAAGCGCTTTGTTGGCAGCTCTGCTGAGGGCTGGTTAACAAGATTTTGACCAGAATTGAAAAGTATCAGGAAAAGCCTTTGGCACAGAGTAAAAGGTTATGGATTTTTTTTTTTATCATTGCAGTGCTTGTGGAGCGATTTTCTTTGTAATTGAAACTCATCTTGCTATTTTTGTAGCAATAGAATGCATAAGATGTAGAGGTTACACCATTAATTATTGAAAATCCAAGTTTTATGAAAAGAATTATAGTATTTAAGATTGTATTAATATATTTTGAAAAGATCAGTCGCTATTGTATTATGAAAAGGGCTTAATTGAATAAAGTTAGTGATTATTTAAAATATGTATTAATATATTTTGAGAAAGTCAGTCGATATTGTATTATGAAGAGAGGGGCGAATCAAATAAAATAAAGTGATTATTTCACATCTGGGTTATGGCTTACCTTTTTTACGGCAAGTTTAATTTGATTCCTTTGCGTTGAAATGCTGCCCGAAGACAAAGAGAAGCATTCCGGAGTTGTTAGTATTGATTTCAAAGTGATCCTGAAGCAATTGCAGAGGACCCCGCAAATTACAACCCTGAAAACAGCGAGGCACTATTGTCATTGAATAAGAAGCAAATAAAATGCAGGGTATCTGCAGCTCCGCCGTAGTTTTTAGAACTGCAAAAGCAGACCACTGTTCAAAAGTTCATTGTTCAAAAGTTTACTGTTTTCGCTTGACCACGCCCATCGGTATGAGGGCATATGAAAATTCTAGTTCCCAGGCCAATGGCAAATCTAAAAAGAAAGAATTGTTAGTATAAAGCACAATAGCCTGTCCACAGCCTCTCGATTTTTCAACGCAAAAAAGGAAAAGGAAGCGAGCGCGCGGAGGGAGGGGGGCGGGAAGCGAGCGAAGCGAGAGCTTCTTCCGTTTTGCGCTGGCGTCCAGTTCTCTCGCCGTTCTCACCGCGCGCTCATCGATCGAAAAAACACGAAAAAATAGAGGGCTGTGGACAGTCTAAAAGCACAAGGGTTAAAATGTTCTGATGTCAGTGTGAGATGTTTCTCTTCAAAATTCTCTCGAGCCTCTCTTAACAACGTCGCTTTATTTCAAACGTCACTGCATTCAGAGCAGTGAATGACACTGTGCAACCATAAGGAGTACATGTATGTTTTTTATATTTTTGCTAGCAAGGCTGCATGGGTTAGGGTTCGGGTTAGGGTTTAGGGTTAGGGTTAATCAATATCAACTGACTTTCCCACTCGGCATTGAGAGAACGGCGCCAACATCTTTGCCGGCAGTATGTCTGTAAACTTCAGGATGTAAATAGCCCTCTTCATTTTCTTTTACCTCGACGTTAGGAGATTGTACATAACTACGATTTAAGATCCGGCACAAGTCGTAGCACCATCAAGTCAGCAGAACGAAGCGTTCTCAGAACTTCGTCACTTCTCGCTATTAATCTCGAACTAGCTTGTTTATAATATAATCAGGCACAACACGAAAGATCCATTTTTCAGTACTTATAAGATAAATGGGTTGCATTTACTATCAAATGTTTCTTTCAATTCGATTTAGTTTGAATACCTGTAAATATATGAAATGGACTTCTGTTGTAAAAGATACGTGTACCCAGAAGTTTATAAATTTAATGGACACTAACCTTGGTTTACACAACTGATGTCTTGAGTTTAAGTTCTGTCATCTAATTTTGTTTCTATTGGTAAATTAAAGTGTAACATTAAATTAGGCCTCGATTTTTAACAAACCACTACTGGAGCTTGACCGAAGTAGTTAACTTTCGTTTGTCGTAAAAACGTTTTGCTTATCTTTCGGGTTTATTTGCAATTGGTAGTTCAAAATGTTTTCAAAAGTGTTTTCAAACTTTCACAGTGTTAAAAGATTAGTACTAGTGTTAGAGTGAACTTAATGAACTTAGTTAGCTTTAGTTAACCTAGAATTAACTTAGTTAACTTATGTAAGTTTAGTTTGAAGAATAAACAGAATAAAGAAGATATCTGATCCAAGAAAGACGTAGTCTGACCGAGATAATCTTCCTCTAAACTCTGTTGCAGTACATTTGAAAACATTTGACTTTTTTAATTTAAAGGCTAGTTGCAAATTTTACTATTGTATTTCATAGATTCTAGCGACTTCTTTTTAACATAGTTATCATTTTTCAAGATTTTAATCCTGGGTGTACCATTTAGTGTAGGTGGGTTAAAGCATTTTTACATTTTAAAATATTTTACTCATAAGATATTGTAATCTAGCTATTTTTAAATTTTTAATTTTTTATATTTTTTTTACTTTTACTAGTTTCTTTTGTTTTAATATTGTATTTTAATTATTGTCATGCGCTTTTAACATGAGCCTCTGGCTCGGATATAGAGGGCAACCTCATCCCGCGCCATGACATTAATTAATTGATTGATTGATTGATTGATTGAACATAAGTATTGATAATGCGAGGAGAAATGTAATGTTGGCCAGTCTTTGAATTGAAAGGGTTAATAAAAACTGTGTAGTTGGGATAAGTCGAAGATTTTTGTGTTGGCTAAGAAATATATATATAAAAATGGGTTTTTATTAGTTTTTCAGTTTCATTGGATGATATCATGTAACTTAACGAATTGTTTGAAGGTTTAAACAGTTGAGTGTACATGTATCGTGTTTTCAAACTTGTCCGGGCCAGATAGTCACCGGTCCCATGGTGTAATGGTTAGCACTCTGGACTCTGAATCCAGCGATCCGAGTTCAAATCTCGGTGGGACCTTGGAGGATTTTTTTTCAGTTAAAGATATTTTAAAGGAAAGAAATCGTGATTTTTATACACTTAGTTTTACTCGGTATGAATACAAAACGAAATTAATACAAATTTGTGTTTTGCAAGATAGTCTAGCAAACTCTTTTATTTAGAAACAAGTCGAGATACGAATCTCGTAGAAGAAAACCTTAATTGAGTTACATGCAACAGATCCCAAACAATTTATGTGAGTTGCTCAGTCCAGCGTAAATAACAAAAGGGCCAACAGTATAGGTGAAAGCTCAGACAATCGGCTGTAAATTTAGATGGCGTTTAAAGTATCGTTGAACCTCTTGAGGCGACTCGCTATCGACCTTGCACTAATTGAATTCACTGTGAGCATTTCTACATTTCTCGGATGTTCAAAGAGAAATAATTAAGTCCTTTAGTGAACAGGAATGGTTACAGGGAAGTATATCTCGGTGTCGGCCTTAGAGGACCTGAAGGAGGGTATAAATCCCATTTTCCCAACCCAAATTTTCCCAAAATCTCTTTTCCCAGCCTACTGTTTTCCCAAATTTACAACTCCCAGTCCAAGTTCTATTATCAGTTTCTTTCTGTAATTCCCATTCCCAGTGACCCAAATCTCATTTTCCCAATGAAAAATTGCCCAAATCCCAGTTCTCATTTTACCCCTTCAGGCCCCTCGCCTCAGGGCCTGAAAGCCCGAAAATGTTTTTACTTTGCACCGAGCCCTTCTTTTTTCTAAGCAAGCCTGGCACCCATTTGGAACACCCCTAGAATCGCCACTGTATGAATTCAGGCACCAGAGTGCTATAAAACAATACACCATGGGACCGGTCACAATTACGAAAAGGGAAAACAAGAAATTATTAAAGCGTCTTCAAAATAATTCGGGGTTACGTTAATGCCTTATGGATGCATCAAGAAAGACGTGGAAAGTGGTTGTTGCCACACAAAGGGATAAGCGGAGGGACATGTACTTTAAAATAAAGTGCAAAAAAAGGAAACGTTTGCGTCGGCCGGGAATCGAACCCGGGTCAACTGCTTGGAAGGCAGCTATGCTCACCACTATACCACCGACGCCACATGGATACAATATGCGGCCAAATAGTTATGAGATGTTTCTCTTCAAAAACGCTCTCGAACCCGGCCTCTCACAACAACGTCGCTTTATTTCAAACGTCACTGCAATCAGAGCAGTGAATGACACTGTGCAACCATGGGGAGTACTGTACGTCTTTTTTTATTCATTTTTTTCCCAGCAAGCAGATTATCTAAACCATACATAGATTTCTGGTGGACAGTACTCGGAGGTAAGAAGTCAAAAAAGAAGAAATGTAGTCAATCAGGTTGACTTCATATACACTCATTCTCTTCTTTTCTATTTGTCCCAATATCCTTCTTTATAATTGAAACTGCTGCATTTCTCAAAAAAAAAAATACAGTGTTTTTTCACGAGGTCCCACCGAGATTTGAACTCGGATCGCTGGATTCAAAGTCCAGAGTGCTAACCATTACACCATGGGACCCTGTTCATGTAACATAAACAGATTTTTCATCACGAGTCTCATAATTTAGCTTTAATGATAATGATAATGTATTTATATAGCGCATTTTTCATATGTATATGTTCAAATGCGCTTGACACGTACTGTAATTTTACTACACAATTGTAAAGGCCAGACCACAACACCGGGAGCTTCGTGCCCTACTCTTTGCGAATAGTGCGTGGGTACTTTAACGTCCCCTGTTATAAGACTGAAGATACGGGAGACGGGACCTACGGTTTATCGTCCTTTTCCGAGAAGACTAGAATGTCTAACCATTTGCAGATGAATTTACAAAGGCAGCACTGACATTCTCCTCAGTTATTTTAAGACCCTGAGTGTTGGTCCGGTCTGGGGTTCGAACCCACGACCTCCCGCACAGCAGTCCGGCGCTCTACCAACTGCGCTATTAAACCAGGCGGCGGTTGCAATTCTTTTGTGCAGTGCTTGAAGAAAACTGGATCACGTTCGTTCTGGTTTTAAAGCATTCTGTCCAGCTACTGCAGTGATTGACAACAAACATTCCGATCTCGGGATAGCTTTTAAAGATAGTTTTAGTTGAGCGAAAGGTGAGTTAAACATCAGTTCTGGTGATTACTCACTTATATTTTTACTCTGAACCCAAAGCACGTTTTCAACTATCAAAGACGCCGCCATTTCTATAGTTTTCGCGAACTTCCAACAAAATGTTCCTTTTTGCCAATCAGCAGCGCAGTATGGACGCAATGTGAGCGTACTTAATCGTCAGTTTTTGGTGTAAGTTTAAGAGCTGACTGCGGCAAAGGCTGAGTAAGATCTGAAGAATAAAGAAGACATCTGATCGGCCAAGAAGACGTATTCTGACTGAGCTATTAAATCTTCAGCTTGAATTACAGTTGCATTACAATTGTCTTGTAACATAAGTATTGATGTTGCAAAGAAAAATGTCATGATGGTCAGTCTTGGAATTGACTTGGGGGGGGGGGGGGGGTTAATAAAAAACTGATTAGTTTGCAAGTCATAGATTATTGTGTTGGCTAATAAAAATAAAGAAATAAAAATGGGTTTTAATCAGTTTTTCAGTTTCATTGGATGATAACATGTAACTTGTTATAAAAAACAAATAACTTTGTGAATTGTTCGGAGGTTAAAACATGTGAGTGTACATGTATGTTTTGACTTGTCCGGGTCAGATCGACACCGGTCCCATGGTGTAATGGTTAGCACTCTGGACTCTGAATCCAGCGATCCGAGTTCAAATCTCGGTGGGACCTTGGAAGACTTTTTTTTCAGTTAAAATATTTTAAAGGAAAGAAATTGTCTCCACTTGGTTTTACTCGGTGCGAATACAAAACGAAAATGATTCAAACATTTATTTTTTGCAGGACTTTCAGTGGATTTTTCTAAATTAATACAAAATTGTGTTTTGCGAGATAGTCTTTTAACTCACATAGTAACCAACTCTTTTATTTAGAAACAAGAATCTCGAAAGAATCTCGATCTAGAAAAAACCTTCTTAAGTGGTAAACAAATTCAAATTGAATCAGTGAGATGCAACAGATCCCAAAGGATTTATGTGAGTTGCTCAGTCCAGTGTAAATTACAACAGGGCCAAAAGTATAGGTGAAAGCACAGGTAAACAACTGTAAATTTAGATGGAGTTCAAAGTATCATTGAACCTTTTGAGGTGACTCGCTATCGCCCTTGCACTAATTGAATTCACTATGAACATTTCTACGTTTCTTAGATGTTCAAAGAGAAATAAGCCCTTTTATTATATTTTTAGTCGATATTGTATCATGGAGAAAGGTTTAATCAAATAAAATTATAGCTAGTGATTAATTCACGTCTGGGCTATGACTTCCTGGTTGACCCATTTTACGGTGGGTTTTATTTGATTCCTTTGCGTTGAAATGCTGCCCGAAGACTAAAAAAAGCATTCCTGAGTTGTTAGTATTGATTTCAAAGTGATCCTGAAACAATTGCAGAGGACCCCGCAAATTACAACCCTGAAAACAGTGAGGCACTATTGTCATTGAATAAGAAGCGAATAAAATGCAGGGTGTCTGCAGCTCCGCCGTGGTTTTTAGAAAGCTTCGCGCGTCACTGCTTGACTGCAAAAGCAGACTTCACTTTTTTTTTTCACTTGACCACGCCCATCCGTACGAGGGCACATGAAAATCATAGTTTTAGTTCCCAGTGTCAAAAAAAGAAACGTTCGTCAGCGCAGGGGTCAAAATGTTTTGATGTCAGAGTTTGTATGGAGTCTTGTGCTCGCGACGCAGTGCTGAAAAAACTGAGTTACCGTCTTCCTCAAATGCGTTTTGGTTTCTGTTTTCACTTTATACCCCGTTTTATACGCCGTAAAACAAAAACTAAAAGAAAAGGAGAAGAAGAAAACTCTTATAGGTCCCACCGAGATTTGAACTCGAATCACTGGATTCAAAATCCAGATTGCTGATCATTACACCATGAGATTTGTCACAATTCAGACTAATTAACAATTAGACTACGAGCCCGAGTTTTCTATGAGCAAATAGTCAACGAGGCGCAGCCGAGTTGACTATCGCTCATAGAAAACGAGGACGAGTAGTCTAATTGTTTTAGTAGAAACTCTTAAGGATTGCAGTTCAAAACCTACAATATTGTGCACTTTGAAGACAAAAATCAAGAAAATTTACCGCTTAAAGAGCTACTCGCGCGCGCGACTGTTTTCTATCGGCGAATAGAAATCAGTGGGAGAACCAATCAGATTCGCGGATTTCCAATAGAACACAGCTGAGTTTCTACTAAAAGAAAATATAAAAAGTGTATACAAGTGGTAATACAATAATCATAGTGTCTTCAAAATAATTCAGAACTACATTACTGCCTTGTGGATGCAACTCATCAAGAAAGACCGGTGGAAAGTGGTTGTTACCTCACAAAGGGATAAGCTGAGGGACACGTACTTCAAAATAAAGTGCAAAAAAGGAGAAAAACGATTGCGTCGGCCGGGAATCGAACCCGGGTCAACTGCTTGGAAGGCAGCTATGCTCACCACTATACCACCGACGCCACATGGATACTTTGGATGTTTCTCTTCAACATCACTCTCGAACACAGCATGAAAATGGAGAATTTATGAAAATTAAAGGTGGCTTAAATCTCCCTTAAGTTGGTTATCCAACTTTAGGGCGGTATCAATTAAATGTTCTTAAGGCCGTTAACTCCCCGAGTTGGCATTTAAGGAACTTTAAGCCTACTCAAAAGTTCGCTTACTTAAAGTTCGCTTACTTAAAGTTCGCTAACAATTTTAGACTCTTTAAGCAATCTATTAACATGAGTGTCAAGCTGGCTTAAAAATCAGCTTTAAAAATTTAAAGGTAGCGTAGAGCTGATTAAATTCCAAATTTACACCAGCTTGACTTAAGCTTTACACCAGAGTAAAGTTATATTTTCATGCTGTGGAACCTCTCACAACCCCCCGGCGGAACGTCGCTCGGTTCAAACGTCATTGCAATCAGAGCAGTGAATGACACTGTGCAACCATGAGGAGTATGTCTTTTAATTTTTTTTTTCTAGCAAGCAAATTTTCTAAACTATACCTAGATTTCTGGCAACCAGTAAAGATGAGAAGTCACGAAAAGAGTGAATGTAGTCAATGTTTGACTTCATGTACACTCGTTTTCTTCTTTTCTATTTGTGCCAATATCTGTCTTTAAAATTTAAACTACTGCACTTCTAAAAAGAAAACGGTGTTTTTTCACGAGGTCCCACCGAGATTTGAACTCGGATCGCTGGATTCAAAGTCCAGAGTGCTAACCATTACACCATGGGACCCTGTTATGTAACATAAATAGATTTTTCATCAAGAGTCTCATGAATTTAGCTATGCAATTCTTTTGTGCAGTGCTTGAAGAAAACTGGATCACGTTCGTTCTGGTTTTAAAGCATTCTGTCCAGCCACTGCAGTGATTGGTACCAACCAT